>NC_044035.1:278361097-279561097 GCF_901765095.1 Microcaecilia unicolor | reverse complement strand
ACAGATTTTTTTTATTTTTTGTTACATTTGTACCCTGTGCTTTCCCCACTCATGGCAGGCTCAATGCAGCTTACATGGGGCAATGGAGGGTTAAGTGACTTGCCAAGAGTCACAAGGAGCTGCCTGTGCCTGAAGTGGGAATTGAACTCAGTTCCTCAGGCCCAAAGTCCACCACCCTTACCACTAGGCCACTCCTGTCTGTCATCACAATACAAAACTTCCCATTCTAACTGATTGTTTAGCCCTCTTGGAAACACTTCAAAAACACATATTTTCAAAGCACTTAGCCTTCCAAAGTTCCATAGAAACCTATGGAACTTTAGAAGGCTAAGTGCTTTGAAAATACGATAGTTTGCAATCAAAACATCCACTTTTGTTCCTTTGGTGGAGGGCAACAAAAATATCTCCTCTACGTCCATTAGCTGTTCAATAGCCATACATCACAGCTGATCAAAAGAATGCTGCAAAGTCACACAATGTTTCACCAAAGGCATATATAGTTTTTCAGTATTAATGCCATGTTTATGTTCTGTAAATCTAGTTTTAACATGCTTTTAGTTTGGCCAATATATTTAAGTCTACAAGGACATGTTACAAGATACATAACAGCCCTCAAAATACAGTTGGTAGAACATATAATATAGATCCATTTCTTAATAAAATCATCCCAAAATTTAGTGGTTTCCCCCATGACATTACACACTACACAATGGCCACATTTTGAGTGGTCCAGATTTTGAACATATCTAGTTGACCAAACATCTATACGACATACAGTAAGAGGTCAGGAAAATTAGGCAATCATACATTTCTTCTGAGCAAAGATCTCATGAGTAGACAAAATATTCCAGTGCTTTCAAACAAATTTAGCTATTTGTGGAGACAAAGAGGTGTATTGTAATATGCATGGAACATCTAAAGCTTATTTATGGCCAATTTGGAAGATCAAATTATTTACAAGCTTCACGTCTTTAAACATGCTTTTTGTTGGTGGCGCTTTATTGATGATATATTCATGATATGGTGTGCTAATGTAGAGTGTTTGGATCATTTCATGATGTCTTTAAATGACTGTCATCCCACTATTAAATTTCAATGTGTGGTTCATCCTTTGGAATTATGCTTTTTGCATGTGAAAATAACTAACCAGAATGGTTGGTTAGAAACAGACATTTATACCAAAAGTGTAGATCGTAATACCCTTTTAGCATATGATAGTATGCATCCTTTTCATACATGTCTGTCTTCCTTTTGTACAATTTTTGCGCTATAGACATATATGTGATTCTTCAAGCAAGTATAAAGAAGTTGCTATACAACTGAAAAATAAATTGCAGGCACGGGGGTACCCCCCAAAAGTGAAAACACATGCATACAAAAGAGCTTTGTTTAATGATCATGAATTTTTATTAGAAGAAAAAAAGCAAAATCCTCTGCTTTGGATATTCCGTGCATATTACAATATACCTCTGTGTCTCCACAAACAGCTAAAATTGTTCAGAAGCATTGGAATATTTTATCTACTCATCAGATCTTTGCTCAGAAGAAATATATGATTGCCTATTCAAGTCTGCCTAATTTTGCTGACCTTTTATGCCATACAGATGTTTGGTCGACTAGATCTGTTCAAAATCCGGGCCACTCAAAATGTGGCCATTGTATAGTGTGTGATGTCATGGAGGAAACCACTAAATTTTGGGATGATTTTAAGAAAAAATGGATCTATATTATATGTTCTATCAACTGTACTTCGAGGTGCTGTTATATATCTTAAATATATTGGCCAAACTAAATGCATGTTAAATACTAGATTGATAGAACATAAACATGGCAGTAATACTGAAAAACTGTATATGCCTTCAGTGAAACATTGTGTGACTTTGCAGCATTCTTTTGATCAGCTGTGATGTATGGTTATTGAACAGCTGATAGATAATGGACATAGAGGAGATATTTCTCGTTGGATTTACAATATGGATGGTGTTTTGATTGATTCTGAATGTGATGTCAAGACAAGGGGAGGTTCCCTATGAGAGCGTTTATTTAGCTGGTCACCATTTTTTGTAATTAATCTATGGGACTGAAAGATAATTCTCCATTTCTAGTTAACTCCTCCTGAGGCAGCAGGGAAACAGAAGGGATCTTTTGTCTGGTGGAAATGGCATGATGTTACAGCAGATATAATTGGAGATAATCCTGTCTGAATGTTGAGTGTTGGATTACCAATAGGGCGGAGAAGCTAAGTGATTATATTTTTTTCTGTGCACATGTTCTTTAAATGATGATTATCTTTTTCAGTAGTTATCTTTTTTTAATAGTTGTGGCATTAACCTGGCACATCATTATTTAAATATTTCCTCTGTTTTTTTGCTGCAGTGTTTTTTTTCTCCATTAGGGAGTTGTTTTGAACTGCAGTTTGTTGCAGAGATTATATAGAAACCACTGATGAGCACCTATTTAAGGGGAAGACCTTCGCTGTAGGCACCCTAGACTTTTGTAGTTTCCTTTATTTAAATTTATTATGCATATGAGGTCCTGGGTTAAAGCCATTGGTGCCAGGGTCTGTCTCTCTCCTGCTCCTGTCTGCACACAGGAGCAGGAGAAAGACAGACCCCGGCGCCGGGCCCCCCTTGGAGGCCAGGGAGAAGCAGACGCACTGATGCAGTAGGGTAGATGGCGGGGGTGGGGGGCAGTAATAGCCTGAACAAGCGAGTAAGAGGTGGCAGTGGCAGCTGCATCCTGAGCTGGAAGAGCTGCAGCTGAGTCCTGAGTGGAGGGGGGGGGGGGGGGGGTTAGCAACACTGCTCCAGGCCCAGCTCTGTCTCTCGGTGGCCCTGCCCAGGACATATTTAGGAACCACTAATCTGGAAGTTCCAAAGCTGATTCATGAGTTTTGAATCAGCCTCTAGTTTACAGACAGCTGTTTTAACATGCAAAATTTTTCTTGGGTTAGTACCTCTCCCCCCCCCCCCCCCCCCCCCCCCCATTTTTTAGTTATGGGACTCCATAGGCAAATATTGCAAAACATGTTATGTCTATCACCATGACTTTCAGGTGCAATATCTTAAGAAATTCATTCTGTGGAATATAATGGTAAAAGAAAGCAATCAGGGGTGGAAAGCTTCAGGAGGTTCAGCATGGTGATGCATTGTTCATTCTGACATTTGGAATGGAATGCAAACCAATCTGAAATGTAATGTAAGAAGGATAAATACGGATGATGTCATAGAAAAGGATACTTTGACTTCAGCTGCAATTCTGGAACATGCTTTAAAGGTTAAAAGTAGTTAACCGTTACAGGGATGGCTTGGAGAACAGACTTGTATGGAAATATGGAAGGGTTAAGGGGTAACATAAGTTCATGCAGAATAACTAAGACAGATATTAAACAAGGAGAATGCAAGTTTTAAGAAGTTGGCATTGCAGTGAGCAACCACATAGGGATGCCTTGGGTGCTATAAGGAACAAAAGAGAGGGGGCTAAATAGAAATCTAAAAAGCCTGCTGAAAATGCCAGACTGATAAATTAAAGTAGCTGAAATCAATAGACTGCAAAGATGGGAATGATGTTGTGTGCATAACAGAAACGGATTTGGATCAATCATGTGATGGCCAGTTAGTATAGAAAATGAATCCCTCGTTTAGAAAGAAAGTGAAAACAGGGCTGGGGTCTACCGCTATACAAAACCAGATTTAAATCCAGTAATAAGTTTGGAAAATGTGGGGAACTGCATGAGAGCATTGAAGTAATGTGTAGGAAGATTAAGATCAGCAGAGAAATGCGATTAAATTAATTTAGTTAGACTTCACAATGTATCACTTATTAAAATGAAACAATTGCTCAAAGAGTTGGAGTAATTGGAGGGTTTTAATTATCAAAGGATTAATTGGAAAACAGAACTATTCAGTAAAGTGGCATGGTTTATGTCCATCTTCAAGGATATCCATTTGCAACAGCAAGTACTTGATCATGATCAGCAAAGACATTGGCTAATATAGATGCCCTTGAATGATGAAAAATGGTGACCATATTGTAATTAATTTAGAAAATAAAAGTACAGTCAGAAAAGACAGAAAGAGAATTAAGGGTAGCAATGTTTTAGAAAACAAACCCTAAAAACGTAGGCTATTAAAACAGGTAAATGAGCTATATTACAAGATGAAAGGAATTAAAACAATTGTATCATACCATACAAATTAATAGCACTGAACTTTCTAATGTGGAAATCATTTGAATAAGGAATGCATTCAAATTAAGGAGCTAACACAAAAAGGGGTACAAAACAGAAATGGATATGTTTTTAAAAGGCAGAAGAATCAACACTTCTGTATATCAGTTGAAAGAAACAACAGACAATAACCCAAGCCAGATACATTTTCAGATTATTATTAAAAAAAGAATCAAGTGAGAATTTGGATGGATTATAGACTAGAATTCTGTAAATTATCAGCTCTGTCATTGCAAGCCACTGGATTATACAGGTAATTTGGACACCTAGGTAGGAAATAAAAGTAGGCGCTTGTTTTAGGGAGTTTATTTAATAGAGACAACATAGGAACATTGAAAAATGTAGGCAGATAAGGACCGTATCTAGCCAGTCTGCCCATCCATGCCATCTACTTTCCCTATCACTCCCTCAGAGATCTGATGTACTTGTCCCAAGCTGTTGAATTCAGATACTGTTTTGGTCTACACCTATTCCACCAGGAGGCCATTCCACAAATTCACCACCCTTTCCATGAAGAAGTAATTCATCAGATTACTTCTGAGTCTATCCCCTTTCACTTTCATCCTATGCCCCCTCATTCCAGAGCTTCCTTTCAGTTGAAAAAGACTCGCCTCCTGTGCATTCATGCTATATAGGTATTAAAATGTCTTTCATAGCTCCCCTCTACTGCCTTTCTTCCAAAGTATAGGTATTGAGATCTTTAAGTCTGTCCCTATACGCTATTTGATGAAGACCACTAAACATTTTAGTAGCCAACCTCTGGACTGACTCTGTCCTATTCATATCTTTTTGAAGGTGTGGTCTCCAGAATCGTACACAATGTTTTAAATAAGGTTTCACCAGAGTCTTATACAGGGGCATCATCACCTCCCTATTCCTACTGGCCATTCCTCTCCCTATGCATGCAAGCATCCTTCAAGCTTTTGCCATTGCCTTTTCTTCCTGTTTGGTCACCTTAAGATCATTATATATGATCACACCCAAGTCCAACTCCTCTTTTGTGCACAAAATTCTTCACCCCTAAATTGTACCGTTCCCTTGGGTTTTTGCAGCCCAAATGCATGACCCTGCATTTTTTAGCATTAAATCTAAGCTGCCAAATTCTAGACTATTCCTCTAGCTCTGTTATGTCTTTCATATTGTTATCCACACCATAAGGGGTATCTACTCTATTGCAGACTTTGGTATCATCCACAAATATACAACCCTTACCAGACAGCCCTTCAGCAATATTCATTTACAAAAACGTAAAAAAGAACTGGCTCAAGAACTGAACCTTGCGGCACACCGTTAATATCCTTTTCCTCAGAATGAGCTCCATTTATCACTACTGTCTGTTGCCTTCCACTTAACCAGTTCCTAACTCATTCAGTCTCTTTAGTGCCTATACTGAGGGCGCTCAGTTTATTTATTTGTCATCTATGTGAAAGCATGTCAAAGGCTTTGCTAAAATCTAAATACACCATATCTAGCGCTCTCCCTCGATCAAACTCTCTGGTCACCCAGTTAAAGAAATAAATCAGATTTGTGGGACAAGACCTGCCTCTAGTGAAACCATCTTGTCTTGGGTCCTGCTTATAGCAGTAGTGTAGCCAGATGGCTAACTCTGTTTGGGTCTGAGCTCGAAGTGGGTGGGAACAAAATTTTCACTCCATCCTCCAGTGCACCCCCAATCATACAATATAAATTCCTGAGCTGGCCCAGCTAGGTGAAAATCTTTTTCTCTGGCAGCCAAAACATTTAGAAAGCTGGGGTTTATACATGCAAAATGCAATTATGTTCATATAGGGGGAAGGGGTGTTGTTTGGGTATGTTTTGAATTTATTTATTTCATTTTTATACCGTTTACACCTAAGTGGTTTACTTTTTTTTCTTCATTTTACAGGTACTGGGTCTGTCCCTAGTGAGCTCACAATCTAAGTAGTACATTGCACTACTGTTGTACCTGGGGCATAGCCAAAATACATGTCTGTGCTCACTAATCAATTAAATTCTCTCCTGAACACCTAAATTTCAGTGAAAAGCCAGACCATCAGGTGAGTACCTTAGGGTATACAAGTTCTCAGATACCACCACCTAGCACCTCATCATCAGTCCTTATACATTTTAGATTTTTAAATTTAAACCATCCACAAGTGCATAGAATTTCAGTATCTTTGTATTATTTATTTTTTTGTTACATTTGTACCCTGCACTTTCCCACTCATGGCAGGCTCAATGTGGCTTATATGGAGCAATGGAGGGTTAAGTCACTTGCCCAGAGTCACAAAGAGCTGCCTGTGCCTGAAGTGGGAATCAAACTCAGTTCCTCAGGACCAAAGTTCACCACCCTAACCATTAGGCCACTCAAACTCATTATGTGCACTCAAACTTCATATCCATTAACCATCCAAAATTTGGTAAAAAGTAACAGTAACTTGAGACTTATCTGTATTAAAATACATCAAGGAACTCATCAGTCTAACATGATAGTCATCATCAGGGAGTGCAATCTCCTGTGAAAATAGAACATAATCAGTCTGATTCAAATAACTTTTCTAATAACATTCAATTTTCATGGCACACAGATAACAATTGTGTCATTTCAAATTACACAGACATGTATGTAACCCTACACAACCAGTCAACTAGCATCATTTCAGTGTCTTCCATTCAAATCAAGTGAAGAAACAGTGTTTCCATGACATAGCTTCCCATTATTCCAGAATCTGTGTGATAGCTGTATCCATCAACCAGCAGGTGGAGATAGAGAACTGAAAAATGAACTGAGACATAATCTCTCTTGGCATCCAGTCCAGTGCCTCAGTATTTTCCATCTCCATCAGATGAATGGACACACTTTTCTGCCTCTGGTTCTGAATAATTTGCTCCTGGTCCAGTTGGTCAGCTGGTCTCCAGTTGAGCTTTGAGGATAACTTGAGTCTGCAGATTCATATCTGGAGGTCTTCAGATCCCTGCCTTGTGCCCCACAAATTTATTTCTTCCCTCTCTTCACCTCTCTCCTGCTTCCTGTGCAGCTCTCCTTTTCCAGCACAACAACCTCAAAAAAATAAGGAGAAGGAAAGAAGTTTACTAGAGAGCGTGGGGCATATCAGTTCTGATTCTTTCTCAACTGGGGTAAGACTTGTGAAAACTGTGGTAAGCCCAACTAAGTGTGACTCACAACTGTCTGGAAGACTGCAAACTTTCTAAACTAATGGGGTCCCCACACCATAGTAAAAAGATATCACCAATTCTGGTTGCCACATCTCAAAAAAGATATACAGTAAAGGAATTAGAAAAGGTGCAGAGAAGGGCGACGAAAATGATAAAGGGAATGGAACGACTTCCCTATGAGGAAAGGCTGAGAAGGTTAGGGCTCTTCAGCTTGGAGAAAAGGCGGCTGAGGGATGATATGATAGAAGTCTACAAGATAATGGGCGGAGTAGAGCGGACAGATGTGAAGCGTTCGTTTGTTTACACTTTCAAACAACAACAAAACTAGGGGACACAAGATGAAGCTAGAATATGGTAGATTTAAAACAAATAGGAGAAAGTTTTTCTTTACTCAGCGTGTAGTTAGACTCTGGAACTCGTTGCCAGAGAATGTAGTGACAGCAGCTGGCCTTTCGGAATGTAAAGAGGGTTTGGACAGATTCCTGAGGGAAAAGTCCATTGAACATTATTAATTTTTTTTTTTTTTTTTTTTTTTGGGGGGGGGTTGCTGGGTTCTTGAAGCTTGGATTGGCCGCTGTCGGAGACAGGATGCTGGGCTTGATGGACCCTTGGTCTTTTCCCAGTATGGCGGTGCTTATGCACTTATGCTTATGTACTTATGTACTTACGTACTTATCAATATAGCAACATTAGACTTATAGGGATGGTCACTTAAAGTCACCTCTTCAAAATGTGTGACATATATCAGGAGCCATGGCTGCCCCCATCACAGTGCCAAGTATTTGTAAGTAAAATTTGTCTAAAAAAACAAAAGTAATTTTTCATAAGAGCTATGGTGGCTAGGGTCAGGATAAACCATCCGGGACTGTAGTACAGGGCTGAAGGGCTGTTTCAATGATGTTAAGTGCTAGCAATTGTGGAACATTAGTATAAAGGGCATCTATATCTAAGGTAACAAACATCATACAGATCATTGCCAAATTAATGTTAAAGCTTAATCATATGTAGTGAATCTCGTAAGTAGGACTTGATCTTAGGCACTAAGGGATCCACAAAAGCTGAGTGGTTCGAGCACAGATCCTTTTCCTGACACTATTGGTTCCCCCCCTGGGATGGGGGGGGGGGGGGAGGTCACTCATAATAGGATGTTTGATGAGTAGAAAATTGTTTTCCTTTTTGGTGAGAAAGCATCTAGAGGTTGCCAACTGGATCACTTCTTCAATATCTTTTTGGATTGATGGGGTAGGATCCTCATGTAGAGTCATGTAATACTGTTAATCCGCCAATTTTCACTCCATTTCAGCAATATAGTCATTTCTGTTTTGAATCACAATATTTCCTCCATTGTCCGCAGGCTTAATGACAATTGAATGGTCATTAATTAATGACTGTACTGCCTTCTCGTCCTCTCTTGTTAGATTATAATACTGTTGTTTGACTTTGTTTTCAACTAAAAAATTTCCCTCTGGATACACATGTTACTAGAATGGATCAAAAGGGCCAATGGATCTGGAGGAGTCCATGAGGGAAGTCTTTTAACAATAGAGATGTCTGTATGTGTTGTGACACTATTTGAAAAGGCTTGTATGATCTGTAATTTACATGTGATTTTGAAAAGGTCCACTTTTGTCTGAATAGCATTATATCTTGTGGTAGGGACAAAAGATAGGTCTTTCTGTAGAACCTGTAATTGTGTATTTGAAAGGGTGACCCATGGTAAACTGAAAACCAGAATGTCTACTTCCAACTGTCTCTGTGTTGGTAGTGGTGGTGATTGTACTGGGATATCCTGCTTTGCAGGCCTCTGTAATAAGCTCCCCCCCCCCTCAGTATGGATAGTTGCAATAGTATGGCTGTCGGGAGGGGAGGCGTTCCCTCATCTGATATCTCCCAGGTTGGTCTTTGTCTCAAATCCTCTCCAAGAAAGAATCCGATGGATCAGGGGGAGGGTTGTGGAATGACTGGACTGGTTAAAGGCAAGGTAAAGAACTCACTGGAGTTGCTTCTGATCGTTTTTCTCCCTCAATCAGGGGTAGTGGCCTCTCTGGGGACAGGACAGACAGGGTGAACGAGGCCACCTTTTGTGATCAATTTGGTCCTGTGTTGACTCATTTTTCTTGAACATAGGGCTTAGCTAGAGCATATGGATAAATGGAGCCTTTCTTATAATCCATTCCATCCCTTTTAAACTTGCTGTTTTTAACATGCGTAATGTTATGTTTAAAATTATCAATATGTTTGTTGTAGTCACTCAATACAGCATTATAAATTGAATCAGTAGCTTTAAGAATACCCAATTTAGTCTCTACTAAAGGCTTAAGTTCTTTAGTTTTGTGTTTTGAAGTTTCTGCCAATAAAATCATTAAATCGAGAGAATATTTATTTAAATTGGCAGTCCACTGGTCTAAAAACTTCTGATTGTCTAAAAACCTCTAGGAATCATTCTAGCTCTGCAATTATTAATTAATTAATGTCATAAAATGCAGATCATAGCGGACTTTGTCCTTCCTATAGCATACCATTTCAATCAATTAATCTACCAATGATTGTGGTGTATTTTGAACGTGATCATCATCTTTCTATACCTGGGCATCAAGAAGTCATTGTAGTCTTTCCTCTGTGAAGTTGAGGATTTTCTCCCATGCTTTGAAAGTCATGGTCCACCTGATGCACAATAGTATCCAAAGGACCAAAAAAACCAAGATGTTCCTCTACAACAATCCACCTGCTTCTGGGGTCATGTATAAAACATCCAAATTGGTATTTTCGAAACCTATTCTGCAAACGTTTATCTATGCAATTCATCTGAAGTGTGTCCAAATCACAAGGGGGCATGTCAGGGGTGTTTCGAAGGCAGGAATAGGGCGTGACTAACACTTGGCTGTTTTATAGCTATAATGGAAGAAAACAAAAACGTCCAGGACAAAAACAAAGACGTTTTGGTCTAGACTAGGTTTCAGAATGAATAAGGCACAAAAAGGAGCTCTAAATGACTAGATGACCACTGGAAGGAATCAAGGTTGACCCCCCAATAACTTCCAGTGGTCACTGATCCCCTCCTCCAATAAACAGCCCGTATGACAGCTACAGATGTTAAAGTCAGGTCTATTAGAACAACATGCAGGTCCCTGAAGTAGTGTAACGGTTGGTGCAGTACACAGTGGAGATCCCACTGGTGGAAACTGTGATCCCTCCCAAAGTCACCAAAACCCTACTGAACCCACATATAGGGGACCCCTTCACCCATAAGGACTATTGTAGTGCTGTATAATGGGGGACAGTGTGTTTTGGGTGGGTTTTGGAGGGCTCAGGGGAAATCATAAGGGAGGAAAGCTGAAATGTGTGCCTGGGAGCATTTTCATGAAGTGCACAGAAGTGCCCTCTAGGATGCCCCATTGCTTTTCTGGAATATCTGGGGGATCAGTCTACTTAAAATGCTGGCTCCTCCTATATCCCAATGGCATGAATCTCTACATTTTGCACTTATTTTTTTAATGGACCAAAAAAACAAAACATTCAAAGCACAAAACCTTGTTCAAAACAGTATTTAAAAAAAAATAGACATTTTTCGTTTTTCAAAAATAACCTTATTTCCTATTTGGATTTTGGACATTTTGTGCCAAACGTTCAAAGTCTGACTTAGACGTCAATCGAAAATGCCCCTCAATGTGTATTTCCATGTGGGTAGTCCACTTGAGATATGCTATAACATATCCCAATCAAATACAAAGAAATTGTCCCAATTTATTCAATATTCATCCACAATAATATAGGCAAAAAATGCAGTAGTAAACAACATTTCTTCCATATTCAATCCAGCATCAGTTTTTAAAGTGCCTGTAGTATAGTAGAATTATCAACACAAGCAGAAAAAAATCTACTGTGCAAAGGGACCAACAGGACCCATTTTACCGGAAAATATATGGCTTCATCAGGGTCTTGTACAATACAGGCAACTAATTTTGCAGTTGCTGTGTAGGTGGCGGCCTAGATGTAAGTTTGTCTTCTGCATTTTTTTCTTATATTTTTGTGGATGAATATTGAATAAATTGGGACTCTTTCTTTGTATTTGAATGGGAGATTTTTTTTTGTCTATCTATTTCTGCATACAGTTTAAATTTCTCTTATTGTCTTACAAGTGAATTCATTCTGCAGCTCCTCATTATCTTCCTTACACCCCTCCTTGAAAACTCTGTTCATCGAGTAAGTCATTCTTATCTGTGCTCTTCCACTGCCAAGTCGAGACTCCATTCCTTCCATCTTGCTACATTGTACGCCCAGAATAAGCTTCCTGAATCAATACATTATGCTCCGTTTGTGTCCCTATTCAAATTCATCCTAAAAGTCTACCTCTTTGAGGCTGCTTTTAAATCCTAACATCTTATTTGCCTGTTTAATATCCATGTTGTTTTAATTATTTCTGTAATAAATTAACTGCCTAATCTCTTATTTGTGTTGAATAGATTGCAGGCTCTGCCAGGCAGAGATTGTCTGTTATGGGTTTATGCACAGCCCAAATGATAACTAGTAGTAAACCCAATACACAGAGAGACAAAGTAGTCAAGTAACAAAAGTTTACAGCTCTCTCATGGGTTTTCCTTGATGTAATGGAAGCAAATATGCCAGCATTTAAGTTAATTGGTAGGCATTTCAGAGCCCTTTTACTATGCCGCATAGGCATGTACATGCGTCCTACACACGCCAATTTGGAGTTACCATCTGGCTACCACGTGGCCCAAGCGGTAATTTTGTTTTTTATGTGTGTTCACTACACATACCGGAAAATAATTTTTATTTTCCTGCATGTGGCGGAAACCAGGCGGTAATCGTCATTCTACGCACGTAGATGAATGCTGCACAGTTACCGCATGAGACCTTACCACTAAGTCAATGGGTAGCGGTAAGATCTCAGACCCAAAATGGACGCCCACCAATTTTTATTTGGCTGCATGTCCATTTTCAGTAAAAATTTAAAAAGGCCTTTTTTACAGGCACGCTGAAAAATGGATCTCCATATGGCCAAACCACGCGCCTACACTAGCGCAGTATATATTTCACCGCACCTTAGTAAAAGGAAACCTTAATATTGAAATATGTTCCTGGATTTTCAGCACTGGCTGCGATCTGAAGTTAGCCAGATAACAGTGATATTCAGCACTGCTATCTGATGAAATTTCAAGTTTAATATAGCTTGATATATGTCTCAATGTCCTAAGTTGTCTGGGTAGTTATCTAGATAGCAGCAATGAATATCACTGATGTCCAGATAATTTCCTAATCCGCCTTCTTGCCCCTTCCCCCAATCCCCAGGCTGTCCCAGCATTATTCAGACAGTGCCAGGCCAATCTGTAATGAGCATAGTCCAAATACTGCTGCTGAAAATCAGTGGGTAGCTTTGATTATTAGTGATTATCCAGGTAGCAGGTGGAGTTATCTGGATAAATGCTTTTGAATATTAGGCCAAAAATGTTTTTGCTAAAGGTCCTTTTAGCAAGCCTTGAGAACTAATTTGTTTCCTTTGGGGCAGGGTTGTAGGTCTTTACCTTAGCCCAGAACAAAATCTCCCAGCTTACTTAAGCTTAACTTTACAAGAAGCATCCAGTGATTTAAAGAACACCAGCCTCTGATCCATACAAATCAGTCTGTAAGATCAGCCTGAGCATTTTTGCCCTTACAATTAATGTCATAGAAATACATTTGTCAAATGAAAAAAATAGCACCTATAACCCCATAATGCTCTAGAACTGTATCTACGGATTTTGATTAAATTCAGGATAAGACATGGGTATCATATAACAAGATGTTTAGACTGTTGCTATGTTTCTTGAATTTAGATGAGACAACAGACGACAAAGTTATTTCCATTGATTTCAACATATTTTTAACATGGTTTAACATCTCTCTACTAGTTCTGCAGTTTATGTTTCAAAATAAACTAAATCATATATATATATATATATAAGTACATAAGTAAATAAGTAATGCCATACTGGGAAAAGACCAAGGGTCCATCGAGCCCAGCATCTTGTCCACGACAGCGGCCAATCCAGGCCAAGGGCACCTGACAAGCTTCCCAAACATACAAACATTCTATACATGTTATTCCTGGGATTTTGGATTTTTCCAAGTCCGTTTAGTAGCGGTTTATGGACTTGTCCTTTAGGAAACCGTCCAACCCCTTTTTAAACTCTGCTAAGCTAACCGCCTTCACCACATTTTCCAGCAATGAATTCCAGAGTTTAATTACACGTTGGGTGAAGAAAATTTTTCTACGATTTGTTTTAAATTTACTACACTGTAGTTTCATCGCATGCCCCCTAGTCCTAGTATTTTTGGAAAGCGTGAACAGACGCTTCACATCCACCTGTGCCACTCCACTCATTATTTTATATACCTCTATCATGTCTCCCCTCAGCCGTCTCTTCTCCAAGCTGAATAGCCCTAGCCTCCTTAGTCTTTCTTCATAGGGAAGTCGTCCCATCCCCGCTATCATTTTAGTCGCCCTTCGCTGCACCTTTTCCAATTCTACTATATCTTTCTTGAGATGCGGCGACCAGAATTGAACACAATACTCAAGGTGCGGTCGCACCATGGAGCGATACAACGGCATTATAACATCCTCACACCTGTTTTCCATACCTTTCCTAATAATACCCAACATTCTATTCGCTTTCCTAGCCGCAGCAGCACACTGAGCAGAAGGTTTCAGTGTGTTATCGACGACGACACCCAGATCCCTTTCTTGGTCCGTAACTCCTAACGTGGAACCTTGCATGACGTAGCTATAATTCAGGTTCTTTTTTCCCACATGCATCACATTGCACTTGCCATTTAGCCGCCCAGTCTCCCAGTCTCGTAAGGTCCTCTTGTAATTTTTCACAATCCTATCGCGAGTTAACAACTTTGAATAACTTTGTATCATCAGCAAATTTAATTACCTCGCTAGTTACTCCCATCTCTAAATCATTTATACATATATTAAAAAGCAGCGGTCCTAGCACAGACCCCTGAGGAACCCCACTAACTACCCTTCTCCATTGTGAATACTGCCCATTTAACCACACTCTCTGTTTCCTATCCTTCAACCAGTTTTTAATCCACAATAGGACATTTCCTCCTATCCCATGACCCTCCAATTTCCTCTGTAGCCTTTCATGAGGTACCTTGTCAAACGCCTTTTGAAAATCCAGATACACTATCCAGTTTATAATTGAAAAAGAAAAACGCCCATATTGCGACCCAAATCGGGAGATAGACGTTTTTCTCACAAAAACGAATAAAGCGGTATAATCGAAAGCCGAATTTGGATGTTTTCAACTGCACTCCGTCGCGGATGCGGACAAAGTTGATGGGGGCGTGTCAAAGGCGTTGTGAAGGCGGAACTGGGGCGTGGTTATCGGCCGATCAGAGATAGGCGCCTTTCGCCGATAATGGAAAACAAATATGCGTTTTTAGCGAAACTTTAGGGCACTTTTCCTGGACCCCGTTTTTCCACGAATAGGGCCCCAAAAAGTGCCCCAAATGACCAGATGACCACTGGAGGAAGTCGGGGATGACCTCCCCTGACTCCCCCAGTGGTCACAAACCCCCTCCCACCACAAAAATATGCTGTTTCACAACTTTTTATGTTCACCCTCAAATGTCATACCCACCTCCCTGGCAGCAGTATGCAGGTCACTGGAGCAGTTATTAGGGGGTGCAGTGGACGTCAGGCAGGTAGACCCAGGCCCATCCCCTCCCCACCTGTTACACTTGTGCTGGTAAATGGGAGCCCTCCACACCGCCCCCCAAACCCACTGTACCCACATGTAGGTGCCCCCCTTCACCCCTTAGGGCTATAGTAATGGTGTAGACTTGTGGGCGGTGGGTTTTGAGGGGGATCTGGGGGGCACAACACCCAAGGGAAGGGTGCTATGCACCTAGGATCTCTTTTACCTTTTTTTGTTTTTGTAAAAGTGCCCCCTAGGGTGCCCGGTTGGTGTCCTGGCATGTGAAGGGGTCCAGTGCACTACGAATCCCGGCCCCTCCCACGAACAAATGCCTTGGATTTATTCGTTTTTGAGCTAGGCGCTTTCATCTTCCATTATCGCTGAAAAACAAAAACGGCCAGCTCACACATTGTTGAATAAAACATGGACGTCTATTTTTTTCCAAAATACTGTTCGGTCCGCCCCTTCACGGACCCGTTCTCGGAGATAACCGCCCATGGAGATACGTAGACGTTTTCATTCGATTATGCCCCTCCATATCAACCGGCTCCCCTTTGTCCACATGTTTGTTTACTCCTTCAAAGAATTGAAGTAAATTGGTCAGGCAAGATTTCCCCACACAAAAGCCGTGCTGACTCGGTCTCAGTAATCCATGTCCTCGGATGTGCTCTGTAATTTTGTTTTTAATAATAGCCTCTACCATTTTCCCCGGCACCGACGTCAGACTCACCGGTCTATAATTTCCCGGATCTCCCCTGGAGCCTTTTTAAAAAATGGGTGTTACATTGGCCACCCTCCAATCTTCCGCGCTCGATTTTAAGGATAAGTTGCATATCACTAGCAGTAGCTATATATATATATATATATATACTGGGCCAGATTCAGTAAATGACTCTCAAAAAAATCAGTGCTGAGGGTCATTCTAAATAGCACAGTTAGTGATAAGCGCCATTTATAAAATACGTATAAATGTGAGTTGTGCATCATTTACAGAATAGCGCTCGGTGCCGATGTGTTTGCTTGTGGATTTTTAAAAAGTACAGTTTCTTTTGCATCCTATATAGAATCTGAAAATATCTGTGCAGAAGTTTGGGCCTGACATTGGCGTGGTGACATCAATACCAGTGAGAAAAATGGCAACAGGCAGGAGGCAGCCCAACAATTCTTGCTTTCCAGGCTTTTGATGACCAGGGAAAGATTTTCCTGCCATGGGTGCACCCCTTTTTCTGATATGCACACTAGAATCTAGTTGCACCCCTTTATAAAATACACCTAAATAGATGTGTGCATAAGTTTGAATTAGTGCCAATTAGTGGTGATAATTGCTTGTTACTGCCCAATTACTAAATTAAGTTAAATGTGGCCAAATGTGTGTGCGTAACTTAAAGCGCCATATATAGAATCCAGGGGACTATTTCTATAATAATAATAATAATAACAATCTCATAAATTAATTGCTTGAGTCTATATGCTATAAAATCACATAAAACAATAATAAAATAAAATATACAGTGGGGGAAATAAGTATTTGATCCCTTGCTGATTTTGTAAGTTTGCCCACTGACAAAGACATGAGCAGCCCATAATTGAAGGGTAGGTTATTGGTAACAGTGAGAGATAGCACATCACAAATTAAATCCGGAAAATCACATTTTGGAAAGTATATGAATTTATTTGCATTCTGCAGAGGGAAATAAGTATTTGATCCCTCTGGCAAACAAGACCTAATACTTGGTGGCAAAACCCTTGTTGGCAAGCACAGCGGTCAGACGTCTTCTGTAGTTGATGATGAGGTTTGCACACATGTCAGGAGGAATTTTGGTCCACTCCTCTTTGCAGATCATCTCTAAATCATTAAGAGTTCTGGGCTGTCGCTTGGCAACTCGCAGCTTCAGCTCCCTCCATAAGTTTTCAATGGGATTAAGGTCTGGTGACTGGCTAGGCCACTCCATGACCCTAATGTGCTTCTTCCTGAGCCACTCCTTTGTTGCCTTGGCTGTATGTTTTGGGTCATTGTCGTGCTGGAAGACCCAGCCACGACCCATTTTTAAGGCCCTGGCGGAGGGAAGGAGGTTGTCACTCAGAATTGTACGGTACATGGCCCCATCCATTCTCCCATTGATGCGGTGAAGTAGTCCTGTGCCCTTAGCAGAGAAACACCCCCAAAACATAACATTTCCACCTCCATGCTTGACAGTGGGGACGGTGTTCTTTGGGTCATAGGCAGCATTTCTCTTCCTCCAAACACGGCGAGTTGAGTTCATGCCAAAGAGCTCAATTTTTGTCTCATCTGACCACAGCACCTTCTCCCAATCACTCTCGGCATCATCCAGGTGTTCACTGGCAAACTTCAGACGGGCCGTCACATGTGCCTTCCGGAGCAGGGGGACCTTGCGGGCACTGCAGGATTGCAATCCGTTATGTCGTAATGTGTTACCAATGGTTTTCGTGGTGACAGTGGTCCCAGCTGCCTTGAGATCATTGACAAGTTCCCCCCTTGTAGTTGTAGGCTGATTTCTAACCTTCCTCATGATCAAGGATACCCCACGAGGTGAGATTTTGCGTGGAGCCCCAGATCTTTGTCGATTGACAGTCATTTTGTACTTCTTCCATTTTCTTACTATGGCACCAACAGTTGTCTCCTTCTCGCCCAGCGTCTTACTGATGGTTTTGTAGCCCATTCCAGCCTTGTGCAGGTGTATGATCTTGTCCCTGACATCCTTAGACAGCTCCTTGCTCTTGGCCATTTTGTAGAGGTTAGAGTCTGACTGATTCACTGAGTCTGTGGACAGGTGTCTTTCATACAGGTGACCATTGCCGACAGCTGTCTGTCATGCAGGTAACGAGTTGATTTGGAGCATCTACCTGGTCTGTAGGGGCCAGATCTCTTACTGGTTGGTGGGGGATCAAATACTTATTTCCCTCTGCAGAATGCAAATAAATTCATATACTTTCCACAATGTGATTTTCCGGATTTAATTTGTGATGTGCTATCTCTCACTGTTACCAATAACCTACCCTTCAATTATGGGCTGCTCATGTCTTTGTCAGTGGGCAAACTTACAAAATCAGCAAGGGATCAAATACTTATTTCCCCCACTGTAAATACAGTATAGTAATCATAAAAATCTAAGTATTCAGATATAGTACTTAAGCATTGAATTATCCACAGGTAATCTCCTGTGGTTACCTAAATAGCTTTCAAATCTGAAAAGCTACATTTACACAGCACTCCTAAAGACCAACAAGGGAAAGGGAATGGGACTTGGTATACTGCCTCCCTGTGGTTTTTTGCAACTACATTCAAAACAGTTTGCATATACAGGTACTTATTTGCACCTGGGGCAATAGGGGTTAACTGACTTGCCGTGAGTTACAAGGATCTACACGGGAAAACAAATCCAGTTCCCCACGATCAAAGTCCGCTGCACTAACCACTAGGCTACTCCTCCACTGACAGCCTTCAGTATCAAGATATTCCACAAGCATGGGCCTGACATGGATAAAGCTTTATTTCTAGATATAGATAATTTAACATCTGCAGAAGCAATAATCCTGGGAAGACTTCAGCAAATGTAGAGCATTATATACAATTATTGTTTTATTCAGATAAGTTGGAGTCTTCTCACACCAAACTTTAAATGTGAGTAACAATCTGAGGGGCCCTTTTACAAAGGTGTGTAAGGGCCTACTTGTATCCAGTGTGCATCAAATCGGCATTACCGCCCGGCAACTGCGTGCCTAGGCAGTAATTCTGAATATTTTCTATTTTTTACCACGTGGCACGTACCCAGTGGTAAACAGCAGTGGGCGTGCGCTGCATGCCTACCACCCAGGTAGTACGTGAGACCTTACCGCTAAGTGAATGGAGGGTGGTAAGGTCTCAGACTGAAAATGGATGCACGCTGGTTTTTATTTTGCTGCATGTTCATTTTACAGCCCCTTAAAAAAGGCCCTTTTTCCAAAATGCGGCATAAACTGACCCGGTGTGCACCCAAAAAACATGCTTGCACTTCTGCAGGCCACTTTTTTCCCGCGGCTTGGTAAAAGGACCCCTTAACTGGGAATTTAACATAGGGGCCCTTTTACTAAGCAGCATTAGGCTCTAACACATGCCTAATGCAGCTTACAATAGTGTGTTGTGGGACGTGCGTGGGCATTCTGCAGTAACTGCCAAATGTGCATGCGCTAACTGAGGTCTAAAAAATATTTATACATTTTTTGAGGACCATGTCAGGGGGTGGACACTGGGCATTTCTGCACTAAATAATGCCCCTACATTAGGGCACACTAATTGATTAGCGCAGGAATACCACGCAAGCACTTACTGTCTATAAAATGAGTGGCAGTAAGTGCTCATCCAGTAATTTTTTAACAATGACCATGTGCTAATGGCAAGATTAGCGCATGGCCATTAATACAAAAAAAAAGAAAAAAAGAAAATCACCTATTTTAGGACTGCAGTAAAAATGGACTTAGTGTGTAGAAAAGACTGGCCCAAGGGCAAGCGAAGGGCCACTTTGTTCCGCAGCTTAGTTAAAAGACACGTAGTAAATAATAGCAGGGAAACATCAACATGTTCAGGAAAGTTGTTGGGGTTGTACCTGCACACAGTGCAAGTTACCTTCCCCATGCTTGTATTGTAGTTATTGTAAGTGCAGTGCAGTTAGGTTACTTTTCTCATGATTTCTAAGTGCAAAAGTAATTGCATAGCTAAAGTTACCTATGCCTGGTTTCCATCCTCTCCTCTTTAAGGGATTTACTGTGTATATCCCATTCCTTCTTGAATTATTGACCTTCTTGAGCAGTTTGTTGTGAGAGTTGGAGAGGTGGAACTGAAATAGTCTGACCATGTTTTATATTGATGTATGTTCTATGATCAAATTATGTAAGCTGCTTAGATTTGTGATAGGTAGGATGCATAACATAACATAACAGAATACACGTTTACCACGCAAAATCCCCATAAGAGTTCATTGCGGTTTACATAAAGATCCAGCAAGGCATACCTTGCAAATTACTTGGTTTAATTTCTGAGTTACAAAACTTAATTATACTGTTTAAACAACTGTGTTTTAAGTGCCCAATTTGTACATGCAATTTAATTGAATAACAAGCCAATTTGTGCCAATAATTGAGTGCTAATAATCAATTATTGGCACTAATTGGCATTAATTGACTTTTATTGGTACATTTTTAGTTGTGAGGATCCACATGTAAATTTTATGTGCAGCTAAACAAAAAAGGGGTACAGACATGGGAGGATCATGGGCAGATCAGGGACTTTCCTACAATTTATGCATGCTGTTATAGAATAAGGAGGATGTGACCCAAAATTAGATGTGAGGACTTACATAAGGGTTTACTTGGTATAAATCCTCGTCTAAAGTTAGGTGTTGAGCCCAGCGTTTAGCGGATTCTATAAATGGCATCTAACTTTCAACGCCATTTATAGAATAGTGGTTAGCATGATTTTTTTGGTGCTATTTATAGAATTTGGTCCAAAATGTGTTTTTTTCTACTTGTTGATATGTCAAATATCATTGCAAACAACTGCCCATTTTTATAAAACACTAGGGGCAAAGCAGGAAAAAATTTACTTGGATTGAAGATGCTGTCGTTTGTCTAATTGGGATGCACATATTTTATAAGCTATGACCATAAATCACAACTCTGCCTGCATTCTGCCCAAAACCCACCCACTGAAAATGTATGACCAGGTTCATATAAAGTATGTACCACCTTCTTTCATCCTTGTTTTTTTGGTAGGATTTTCAGCATCTGACCTGATTCACTGCGCTGTAGTGGTTTATTGATTACCAGTTGTATTATTCTGCACCTATATTTTATGACTTTCAACTGTGTCAGGCCCCTGAAGCAGACGGTTGTTCTGTTGAAACGCGTTCCTGTGTTGGGTCAAACACTTGTGTGGTGCTGAATAAAGTTGTTTTTATTTACCTCTGGCTGTGAAAATTTTTTGATTCACCCCTACTTCTTGGATGTCCACCTTCTTTCACCACATACTTTTTTCCCCCAATTTTTATTTTAAGATATTTGTATAAAATACAATAATAACGTTAAGAAAGTGTAAAGGTTACAAATACCAATACAAAGGCAAAAGGCTATAAGTAACAGAAAAGAAAAATAGAAGAATAATTGAGTTAACAAGCATATAAAACATACATGAGTAAAATATAGTAATTTTATAAATCCCTTTTATGTACATAAAAAAAAGCCTTTGCATGTGAAAATCTTTTGTAAAATTGTATCCAGTATGGTCTGATTCTGATAAAAAGAAAAACAAAGGTGGCACAAGCATGCAAATTAAATTGAAGACAAAGAGCAATATATGAGATTGTGCTAAAGGTGTTCAAGGGCATATGTGTTCTAGGATTAGAAAGTAGGACTTCAATTATGCCTGTCCTCAATGGCTGGGAATGTTCTTCATCAGTGCTCCTCCTTTCATATCATGTTTTAAATGTTCTTCATCTGGGCTCCTTCTTTCACATCAGGTTTTTTGTCATGTGGTTCTCTGCGTTCAAGATAACTGCAATCTCTCAGAAGTTGGAATCTTTTCTTTTCCTTGCATCCTCTTTGTATGTATGATAAGAACATGTTCTACCAACAGCATTGTTTATCTTGCAAGTTGCTCATGAAACAAATGTTTTAAGGTTTCACCCCAAATATTACATGATAATTCTATAATATTCACACAGAATAAGGTCACTCTTCCAAGTCCTTTGCTCATAAATTATGAAGAAAAATATATTAGTGTACAATATTTTAAATAAGTCATTACATGTTTGGCACTCAGTGCTATTCTATAAAGGGTGCTTTGGGATGAGCACACTTTATAGAATAGCATTGAGTGCCAAATTTGGCACAAAGACTTTGGTGTGCAAATAGGGTATGGATCCCTGCTATTTTTTTTACACTGTATGACCTTTGGGTGACCTTTATAGAAGGGGGTAAAGGGGTAATTCTATAACTGGGTGCCTATAAATAGACACCCAGAGAGCACTTGGTAGGAGTCTCTTCTACAAAAGAATGTAAGTGCCTAATGTATTTTATAGAATACTTGCTTAACTGCAAAAATACATGCCTACAAGTTAGATGTGGGCACTTATTGCAGGCATAGAGCTGTGTAAATGTGTGTGTGTCTAAGTTCTGGTGATATGTGCATATTTAATAGTATTCTATAAGTTACATGTACATGTCCCGCTCACAGTCTGACCAGACTCTACCTATGTGTACATATATGCTAGATACATGTATATTTATAGTATTGCGCTTAGGAAGAATTTTAGCTTATATATGTATATGCCATTTAAACAAAATGGGCTAGATTCTGTATATGGCACCTGAGAAATCCACGCAGAATAAATTTCCACCTAAGCATATTCTATAAGCAGCACCTACATAAAGGCACAGAATATAGAATACTAGGAAAAATGGCCCGTTTCTGACACAAATGAAATGGGCGCTAGCAAGGTTTTCCTCGGAGTGTGTATGTTTTACAGAGTGTGTGTGAGAGTGAGTGTGTGATACAGAAAGAGTGAATGTGTGAGTGTGTGTGACAGAGAGAGTGAGACTGTGTGCGAGAGTGTGTGTGTGTGTGAGAATGAGAGTGTGTGCCAGGGGCCCCCTCCCACCCAGTTTCAGGGTCCGCCTGTGCCCTCTCCCTCCCAGTTTCAGGGTCCGGCCCCCCTGCAAGTTCCAGGATCCGCTCTCCCTCCTTCCCTCCCTCCCACCCACCCAGTTCCAGGGTATTTCCCCCCCCCCTCTCCCCCTCCCTCCCAGTTTCTGGGTCACCCCCCTCCATCCATCCATCCTAGTTTCTGGGTGCGCCTGGCCCCCCTCCAGGTTCCAGGGTCCGGCCGTCCACCCTACCACCCAGTTCCAGGATCGTTGCCCCCCTCTCTCCCTCCCTCCCAGTTCTAGGGTAGTTGCCCCCTCTCTTTCCCTCCCCTCCCCTCCCCTCCAGCCACCCACCTGCAACGTTGTGAAGCTGACTCCGTGGCTTCATTGAAGTGAAGGGTTTGTAATTTTCATCAGGTTCCTAGCTCTGTAACCATCTCTGTCGGCCCTGCCCTTGCACCTCTGATAGGTCCGTTGCCCTCAACGTGGAAACGTGATGACTGTTGGAATAATGTATTGTATTTTACATGCATTGCCTGTCACCAATTTTTTCTCTGTGATTACTCTGTGACCTCTGATGTGAATTACCTAGAGAGGTCACACCCATGCAACTTCCTGTGGGGGTTAGGCACAGCACATGGAGCTCATGTTCTCTCCTAACCTGAGAGAATCTATGGTGGTGTGAGCATCCATTACCATCTAAGCACATGGAAAGAGCTGATAATCCAAATGTATAGTATTATGTATATATAAGCCTGTCTGAATATAATCTAACAACAAACTGTGAGTAAACAGATGTTTTGTTACTTCAACTTTAAAGTGACTCAGCAGTGAATTATTCAGGGGTGTATGAGAGAGATGAAGAAAGAAATTAACATTTCTAAAGCTGAAGCTGTGTGTATAAAATCTGCTAATTATTTACTACAAATAATCCAACAAAAGGGTTATGGGTCCAGGGCCAGGAATTGAAAAAGAAGAGAAATATTACCAGGCAGTAAAAAAGCCACATTTTTCTCTTAAGTTTTAAAAGAAAGATTCAGTCTGTCTCTCTCTCCCCCCACACACCAAACAGCAGGCAAGGCTAAGAAAATGGCTGAGGGAGGAAATTCACCATTTTTCTACTCTCTCAAGGTGCCTAAATTAACTGAATTTAATTATCAGCAGTGGGAACTAAGATTCATATGTCTCCTTCAAGCAAAGAAACTAAATATATGCTTAGACCAAAACAGAACAGCTGAAAATATGGCTGAATGGGACAATGCAAACTATTATGTGAAGTGCATGTTTTTGGAAGCTCTCTCAGAGAAACAAGCCATATTAGTGGAGGGAAAAGATACACCAAAGGACATTTTATATAAACTGAGAACTATGTATGCAACTACATATGCAAAACAGCAACCAATTTGGTTAGCAGAGTTGAATGAAACCAAATTAAGGGATAAAAGTAAATGTAATGATCACATTATGCATCTTATGTCTTCATTTCAAAAGCTAGAACTTTCTGGAATTCCCATGTGTGATGCATTGAAAAGAGCATTTCTTTTTACCTCACTATCAAAGAAGTTTGATGTTTTTAGGTCTGTAAATGAAGCCATTGAAGGGCAATCTTTTGAACAGGCAGCATCAAAACTAAGGCAGGAATGCATAATAAATGATTCTGAGGAGATGTGTTCTCAAAGCAAGTCAGAGAGAAATGAAACAAATTTCTTGGCAAAGAACAGAGGAAGGCGGAGCTATGGGAAAACTCCACCCAAGGGCAAGCTGATTTGCTATTCATGTGGAAAGGAGGGACATGTATCTAAATGGTGTAAGGAAACACAAAACACTCCCTCTAGCTCACCTAAGCCAATGGAACTAAAGAATTTTCCAAGCAGAAAATGTATGAAAGACAATGATAAACATAAGGGCTTTCTAATGGCAGAAAAATCTTTGACTATGGTAAATAATAATTCAAATGAAAGTACTTGGATTTTGGATTCGGGGAGCACATGCCATTTAACCAATTCTAAGGATTTCTTTCAGGAAATGTGTCCAGAAGAAGGTATTCTTAATACTGCAAATGCAGGGACTGCTAAGATCCAAGCAAAAGGCATTGGATTCTTAAAATGCAAAGTGTCTAATGAAGTTAAAGAAATTCCTGTAAGTGATGTCTTGTATATTCCCCAAGCAGTTTGCAATATGCTTAGTGTATCTACATTAGATAAGAAGGGATTTGTGATTCATTTTGAAAACAGTAAGTGCACAATCTCTAAAAATGATGAAGTGTATGCTGAAGCTTTTATGCATAATGATGTTTATAAACTGAGCATTTCAGGTGAAGCCTCACATCTGGCGCAAGTAAGGAAGAATGATGGTAAATGTAGTCTGGAAATCTGGCACCGCCGCCTGGGACATCGTGATTTTAAGGTGATCCAGGATCTTCACAGTGGGCAACTAGCCACCGGCATTCAGATAAGTGCAGATGCTGGTAAAATGGAGAAATGCATAGACTGTGTTACTCAAAAAGGTGTGAGACCCTCATTTCCTGCATACACAGGAAATAGGAGTAATAAAGTGCTGGACTTAATACACAGTGACTTATGTGGACCGTTTAATATCCCATCATTGGGAAATAACAGATTTGTGCTAATATTCTTGGATGATTTCTCTAGATACTGTGTGGCCTATTTGCTGAAAGAAAAAAGTCAAGTCACAGACATGCTGAAGAAATACGTAGCCATGGTGAGCAATAAATTTGAAAGAAAACCAAAGGTTCTTCAGACCGACAATGGTGGTGAGTTCACTTCACAAAGCATGCGCACATTTCTAGAACAAGAAGGCATTCAGCATATCACAACAGTAGCTTATACACCAGAGCAAAATTCTGTTGCAGAGAGAAAATTTAGGTCACTTGTGGAAATGACCAGATGTATGCTGTCAGATAGCAATCTCCCTAAAAGACTATGGGGGGAAGCCATTCTCACAGCAGTGTACCTACAAAACAGAATGCCAACTAAAGGCGCTGAGCGCACACCACATGAGACATGGCATGGTAGGAAGCCAAACCTGTCACACATAAGAACATTTGGAAGTACAGCATATGCTCATGTACCAAAGCAAAGAAGGCATAAGCTGGATTCCACAACAGAAAGGGGCATTTTAGTTGGCTATGCTCCAGGACACAAAGGATATAGAATTTTGAATCTGAAAACTGGCATTGTTGGCATAAGACATGTTACATATTTTGATGAAAACAAAAGGGTTGATAAAGGCTGGATTATCCCAGATGAGCCTTATCATCCAGAATATGAAACTAGAACCATAATAGACATGCCAGTGCATATAAATGCCATACCAAGGCAGATGTCTGAAAGCAACTCATCTGTATCTAACGAGGAACAAGCAGAGGAAGCAGACACAGAAAGGATCATCGCAGGAGACAGTACAGTTGGAGAAGGGGAATCAATTGGAGAAGGACTCTCAGATTTAGAGGATGCGGAAAGGTCAGACCAACCTGTTGTCAGACGCTCATCCAGGGAAAACAAAGGTGTTCCACCCCCAAGACTGTCTTACCTAACAAAGTCAGCAGAAGCTCAAGAGCCCTTAACATGGGATGAGATTGAGAAAATGCCAGCAGAAGAAGCTGCTGAATGGCGTAAAGCTGCACAAGAAGAAATTGATGCATTGGATAAAAATAATACTTGGATTCTTACAAAATTACCTCCTGGCAAGAAAGCTATAGGATGCAAATGGGTATTCAAGTTAAAAAGGAATGCACAAGGAAAAGTGGAAAGGTATAAAGCCAGATTAGTCGCAAAGGGATATCTTCAAAAATATGGAGAAGATTTTGATGAAGTGTTTGCACCTGTAGTGAAACACACGACAATAAGAACACTTCTGAGCATTGCAGTCTCAAAAGGCATGCAAGTCAACCACATTGATGTGAAAACAGCATTTCTTCATGGAGATATAACTGAAGACTTGTACATGGAACAGCCAACAGGTTTCATAAATACAAAACAAAGACAGCTAGTGTGTAAATTAAACAAAGGTCTTTATGGATTAAAGCAAAGTGCAAAATGTTGGAATGACAAATTGCATGAAATATTGACAAATTTAGGATTTAAGCAAGGTGAAGCAGATAAATGCTTGTACACTAGGTGCAGAAATGGACAATATGCATACATTTTAGCTTTTGTTGATGATCTGCTCATTGCAAGCGAAAGTGAGCAAGAGTACAAGGACATTGTAAAATATTTAAACCAGAATGTTGAGATAAAAGAACTTGGTAATGTGTCATACTATCTTGGTATAGAAATTGAGAAACAAAATGATGGTTCTTATCTTCTAAGCCAGAAGCAGAAAATAAATGAGCTTATTGAAAGTTTAGGTATGCAAGATGCCCAAGTTGTAAGCACTCCCATGATCACTGATTTTCTGAAGGATGAAACAGTAAGAGAACCTTTACCAGATAACATCCAATATAGATCAGCCATAGGTAAGCTTTTATATCTAACTACCACATACAGGGCTGATATAGCAAATGCAGTAGGAATTTTGAGCAGAAGGGTCAGCTCACCTACCAAATCAGATTGGACTGCAGTTAAAAGGATGGTAAGGTATTTAAAAGGTACCATTGATTGTAAATTAAAGATTTCAGCCAATAGTAATCCAAAACTAATATGTTACTGTGATTCAGATTGGGCAGGGGATCATTCTGATTATAAATCCACAAGTGGATATGTGTTTATGTATGGAAATGTACAAATTTCTTGGGCCAGTCATAAACAAAGTATTGTGAGTCTGTCTTCTACAGAAGCTGAATATGTGGCCGTATCAGAAGCATGCAGAGAACTGATGTGGATTGAAAAACTTTTGCTGGATTTTGGAATAGATGAACAGAGACCAATCCAGATAATGGAAGATAATCAGAGCTGCATCAGACTGTCACAGAATGACAAGGTTCAGTCACGCACCAAGCACATCGCAACGAAATACCACAACGTGCGAGAGCTGGCGAAAGAAGGGGTCATCAGTCTACACTATTGTCACACCAGTGAGATGACAGCTGACATCATGACCAAACCGTTACCCAGAGAACGTTTTGAGAATCTGCGAATAAAGCTTGGACTTTGTATGAATTAATAATTGCATGACAGTTATGCATGAGAAGGGGTTTGTTGGAATAATGTATTGTATTTTACATGCATTGCCTGTCACCAATTTTTTCTCTGTGATTACTCTGTGACCTCTGATGTGAATTACCTAGAGAGGTCACACCCATGCAACTTCCTGTGGGGGTTAGGCACAGCACATGGAGCTCATGTTCTCTCCTAACCTGAGAGAATCTATGGTGGTGTGAGCATCCATTACCATCTAAGCACATGGAAAGAGCTGATAATCCAAATGTATAGTATTATGTATATATAAGCCTGTCTGAATATAATCTAACAACAAACTGTGAGTAAACAGATGTTTTGTTACTTCAACTTTAAAGTGACTCAGCAGTGAATTATTCAGGGGTGTATGAGAGAGATGAAGAAAGAAATTAACATTTCTAAAGCTGAAGCTGTGTGTATAAAATCTGCTAATTATTTACTACAAATAATCCAACAATGACGTCGTGGACACCAAAACGTGATGACGTCGAGGGCTGCAGACCTATCAGAGGCGCGAGGGCGGGGCCGAGAGAGATGGTTACAGGGCGACGAACCTAACAATCCTTATGAACCCTTCACTTGAAGCCATGGAGTCAGCTTCAGAACATTGAAGGTGCCTTTTATTATAGTAGAGAAACTTAGTTGATATACCAGTGCCTAGAACTATGAGCATTCATTTACACCAAGGAAAATATGGCATAAATACTAGTTCATACATTTATGTGCAGAGGGCCATATTCTATAACAGTACACATACATTTTGAAACACTCACAAAACACCCATTTACCCCATAACCATGCCCCTTTTGGCTCCACGCATTAGAATTTAGACGCTGTGAATTAGAAAATAAGCTTAGCGAGTTGTGTGTGTAAATTCTAATTATTGCCAATTAGTGCTCATTATTGCTTGTTAAGTGCTGTTAAAAACACTGATTGGCTTGTTAAGCCAATTAAAGTTACACGCATTGTTATAGAATACTCTTGGATTTTGGTGTAGAACATGGCTCAATATATAGATTCTGATGGAATATGTGCATAATTGGCATGTAACTGCAATTCTACAACAGTGTACCTACGTTTTGGTGCCCAGAGTGTGTCTATATAGTGCCTATTATGTAAAGGAAATTAGGTCATTATGTTCGTTTATAGAATATTAGTGTAACAGGTGATATACATGCTTATAATTTAGGCATGAGCACTTATGCCAGTCATAGAGTTGGTGCATGTGATTGCACCTAAAATTCAGGGAAACATGTGTAAATTATAGTATTCTATAAGTTTATGCATGTACTAGTAAAAAAAGGCCCTTTTCTTAAGGCAAGGAAATGGGCGCTAGCAAGGCAATTCCCCACCCTCCCTCGCTGTGTCACTCTGTCCCCTCCCAGCCTCCCTGGCCTGCCACCCACCCAGTTCAAGACCCCCTCACGCCCCTCCCACCGAGTTCCAGACTCCACCCTCCCTCTGTTTTCAACACCCCTCCCTCCGCGTTACAGACCCCTGTACCCCCATTCCGCGACCCTGTCGACCACCCTTCTTGCCGAAAACCGTCCCCAGCCGCCGTCGAGTACCTGTGCTGACAGGGGACCTACTCCTCCCCTTGCTTTGGAATCAGCTGTCACTGACGTCACTGATGTCAGTGCGTTCTAGCCTGCCTAGCAGACCACCTCCAAGGGAGCCAGGGTCCCAGGCACATTAGAACCTTGGAGGTGAGAGTTATTATATAGGAAGTGTGAGTCCTGCCCATGCTCCACCCAGACTCCACCTATGTGTTTGCCTACCTGCAAAATACACATTATGAAAGATATATGTGTATTTGTAGAATAGTGCCTGGGTGGATTTTTGGCATTTATGTGAGTATATGCACACATACGTGCAAATATGCTATTATTCTAATTACTTGTACATGTAATAAGTATATACATGTTAGCATTTCATAGAATTACCCTCTATATGACATTTCCAAGAAAGGAAATTAATAATGTGATTGATTTGATAGCAATTGTAAGAATTTCTGGTTGACCTAGAATTTTAATGTTTGATTTCGAGCACCATGAGGATGGGGGAAGGAAGGGAAGGAAGACTGATTTTCTTTTCTATACAGGGTTTTGCTTTCCAAAATAATGTAGTAAATTATGTGCATAATTCCTCCTTTCATATTTGAAAGGAGTTATATATAACAAAACTAATTGTTTCACAAATTATCTAGATAGCACTTTTTCGAAATTATAGAAGATTAAATACTATATGATGATGATGTCATATGGCAATTATTGAGTCTGGTATTTTATGGCAAATATTCTCTCTGGGGTCCTTTTACTAAGGAATGCGGAAAAATGGCCTGTGCTAGTGTAGGTGCATGTATTGGACACGTGCAGGCCCATTTTTCTTTGCCTCTGTAAAAAACGCCTCTTTTTTGGCCAAAATGGACGTGCAGCAAAATAAAAATAAAAATTAGTGCACGTCCATTTTGGGCCTGAGACCTTACCGCTACTCATTGACTTAGCGGTAAGGTCTCATGTGTTAACCGGGAGTAATCGGCAGTGTGCGTACATTGCTGATTACTGCCCAGTTAGCACCATGCAGTAGGAAATAGAAATTATTTTTTGCTGCACGTTACCACCCTGGGCACGTGGTAGCCGGGCAGTAGTTCTAATCTGATGCATGTTGTGTGCGTGTAGGTGCCTATGAGGCATATTTTCAATGCACTTAGCCTTCCAAAGTTCCATAGAAACCCTTTTACTGAGGCACATAGAGGCATATTTTCAAAGTGCTTTGAAAATATGCCTCTATGTGCCTCAGTAAAAGGGCCCTTCTGTCTCTAGAATCTAATGCCTGCCAGGTATTTGCTAATTCCTGAAGAATGTAGTTGCAATTGAACCTCTACTGTGCTGTTTATCGATGATCTGTTGTTTTTGTAAAATGGTAATTTTCTCTCTTTTATTTTAATATTTGTTGGCTTACTCTCTCTTTATTAATGTATAATGAAGTAATGCATGATATTTAATAGCAAAAATTGGTTGAGGAGGGACATGGCACATATATGTTTTTGATATGCCTTTATACTATGGTTGCCTTGGCCTGTATTTTTTATTGAATTGTTTTGGACAGGCATTCAATAGAAGCTGTTATTGTAATGTGCCACAGTATTCATGTCCTGTATATGCTTATGGCCTTTTGACCATTTTCCGCCATTTTCTAAGGAATGCCATCTCTTTATTTGGAAGAAAAATGAATCATTTGCTTTGTATCATGCTCGTGTACTGCCTTCATAAGCTTAATATTGCAAACCATATTTTTGAACAACATAATATACTGATGTAGCTGTTTTATTGACTCACTATACAAACCATAAACTTTCTTCTGTTCTGAAGGTCTCTCTATCCTGTTCAGCCTTCAGTGCTAATATGTTATTGGCTGCATTTTTGTGAGAGAATGCAATGCCAATAGTACGAAGCACCACAAATTATTGCACTGTTTTCAACATGAGGCAATGACAAATAATACAGTTCAGTACCATGCCTAAGCATTTAACTGTAGTCAATATAAAAGATTTAAACAACAGAGTCAAGTATAATAAATAACCAGTAGTAGTACATTCAATAATACTAATATTCTAACGCAACACCGCAGTAAAACTTTCCATGCTAATAGTAGAAATGTTTCCAAACATTAATTGAGCTACAGTGCTATAGGAATTTTAGCAAAATGTGGATTTCGTACATCTTATTGTTTCATTACTCTGTTATTGGAAAGTACTATATATTCATTTCATAATTATCTGTTTTGCCCATACTCTACTCTGTGTATGCCCCCCTTGCAAATATGTGCAATGTAAGTTAGGCAGGTGTTATAGAGTAACATAGTAAACAGTAAAATGAGAAAGGCTCACCCGTCTGTTTGGTACCTAGGTTGGTGACAGCATATTTGCAGTAGCTGGGTACTTTCCAGCAAAACAAGGGGCAAACATAGAGAGGGAATAAAAAACAAAAACAAATGAAACAGCAGGCCATGGTTTTGTTGGGTTGGAATCAGCAGGCTACAACTCCTCATCACCAATTAGGTCAACAACAAAGGACCACAGGGACCTAAGAGGTCAGATGTTTTGGCAACAGCCTCACTTGTTTTACTACTGTGGCTATTTAGAGTATTACTAAACCTTGTGTTAAGATATGGGGGTTGAGATGTTTGGGTTGTAGATTAACTCTAGGAACCTGTATGCTAAGCTCCCATCAGTAGCGGAGAACAAATGAGAACACAGTAACAGAGAAACATAGTAAACGACAGCAGATACAGAGCAATTTGAACTATCCAATCTGAAGTACTGTTTTGAATAGCTTTAGGTAAGACTCCAGCAGTTTTTTTTAAAGCAAACAGACTTAAAAGAGGGGAACATCAACGTAATAAGATGGCTTTGCCTACGGGTCATATTCCCCCCCCCCCAAAAAAAAAAAAAAAAAAATTGAATTGACAGAATTACTTCTGAAATCATACCATGGAAAAAATTTTAAATAAAGCATAAACACTTAAATTAAATTCATGCCTGTAATGGCAGCCAGTGAAGTCTCACCAAAAGTGGAGAAACATGATCAAATTTTGCTCTTCCAAAAATCAGTGCCGTGTTCTGGATTGTAGGAGCAAAACAAGCACTATATACAGCACTATATGTTCCCACATAACAAATATAGGGGGTCTTTTACAAAGCATCAATAAGCCCAACACAGGCTTATCAAATGTTAAATTGGGACTATTGCCGGCCCAATGCAGCCTCCGGCTGTAGTTCTGCCCCCAAGTACATGGCATTTCTTGGGGAACACCCCCCTCCCCCCCCGTAGATGACTTATATGGTGGTAACCTGTCAGTAATCGGTTACCACAGGGTTACTGTGGGAGCCCTTATTGCCACCTGGCCATGCGAGTTCTGTCTTTGCATGGTCATCTTTATCTGGGGGCTTTTTACCCACAGCGGAAAAAATGACCCTGGTGCATGGGAAAAAAGGTTCAGGGCCCTTTTTCCTGCAGCTTGGTAAAAGGACCCCATATATTGCATTATAATACGTGGCAATATCCAGCATTAACAATCTGACTTTAAAAATGCAGATTCTGACTTATTTCATCTTTTACTGCTAAAGCCTGTTGCTTAATGAGCCTCAGCCTTGCATACAAACAAAAGAATGCTGCTGTGTGTGTGTGTGCCAATGTACCAGAATAATAATTGTGTTATCATCAGCAATGTCATAGCCAGACCAACCAAGGACTCTTGGAATTTCCCTTACAGCCAAAGAAGTGCTGTAGCTGGCAAAAGTGCACATTGTTTATGAAACCCGGACTCCTTATCAAGGTGACCCCTTCAATGTGGTGCCAGTGAGACAATCATGTGGACCTTGAAGCCACAACATCTCAGATAAAGAACGTTATGTGTGAGTCACCAACAAGGCTGGAATGCACATCATCAGACAAGCTGCAGCTCGTGATCTCTCTATATAAAACACACCTCCAACGTTTTAATGAAGCCTCACTCTCCCAACGTTCTAAAAGTGAAGTGGCAAAGATCGATTCTGCGCAATGAGTGAAAGTGAAGTGGCAAAGATCGATGCTGCGCAATGAGTGGTGAACTGGCTAACATCGATTTGGCTCCATGACTGTCTGCCCTGCCCACGCGTCACAACGTGATGATGTTGAGGGCGGAGCAATGACACTCACCCAATCAAACAGAATGCCACCCACAGTCCACCCTCAAGCCAACCCGCATCTACTCCTGAGATCCGTCAAACTGACACGCCAACCTCCCCCCCCCCCCCCAACACAAAACACCATATTCTGAACTAAACAGCTGCCTGCCTGCAATGGATCCCTCCGGTTTCATCAAAACTAAAACTGCCTACAAAGAGCCCACCTGAGTGCCGTGCTGGAGCGTTGATTGGTGGATCTGTCCTTAGGAGGCGGCCGGATTGGGCAATAGAACGATGATTGGTGGGTGGAAGAACGGAAAGGGGCATACCTGATGGCATAGAGAGCAGTGATTGTTGAATGTGACTATGGGGGCGGGGACAAGTTGTCAACATAACACTGATGGAGATGTAATTGGTGGATTGGCATCTGGTAGGCGGGCTGAATGATTGCCAGGGGAAGAAATGATTGGTGGAGTGTGTTTTGTGGCTGGTGGCGGTGCCGGCCCGGACAGTGTGTTGCTATACTAAAGACCTGTGTACAGTACATTAAGCTTTGACGTTTTTCTGCTAATCCGCATCGCAATGCCTTCTCGCCTCTTTTTTGGGCTAACGCTGTTCAGTTGTTTGGTGCTTACTGCCCTCGGGGGCGGCGGCAACAACAAATATTCGTGGGAGGTGAATGAAAAACAGACGCAGCATCAGGCAACTAAATTCCGGCCTCTAAAAGTGAACCAAGTGTGGGAGAAAGCGCAACGGCTGAGTGGTTGAGGCTGGTAGAACTCTCTCACCCGCCAAAACAAATGGTAACCTGCTCTCTGTGTTCACGCTCATACACACTGGCCTTTTTCTCCCGCTGAGTGTATTCTGTGTGTGGCCAATTATGGTAGGCACATGTTTACTTTTCACTAGGATTGAGGTTTAAGCAATTCTGATTTATTTTGGTGGAAACAGACTAGGAAAAAGGCGGATCTTGCACATTCTTTCTTCTCAGAAGTACCGCTTTTCAGCCGCTACACATGTTCTGGATCTTCCCATCGGAAGTGTAGGATCCGCCGGACAGACAGCACCTCTCTTTCACACTCAAAGACACACACTCCCTCCCCCAACCCCCAAGTGAAACAGTAAAAAACAACATCTCTCTCTCACACACACCCACAGACCCCGACAACCTCCCCCCCCCCCAAAAAAAAGATACATACACTCAAACAGAACAACCGTACCCTAACCCACAACGGTATCTCACACCCACACTGAATCACTCTCTCTCTCACACAGCCTCGCTGTGTCTCTGTCTGTGACACACACACACACACACACAATCAATCAACATTCTGTCTTTCTCTCTCCCACACACTAACTCGGCCACCACACACACACACACACAGTCTCTCTCTCTCACACACACAGTCACACACACACACATACACTCTGTCACACACACACATACACTCTGTCACACACACACACACTCACACATTCACTCTCTCTCTCTCTCACACACACAGTCACTGTCAAACACACTCTGTCAAACATACACACTCAAAGGAAAACCTTGCTAGCGCCCGTTTCATTTCTTACAGAAACGGGCCTTTTTTACTAGTTTTTATATAAAAGGGGTACCTATCTTAGGCAAAGGCTGATCTGTTCACATTCCATCTGAATCGCAGCCCTTGGTGAACCTGGAAGATGTACTTAGCGAAATCAGCAAGTTAAAGAGTGATAAACCACCTGGACCAGATTGAACACACCCCAGGGTACTGAAATAACTCAAACATGAAATTGCTGATCTGTTGTTAGTGAGCTGTAACCTGTCATTAAAATCATTTGCGTACCTGAAGATTGGAGGGTAGCCAATGTAACGCCAAATTTTTTAAACGGTCTCAGGATGATCCAGGAAATTATAGACCAGTAAGCCTGACTTCTGTGCCAGGGAAAACAGTGGAAACTATTGTGAAGTATAAAATTACAGAACATGTGGAGGGGCATAATTGAACGGAAACGCCTGTCTCCATGGACGTTTATCTCCGAGAACGGGTCCGTGAAGGGGCGGGTCAAACCGTATTTTCGAAAAAATGGACGTTTTTGAGCTGGGCGTTTGTTTTTTTCTTTAGCGATAATGGAAAGAAAAAGCGCCCAGCTCAAAAACGTCCTAATCCGAGCCAATTGGTTGTGGGAGGGGCCAGGATTCATAGTACACTGGCCCCCCTGATATGCCAGGACACCAACTGGGCGGTGGACTTCAGAAAAAGCTCCCACATGCAAAGCTCCCTTACCACGAGTGCTAAGCACCCAACCCGCCTCCCCCAAAACCCACTACCCACAAATGTACAACACTACCATAACTCTTAGGGGTGAAGGGGGCACCTACATGAGGGTACAGTGGGTTTTGGAGGCCTCCCATTTACCAGCACAAGTGTTACAGGTGGGGGGGTGGGCCTGGGGCCACCTGCCTGAAGTGCACTGCAGTACCAACTAAAGTGCTCCAGGGACCTGCATACACGCAGGCCTCTAGGACTGGTTGCAGCTATATAACATTGGCACACCAGTTGACACCTGAAGACTAATCTCTCAGAAAATGTCCTTTATTGGAATAAACATGTTTACTCACAGTTAACTGCAGATCAGAGGTTGTGCCTCACTGAAAAAGAGTCTCCCTGGTACTGAGATTAGCAGTAGGTCAGAGCTGGCAGAATGCTGTACAATGCTGTCTTTCAGCCACATTCAAGGTAAGAACTAGATAAGTTGTCTAATGTGGCTAACACAGGAAAGGGAACTAAAACTGGCTTACAAAAATGGCCACTACTACATGGACTACAACAGGAAACACAACAGGGCACACTCTGACCCAGTAGGCAGGGGGAAAAGCACCATGGGAGAAGAGCCTACCAACTACCAACATCGTAAGACTGTAACACAAGCTAATGAAATCACGGAGCCCAATACCCTACACCCACCACAATGCAATGCTGATGTGACCCTGTACTGCACCTGAGAGCCACATCTGACCCAGGGAAAGGCTGTCAGAGGATAGAACACATTCTGCTGTCATGGAGGTGGGTACGGCATTTGAGGCTGGCATAGAGGCTGGAAAAAAAGTTTTTAAAGTGGGTTTTTTTTGTGTGAGGGGGTTAGTGACCACTGGGGGAGTCCGGGGAGGTCATCCCTGATTCCCTCCAGTGGTCATCTGGGCAGTTAGGGCACTTTTTTGGGACTTGTTCGTGAAAAAAAAGGGTCCAAAAAAGTGACCCAAAATCGCGGTAAAAACTCCTTTTTTTTTCGATTATCAGCTAAAGACGCCCATTTCTCCTCGGCTGATAACCACACCTCAGTCCCGCCTCCACCACGTCTCTGACACGCTCCCGTGAACTTTATTCGTTCCCGCGACGGAGTGCAGTTGGAAACGCCCAAAATCGGCTTTCGATTATACTGATTTGGGCGCCTTTGCGAAAAAAACGCCCATCTTCCGATTTGGGTCGAAATATAGACGTTTTTCTCTTTCGATTATAAGCAGGATAGACAAACATGGTTTAATGGGACAGAGTCAGCATGGGTTCAGCCAAAGGAAATCTTGCCTCACCAATTTACTTCATTTCTTTGAAGGTGTAAATAAACATGTGGATAAGAGTGAGCCAGTTGAAGTAGTGTATCTAGATTTTCAGAAAGCTTTTGACAAAGTTCCTCTAGAAAGACTCATAAGAAAATTAAAGAGTCATGGGATAGGAGGCAAGGTACTGGTGTAAATTAGGAATTGATTATTGGACAGAAAACAGAGGGTAGGGTTAAATACCATTTTTCTCAGTGGAGAAAGGTGAATATTGGAGTACAATAGGAACCTGTACTGGGACTGGTGATATTTAACATATTTATGAATGATATAGAAAACAGAACAATGAGTGAGGTGATTACATTTGCAGATGATACAAAACACATGTGGATTGTGAAAAATTGCAAGAAGACCTTAGGAAACTAGAAGACTGAGCATCCAAATGGCAGATGAAAATTAATCTGGACAAATGCAAAGTGATGCACATTGGGAAGAATAATCCAAATCATAGTTACCAGATGCTAGGGTCCTTCTTAGGAGTCATCACTCAAGAAAAAGATCTAGGTGTCATTGTAGATGCTGCAATCTTCTGCCCAGTGTGCGGTGGCAGCCAAAAAAGCAAACAGGATGCAGGAATTATTAGGAAAGGAATACAAAATAAGACCCAGAATATTATAATGCCTCTATTGCTCCATGGTACAACCTCACTTTGAATACTGCATTCAATTCTGGTCGCAGTATCTCAAAAAAGTTATAGCAGAATTAGAAAAGGTTCAAAGAAGAGTGACAAAATGATAAAGGGAATGGAACTCCTCCCATATGAGGAAAGGCTAAAGAGGTTAGGGATCTTCAGCTTGGAAAATAGATGGCTGAGGGGGAACATGATTGAGGTATATCCAGTCTTTTGCATTGAGTGTCTTATGTATGATTCTCCCATATGTGTGTATGCTCGATGCAAAGAGCTCCTAGCTCTCAGAGAATGGGTCTGTTCTCTTGAGGCTAGAGTGACAGACTTGGTGGTGCTGAGGGAGACAGAGAGGTACATAGAGGAGACTTACAGGGGTGTTGTAGAGATGTCCCACCTCTAGTCTGCTAGCCCCTGTGCTACCTTGGAGGAGGGAGGTCTCCTAGAAGGAGAGCATCACCCTGGTGAAGTAGGAAGTACTCCTGTAGCCAGGACCTGCCCACCAGGGGATGTACTATCCTCTAGCACAAAGGACATGTCTCCAAGTTCTGCCCAGGAGGGAAAGGTTAGGACAGCTGTTGTAGTTGGTGATTTGATAATTAGGCATATAGATAGCTGGGTGGCTGGTGGACGTGAGGATCGCCTGTTGACTTGCCTGCCTGGTGCGAAGTTGGCGGACTTCATGCATCACCTAAATAGGATTTTAGGTAGTGCTCGAGAAAGTCAGCTGTCTTGGTACATGTGGGTACCAATGACAGGAAAATGTGGGGAAGAGGTTCTGGAAGCCAAATTTAGGCTCTTAGGTAGAAAGTTCAAATCTAGAATCTCTATGGTAGCACTTTCTGAAGTGCTACCCATTCCATGCGCAGGGCCCAAGAGACAGGCAGAGCTCTGGAGTCTCAATGCATGGATGAGATGATTGTGCAGGGAGGAGGGTTTTAGATTTGTTAGGAACTGGGCAACATTCTGGGGAAGGGGAAGCCTATTCTGAAAGAATGGGCTCCACCTTAACCAGGGTGGGACCAGGCTGCTGCCATCAGCATTTAAAAAGGAAATAGAGCAGCTTTTAAACTAAAAACTGGGGTAAGGTTGACAGTTGCTCAAAAGTGCATGGTTTGGAATAAGGTATCTTTCAAAGATATCACCAAAACAGGGAAGACAGGGTATCCCGATAGCGAGGTTGCAAAAGAGACCATAATAGATCAGGAGGCTCATTTTCAAAGCACTTAGCCTCCCAAAGTTCCATAGAAACCTATGGAACTTAGCCTCCCAAAGTGCTTTGAAAATATGCCTCCAGGTGTCCTTAAATAAAAATCAGACAAAAGATTGCAAATTAACACTGTCAACTAATGAACAAGATGTAAATAGGAACAACAAACATAGTTTGAAATGTCTATATGAGAATGCCAGAAGCCTAAGAAATAAGATGGGAGAGTTAGAATTTATTGCACTAAATGAAAACTTAGATATAATAGGCATCTCTGAGAGCTGGTGGAAGGAGGATAACCAGTGAGACACTGTCACACCAGGGTACAAATTATATCATAGTGATAGGGTGGATCGAATTGGTGGAGGGGTAACATTGTATGTTAAGGAGGGCCTTGAATCAATTAGATTGAAAATTCTGGAGCAAACAAAATACATCTTGGAATCCCTATGGATTGGAGCTCCACATGTAAAGGGGAAAAGTTTGTGACGAACAGATGGGCTAACAGACTGGGAACAATAATAATGGGTGATTTCAATAACCCCGATATTGATTGGGTAAATGTAACATCAGGGCATGCTAGGGAGGTACAATTCCTTGATGACATCAAGGACTGCTTTATAGAGCAGCTAGTACAAGAGTCAACAAGAGAAGGAAAAATTCTAGACCTAATCAATAGTGGAGCACATGATCTGGTGCAGGAGGTAATGGTTCTGAGGCTGCTTGATAACAGTGATCATAATATGATCAGATTTAATATTGGCTTTGGAGTAAGTGCACACAGGAAATCCAATATGTTAGCATTTAACTTTAAAAAAATGAGACTATGATAAAATGAGAAGAAAGGCGAAAAAAAATCAGAGGAGAAGCTGCGAAGGTCAAAACTTTACATCAGGTGTGGATGCTGTCCAAAAATACCATCCTGGAAGCCCAGGCCAAATATATTCCATGTATTAAAAAAGGAGGATGGAAGACTAAACAACAGCCGGTGTGGTTAAAAAGTGAGGTGAAGGAAGCTATTAGAGCTAATGGAAAATCCTTCAGAAAATGAAAGAAGGAACCGACTTAAAATAGTAAGAAACAGCATAATAAATGTCAAGTCAAATGCAAAGCGCTGATAAGGAAGGCAAAGAAGGACTTTGAAAAACAGATTGGGTTGGAGGCAAAAACACATGGTAAAACCTTTTTTTAGGTATATTAAAAGCAAGAAGCTGGCAAAAGAATTGGTTGGACCACTAGATGACCGAGGGGTAAAAGGAGCAATCAGGGAAGAGAAAGCCATAGCGGAGAGATTAAATTAATTTTTTGCTTCAGTCTTCACCAAGGAAGATTTAGGAGAGAGATAATGTTGCCAGAAATGGCATTCAAAGCTGACAAGTTGGAAAAACTGAATGAAATCTCTTTAAATGTGGAGGATGTAATGGATCAATTTGACAAATTGAGGAGTAGCAAATCTCCTGGACCGGATGGTATTCATTCCAGAGTACTGATAGAATTGAAAAATGAACTGGCAGAACTATGGTTAGTAATATGTAATTTATCTTTAAATTCAAGCATGGTACCGGAAAATTAGAGAGTGGCCAATGTAACACTGATTTTTAAAAAAGGTTCTAGAGGAGATCCAGGAAATTATAAACTGGTGAGCCTGATGTCAGTGCCGGGCAAAATCGTACAGTCTATTATAAAGAGCAAAATTACAGAGCATATTCAAAAACATAGATTAATGAAATAAAGCCAACATGAATTTAGTGAAGGGAAATCTTGCCTCACCAATCTATTACATTTCTTTGTAGGGGTGAACAAACATGTGGATAAAGGAGAGCTGATCTATATTGTGTATCTGGATTTTTAAAAGGCATTTGACAAAGTACCTCATGAAAGACTGCAGAGAAAATTGGAGAGTCATGGGAAAGGAAGTAGTGTCTTATTGTGGATTAGAAAACTGAGAGTAGGATTAAATGATCAGTATTCACAATGGAGAAAGGTAAATAGTGGGGTTCCCCAGGGGTCTGTGCTGGGACCGCTGCTTTTTAACATATTAATAAATGATTTAGAGATGGAAGTAACTAGTGAGATAAATAATTTGCTGATGTCACAAAGAGGGGCATAATCAAATGGGGCCGGCCATCTATAAGGGTGGCCATCTCTAATGACGGCCCCGTCAAGTGACGTACCCGACTGTATTATCAAAACAAGATGGCCGGCCATCTTTCGTTTCGATAATACGGTCGGGACCAGCCAAATCTCAACATTTGTGCCGCCCTTAGGGATCGCCGGCATTAGAGATGGCTGGCATTGATTTTCGCTGATAATGGAAACTAATGCCGGCCATCTCAAACCCGGCCAAATCCAAGCCATTTGGTCCTGGGAGGAGCCAGCATTTGAACTGCACTGGTCCCCCTCACATGCCAGGACACCAACTGGGCACCCTAGAGGGCACTGCAGTGGACTTCACAAATTGATCCCATGTGCATAGCTTCCTTACCTTGGGTGCTGAGCCCCCCAACCCCCCCCCCCAAAAAAACCCACTACCCACAACTGTAAAAGGGTAACGGGGGGCACCTAGATATGGGTACAGTGGGTTTTGGGTGGGTTTTGAAGGGCTCCCATTTACCACCACAAGTGTAACAGGTAGGGGGAGATGGGCCTGGGTCCGCCTGCCTGAAGTGCACTGCAGTACCCACTAAAAACTGCTCCAGGGACCTGCATACTGCTGTCAGGGAGCTGGGTATGACATTTGAGGCTGGCATAGAGGCTGGCAAAAAACTGTTTTTAATTTTTTCTTTTTGGGTGGGAGAGGGTTGGTGACTACTGGGAAAGTAAGGGGAGGTGGTCCCCGATTCCCTCCAGTGGTCATCTGGTCAGTTCGGGCACCTTTTCAAGGCTTGGTCGTGAACAAAAAGGGACCAAGTAAAGTCGGCCAAATGCTCATCAGGGCTGACCTTCTTTTTTCCATTATTGGCCGAGGCCGGTCATCTCTTAACCACACTCCTGTCCCGCCTTCAGTACACTGCCGGCACACCCCATTGAACTTTGGCCGACTCTGCAACAGAAAGCAGTTGAAGCTGGCCAAAACCGGCTTTCGATTATACCGATTTGGCCGGCTTTAGGCTGGCCATCTCCCGATTTGTGTCAGAAGATGGTCACCCTTCTCGTTCGAAAATAAGCAGGAAAGTGGCCTAATTTAGGACATCTCAACAGCTGACCTAAATTAGGCCATTCAACTATGTGGGTGCTTGCAGAGGCATAGCTAGGTGGGTCACCAGGGGAGCAGCCGCTCCTCCAAACAGAGTTCCGATGGCGCCGCCACCAATTTTTTATGTGATCTGGTTCGTTTAAATTAAGCGCTGGCGCCGTCAGCAGTCTACTCACTGCTCCCCTTGTGCCCTCAACCTGGCTACGCTGCTGGGTGCTTGCACTGATTATCGGCTGGCACTCGAATAACCTTTGGTTGGTGCAAGAAGTGCCTCAATCATCCTCCCGGCCCCCATGACAAAGTCCTTCTGCTTCCCATCCCAACTGAGTATGGGGGGGGGGGGGGGGGGAAGGATTTTATGACAAAGCTATAATTTTCACGCGGTTTGCTAACAGAGGGCAACCTGCATCTTTGGAGCACATCACAAACAAGCTTTCTGCAAGCTGGCCAGATAAGTCATGCCAGGCTCTGATACTGTGCAGGATGCACAAACCATTGGATATAGGATAAGACAGAAACAACAGAAAAGAAGCACCAATCACCTCAGAATTACAAATGTGTAAGAATTAAAATGATCTTTTTTTTCTATATGATATCAGCACGTTACTTCAGAAACCTGGCATACTGCTTTCAACCCTGTAGTAAGCAAGCTGTGTCTCATGACATTATTATAAGGGGATTCAGAATCATTCCCTTTTATCTTTGGAGCTCAAGGAATACTTTGTGAGCCCAGAAGTTCCAGATGGCAAATGCATAAGTAGCACAGGCTGCTAAAAATTTGCAGATTTCTTTGTGAATATGTGGGTGTTCCTTATAAAAGAGATGAGTATCCTGTGGGCAATCTGTGTCAGTAACTCTTTTTCCAGTCTGCATTATTATTTTTACCTTTCTTCTGTGTTTATATTTTGTACTTTTTTTCCTATTCAAAGCAATGAATAAATCTCTTCAACACCAGTGACAGGTAGTTTTGTTAGATGAATCTAGTTGTTTCAGCACATCACATGTTGAAGCAGATGAAGTTCCAGCAATTGTTATAGCAAATGTAATGTTTCATTTGCAACTGTATATTGGTCACATTACATGATATGAGATCATGCCAAACTTTACCAACTACCACATAGTAACACAGGTTGATGGTGCAAGAAAAAGGTCAGCTAGCCCATTCAGTCTACCCAGTTATTCCTGCCCACGTTGCAAGGATATATCCTAGCTTCCAGCCACCAATGAAAACATGGCATAAATCCCGGCTCGTAGATTTATTTATTTATTAATTTGTTACATTTGTATCCCACATTTTCCCACCTATTTGCAGGCTCACTGTGGCTTACATAGTACCGTAAAGGTGTTTGCCAATTCCGGTATGAACAAATACAGTAATGTTGTGGTAGAATAAGGTTCGTGTGTACAGACACATTAGGGAATCGTAGAGAGGAAGAGAATCGTAGAGAGTAAGAGTTATTATATGACACACTGGGCCATATTCTATAACTACGCATGTAAATTTCAGAATGCCCATGAAATGCCCATTTCTCCACCCAAAACCACACCCCTTTTGTTTGTGCACATTAGATGTTCGGTGCACTTAATTGCAGAATATTTAACAAACAATTAGTGTTCATTATTGCTTGTTAAGTGCTGTTATCAGTGCTCATTAGCTTGTTAAGCTATGCATGTTGTTATAGAATTCACTTGGATTTTGGCGTGGATTCTAGGTGCACTATATAGAATTTGGGGGTTAGTGTGTGAATTTTCACATGCTGTTATGCCAGCATGCCAACCAGTGCATTTTTTTCTAGCAAAAAAAGTGCCCTTACTCATATGATAGGCCACCCTTCAGGGGTGAGGTGATCACTGAGAGACCCACCCTACAATAGCCAGGCCCCCTGTAACCAGTCACAGAATCTATGACAAGGCAGAATTGGTGTGTAGAGCCTGAGCTCTTTCATTAAAACTTGGGGTCCATGGGTCAATTTTAGCAGACAATGGAAAAGGTGCAGGTACTCATTATCCCCATGTACCCCCTCAAAAAAAAAAGCTCTGATGGTAACTGCTATTGAGCTTATGCACTACTAGTATGTGCTAATTCACACGCTGGTGTTTACTGTACTTTAATAAACAGTACTTATATGTAAGAGAGTAGAAACTAGTGACACTATTGCAGTGACGTAGGAAGGGGGGCGGTGGGGCGGTCCGCCCCGGGTGCATGCCGCTGGGGGGGGGAGTGTCGGCTCCGCCGGTTCCCAGCTCCCTCTGCCCTGGAACATGTTACTTCCTGTTCCGGGGCAGAGAGAGCAAGGAACCAATGGAGCCGATGCAGCTCCCAGTGACGTGCACTCGGGGGCTGATTGGCCCTCTCGCCCGCCTCTCGCTTCCTAATGCAAGTAAGAATGCGCTCCGGGGGGGAGGGTGCGCTCCGGAGGGGGGAAGGGTGCACGCCAAGGGGGGGGCACCCTGCTGCACCCGGGGGGGGGGGGGTGCACAGCGGCGACCCGCCCTGGATGTCAGCCGCCCTTGCTACGGCACTGCACTATTGGCCAAACAGTCAGCCATTTTCAAAAGAGAAGGATGTCCATCTTTCGGAAGATGGGCGTCCTTCTCACAGGGTCGTCCAAATCGGTATAATCAAAAGTTGGTTTTGGATGTCCCCAACTGCACTCCATCGCAGGGATAACCAAAGTTCAAGGGGGCATATTGGAGGCGTGACTTGGGCGTGCCTAACACTAGAACATCTTCGACCCATAATCGAAAGAAAAAAGGATGTCCCTGACAAACACTTGGATGACTATACCTGGTGCCCGAAATGACCAGATGACCACCGGAGAGACTCGGGGATGACCTCCGCCTACTCTCCCAGTGCTCAATAACCCCCTCCCACCCTGAAAAAAACATCTTTCAAAATATTGATTGCCAGCCTCTATGCCAGCCTCAGATGTCATACTCAGGTCCATCACAGCAGTATGCAGGTATCTGGAGCAGTTTTAATGGGTGCAGTGCACTTCAGACAGGTGGACCGACGCCCATCCCCCCCTACCTGTTAGGTTTGTGGAGGAAACAGAGAGCCCTCCAAAACCCACCACAAACACACTGTACCCATATCTAGGTGCCTCCTTCACCAGTAAGGGCTATTGTAGTGGTGTACAGTTGTGGGTAGTGGGTTTTGGGGGGATTTTGGGGGGCTCAGCACACAAGGTAAGGGTGCTATATACCTAGGAGTAATTTATGAAGTCCACTGCATCACCCCTTAGGGTGCCCGGTTGGTGTCCTGGCATGTGAGGGGGACCAGTGTACTACAAATGCTGGCTCCTCCCACAACCAAATCACTTGCATTTGGTCATTTCTGAGATGGATGTCCTTGGTTTCCATTATCACCGAAAATCAGAAACGACCAAGTATAGGGACGACCATCTCTAAGGACGACCAAATTTCAGGATTTGGGCGTCCCTGACCGTATTATCAAAACAAAAGATGGACGTCCATCTTGTTTCGAAAATACAGGTTTCCCCGCCCCTGGATGGGGACATTTTGCGAGGACGTCCAAATTGAAACGAGGACCTCCCTTTCAATTATGCCCCTCTTAGTGGGTTATATTTTCAGATTAGCATTGTGGGATTCTATTCCAGGTACTTACTTGTGCAAAAGAAAACAGGGGGCATGCGTCCCATCCTAGACCTAAGGGCACTGAACAAATTCCTAGTCCGAGAAAAGTTCAGGATGCTTTCCCTGGGCACCCTTCTTCCCATGATTCAGGAAAATGATTGGCTATGCTCTCTGGACTTAAAGGACACCTATACTCACATCGCGGTGCTTCCAGCTCACAGGAAGTACCTCCGATTTCAACTGGGAACTCAGCATTTTCAGTACTGTGTGCTACCCTTTGGTCTAGCATCTGCGCCAAGGGTCTTTACAAAGTGCCTGGCAGTTGTTGAAACATTGCTATGCAGACTGGGAGTGCATGTGTTCCCTTATCTTGACAATTGGCTGGTGAAGAACACCTCGGAGGCAGGAGTACTACGATCCATGCAGATTACTATTCAACTGCTCGAGCTGCTGGGGTTTGTCATCAATTATCCCAAGTCCCACCTGATTCCAGTACAGAAGTTGGAATTCATAGGAGCTCTGTTGAACACACGGACGTCTCAAGCTTATCTCCCTCAGGCAAGGGCAGACAAATATTCTGGCCTTAGTGTCCTCAGCTTGAACATCTCAACAGATCACAGCTCGACAGATGTTGAGGCTTCTGGGCCACATGGCATCCACAGTTCATGTGACTCCCATGGCACATCTACATATGAGATCAGCTCAATGGACCCTAGCTTCCCAGTGGTGTCAAGATACAGAGGATCTAGAGGATGTCATCCATCTTTCCACCGATTTTTGCAATTCCCTACACTAGTGGACCATTCACTCCAATCTGACCTTGGGATGTCCATTCCAAATTCCTCAGCCACAAAACGTGCTGATGATGGATACATCCCTCCTGTGGTGGGGAGCTCATGTAGATGGGCTTCGCACTCAAGGAGTTTGGTCTTTTCAGGAAACACATCTTCAGATCAATCAGCGATCTGAAATGCTCTAAAGGCTTTCAGAGATCGACTGTCCAATCAAATTATCCTAATTCAAACAGACAATCAGGTTGCAATGTATTACACCAACAAGCAGGGGGGCACTGGATCTCGCCCTCTGTGTCAGGAAGCCATCAGGATGTGGTTTTGCGCTCACCAGCACGACATGCTTCTCCAAGCTACGTATCTGGCAGGCGTAAACAACAGTCTGGCCGACAGGTTGAGCAGGATAATGCAACCTCACGAGTTGTCTCTGAACATGAACGTTGTCCACAAGATCTTCCGAGCATGGGGCACCCCCTCGGTGGATCTTTTTGCCACTCAGACCAATCACAAGGTCCCTCAATTCTGTTCCAGGCTTCAGGCCCACAACAGACTAGTATCAGATGCCTTTCTCCTTCATTAGGGGACAGGCCTTCTGTATGCGTATCCTCCCATACCTTTGGTAGGGAAGACTTTGTGGAAACTCAGGCAAGGCCGAGGAACCATGATTCTGATAGCACCTTTCTGGCCCCGTCAGATCTGGTTTACTCTTCTTCTGAACTTGTCCTCCAAAGAACCGTGGAGATTGGAGTGTTTTCTGACCCTCATCACTCAGAATGAGGGGTCGCTTCTACATCCCAACCTCCAGTCTCTGGCTCTCACAGCCTGGATGTTGAGAACTTAGAAATTGCTTCTTTAGGCCTTTAAGAGGGTGTCTCCCGAATCTTGCTTGCTTCCAGGAAAGATTCCACGAAAAAGAGTTATTCTTTTAAATGGAGGAGGTTTGCCGTCTGGTGTGACAGCAAGGCCCTAGATCCTTTTTCTTGTCCTACACGGACCCTGCTTGAATACCTTCTACACTTACCAGAGTCGGGTCTCAAGACTAACTCAGTAAGAGTTCACCTTAGTGCAATCAGTGCTTACCATCAACGTATAGAAGGTCAGCCTATCTCTGGACAGCCTTTAGTAGTTCGCTTCATGAGAGGTTTGCTTTTGTCAAAGCCCCCTGTCAAACCTCCACCAGTGTCATGGGATCTCAATGTCGTTCTCACCCAGCTGATGAAACCTCCTTTTGAGCCACTGAATTCCTGCCATCTGAAGTACCTGACCTGGAAGGTCATTTTCTTGGTGGCTGTTACTTCAGCTCGTAGAGTCAGTGAGCTCCAAGCCCTGGTAATCCACGCTCCTTATATTAAATTTCATCATAACAGAGTAGTCCTCCGCACTCATCCTAAGTTCTTACCGAAGGTGGTGTCGGAGTTCCATCTGAACCAGTCAATTGTCTTGCCAAAATTTGTTTCCCGTCCACACACCCGCCCTGGTGAGGAAAAGTTGCACACCTTGGACTGTAAGAGAGCATTGGCCTTTTACATGGAGCAGACAAAGCCCTATAGACAGTCTGCCCAGCTGTTTGTTTCTTTTGATCCCAACAGGATGGGAGTTGCCATCGAAAAATGCACTATCTCTAATTGGCTAGCAGATTGCATTTCCTTCACTTATGCCCAAGCTGGGCTGACTTTGGAGGGCCATGTCATAGCTCATAATGTTAGAGCCATGGCAGCCTCAGTGGCTCACTTAAAGTCTGCCTCCATTGAAGAAATTTGCAAGGCTGCAATGTGGTCATCAGTCCACACATTCACATCTCACTACTGCCTTCAGTAGAATTCCTGATGTGACAGTCAGTTTGGGCAGTCAGTGTTACAGAATCTGTTCGGGGGTTTAGAATCCAACTCCACCCACCTAAGCCCATTTCTGTTCTGTTCCAGGCTGCACTCTCACTTAGTTGTGTTTGTTTTCAGGTCAATCTCAGTTATGTCCTGGCCGTTGCGAGGCCCAATTGACCAATGTTCATTGTTTTGAGTGAGCCTGGGTACTAGGGATACCCCACATGTAAGAAGATGGAGCCTGCTTGTCCTTGGAGAAAATGAAGATACATACCTGTAGCAGATATTCTCCGAGGACAGCAGGCTCCATATTCTTACAACCTTCCCTCCTCCCCATTGGAGTTGTCTGTTTCTCTCTTCTTTGCTTTTTATATGAACTAGTTTGGTCACGCTCGCGCATGCGCGGTGTGCTCGGGCCTGCGGGGGCGAGCACACGTCAAACTTCTAAGGTTTTTTCTAAAGAAGGTTCCGGTCTCCTGGGCCATCATGGACGACGAACCACACATAAGAATATGGAGTCTGCTGTCCTCAGAGAATACCTGCTACAGGTATGTATCTTCATTTTACCTGACTGAAATAATTCCTATATATTACTTTCTCTGTATTTCTGGCAAGTTGTTTTATCGCTTGTAAAAATTTAAATGGTTATAAATAAAATTTAAAAAAAGTTTCTAGGTTTTTTTTAGGGTTTTTTTTAGGGTGGGAGGGGGTTGGTGACCACTGGGGGAGTACGGGAAGGTGATCCCCAATTCCCTCCGGTGGTTATCTGGTCAGTTTGGGCACCTTCTTGAGGCTTGGTCCTGAAAATAAATGGACCAAGTAAAGTCGGCCAAATGCTCGTCAGGGCGGCCTTCTTTTTTGCATTATCATTCAAGGCCGGCCATCTGCTAACCATGCCCCCGTCCCACCTTCGGTACACTGCCGACACGCCCCCTGGAACTTTTGCCAGCCCTGCAATGGAAAGCAGTTGAAGGCGGCCAAAATCGGCTTTCGATTATACCGATTTGGCTGCCATTAGGAGAAGGCCGTCTATCTCCCGATTTGTGTCGGAAGATGGCCGCCCTTCTCTTTCAAAAATAAGCAGGACAGTGTCCTATTGATTGTCCTCTTTCCACCAAGTCTCTGAGATGCCTATTATATCTACCTCATCATTTAGTGCTATATATTCTAACTCTCCCATCTTATGTTATAGGCTTCTAGCATTTGTATACAGGCACTGGAGGAACAGTCTTGGCTGTCAATGGAGCCACAGGGGGAAAGTAGATGCTCTGTCCCCAGCATGGGATCTTTGTCTCTCTGTGATTCTAGCTCAAGCAGCAAGGAACCACAAAAGGTAGGACTGAATGCTGCTGGAGGGGGGGGGGGGGGACCTGAGAAGAAATGTGTGGTGAAGGGGGGGGGGACCTGAGAGGAAATGTGTGGCGAAGGGGGGGGGGGGGACCTGAAAGGTAATGTGTGGCTGGGGGGAGGGGAGAGGAGACATGTGTGGCCTATGGCAGCCGTGCAAAAATTATTTGAACATTAAGGGTGCGGTGAACTGAAAACGTTTGGGAACCACTGGTCTAAGGGATTGTGCCTGGAATGAAAATGAGTAAACTAGATATTCCTTACAGTCCTTACCTGTTGTTTTTTCTCTGCATCTATACTAATACCTGCACATCATTTACATTTTTTTTCCTGAAAACAGCTGTAATATTAGTTGATCCTGCACTATACAAGAGATTCTAATAGAAAGACATCATTGATGAGAGTTAATTGAATTAGTCATACAAAATAGTGACGTCAACAAAGTTGCTGCATGGTCATAACATCTTCAGATGTAATTGAGGTATAAGACCAGTGGAAAAACTACTGTAGTACACTAGCACTTGAAGATGACACCATAGAATTAGCACCAGGTCTGTTACTAGTGCTATAAATAAATAGTTGATCTCAGAAGTAGGCATCTGGTTGCCACTTTTGCCAAATATATCCTGTTGGTCTCCGCAGCTGTTCCGTTTTTCTTGAAAGTAATAATATGGGAAGAATGAAGACAATAACAAAAGATGTGCCAGCAACAGTAAGGGGCGGGTCAGATTCAACATGCAATTTACTTAAGCATCAATTTTGTTCGGCAAATGTATCAGTATGATGCTTATGAAGAAAAATCTGAGGCATGCATGAAAAATCTTAATACATAGAAATCGCTTGTGAAGTTTATTGTTTGAAACAACATTTGTAGTACATAATATCAACTACTATAAAAAAATACAGAAGTAAATAGAAATAACTCCTGAACCTGAATGTAGCTCACCTTGGGCTACTAGGTAAAAGGGATGATATAAATCTACATCAAATCTAAATAAATTAAATCCTTTAGAAATCCAGCCCTTTAATTATAATGTTCAGTAAATAGTTGATTTTATTCTTGTGCAGGGAGAGGGCACAGCTAAAAATAGGCTGGAAACTGCCAACTTTCTGCTGGTTGAATTAAGCCAACTAAAGTGGAAAGACTGATCAGGGAAGTCAGTGGGTTATAAGGCAAGAAGTTCAAGCTAGATGGAAGGAAGACTCATTTTCTGGACATGTATGTACATGTACCCCTTGGGGTGTCTGGAGACAAAAAGCCCACCCTTGTCAGGTTCTATATATAACAGATTGACACGTTCCAAAATGTAGTACGGATAAGATATCAGAAACAAATAGGAAACACAAACACACACACACACTTATAATGTAGTATTAAGGTAAGTATGTGTGTATTTCCATTCAGGGTTGTCTTGGTTACTATTTAATATTGTAGTCCCTGGATTCTATACAAAGCGACTGAAATTGTGCATGCAAATGCAGGTATATTGTGTATTTGCGCATATAATTTAATTAGTTAATAAACCAATCCGAGCTGATAATTGTCACTTAATATGCAATTATTGACACTAATTGGCTTTAATTAGTATTTACATGCACAATTTGCTAGATGTATTCTATAAAGTGATACATGTAAATTCTAAGGTGCACAGCCAAAAAGGGGGTGTGGCCATGGGTGTGGAATGGCAGATTGTGGGTGTTGCAAATGAAGTTTCTCTTGAATTCCCACTCATTTCAACAAATGAGAAATAAAAACAAATAGTGCTTCCATTCATATGGGCAGCAACATCCTTGGAGATTTCTAATACTGGGTCACCTACCTTCTCTAGTTCAGTACTTACAGCTGTATGTAAAAAACAAAACAAAACAGTGCCCCCTAAGCCACATATCAGTGTACCCATGGAGACATCTAATCCTTGGTAGGGTAATGGCCCACAAACTTACTCCTGCTCAGGTCAAGGTCTAAAAATGTCCTTCTCAGTGACCAGTCATACCCCCTTTATAGAAAAAATATGAAGACACAAAGCTAGGACTTCTCCATCCCCTGCTCTTCACATTCAAGTCCCCAGTCATCCCAACAGATTGCCTTCCAGAAGGCAGCAGGAGTGATTCCCTTTTGCTCCTTTCCCACAGCAGTCGTCTTGAATAATATTGTGTTCTGACTCCTGCCAAAGTGTCAGAATGTACTGCTAGAGGTCAGGAGATATCCATTTCTAAGATGATAACAGGCCAGAAGCAAGTGGGAATCTCTCCAGCCTATTATTGGAAGGCATTCTCTTAAGGCAAGATGGGTGTTGGGGCAGTTTCAGGGCCTCACATTTTTTTTCTTCTGTCGATAGAATGGGGCTAGCCACAGTTCTCTCAAGACCAGGGCTGCAGTACAGGTCTTCATTGCCCACTGGCCCAGCAAGAATAAGAGGTCTCCACAAGGGGCCTTTGACACCAGGACCAGAGGTTCCAGTGTCCACCATCGCTGAGTGAGAAAATGCAGCCTCAGTCTTGAAAATGATATAAACTACATATCCTGAGTTTTAGGTTTTTCTTTTGTGAAAACTGATATGCTTTTCATGAATTTGCATCAAAGCTGATCATTAAATATTAAATTTACATAAACTGTAATTAGAATGAATTGTGTGTAAATGTTTACTACTTTGAAGGGCGTACTTTTGTAGTCACTTCCTATAAGTGCTGAAATTTTGACATTTTTGCATTATTTTGTCTGTTTTGTGCCTTTTTGTGTGGTACACACTTTTGTGAAGTGCTTTCACCCTTTAAAACATAGATCCCATTGTAATACACAGTGAGAATGTAGCATGGTTATTTCTGATCACCAGGGGCTTTCCACAGTGGTCAATGACTGTAAACCCTATACAATACATACACATTTTATTTTCACTAAATATGAGCCCAGAAATCTCCTTCAACAAGGTTTTTGTGCCTCCTGCTGGAAGCATAATAACCTTGGCACTGAACACTTTCCAACTGTCATCTCCATCCATGCGAAGAAATGTTCAGCACAAAAACACAACCTGAATCATTTTCTCATGTGTTCAAAAAAACAGAAGCTGTAGGCCTGAGAGTAAAAACAATGGGAAAATTATAGTGATCCAATTTTCAATTTATTTTCCTGAGCATTGAAAGGGCCCAGTTATTTATTTATTTTTTACTGTTTAGACTGCTGAGTGAATTCTTCTGTGTCTTCTAGCCCTCTACAGCATGTCCTTCAAATGTAGACAATTCTGCACTGTTTGCACTGTGCATTGAAGGAATACCAAACAGCAGCCTGGTATTAGCAAAGTCTTTTAATGGATGGAATTCTTATGATGTGATGTATTGGATGATAAGACATAGATGAAGTCTTCTTGCCATTGGATTGCTGTAATACTAATTTGATAATTATTTTGTGCCTTATTCATATATAGTAATGGCTACTAGAATTGTAAATACTGGCCTTCAGAGGGCAATAAATATACTGGGTAAACTTTATGTTTACAGGTATAAAATCAAAGGCTGATTATTTTTCTTTGCCAACTCTGGGGGCAGAAGTATGGGTTTGTATAATTTTACCAATTTATAGAGTGACACAATGAGGGGAAGGGAGGGCAATTATACAAACAGAGGGCCAGATTCAGTAAATGGCACCCAAATTTGGGTCAAACACAAAAACTTGGTGAAAAAACTCCACCCACCAAATATCAACCTGATATACCACCAACGAATGGATTTTGTTGACTCAACAAATGTCTTTCTGTCGGATGGAGGAAAAGGCCTTAGGGGTCTGTGGCACAGCGTCAGTTTCTCTAGATCTTTATGAGGTAACCACTGCCAAACCAGACTCAAATTCAATCATTGGCCAAAAACCTCCACCATATTTATTTTTATCTACAATTTGAAATTTCATATCAAAATTCATGTCACTGTCCACTGAATTTCAATCATTGAAATAATCCAGATGAGCAGGAAAAACAGCACGTATCTTAAACTTTTGGTCTCAATGGGTCCCGTTTCAGTACAGCTTCATCAAGGGATCAGGACATACTGAGTGCTAGTTTGCTTACTGCCATTTTCACAAAGTCTGTTGGTGGTATATCACTCAAATTTGGATGCCATAAAAAATCAGCGCCCAGCGCTATTCTATCAAGCACACTCTAGGATGCATGCTCTTTATAGAACAGCATTGGGCACCGAATTCTCTGACTAACATCGGGTGTGAGGACTTACATCAGCTAAAATCTGGTATACATCCCAGCTCACAAACATAAAACATAGTAACATAGTAGATGATGGCAGAAAAAGACCGGCATGGTCCATCCAGTCTGCCCAACAAGATAACTCACATGTGCCACATTTTGTGTATACCTTACCTTGATTTGTACCTGTCTTTTTCAGGGCACAGACCATATAAGTCTGCCCAGCACTATCCCCGCCCCCCCCTAACCACCAGCCCTGCCTCCCACCACCGGCTCTGGCACAGACCTTATAAGTCTGCCCAGCACTATCCCCGTCTCCCAACCACCAGTCCCGCCTCCATAATGCAGCAGTGACATGTCAGACTGATCTACGGAGCCTTCCTGACCACCACCTCCGAGGGAGCCACGGTCCCAGGCAGTACAGAACGTTGGAGGTGAGAATTATTATATAGGATTATATATTCTATTGCAAGATGGCATTGCTCAATGTGACACTTGATCTAAGCAATCTCTTGAAACACAGCCATTGCTGGGACTGCACCTGTGGTTTTGCATTTGTTTTATGATTTATCAGTTTAAATGTTTTAATAAATATTATTCCAACCTGTATCCCCTCTCCTAACGTATGGTATCTTCATTCATTTTTACCCCTGTTGTAGGGGGCAATTTCCAAAATGTCATTTATCCAGATAAATAGGTTGAAAACTCCTCACCCTTTCCAAGCTTAAAAATCTGGGGATCAACAATGCTTATATTTGACCCCTCCCCGCCACATGAAGAAATGTCAGTTCAAAGCAGAATTAGGGTGAAGGAGGCAGAATCACATACTTCTACATTTTCTAAACTATATGCTTTAGTTTTGATCAAGTTCCTATAGAAAAAGCAAATACACATTTTAGCAATTATTATTGCCATGGACAGTTAAAAAAAAAAAAACCTATGCACATTGATTTTATACATGCCTAGTGTTTTAATAACTGCATACTAAAAAACTGAATTAGAACTAAAGAAAATCTATCATCATAGTAAGCTACAGTTTATACAGCATCAACCCAATCTCTAGAGGAATAACTTACTAAGTAGGTCATCCCATGTAGATTCCTGGTGTAGGTGTGTGAGGCCTTTTCGTTATTGAAAAATCAACACGAATTCTTCGCCCATCAAGTTCCATGCCATTGGCATGCTCTTTAGCCTCTTTCGAATACTCACAAGTTGGGTGTGCATCCATAGTATTCCCCATTTGCAGTTACATGCAAATATTTAAGTACATAAGTATTGCCATGCTGGGACACACCAGAGGTCCATCAAGCCCAGTATCCTGTTTCCAACAGTGGCCAATCCAGGTCACAAATACCTGGCAAGATCCAGGTGCTATCCTATAAATGGGCATATAATTGTACTTCCACCCCGGTCTGCTGTTTCAGTCCTGTTTTGGTGCCTTGCATACATTAGAATGCATTTCTGTACCAAACGTTGGGCACCAAACGTTGGGTGTCATTTATAGAGTTCCCTAGAGATTGTATAATTATATTTTTGCATGCAATCTGCTATGCATACTTAGCTACTGCTGCAATGAAGGTGCAAAGTATGCAGGAGCTTTTTTTACCCACATTCTGTGTCACAGACATTTTCAAAAGAAAACTTCAAGAGGAGTTTCCATTTGAAAATTACCCTGCAGCTCTTAAGAGTACAATGTGCCCATGAGACTGCAAGCTCCACAGGCAATCTCATTATTGCCCTATTAATGTTAAAAGCAGGACAGGACTGTTGCATTTGAAACACAAAACCGTAAGTACATTGGATGATGCCAATCCAAATTATGTCCATCTCACTATAGGTTTATGAAGGTGAAAGAATATAAATGAAGGCTTAAACATATTTCAAAATGCATAGCAGTGAGCATGTTTTATGTAGAGAATTGCTAATGACTGGCACAACCCCCAGGCAAATTGTTGAGGCAGCAAGAAGAAGCATCATTCAAGAAACAATTAGGTTTTCCTTTGGGGGAAATGGAACACAAAAAAGAATGAGCCCTGATAGACCACACAACCTTTTCTCATTCTCCAGAAATTTTGCTTGTTCTTTGTAATTCTGTAGAATAATGGTTCAGCAAATTGGCCTCAAGCAATGTTGCTTTCTACCTGAATTTATTCTTCTCACCAGCTCCCTACTGAGGCTGATCACCCTCTTGTACTGCTGCAGATAACATAAATACTAGACAGACTCAACCCAAAAAAGACCACAAGTGACTTGAGAACTTATTCAAAATGCATCTTTTAAATCCTGCCAGTAACTTTGTGCTCCAGCCACAGAATGCCTGGCATTGTAGATGAGAATAATAACTTCAACAATCAATCAATAGAATTCCATAATGTTTGGCAGCTAGGATGTGCATAATATTGAGGGTAATGAATGGTACTAGTGAATGATATTAAGGTTAGGTTTTTAATTCCTAATACTGTTATGCATAGTGTTTGCATCACAGCTAATATGACCCGTTAAGAGTAATGGAAGCAAGAACAAGAGCTTTCTGAGGCTGTACAAGGTCTCACATTAAACAATTATCTGTATACACTCACTGAAATATAAAACCATTATCAGGTCAACATTATGAATGTATTTAACATTATGGTTTTCAACAAGGGTTTATATAAAAGTCTCAGTTATATGTATTCAGCTCTGGATCTCCTTTGCTTCAAGGCACAAAGCCTTTGCTCTGTGAGGTCAACGATTCTAATCTTGATGACTCTGACAGAAGGGGACCTCTGTGCAATTTACATTTATAAAATAACTCTGTTGGAAAGGCCTAAATAGAATTGCATCAGCTATGAGGTTTTTGAAAATGTCTTGGTTATTGTTGCAAGTTTAAGTTGTAACTCTGTCCCAACTCCACTCCTGGAAATAGCTCTGCTCATTGAAAGTAAATGTATGTACAGTACAGTCTTGATTATCTGACCTTCGCTAATCTGACCCCCTGGTAATTTCATCATGTTGCCATCATGTTGCCACTTAGAAGTGCACAAGTTCTCTTCCTGTTTTCCTGTGTCTCATGCTGCAAGGAAGCCATGTTTGATCAGTTGCTGATTAGTATTCTTTATGTATAAAATATGGTTTTCATGCATTTTTTAAGGGGTTACCATTGTTTTTCATATTATCCAACTTTTTCACTTTTCCAACAATGGCTAAGTTCCATTTACGTCAGATAATCAAGATTGTACTGTACTAAAAGGCTGTTAGCACATATTTTAAATGCTTTTGTTAATTTCCAATTAGAGAATGACATGAAGACAAAGGTTGTGCCCATCCCCACCTCACCTCTGTGGGTTCTGTCTCCATCTCCACCTTTCCCTGCAGGTTCTGTCTCTATCCCCATCCCGTCCTCACAGGCCCTGTCTCCATCCCTGCCCCATCCCCATGGGCTCTGTCCTCATCTGCAGAAGCCTCAAACACTTATGATTTTATTTTTAAATCTTTTTATTAAAGTATAAAAAGGAACAGTATGCGGTGAAACTTCTGTATAAATTAGAAATATAAAACAATGATAACAATGAGCAGCTATAATAATCCTCCTCCCCACCACCACCCTCTTCCCTTCCTACCCCAACAATAGATGATTTCTAATTCCCCGAGGAATCCTAATCCACCCTGTTAAAATGTCCAGGGGTACAAAATACAACCTGAACTGTCTGTCCTAGAGGGGAAAAATATGCCCTATGAAGCACTGTTATGATCTTTTAAATCTGTGGATGAATAAGAAGTCATCAACAATCTTAGGGTTCAATCTAGCTCTCCTGTCTTCCACAATCCTTCCTAGATGTCTTCTTAGAAGATATGCTGTTAGCAGGATGTTCAGGATCCCCCATGCAAATTTTGCTAGTTGTGGCCAGCATGTTTGCTTGTTTTTCCCCAAAAATCTAAATATCGTTGTAGGCATTACTCAAACATAAATAACACTCCAGTTCATTAACATGCTTCAAATCAGAAAATAACATGGGTACAAAGTTTGTCCCCGTCCCAGTGGTCTCTGTCCCCATCCCCATCCTGTCCCCGTCCCCACGAGATCTGTCCCTGCCCTGTCCCTGCAGGATCTGTCCCCTCCCTGTCCCTGCGAGCTCTGTCCCTGTCCTCATTCCCTTCATTCTCTATTTCCAATTTCAATTCCCCACAGCTTTTCTACTACAATCAGACAATTATTTACTAACTAACATGGCAGAAAAAAAAAAGAAGAAACCTAGCTTCTCTTTTCAGATTCTGATTCAGCTAAAATTACAAAGAGGAATGAGACTCCCCAATATTAAAATCTATGCTGGAAACTTGCATAGGAAAAAGTGGTAGAAGAATGGTTGAAATCTGCTTTCCTATCCTACCTGCTTTCCTCTTCTACATTTTTGGTGGTTAGGTTAGAGACTTTCCTATTAGGGAAGTTGGAAGATATGGACTTGAGTACCCACTCCATGAATACTAATTTATTTATTTACTGGTATTTATATCCCACATTATCCGAAAAGCAATTATAAGTTCAATGTGGCTAACTATTCTTAGTTTAAGCTATAGAACAATACATTGCACAACGTATTATGGATGTACAAGATAGTGAGATACCAAAAAGTTAATAACAGATTATGCATGAGTAATAGAGTCAGAACTATACTTTTACAGATTTAGGGATTTACAATATAATGAAACAATGCCAAGCTAAAACACATTCCACATGAATAATACATCAAAGAACTGTTTGTATTACAGAAGTTTACTTAGCATCCAAAGATAGGAACTTTTTAAACAGGAATGCTTTTAAGGACTTGCAGGAGGATAAATAGTTCATTGTGCATCTTATATCTTTTGGGAGTGAATTCCACCATTTAGTGCTTAGATAGGGGAATCCAGTTGTGAAAATGAATATGTACCTTATTTTCTTATGGTTAGGGAAACGAAGAATGAGATAATCTCTAGATTCAGGTCTAATATTTCTGGGTGGAAGGTCAATTATGTTGAGCATGTAGTCAGATACCATTCCATATAATATTTTATACATTAAAGTACAAATTTTGAAGATTAATTCTGGCCTTTATTGGGAGCCAATGTAATCTTACTAAGAACAGGGATGTTCTTTCAAATTTAGTGACCCTATAAATAAATCGAGCTGTAGTATTTTGAGTTGTTTTTAATTTTCGTATAAGCTGTTCCTTGTTACCTGCATAAATCACGTTACAATACTCAATTTGAGAGAGTACTAAAGTTTGAACTAGTGATCTGAACATTTCAGTTGGAAAAAAATTGCCTTATTGTCTTCAATTTCTACAGTGTATTGAAACTCTTGGTAGTCACTACAGATACTTGAGTTTCAAAAGATAGATATTGAACAAGTATTTCCTCTAATATGTTTAAAGTTGTATCCAGTGAATATGAAATATGGTTAATTGCGAAGCTATTATCTGTTGCAGGATTGAATGGATTTGTTACTATTAGAATTTTGTTTTCTCTGTCTAATTTGTTTGAATGTGGGCACCCATTCTTCCATCAAATCTAGGCCTTGTTTAATCATATATATTATGTTGTGTAAGTGATTATTGAAAGGAATGTATATAGTCACATCATCTGCATAGATGAATGGGTTAAATCCCCTTTCTTCCAATATTTTTCCTAATGGTTCCGTCATGATGTTAAATAGTATAGGCGATATTGGTGAACCCTTTGGGACACCGCAGTTAGGTGACCAAGGTAAAGAAATGGATCCTGCCATTTTGACCGGATAAGATCTTTATTTTAGGAATCCTATGAACCATTTAAGAATCAATCCTCCTATTCTAATGTTGTCCAATAGATTGATTAGCATAGCATGGTCAACAACCTCAAATGCACTGGACATATCAAACTGGAGTATAATGACCTTCCTGCCAGTACTAATAATCTTCCTGAACTCTGACACTAGTGTCATGGGTATGGTTTCTGTGCCATAGATTGGCCTAAATCCATATTGTGATCTATGTAGGAGGGAAAAATGAAATAAATTAAATATTTACTGCTTGCAACCAAGTCAATAGTGACTAAAAATGATGGAGAAAGTTATGGTATATTTTCAAAACAGAAAAATTAACATATAAATTGAGAGGTGCTATGAAAAAAAATGTAGAGAAATATGGAATACTCTTAATCTATATGATTAAAGACTGAAGAACTATGATTCTATACTCATATCTCATCTGCTAGCGCTATATAGGAGTACATTGCCCTGTTAAGGTGTTATTCTCTGGCTCTAATTCTATGTAGGAAGGAGGGAGGGAGAGGGTTTGGTGGGAGGGGTAGGAAAGGGGGGGGGGGAGAGGGGATATAATATTGCTTGAAAGACACCAATACAGGGCAAATATCTTCTTCTGGCTATTCCTTTCCCTATGCAACCAAGCATCCTTCTAGCTTTCACCATCACCTTTTTTTTTACCTGTCTAATATGGCTGCTCCTGCTGAGAGTGTGAAATGCTGTTCGCGGTGTGGGAGCCAGAGAGATGCATCGGGTGTCTGTAGGGGTTTATTCTCGTGGCTCCCCGCAGGTTTCTTTTCCAGGAGCCATTTCTTCTCTGGTCCACTCCAGCTGTCAGCTGCGATGCCGGGAGAACTTTTGGCAGGCTTTGTGGACCAGCATTCTTTGCACTGTTCAGTGGCTGCCATTTTGGACATGCCATTTGGAGGTTTACCACTGAGGGAAGAAATTTTGCCCAAGGAAGGCATGTCAGAGGGTGAGAGTGCTGATTGGAGCACAGGGGAACTGGAATACTCTTCAGTCCCGTTTTCTCCCAAATTTGTGCTTCTCATGTACAAGGCCTTCTTCTGAAGAGACCTCAGTCCTATTATCCCCCTTCTGCTTCTGCCTCTGCAGTGGCTTCTGGGTCTCTGCTTCCTAAGCAGCAGCACTTAGAACCCCCCAAGGAACTGGATGAACTCTCCCTGATTTCTGACCAGATTCAGATGGTCACCCCTCTATGGCCCCAGCCCGCTACCTGGTGGTTCCTATTAAGGAGGGGGACATTCCTCTTGAAGAGGGGGGATGATCCCATGGCTTCTTGGCTGTTTTGTAAGGATGAATAGTCCTCATTGATTGCATGAGTGTTGGAGGCTTTCAAGTTCTCTCTAGATTCTACTTCTTAAGATGGATGTCCAAGGTGAAGAAGCCTATTAATGCCTTCCATATTCACCCGGACATGAAGGTCCTCATTTCTGCTCAGTGGGACACTTCTGCAGCAAGTCTACGGGTGGTGCAGGCAATGCCCAAGCTGTATTCACTTCCAGCAGCAGAGCTGGAGTTATTGTGCTTGCCACGAGTGGATTCTTTGGTTATGGCGCTGACTAAGAAGATCACCTTATCAGTTGAATGTGGCAAAGCCCTAAAAGATGCTCAGGATAGGACATTAGAATTCTCCCTCAAGCTTTCCTTTGAGGTGACTAAGCTGTGCTTGCAGGTCATGGTTTGCAGGTCTTATGCAGTCCATGCTTGTCTTAGCTGTGTTCAGGGAGCTTCTTTGTCAGATGAGCTTGCTCAGTTCCTGCCATCTCTGGAGGTCAGCTTAGCATATTTGGTGGATTTGCTCTATGATCTTCTTCAAACTTCTGCTAAGGAGATGACTTTGCTAGTATCTGTGAGGCATTGGCTGTGGCTTCATCATTGGGCAGCGGATTTGGCCTCTAAGGACAGGTTAGCTAATCTCCACTTTTGGGGTGGTCTTCTCTTTGTGGAAGACTTGGTTAAGGACTTTGGTGATTCCAAGATCCAGGGTTCCCAAAGTATAAATCTAACTTCTCTTTCTGGCCCTCCAAGTCCTGGTCCCAGTTTCAAGATGTGAGGCACTACAGCCCAGGGAGGTCTGGTGCCTTTCAAAGACCATGTTTTCAGTAAACGTAGTGGTCTTTTCATGGAGACATGTGAGCTTCAGCATCCACAGACAGGTTGGCTCAGGCCTCCTGTTCCTCCCAAAGATGAGGTTTCAGTCCATTTCTCCGGGTTTTTCATTGGAGGACATTTGTCTCTGTGTCTGGAGGAGTGGGTCAAAATTATCACAGACCAATGGGGTCCTGGAGGTCATTTCAAATGCGTGCAAGCTGGAATTCACTCAGGATTTGCAGAAATGTTTTCTGGCATTCCCTTGCAATGCTCCTGCCAAAATCAGAGAAGTCAGGGCTATTCTCAGTGGGCTCATGCATCTGGGAGCTATGATTGTGGTCTCTCCAGAAGAGGTCAGTTGAGGATGCTATTTCATTTATTTTGTGGTTCACAAGAAAGGCGGTTACTTTCATTCCTTGCTTGACCTCAAAGGGGTCAACAGGGCCATGAAGGTGAGACACTTCCACATGGAAACTTTGCACTCTGTCATAGCATTGTTTCAGCCCAGGGAATTTTTGACATCTCTGGATCTCAAGGAGGTGTATTTGCATATTCCCATCTGGTCATCCCACCAGTAATTTCTTCGTGTTGCAATTCTGGTCAGGTATTACCAGTTTCGTGCTAAGCTGTTCGGGCTTTTCACGGTGCTGTGGACTTTTCTATGGTCATGATGGTTGTTGCTGTCTTTCTGTGGAAGCAGGACATTTGGGCTCATCTTTACTTGAATGACTGGCTGATCAGGGTGTCCTTCAGGCAGCAGAGCATTCAAGCCATGGACCAGGTGGTTGGTCATCTTCAGTCCTCAAGAAGGGTGATTAATCTTGACAAGAACTGGCTGACACTTTTACAGTCCCTTTGGTACCTCAGGGTGATTCTGGACACCTATTTCACTAAGGTGTTCTTTCCAGAGGCCTGAAGGCAGAAGCTGCATGTCCACATATCTAATTTGCTGCAGATTCTGTCACCTCAGGGATGGGACTACATGCAGGTCATGGGCTCAATGGCGACCACGCTGGAGGTTCTCCTTTGGGCTCAGAAACACAAGGGGCTACTCCAGGTTTCATTGGTTGACAGTTATCATCTTCGTCTTCCATGGATGGCACTGGCCAGGTTCAGTGTGTGCTGGTAGCTCAGTCTGGCCAACCTAGAACAGGGTTTCTCCCTGGAAACATCAGAATGGGTGGAGATAATGACAGGTGCCAGTCTCTCTAATTGGGGAGCCCATTGCTTGGTCAGAATAACACAAGGTCTTTGATCTCATATGGAAGTGCTGTGGTTGATCAACCAGTTGGAGTTGAGGCTATAAGGAAAGCCTTGAAGGCCTTTTTCATCCTTGTCTGGGTCAAGGCTGTTTGTGTTCTTTCCAACAATGCATTAGCAGTGGCATATATCAACAAACAGGGTGGCACCAAGAGTGCTTCCCTGGTGACAGAAGCCGCTATTTTCTGTCAATGGGCAGAAATTTATCTGACCCATATCTCAGCAGTGCATATTGAAGGTGACCTCACTGTGCAAATGGACTTCCTCTGTCACAATCTCTTGAACCTGGAGGAATGAGAGCTCTCCTGAGATACATTCGCTCTGGTTATAGAATGCTGGGGGTTCCGATTCACTGATGGAGTTGAAGGCTAATGCCAAGGTACCCCAGTTCTTCACTAGAAGAAGAGATGAGGTGGCATAAGCCCTGGATGCTCTCCTCCAGCCCTGGCAGTCCAATGAGCACCTGTATGCTTTTTTCATCATAGCCCATGATTGGAAGGCTCCTGAATTTCATGCCGGGACCCCTTCCTCTATTTTATGAAGGTGTGTACTGCTTTAGACAGTTCCGCCCTTTGTCACCAAGGTGGTCTTCAGTTTTCATTTGAATCAGCAGCTTTCTCTCACCTCATTCTGTAGGGAGAACTACCTGGAGGATTTCCGTGCCCTTTGCTGTCTAGACATTCGTAGTTTTCTTCATCGGTACCTGGAAGTCACCAATGACTTCTGTCATTTAGAACACCTGTTCATCTTGTTCTCTGGCTGTAAGAAGGGGGATCTGGCATCCATGGCTATGATCTCTAGGTGGCTTAAAGAGTCCATTTCAGCAGCTTACATCTTTGTGGGGAAGTCTCTGCCTCTCCAGTTAAGTGCATAAGTATTGCCATACTGGGAAAGACCAAAGGTCCATCAAATCCAGCATCCTGTTTCCAACAGTGGCCAATCCAGGTCACAAATACCTGGCAAGATCCCAAAAAGTACAAAACATTTTATGCTGCTTATCCCAGAAATAAGCAGTGGAGTTTCCCCAAGTCCTTTTTAATAATGATATATGGACTTTTCCTTTAGGAAGCCATCCAAACCTTTTTTAAACTCCGCTAAGCTAATCGTCTTTACCACATTATCTGGCAATGAACTCCAGAGTTTAATTATACATTGAGTGCAGAAACATTTTCTACAATTTGTTTTAAATTTACTACTTTGTAGATTCATCGAATGCCCCCTAGTCCTAGTATTTTTGGAAAGAGTAAACAGACGTTTCACGTCTACCCTTTCCACTCCACTCATTATTTTACAGACCTCTATCATATCTCCCCTCAGCCGTCTTTTCTCCAAGCTGAAGTGCCCTAGCCCCTTTAGCCTTTCCTCATAGGAAAGTCATCCCATCCCCTTTATCATTTTTTTCGCCCTTCTCTGCACCTTTTCTAATTCCACTATCAGGCTCATTTTCGAAAGAGATGGATGCCCATCTTTCAACATAAATTGGAACATGGATGTCCATCTCCCAGAGACGTCCAAATTGGTATAATCGAAACTTGATTTTGGACATCTCCAACTGCAGTCAGTCACAAAGATGTCCAAATTTCAAGGGAGTGTGTCAGAAGGTTGGTGAAGGCAGGACTTGGGCATGCCTAACACTTGGATGTTTTTGAGCCACAATCGAAAAAAGCAGTGACATCCTAGAGTAAAACTTGGATGTTTTCACCCGGATGTGTTTTTTTTAATGAATAAGGCATAAAAAGGTGCCCAAAATGACCAGATGACCACTGGAGGGAATCAGGGATGACCTCCTGCTACTCCCCCAGTGGTCACTAACCCCCTCCTACCCTCAAAAAACATCTTTAAAAATAATTTGTGCCAGCCTCAGATGTCATACTCAGGTCCATGACAGTGCATGCAGGTTCCTGGAGCACTTTTAGTGGGTGCAGTGCACTTCAGACAGGTGGACCCAGGCCCATAACCCCCCTACCTGTTACGTTTGTGGAGGAAACAGTGAGCTCTCCAAAACCCACCACAAACCCACTGTACCCACATCTAGGTTCCCTCCTTCACCCATAAGGGCTATGGTAGTGGTGTACAGTTGGGGGTAGTGGGGTGGGGGGCTCAGCACACATGGTAAGGGAGCTATGTATCTGGGAGCAATTTATGACGTCCACTGCAGTGCCCCCTAGGGGGTTCTCTATTGGCAGGGGAATGGAATGGACATCACATTGTAAAAACTTCCCCCTTTATGATGCTCCTTGAGAAAACTGCACCACATTTTAGCAACCTGATGCTCCTTTGCAAGAAAAGTAACTTATAGTATTATTCATTTTTTACGGGAACTAATAACTGTTGGTAGTGGTTACCACAGGTTAGTAACCTGCTTGGTAAATAAACTATGGTAGTACACAATAATTGCTAATTTTTACTGCATGTTAGTGAAAGGGCCCTATAGTGCTCTGGATGTTTCACCTATTGTCATCAATATTTTGTAAGAGACAAGATGAAAAGAGAAGGAGCTGCCAAGGAGAGACTAGAATGCTCATTTTTTCCACTGCTAAAAGAAACAGGGTTTCTGATTTTAGTGCACAAATGATTGCTAATTGCATTAGGGAACTGCATACAAGGGTTTTTTTCAATTATTATTATTATTTCATTAAAATAATTCTTGTACAAATACAAATGTGCCTAGTTGGGCTCAATAAGAAACATGGCCTGTGCAAAACAACTCGATTGTTAATCAGCTTACTCACATCTTGTTTTTTTTTCTTAATGATATCATTTTAAAAGCTGGCTTCTGATTGACTAGCACAGTTTTGAAAAGGTTATTTTAACCTGCTCACTGGTACCTCCCATTTTAACACTCTGGCTGTCACAGATAGTTTCCAAGGGTCTGTTGTTATTTACTGTTAACAGTGTGTTTGCTAGTAAAAACTGTTATAATGTCAGTAATGTCACTGTAACCAGCTGTATCAGATCAAGTAAGAAGCTGTGAAACTAAGACAAGCTAATTTTTTTTCACGAAGTGATCATTGTTACTGGCTAGAGAAGTAATGTCACTAGCTGGTTCCAGATTTTCTGGATCCAGTACTGGTTTTACCCCCACTACATGCATGGAATTGTAGTTCTGGCTTTGTTTAGGGAATGTATGAAAGAAATCAGAGCTACAAGTTCCTGATAGAGAAGAATGACAAGTAGCTTCTCAAAACTGACATCATAGATTCATAAATTACTGTGTAGTACAGGAATCAGGCAGAGGTTCGGACACTGGGGTATGAAAAGTAATAAGATAATTGTTGGATCAAGGTAAGGATAGACTGCCCAGTGACACCACCAGAGAGTCCAAGGAAATGAGCAAGTTGAGAGTGCGACCAGCTGAGAGAATAGGTTCCTCGACATGTTGAATAAACCTTAACCCCATCCATAAAGGACCTGAACTTTCTGTCTTGCATGTGTCAAATTGTCAAAACGTAGGTTGAAGTCTGCGAGTACACAGTGTGATGGAGCACTTCCCCCTCCCCTCAGGGCACTGGGATAGTGTTAACTGACACTTCAAATGCTCCAGCTTGTAAAACCTCCAAATCATTAATCAGTATTCACAACCAGCTAAGTGAGACAGTAGAGATTAAAAATTTGAGTCCTTAACAATGCTTTCAAGAACTTTTCCAATACAGCTTTGTAATGTTATGTTATATTGTTACACGACATTTCTATTCCGCAATAACCAGAAATAGTTCTATGTGGATCACAAAATCAAGATAACTGGAAAAATAATCCAGAAATTACAGTACAATTTTCCCATAACCAATACTAAAAATATTCACCAAATAAATGAGTCTTAAATCTCTTACAAAAGATTAAATAATTTGATAAAACACAAATCTGTAATGGTAATGAATTCCACATAGAAGTAACTTGATAATACAAAGAAGACTCAAACATTCTAAACCTTGTAATCTTTTTAGATGATGGAAAACAAAGTAGCATTTGGTTGTGAGTCCTACTTTTAATTCCATTAGAAAAAACTACCCAATCAGCTAAATATAACGGAGCATCACCATACACAATCTGAGGTGCAGAATTTAAATTGTAATCTGGCATGCACTGACAGCCAGTGTAATTTCATGATTAATAAAGAAGCAGAATCAGATATTTTAGCAGAGAATATCAGCCTGGCGGCCATAGTTTGCACAAGTTGCAGATGTTTTATCAAAGTTTTAGAACAACTGATGTAAACAACATTAAAATAGTCTGATCTAGACAGTATCAACGCTTGTACCAACAATCTGAAGTTTTCTAATTCAAGTATGTACAAATCAATCTCAACTTCTGTAACCAATGAAAAGACTTCATAACAAGTGACTTCTCTTGGTTAGCAAATGCCATAGAACACACTTCTACACCCAGACTCTTTGAACAAGACTTAAAGGTAAAGGTATTGAAACCAATAGAAAAATGTTGAGATAGTTCATGGCCCTAGCAAATGACAGTCATTTGGTTTGGAGATGAATCTGCTCTTCTCTCAAAGAGCCATTCAACCAGAAGATGAAAATAACTTGTACAGACTCATCAAACCAAACTAAACAGATTTCATTTCAAGTAAAACAGGCCTCAATGTTTCCACCATATATACCCTAGTCTCTGAAATGTCCTCCCTTAATCGTATGTACTGAGTAAGATCAATTTGCACTAGTAATCTGCAAATGGTCACTGGCTGATTTTCATTGTTTCCTTTCTCTCCCTGCATGGGGCTGTTCTTGTTACAATTAGAAACCCCAAAAGACTAAAGGAACAATCTCCCTGCTGTCCTTCTTGATGGGGGTGGATAGCAGCTAGGGAGGTTCCCCTTTTCCCCTCTAGTGCAGAGTTCCTCGAGGGCTGCAATCCAGTTGGGTTTTCAGGATTTCCCTAATGAATATATGTGAGATCTTTTGCATGCACTGCCTCCAGTGTATGCAAATAGATCTCATGTATACTCATTAAGGAAATCCTGAAAACCCAACTGGACACCCCTGCTCTAGTGGCAACTTTTTCCTTCTGCTTCTTTCCCCCTGTTCTGCTCTGATAGTCATGTTCCTAATGGAGCTCACCTGGCTTAACTTCTCCCCTTCACCTGCCTGCCAGGAGCCTAATCCCAAGTACTCATTGGATTGCAGTTCCCAAACAGCTCAATTCTATTAGTTTTCTCAGGTAGTTTTAAGGAAGAGCAGAATATAGTCATGGCCATTGAAAAGATCCTATCCTATTTGAAGGCAAACCCTTATCTGTTTATATCCTTAAAACAATTTCTACTGGGACTTCATCAATCCTGACACTGCTGGTGAGCAAATACCAGTTTGACCACAGCAACAGAGGTGATAAAATTGAGTAACTGCTTCAGAAACAGTTTGAAAAACAAAACAAAACAAAACCCTTATCCATAACCAAGGGTGAAAGAGATGAGGGGGGGGGGGTGCAATACAAAAGAAGAAAATATACAAGACATTACAATTGGGGCACACAAACAAGATTTTTTGAATATGGGAAAACCATTTATAGTCTTGAGACTGAGTGTGGACTCATACAAAATTGGCACCCCCTTCCAGCTCCACACAGCCAATGTCTAGAATGGCATGTAAAACTCTGAAGGAGATGCACTAGCCAAAAAAGCAGTCTCTCCCTCTTTAATGCATGTTTCTACCAAAGAAAGTATATGTGGTAACTGACTATGAATCAAGGTCTCCTTATTAAAGGCATGGATTGTGCCCAGTGTTAATGACTGATCTTCAGACTGTGGGAGACATTGTACTATCTTTGTGATACTTTTTACCCATATATTGTATTACCTCTATGATACTTTGTACCCATACATCATGTTATCTCTGTGATACTTGTACCCATACGTTGTAAGCTGCACTGAACCTGCTATCACGTGGGAAAGAGCGGGGTATAAATGCTATAAATAAATAAATAAATCTGAAGTGGTAGTAGTGTTCAAGCTGTCAATCAAGAATCTACCATGTGACTCCCTACTAAAATGATTCTGAGATAAGGATCTCCACTTCCAGAACACCAGTATAGAAGAAGGGTCATAACCAACAAACCACAGGAGAAAGCTACCACAGATTTAAATGCAGGGTTTAAGGAGATCTTGAGCCTGGCAGTAGGAAGGCATGGGCGTTCTATTAAATGAGGGCTTCTTAACTCAGTCCTCGGGACACACCTAGCCAGTCAGGTTTTTCAGGATATCCACATTCCCCCAAATTCTCTAAATGGTCCAAAAAATGTGTGCAGAAATCTGTGCGCACTGCCGCTCGGTGCGCACAAGTTAATTAGCTAACAAGCCAATCAATAGTGATAATTGACCACTAACAAGCAATTGTCAGCACTAATTGGACTTTGTGCACATCCTTCTACATATATTCTAGAAAGTAATGTGCTAGTTTTCCAAGGCGCACAACCAAAAAAGGTGCACAATGAGGGGGTATGTCTAAAATGTATGTGTGCTGTTATAGAATCACACCTAAGTGTGCATAAACTGACCTCAGATATGTAGACCTGAGCTGAACAGGCCTAACTGCTGGTGCATGCATTGTTCAGAACTAAGCGTGATTCTGTACAATGCGTTTTTCAGTGTGGTTTTCCTCAAACCTTCAATGCTGGTTAAATAAGCCTCAAATGTATTGAGGAACTTAGATGTTTCTGGAGGGTTTAGGGTGTTGCTCGTAATTCTGGTGATTGGGCCATGGTATAAACAGGTGTTACAACCTGTATTGTACCTCTCATCCTTTACTAGGGCGTTTTGTGCTTAGCCCTAGGTCTGGGACATATACCCTATGCAATGATATGGGTCTCTCAGAACACCAAAGAGTCTGTGTAAACCAGTGGGCTAGTGGCAACAGCTTAGGCGTGAGGGTCAGGTGACCAGGATTCAATTCCCACCTGATCTACAGCTGCCTTAGTCCCCCACTCCTGTACTAGTGTTTTGGGACTGACAATCAGACCTTGCAGACAGATGTGATCTAGGAAGAATATTGGGATTGTGCTACATGGATGTTTAGTCTTCTGAAGGGTGTTTTTGGTACTTTGCCAAAGTGACATCATTGAACCTCTCCTTTGCCACACAGAACAACAGTCTTAAAGACTGTTGTAGAACAGTCTCAGACTTCCAAGAAACCTCATTGAGTCTGCCTAGGGTCTGCTTAAGCCTGCCCTGCAGCAGCCACTCTGGGGTGTGATACGGCTGATGACCTACAGAGGTGGGGAGTATGGACATAGGTTACAGTCATGCTGTTCCTCAGTTGCACTCTGGACCATTATAACCACAAAGTGGAAGTGTGTGCATGTGACACTGCAATATTACTCACCTAGCTCTGACTGCATTTGGAATCTCACCCCCCGGAGGTAGTCTGCCTTCCTCTGCCATAGATAGCATCCCCACTTTCTAAGGTTTTCTGTCTGTATGGAGTGAGAAGGAGGTTGAGTGGCAGGTATATGACAGATGTTTCAGAATGCTACATTGCTATTTGCAGTGGGGCATTAAATACGGAAGTGACATCATGGGGGGAAAAAGAATGTTTGGGGTGGTTTCAGTGATTTCATTCATAGGTAAGGACAAATATAGGGATACGTAAACAGGCGGTCCTCCACTTCAGGCACAGGCAGCTCCTTGTGACTCTGGGCAAGTCACTTAACCCTCCATTGCCCCATGTAAGCCGCATTGAGCCTGCCATGAGTGGGAAAGCGCGGGGTACAAATGTAACAAAAAAAATTGATTCAGTACAGATGATCGAGACAAAGGGTTATGTAGAATATGATGTAAGCTAAAGGGTTATGTAGAATATGATGTAAGCTAGTGGTTAGAACAGTTGACTTATTATTCAGGTGTGATGTGTTCAAGTCCCACCATTGGGGCCTCTCACTTGAAGATGTTCACTTCATCCTACATTTCCTAAGTTAGAGAAGTGGCATCTTTTATAGGGGTCACAGCTGACTGATTCTTTAATGAAAATTATTCTGCTTGCTTGCACTTACCTCCCTGAGATAGGAGGGTTCATTGTTCTATCTGTCTGTCAACCTCAGCCAAGCCCTCCTAGAGGAGTTATAGCTCCTTTTTCTGTGGCCAGGTATGATGAAATACCTGGCTGGTTTTCTGAGGAAGAGCCTGTGCAGCAGCAGTGTGTCTGCCTCAGAAATGTTTGGCTGCCTCCTTGTGGGGGCCATTTTTCACACTGGCCCTGCATGGATGATATCATGACATTTTGCACACTGATGTCGATGCTCATATTCAGTGTGGATCGAGAATTTCATGCTAAATAGAGTGCACCAAACATATAATCATGCTTATTGTGATTCTACAAAGGGTGTGTGCCATACATGGAATCAGGCTTAGTGTGAACATTGGCACAATTACTTATCCACTCAGGACAGTGATCGTGCACTTCCTTTGTGGAATCGCGCTAAGCGTGTGGATTTTTAGGTGCAATTTACAGAATTTACCCCAAAGAATGTGCATAAGATAGTTCTGCATACAGTGGAGGTAGTGCATTCAAATTTGTCTCATATTTATTCATTGTAGATATCCTGAAAACCTGACTGGCAGGGTGTGTCCTGAGGACTAGGTTGAAAACCCTGTGTTAAATGCAGGATAAATACCTGCCTGTCTAAGCCAGACAATGGAGCAGACAAGGAGAGTGTTCTGCTCCTATAGTGTGCTCGATTGGTGTGCGCCCATAGCACAAATGCTGCTGGCACACAAAATTTAAAACTGTTTTGCTGATGTCCCCTTCATGGGAGTAAACGGGGTCTCAGCATGGTGATTGGGATTAGTAGGTTGCACAGAGAACACAGTGGCTAGAGAAATGAAAACAAATCTAATTCAAATAATAATTAAAAAAGAAGACAAAATAAAAGAAGATGAAAATAGGACTATATTAAAAATTAAAAGGTGTGAAAATGTAATTATATCATGCTGATGCATCTATAGCTGAACAGGTGGGAAGGTTGAGGCTGGTGATAGCAGGCCTGGGAAAAGGGGGTGAAGTGATAGATTTTGTGTATGAGAGTGTTTGTGGAAGAGAGGTGAGTGTTGGTGGGGTGAAAGAAAGCTAATTTGAGGGGATGAGGAAGGGTTCTTTACTCCTTGTCCAACCCAAATAAAGCAGGCAAACTATGCCTATGAATGCACCTCTAACTATATTTGATGACAATGAGTTATGGAACAAAAAATAAGGATGTTACTAATGGACAATGCACATTTTGATTATACAAATCTGCACACATTGTTTTGTGCAGCAAAATAAAATACCCAAGAGTAAACAGGTAAAAATCTATGTGCACAATTTATCTTTAGGCAGCAATCTATGCAAAACTGCAATGTAATTTAATTATTTGCGCAGTCTCCCCTTAACCCCCACCCCAGATAAAAATACTCAAAGTTGACATCAAGGTAAGCAACTATAATTATTGCCCTAATAATGGCTTCTTCTTGTAAGTAAATGCATGAGACCAGATAAAAGAGTTTATTCTTCTGAATAAAATGGTACTGAAATATCACATTTGTTATCATGGTATATTATACTTGAATGTAAAGGGCAGCGATATGAGGTTTGGGTAACAGAAAGAACCATTGATAGGGGTGGTTCAAGAACAATAAAAATGCCTGCATGACGTTAGACACACTCTAAAAAACTGACAGCAACTACCAGCATGAAAAGCTAAGAACGACATTTTGAAATTAATAGTACTGTCCAAAGAGTCTGGTGAAATAGTCATGGGTACTGGTGTTTGAATGGATGCTCTCTCTAATTGTACAACAAGAAACCAGGTTTAGATGCCATATAATGCATGCAGTTATATTGGTCTTCTATTTGTTTCACTGTCTTGCCTCAAGAGCACTAAAGAAGTATATTATCACTTTAAGCAAAAAGTCATTTCAAGATATGTGCCAAATTACTCATGGGAGGTGTTAAACCACATAAATCTTATTAAAAGGGAAGAAGGACAAGACTGGTGCTAATACTATATGTAGTTTAGAGAAACCCTTAGGTGTTAGTGTTGAGTTATGTACTTTGAGATTTGTACAAGTGTAAATTTAATTATACAGAAGGAACACAACCTAAAGAACATAGCTAGATCCTCAGCAATAGTTAAGTGGTTAAGAACTGTTTCTAAACATTGTTATTGTTTAAGTAGAACAATTTAAGTTTTGCAGTATACAACCTACTAAAATGAGTGTCACTATCAATCCATTTTGTTGATTTTTCTTTGAAGTAATTTATTTTTGACTGGGTATTCCTTTTTTAGTTTATACTTGACTAGCTGTTAAGCCCGTAAAAATGGGCGAGATTTCCAGCTACCCTCCTCGCCGCCGCTCCCTCCCCCCTCCGTGCCTGGCCCCCTGCACTGACTTGACAGCGCCTCTCACCTCCGTGTGAAAGCGCTGCAGGAGGCAGCAGATCGCTCTGCTGCTACCTGCAGCACTTCCACACGGAGGTGAGAGGCGCTGTCAGGTCAGTGCAGGAGGCCCGATGCGGAGGAGGCGGGAGCGGCGGCGGGGATGGGGGGGTGGAGGTTGGTGCGTGCAATGTTCGTTTCCAGGCAGCAATGTCCGACAGTGACTCCGACTCCGTTTCCCTCTCTGTTCCGCCCTCTGACATCATCACGTCTTGACGCGAGGACGGAACAGAGAGGGAAGTCTCTACTGTGCATTTGCAGGTGAGTCGGTCACTTGCTGTATATATGTTTGATTGGTATATATGGAAGATGTAGATGGAAAGGTTTTGATTTTCACTGTAAAGACAAGGAAAAAGCTCCCAAGAATGAGAGAGGCTCTAATCCACATTCTGGTATTTTGCAGGATAGACTTTTCCTTATGAGAGGAATATTATACGTTACCATATTAACAATGCACATGTATTTCCTAAAATGTTTTTACTTGAGCCCCCAGACAACCATCTATAAATGTACAGTATAGTGCAACTTAACAAAAACTGTAGATTTCTTGTAACGTTTGAATAACTGTGGATTAATTATCAACAAATTCATTGCATAATGCAATGTAGTTTACAATAAGAACAAAGAGGAATATACAGATTTTTAGTTACATGAATTACAATAATAATTAGTAAGTGAATCAACATATAGGCCAAATTCTAGAGACAGCGCCTTAAAATTGTGCCAAAAAATATGTGCTTAACGTGATTCTATAAACTATGCCCAAAGTTAAGCTTAGTTTATAGAATATGCTTAACGGCCATTCTTGTGACTAAAATGTAGATGCACCCATTTAGGCCACCTAAAACCAGGCCTAAATACCTATGCCTAAGTTAAGCACAGATCGGGTGTATTCCATAATTTTTTGAAATGCCCATGACCTGCCTATTCCATGCCAATGGCAACACTTCCTTTTTGGCTGGGTGCATTTAAATTTACGCGCACCATGTTATAAAATACACCTAGAAAGTTGTGTGCATAAATTCTAATTAAAGACAATTAGTGCTGCTAATTGGTTGCCAAGTACCAATTATCATCACTGATTAGCTTATTAATCAATTATGTGTATCCAATTTGGCCATTTGGCCAAATTAGCATGCACAACTTAGGGCACCATTTATAGAAGTTTTTTTATGCTAAATAACTTTTATCAAGACTTTAACAGATTATAGCACATAACCCATATCCCCATCCCAAGGATGCCTGGGCTTAACATCATAACTTGAATGACATAATAAAGTACTTTAATAAATATAGCTAACCCTCCATTGCCCCAGGTACAAATAAGTACCTGTATATGTAAGCCGCATTGAGCCTGCCATGAGTGGGAAAGCGCGGGGTACAAATGTAACTAAAAAAACATGTCAACTCCAACTCTAGCAAAACTGTATGTCACTCAAACATATACTAGAGTCCAAATTTATAATATCCCAAACAATATTTTTAGTAATTTAAACAGTCCTCAGTTGTGCAACTCAAAACTAATGTGAGACTTTTATAGTTTCAAAAATCAAGCACATCATTCGTCATTAGTCGCTTTATATTCAATTTTTATGTTTTATAACTATTTCTCATATAGTATCTTCTTAAACTTTAATTCAAGCCTTATTAGTAATTCAAATAAAAGACAGGTTTTGTCAGCTCAGGGGCAAAACAGTCTGACATGGCACATGTTTTGCATAAACTGTTTCAAGGACATAACCTCTGAAAAAAATTAGAAAATATATTAAATCTCAGTTTAATGACAAATATTTAGCATCTTGCTTGTCCAAACAATATTTTTCAATATTCATGTAAGAATCCCCCAACACCCTTAATGTAAGAAGTTTCCCCACCATTACTTATTAACTCCTTGACTTGCCAACCGACGATGCTTGGAAAAACATGACACTTTGAGCCTGCCATGAGTGGGAAAGCGCGGGGTACAAATGTAACAAAAAAAAAACACTGGCATTTTTTGTGTGGTAGTTAAACCATCAGCTGAATGAGCCTGCCAACACCAGAACCCAAAATTAATGACATCATATTAAAGTCCATTTAAACCTGCAGGAATGATCATCTGCAGCAACAAAAATCCAGTGTTGTTCCTTAAAATTAAATATATTTTCATGATTACCACCCTCCCACCATTCTTGTACTTGATCTAATATGCACCAGTGAATATCTTTGAATATATGATGCTTCTCCCTCTAATGGGGAACCAGTGGTGCCTCTATATTATTGGTGTTGATTCTCGATTTGTGCTTAGTTAATTGAGTATGTACTGGTAGATCAGCCGACAAGGGCACTGTATCATGTATACAATGTTAGAACTGTTACTATCAGTGTTGAATCGTGATTGAATTTTCCATCCTGTTTTATAATCTGTCCATACTGGACCTGTAATAGCCGATTCACACCACTGACAGTGTCTACAAGTCAAGTGACGTCCAGTTTGATTAGGCATCATGAGGTCTTCATATCGTTGTCTAGATAAAATCTCTCCAGTAGTGCATCCTTGTGTGTATGCAATTGTGGGAAAATGTTCTAAGCACGGATGTAGCTTCAAAACATGCCAACGTGTTCTTAAAATGACTACAAACAAATGTATTACTTTGGAAAATGGTAATATGCATGTTAAAACATCTAGGTCTAACGTTTGGGGTTTATCAAATAAAAGCAGTTGTCTATTAGCAAATCACACTTTCAAATAAACCTTGGATATAGCCTTACAGGGATATGCTCTTTGTTTGAAGCTTTCTATCAATGAAGCTGCTTGAATCTTAAATTCTTCAACTGAGATACATATTCTCTGAATACGTAAAAATTAGCTGATGGGTAAGCTACTATTTGGTTTACAAAAAAAATTGTTTGGGATATTATACATTTAGACTCTGGTATATGTTTGAGAGATAATAGAGAAAGTATACATTTCATATCACTTTACTGTACAGTATTTGGTGTTAGGTGATTTTTGCATCTGGATATGTGTGAAGTCAGATTTTAGAAAGAATTTGGAAATCAAAATTTAGATGTCCAAGTCTGGACATGTAAATTTCCACTAGTATTTTGAAAAAAATCTGTGCACATTGAGCCTTTTCTAATATACATGTAGGAATGCAATAGTACAAACAAGCTGTTTGTTATCTGTGAAAAAATTGTTAATGATTTCAAAGCTTTGGTCCATGGTTGTGAGCGGAGCCAAGAAAAGGTTGAAGAGAAGAGAAGGCAATAAGTGCCCTGGGAGCGTTCTTAGAAAAGAGGAAGAATCAGAACATGATGAGTTCAATCAGACAGCATAAGAGTATTCTGATAAATAACAAAAATAACTAACTGGGTTAGGAACTAGTTGAGCGGAAGTTGACAGAGGGTAGTGGTAAATGCAGCTCATTCTGAGGAAAAGGATGTTATCAGTGATGTGGCTGTAAGGCTTGGTTCTTGGGCCAGTTCTTTTTTCAATTTTTGTAAGTGATGTTGCTGAAGGGCTGTCTGGTAAGACTGCCTCTTTGTGGATACCAAAATCTGCAAAAAGGTAGACACGTGAGGAATGGTCTGGAATGGAATGGTCTGGAATGGAATGGTCTGGAATGGTAGAGGAATGGTCTGGAATTTGGCAGCTTAGATTTAATGCTAAAAAGATGCAGATTCATGCATTTGGGCAGCAAAAATCCCAAGGAAATGGTACAGTTTATGGGGTGAAAAACTTTTGTGCATGAAAGAGGAGTGTGACTTGTGGGTGATCATATGTTATGATCTTAAGATGAACAAACAAGCAGAAAACACGATGGTGAATTCTAGATGGATGCTTGAGTGCATAGAGAGAGGAATGGCTAGTAGGAAAATGGAGGGGATGATGCCCAAAGTATAAGACCCTGGTGAGACCTCATTTAGAATATTGTGTATAATTCCAGAGACCACACCTTTAAATAGTTATAAACAGGATGGAGTCGGTCAAAAGGGTGGCTACTAAAATGGTCTCCTCATCTCATAACATATGGGGACAGACTTAAAGATCTCAGTATATATATATACTTTGCATGAAAGGCAGGAGAGGAGACATATGAGAGAGACATTTAAATATCTATGTGGCATAAATACACAATTGAAAATAAGCAGTGTAATGAGGAGGAATAGGATGAAGGTGAAAGGGGATAGACTCAGAAGTAACCTGAGGAAATACTTCTTCACAGAACGAGTGGTGAATTTGTTGTACAGCGTCCCAGTGGAAGTGTTGGAGATGAAAACAGTATTTGAATTCAAGAGAGCTTGGGACAAATGATATCTAAGGGAGTGATAGGGAGAGTAGATGGCATGATGGGCAGACTAAATAGGCCATATGGTCTTTGCCTACAATTTTCTATGTTTCTATGAGAGGACTGTATCCATAATACCTTGCTAGGTCTAATGATGTAGTAAGAATTGGTGGTCAATTAAATCAAAGGCTGCACTCATGTCAAGGAACATAATCAATGAGACATCTTTAAATTCTGTATTAAGGTGTAACTCAGTCCAGAAAAGGTGTGACAAGACTTCTAAGGAGGAAGAGAACTTCAATGGTATTTGCTATTAGATTGTAAGCTGTTTGAGCAGGGACTGTCTTTCTTCTATGTTTGTGCAGCGCTGTGTACGCCTTGTAGCGCTATAGAAATGCTAAATAGTAGTAGTAGTAGTAGTAGGAAGTAGCTTTTAAACTTGGGGAAAGATAGATTTGGAGTAAAATAGGCAATCTCACTGTCTATATTTGAAGTTATTCAGATATAGGCAGTTTAGGGAATATTTTTAACAAAGTCTCTGTTACAGTTCCATAGGCTAGCATATTTACAGTTTACTATAGTATCAGTGTAAGCTACAGCTAATAGCACAGGAAACCTCAGAGACAGGCAGAGTGCAGGAGTCTCAGTGCATGGATGAGACAGTGATGCAGAGAGGAGGGTTTTAAATTTGTTAGGAACTGGGCAGCCTAGTCCAGAAAGATGGTCTCCACCTTAACTAGGATAGAACCAGGCTGCTGGTGTCAACATTTAAAAAGGAGCTAGAGCAGTTTTCAAACTAGAAAGTGGGGGAAGGCTGACAAGTGGCCTAGTGGTTAGGGTGGCGGACCTTGGTCCTGAGGAACTGAGTTCAATTCCCACTTCAGGCACAGGCAGCTCCTTGTGACTCTGGGCAAGTCACTTAACCCTCCATTGCCCCATGTAAGCTGCATTGAGGCTGCCATGAGTGGGAAAGCACGGGGTACAAATGTAACAAACAAACAAAAAAATTACTCAAAAGTGCATGGTTCAGAGTAAGGTATCTTTGAAGGATATCACCAAAATGGGCCAGACAGGGCATCATGATAATGAGGTTGGAATTAAGACCATAGTAGACCAGATAACTTTAAATAAAGAGCAGAAGAACTTTAAAAATTGAAAATTATCACTGTCAACTTCTAAGCAAGTTGTAAATAGGAACAACAAACATCCCCCCGTTTACTAAGCATTTACTTTGAATGGGCTGTGTCGGTAAAGCTGTGCAGTGTAATAAACAGGGGGAATTGTTTGAAATGTCTGTATGCACATGCTAGAAGCCTACAAAAAAGATGGGAGACTTAAAATATATTGCTTTAAATGAAAAGATAGATATAATAGGCCTGGTGGAAGGAAGATAACCAATAGAACATTGTTATACCAGGGTACAAATTGTTTTGCAGTTATAGGGTGGATTTAATTGGTGAAGGGGTAACATTATATATTAAAGAGGGCCTTGAATCAAATAGACCAAAACTTCTGCAGGACACAAAAGTACACCTTGGAATTCTTATGGATAGAAATTCTATGTGCAAAGGGGAAAAGGATGGTGATTACTAAAATATTTAGCAGAAATTAGGGAGGCTAACAAACCGGGGAACACAATAATAAAAGGTGATTTTAATTATTCCGGTTTCGACTGGATAAATGTAACATTGGGGCATGATAGAGAGGAAAGGTTCCTCTAAGAAATCAAGGACTGCTTTATGGAGCAGCTGGTTCAGGAACCAACAAGAGGGGGAGCAATTCTAGACCTAGTCCTTAGTGGAGCACATGATCTGATGCATGAGGTAATGGTGCTGGGACCACTTGATAATAGTGATCATAACATGATCAGATTTGATTTAATAACTGTAGTAAGTATGCACAGGAAATTCAATACATTAGCATTTAACTTTCAAAAAGGAGACTATGATAAAATGAGGAAAATGTAAAAACAAAAAAACAAAACAAAAAAAGAACTTAAAGGAGCAGCTGCAAAAGTCAAACATGTACATCAGGTATGGATTTGAGCTTTCTACCTAAGAACCTAAATTTGGCTTCCAGAACATCTCTTCCACTTTTTCCTGTCATTGGTACCCACATGTACAAAGACTATGAAGATAGCAGGCTCCTCCCCAGCATTGTCTAAAATCATATCTAGGTGCCATACTTATTATTCTACATTTTGGCACAACACCTTCAAACCAGGCAGGCAAGTGACCAAGCAACCCTCAAGTCCACCAGTCACCCATCTACATGCCTATCGATCGAACTGCCAACTATAACCTTCCCTCCTAGGCAGAAGTCCCTAGAGATACATCCTCAGTGGGAGAGGACATTGCATCACCTGGAGGGCGGATCCTGGCTACAGAATCACTTCCTGCCTTTCTACAGTGATGTTCTCCCTTTACGAGACCTTTCTTCTCCATGGTAGCACAGAGGTTGCCAGACTGGAGGTGGGACTTCTTTACTATTTCCTTGTAAGCCTCCTCTATAAACCTCTCTGTCATGTACTATCTGCTGTCATGTACTATGTTACAATCATGCTCATTTTCAAAAGAGAAAAACATCCAAAAAGTGACATAAGTCTGCATTTGGACATTTTTCTCACAAAAATGCCCAAATCAGTATTTTTGAAACCTCTTTTTAGATATTTTTCTCTGAAGTCCATCAGAAGTACATCCAAATCTCAAGGGGGCATGCCAGGGGCATGTTGAAGGTGGGACTTGGGCGTTCCTTAGACTTACACATCTTTCAGCCATAATGGAACAAAATAAAAACGTCCAGGACTAAAACTTAGATGTTTTCAGCTAGACCTGTTTTTATAACAAACAGCTGCAGTGGGAATTGAGCCCACTTCCCCAGGATCAAAGTCTGCTGCACTAACCACTAGGTTACTCCTCTACTCCACACAAGAGGTGCCCCAAATGACCAGATGACCACTGGAGGGAATCGGGGATCACCTCTTACTCCCTCAGTGGTCACTATACCCCTCCCACCCACAAAAAATATGATTAAAAATATTACTTGCCAGCCTCTATGCCAACCCCAGATGTTATACTCAGGTCCATTAGAACAGCATGCAGGTCCCTGGAGTAGTCTAGTAGTGGTGCAGTGCACTGCAGACAGGTGGAGCCAGGCTTCTACCTCCCCCTACCTGTTACACTTGTGGAGGAAACTGTGAGCCCTTCAAAACCCACCAGAAACCCACTGTGCCCATATATTGGTGCTCCCTTCACCTGTAAGGGCTATGGTAGTGGTGTACAGTTGGGGGTAGTGGGTTTGGGGTGGGTTTTGGGGGGTTCAGCAGACAAGGTAAGGGAGCAGTGGTGAGATGTGTACCTGGGAGCATTTTATAAAGTCTACTGCAGTGCCTCCAAGAATGCCCTATTGCTTTCCTGGGATGTCACTTTTCCACTATTCTACCTGATGCCAAGCTTTCTATTTTTTTTTTTTTTTTACAACATCTGAGCCTTGTGTCTATTATTTATCAGTAGATTTGGGTTTGAATTCAGATCTATAGATGAAAAGGAAGTCTCATTACATATATCTAAATACCAGAGTACTATTTTCCATACTTCATAGCAAGAGTGTATATTCCCTAATTACCTGTCCCAATGCAACTGAAGCTTTTACCTCCTCAGTGCATGTAAATGGTTTCATCCCTGTGTGGATTCTCTGATGTCGTGTGAGGCTTTCTTTCCAACCAAAGCTTTTACCACACTCAGGACATGTAAATGGTTTCATTCTTGTGTGTATTCTCTGGTGCATTGTGAGGTTTACCTTCTGACCCAAGCTTTTACCAGACTCTATACATGCAAATGCTTTCTCTCCCGTGTGGACTTTCTGATGCACTTTGAGATTTACATTACAACCAAAAAGCTTTTACCACACTTAGAACATGTGAATGGTTTCACTCTATTGTGGAATGTGCATGTTTTTTGTTTGAAAATGGACCAAAAATAAAACATCCAAATCACAAATTGTTTTTCCAAACACCATTTTCAAAAGGAAAAAATAGATTTTTTTTTTTTTAGAAAATGACCTTTCCTTTTCTGATTTTGGACATTTTACATAAAATGTCCAAATTCAGACTTAGACATCATATCCAAAAATGTCCCTTGTGCATTTGACTTGCCCAAAGTCATAAGGAGCTGCAGTGGGAATTGAATCCATGTTGCCAGGATCAAAGCCCTCAGCAATTACCATTAAGACACTCGTCTATTTTGGACATTTTGCATTTGAAAGTTTTTTTGTTTGAAAATGGACCAAAAAATAAAACGTCCATATCACAAAACATCCATAGTATTTTTGAAAAAAATAAGATCAATATTTTTCTTTTTCGAAAATGACCTTCATTCCTGTTCTGGATTTGGACGATTTTTGTAAAACGTCCAAATTCAGACTTAGACGTCATATCGAAAATGCCCCTCTATGAGTGCTAAGAGCTCTTTGCACTGAGTACACACATATGACTTCTCATCAACTGGGAGATAATCAAACATGTGACACTCAGTGCAAAAGATTGGATAGCCTCCATCTCGCTGCTGGACTGCTGCCTGAATCTTATCATTGGTGATTTCTTAATTAAGTTGCTAATGGAGTTGGAATATGCATAACTAAAGTCTCCTGAGATTGCTAGTTATATGCTAGACTATGCTAATATTTAGTTTTTATTATTATTTTTTTAAATGTTAATAGGTTCCCATCTATGGACTGTAGACTGCATTTCTAAGAGCTAATTACTGGCTCATAGAGATGTCCTAAGTAAATTTGTAGCCTCCTAATTGATTCAAGGGTCTATAAATTAGGCCAAGGGTGGGTGAGTAGGAATTAAATTCTAAATTGAGGGTCCCTGTGCCTATTAGCTGTGCTTTATACTGGTATTATAGTAAGTATAAAATAGCCCCCCTTAAATGGTAGCTTATGGAACTGTGTCAGAACAACGACCAACAGGTCAGGGTAAGAAAATCCCCCACATATCAATCAACAGCCAAAACAAGAGAGTAGGGGTGGACCAAGAAATACAAAATAAATATATAACATTCTATTGATTGCTTTATTGGTGGTGTTAGTGTTATTACTTTTTCAATTACGATTGTTATTTTTATGTTATTATATGAAAATTGTTTATTGTTTTTAATCTTGTTATGCATGTATTTATTTTGTATGTAGTGTTTGGCCCCTAAGGCAGACGGTAGATCAATCAAAACAAGGACCCATGTTGGTCATATACAATTCTGGTGCTGAATAAAGTTACTTCAATCCACCATTCGCTGGCAAGATTCCATGGTCCACCCCTACTCTCTTATTTTAACCCATGGAACTGTAACAGAGACTTTAATGCTAAGTAAAACTATTCCTTAAAATCCTTTTGCTAAGTGAGCAAAATAACTTACAGTCCCTGAGGTTGCCTATTTAATTCTAAGCCTACTTTCCCCAAGTTTATAAACAATTTTCCAGCAAAATTCTTACCAGTGAAGATCTCTCCCTCTCTGGAAGCCTTCTCACAGCACCTCTTCAAAATTCAGACTTTGGTCACTAATGGCACTGTTACACTGCTGAAGGCTATGCTAAAAATGGACTTTTTGAAAATGATTACTCTGATCCCATACAGGGAGTAGATCATTCCACAGTTTAGGGGTCAAGAAATAAAATGCGGAGTTTCTGGTCGATTCATAATGAGCTTGTATAGGACAAGTTTCATAAGTTAGGTGTGTGTGTTTACTCTCATCTCCTTTGTACAAGTGATTTATTTTCTATTTTTAAATGGTGTTCCTTTCATTTTATTAGATTGTACTTAATGATCGTAAATTGCTGTGGCCTTTGATTCAGTAACAGTGGTATATCAAGACCTAAATAAATATAAACAAAAGCATTACTGATAACATTAAAGAGGATCAAACAGTGGAAATCTAATGATCTAAGAGCTAGGGAAAGGATATAGGGTATTGTAAGGGCAGTTCTGGCCTATAGTGGATTCAATTTAAAAAAAAACAAAAAAAAAACCCTTTTAATACAGTTTTACTTGTTATAGGCTAGAAATATTTCAATCTCAGCTACTGAATGTTGTAAATTATTAATACTGCAAGAACTCAAAAGTAAATATTGGGATAATTTTTCAGTGACAATTAGATCAATTAGATTAATAAATCAATTTATATGTTTTTTCTTTGGCAAAATTAATCCCTTTGTACTGTCTTTTGTAGTGATACCTTAAACTTCCAAGATTTTAGTTTATTTTACTTACATTTCAGAATGTCTTCAAAGTCATGTTAACTGCCTATCACTATTATTGAAGGAACACTGAAATCTTAAGGAGAAGGATTGGCCTTCCAAAAGTGAGAGGCTCTTTTAAGGGCTCATAAGATTCTTCACACTAGAATGCCATACATTTTTGTTTCCAATAAATGTTAGTTCAGAGACATCTTCAGTAGTCCAGGGCATAGAAAACAAAGCTTTAAACAAGAGGCTTTCAACCCAGTCCTTAGCAGCCAGTTGGGGTTTTCAAGACATCTCCATTGCCCTGAGGACTGGGTTCAAAACCCCTGCTTTAAACAAACAATTTGATCAAGTGATTGTATCACATTTTATTTTGAACTGGAAACTCAATATTAAAAAAAAAATCAACTCAAGTTTCAACCACTGTGAGTGAACCCAGAGAAGTACATGAAAGGATGCAAATTAGGGTGCCATATAGCTTATAACATGCCTCTTTATTTTACATATGTTTCAGTGTGGAAAAATAATTACTGTAACATTGTCAAGGTAATGATACTTCCAAAAATGATAAATTACTTCAAGTATTTAAAATTAATTCCAGTAAAAAAGTAAATCTTGTGCCAAGCTTATACAGCTGTTTCTGCCCTTCAGAAAGAAGAGAAAGAATACTAACCTAGATAGAAAATTAACTTTCTCACTACACATTTCTACTCTATTAAAGTTAATATGCCTCACTCTATATACTGATCATTTTTTCTAGCATGAAATCTCTTGCCTATTGTATTAATGGATATTGAGGGGAATTTTATAACAGGTTGGCTGAGTTGAGAGGGCAAGAAGATGCCAACTTTACATGACATATAGCCCCCATTGGTGTCCATTTTCAAAAGAGCAAAATGTCCAAAAAGTGGCATAAATCTGCATTTGGACATTTTTCTCACAAACATGTTCAAATTGATATTTTCAAAACCAATTTTTAGATATTTTTCTATGATTTCCATCAGAAATGTGTTCAAATCACAAAAGGGCATGTCAGGGGCATGTTAAGGTTGGGATCTGGGTGTTTATAACACTTGGATGTTTTTGAGCCATAATGAAACAAAACAGAACTGTCCAGGACTAAAACTAAGATGTTTTGAGCTAGACCTTTTTTTATAACAAAAAAGGCACAAAAAGTGCCCTAAATGACTGGCATCGAAAACTTCATTAAGTGTTTGGACCCAATCCATGGAGAATATCCAGCGGACAGGCTCTGGACAAGCTTCGCTCCCCTCACTGCTAAAACAGTCAACCAAGCGATTAATAGGTTCTCTAAGACTCACTGCAAATTGGATACCTGCCCCAGTTACCTACTAAAATCCGCTCCGCATCGCTTCATAGCAGACCTCATATCCCTCCTAAACTACATGCTTCAACACAGTCTCTTCCCTAAGGAAAATGGTAACATCCTACTCACCCAAATATCAAAAGTTACCAAGAAAAAAACAGACAATATCACCAACTATCGCCCAATAGCTTCAATCGCACTGGTAGTCAAACTGATGGAAAGTGTGGTAACCAAACAACTCACTGACTACATAAGCAAATTCACAATACTACACGAATCACAATCAGGATTCAATTCCAACCATAGCACCGAAACAGTACTAATTACCCTATTAGCCAAATTCAAACAAGAAATTGCAATAGGCAAAAGCGTACTCCTCCTACAATTCGATATGTCTAGCGCATTTGACATGGTGAACCATAACATACTACTAAACATCCTAGAATACTTTGGGATTGGTGGAAGTGTACTTAACTGGATCAAGGGCTTCCTAACGACTAGAACATATCAAGTGAAATTGAAATTGACCATAACATCACCATGAAAGCAGACTGTGGAGTAAGGATCACCACTATCACCGCTCCTTTTCAGCCTTATGATGACCCCACTAGCCAAGTCCCTATCCAATCATGGCCTCAACCCTTTTATATATGCTGACAATGTCACATTGTACATCCCTTACAAAAATGATCTAACAGAAATCACCTAAGAAATCAAACTCAGCCTGAACATCAGGAACTCATGGGCAAATACATTTCAACTAAAACTTAACACAGAAAAAACACATTGTCTCATCCTCTCATCCCAATATAACACTATCAAACCCACCAACATAACCACCCCAGATTACACCCTCCCTATCTCAGACAGCCTGAAAATTCTTGGAGTTATAATTGACCGAAAACTCACACTAGACAGCCAAGTGAAAGCCACAACAAAGACAATGTTCCACTCAATGTTGAAACTCAAACGAGTGAAACCTTTTTTCCCGAGGGAAATATTTCGCAACTTGGTACAATCCATGGTACTAAGCCATCTAGATTACTGTAATGGTATCTAAACGGGATGTAAAGATCAAATCATAAAAAAACTCCAAACTGCTCAAAACACAGCAGCCAGGCTTATATTCGGAAAAACAAGATTTGAAAGCGCCAAACCGCTACGAGAAAAACTGCACTGGCTCCCAATTAAAGAACATGTTGCGTTTAAAATCTGTACCCTGGTTCATAAAATCATCTACGGCAATGCCCCGGGATATATGACAGACCTTATAGATCTACCAACCAGAAACACAACAAGATCAACACGAACATACCTAAATCTTCACCACCCAAGCTGCAAAGGACTCAAATACAAATCAACCTATGCATCCAGCTTCTCTTATATAAGCACGCAACTATGGAACGCACTACCAATTACAGTGAAAACAACATACGATCACCTAAACTTCCAGAAACTCCTAAAGACTAACCTGTTCAGAAAGGCATACCCTAACAATCCAACCTAAATGGCTTAACCCCTCAACACAACAATATATACGTTTGTACTGTACATAACATAACTCTTCCTCCTTATGACCCCCAATATGTCTACTACACTTGATCATTTGCTACCATAACCTCACTATGTATTTGTTCATACCGGTATTGTCGATCACCTCTACTGTACTATGTAAGCCACATTGAGCCTGCAAATAGGTGGGAAAATGTGGGATATAAATGCAAAAAATAAATAAAATAAATAAAAACACACTGGAAGGAATCAAGGATGACCTCCCCTTACTCCCCCCAGTGGTTATTGCCCCCCTTTCACCCCACAAAAATATGATTAAAAACATTACCTACCAGCCTCTATGCCTGCCTCATATGTAATACGCAGGTCCATTAGAGTAGCATGCAGGTCTCTGGAGTAGTCTACAAACAGTTGGACCCAAAATCATACCTCCTCCTACCTGTTACACTTGTGGTGGAAACTGTGAGCCCTCCAGAACTCACCAGAAACCCACTGTACCCACGTATAGATGCCCCATTCACCCATTAGGGCTATTGTAGTGGTGTACAGTTGTGGGTAGTGGGTTTTGGGGTTTTATCCTCAGATTTGTCATCTGCTTATTTAGTGGAATCTATTATTCTTTTGTAGCATTGTCAGTCCTTGGGTATTAAGGATAAGGTTGCAATCTTTTGGGCTAAACTATATATTTCAGATTAAATCTGAAAACATTATGTCAGACATTTTTAAGTGGAAGTGTGATATCTCAAAAAGCTCTCCTGTATCTTCATTGTTATTTAATATTTATTTGTAATCCTTGGTCCAATGGTTTTTGGTACTACTACTACTACTACAAATCATTTCTATAGTGCAGTCGTACGCAGCGCTTCACAATTGAACATGAAGAAAAGACAGTCCCTGCTCAAAAGAGCTTACAATTTAAATCAGGACAGACAGACAGGACAAATAAGGGATAAGGGTAGGACAGACAGATAGGACACATAGGGAAAAGGGACTATTGAAGAGAGGAAGATAAGATAAGGTTACGAGCAGGTGATAAGTTAGGAATTAAAAGCAGCATCAAACAGGTAGGCCTTTAGCCCGGATTTGAAGGCAGCCAGAAATGGAGCTTGACGTAATGGCTCAAGAAGTCTATTCCAGGCATAAGGTGTGGTGAGATAAAAGGAACGGAGTCTGGAGTTAGCGATGGAGGAGAAGGGTGCAATTAGGAGAGATTTGCCTAGTGAACGGAGTTCTTGGGAAGGAGTTTAGGGAGAGATAATGTCATGGACTCCGCCCCTCAGGAGCAGACCACGCCCAATTTCCAAATAAAATTTCTCTCGAACTGTAGTCGGTGACCTGTATCCGGGCTGTCTGACTCCCAAAGGACGGCGTCCACACCAAAATATAGGAAAGATTATAGGAAAAGAGGTAATTTAGGGAAATAAGGATAGAACAAGGGAAAATATAAGGTACAACAATTTCTAAACCAAATAACCAGCCCTCAATAAACTTTAATATTTAACAATTTATTTGTCAGATCAACAAATATATATATATATTCCTAAAATAACTACTTTAATTTCTATTTTCTAGGTTATCGTCTCTTCTATTCGTTACAAAACATCATTTTATAAACATCAGATAAGTACTCAAACGTTTGTTTCTCCTTTGTCTCTTATCTATTTGCAATTCTATTTCACTTTCTCTTTTCTCAAAGAATTGATACTTTTCTTCACTTTTGTTTTTCAGGTCCTGGACTCCACTCTATACAACATAACGGTAAGTATGTTTAAGTTTATTTTCTTTTTATCTCTTTTCCTTTAATTTCTTTACCACACTCTGTTGTCTTCTTTGTTCTTGGCTGGCTCTTTGACCTTTCTTGAAACGTTGGGGCCCTTGATATGATCAGTATTCTTATGGTCAAGAATTTTCTTTTAGGATTTTCTTCTTTCACCTAAACCTGTCCTTAACAAAGTAACTGAAGAGAAAACCCTTACTCCTTAACTTTTTCTCTGGATACCTAATAGAAGGGCTTAAATTATACACTGGCCATTCTAGATAATAAAAATAAATTAATCAAATACCCTAGACTAAATTTTCTATGCTAATTGACTTTTTTTCTATTCTCACAGAGAACTTCACTCTTCTTTACTGCTCTTCTCAATTTCCCATATACACTCTACAGTCACGCAATACTTAACCCCTATCTCAACTTTCATTAAATTTTCATACATAAAATTTTTATTGTTTTCCTCTCAATCACTTTCATTTCACCATAAAACTCACTTTTTCACTAAACTTTGTCATTTAAACAATTTCCATACTTTGTAGGCCTTCACTTCGCACAGCTATTTCACACACACCCTTCTCCCTCTGTGTTCAGAAGCTCTCTCCCCAACTGCCCACTCGGCCGTTGCCTAGACAACGGAGCTTCCCTGGACATTCCGCCGTCCAAGCAACCAATCAGGTGCTCTACTTGATTTGGAATTCCTCCACCTGTCCATCATGGAACCCCTACCAAACATTCCATTCTCCATTTTAATCAACTGTTTCCCCATTAAGAATCATTAAAAACATATATTTTCCCCAATTTTTACCCCTAAACTCTTCCCAATTAACTTCAAAATTTCCATGCCGCCTAATATAAATTTCCCCATAATCCCTATATTTTTAGAATTCAAATTAACCCTTTCCTTACCCCACAATCAAACATTACCCCATAACACTCCTCCGAAAACCCAAAACTCCCCAAAAACCTATCCAAAAATTAGAAGACCCCTTCCCGGACATAATACGTCGAAATTATTAAAATCGGACCATTTAAACCCCCCCCCGAAGCACCCCAAAATGTCCCCCTATTAAATTAACCCCTTAAACCCCAATTTTAAAATTACACCCCCCCCTAATTTACCTAAACTAACCCCCCTGAACACAAATCTGCAAACAGAATTTAAATCCGTTAAACCGTTCAGAATCTACGCCCCTCTACACCTATTACCACATTTTAAACAATATAAAAAATAAAATTTGGGGCTAAATACCCCCTTACCTGTATCCTTAAGTCCCCCACACATGATGACCACCAAAATTCCAGGTCCCGGTGATCTCTCCTCAAAAACGGAGGAAAAACAAAAAAACCTCCGTGGCCGGGCCCAAAATTTAGGCCCCGGCTTCGGCCTACACGGGAAGACGCGATCCCAATTCGCATGTAGCGCGCCCCCACCGGGAGCGCGCCTGCACGTTTCTTTTCTTCCCCTGCCGCTCCTCTTCACTTTAGCGCCTAGCGCCAAAGCCAACACCGGCCCCATTCGGCCCCGAAACGGCGCGAAGCATTCCTTTCACACCGGGGACGTGCCCAACCGTCCCCCGGTTACAAAACCCCACCGGAAGCATCTTCACTCCCGGGGACTTGCCGAATCGTCCCCGGGAGTCAGGAAATGAAATTGCTGCCTCAAGCAGCGTTCCCCTCGGCCCCAAATCCAAGGATAAAAAAAACAACCGCCGCTCCTGGCAGCCTCACCGTGGCCCCAAAGCTGCCACAGTTCACTCACCCTGGAGCAGCTCCCGGACCCTCCAGAGCCTCCCCAGGTAAGTATTTAATTTATATTTTATTTAACCCCTAACCCCCTGTTACATTCGCCCGGACTGAAAATCAATATTGTCCCCAATATTACTATATTATTCTTTACAATCACACTCCACCACACAAACTTTCATGAATCTTATAACATCACCTCCTATAATCACCCTCAACCCAAATCCCCATTTTCTTTTTAACCACCTTCAGTCATCCTTATATATTCAACTCTATTCAATCCTATTCTATATCTTACTCATATTTTTCCTCTTATATAACTCTTTAAACAACATTACAAATATTTTCATCTTGCAAGGTATACCGTTAAACTTTAACACTACATTTCCAAAACATTTCATAAATTTTCCAAAATTTATGACAATTACTTTCAAATTCTTAAACTGTTCTTTAAAATAACAAAACCAACTTCAACTGTAATTTATTTTTTTCTTAAGTCCTACTTTTCATTTAAATACAAAATTTTCTTGTAAATATGTTGAACATTTTCCTTTGGTACTACGTTTTGACATTCGGATGTTATCAACATTTTCTTCTATTGTAGATTCACTCACAGGATTAATCCTAAATTCTGTGTAAACCAAATATCCTTCATCTATTACATTTTTTTCTCTCCTTGAACAGCCTGACTTCACCATTTGAGAACTCTCAATTTGAGTCTCTTCAATTCCTTCCCTGCACATATAATATTTCTTTACTAAATTCCTATTAATTACTTTTTCTTCCATTGAATTTTTTATTCTTAATACATTGGAAGTATCACCCCAAATTTGTACTATTTGGTATGGCTCCTCCTCCCATGTGTCCTGAATCTTGTGCCGACCACGAAAACCTCGCCTCTGCAGCAACACCCAATCCCCCTCCCGAAGAACTTCAGCCCTCGATTTCTTATTATATTGGCTTCTTAGTTTTTCATTTTGTTCCTCAGAAGCTCTTCGGGCCAGATCTCTTGCCAGATCTAATTTTGACTGGTGTTGCACTATCCAATCTTCCAAGGAATTAACTTGTCCTGTTTTCCAACATTCTTCTTCTTGTCTCACTAAATCCTGATGTGGCATCAAATTTTCTTTTCCCAAGAAAAGAAACGCTGGAGTAAATCCAGTAGCATTATGTATGGAACTATTGTAGATCTGGTTAATCTCAGGCAAGTATTTGGACCAGTACCTTTTCTTTTCAGGTGGAAAAGCACGTAATATCTGGTGAAATGTCCGATTGTATCTCTCACACCTCCCGTTTCCCTGCGGATGGTAAGGTGTGGTACGGGTCTTCTTTACTCCATATAAGAGACAGAATTCTTTTATGACTTTGGACTCAAACACAGTTCCTTGATCGAGTGCAACTTATCAGGTACTCCATACATTGAAAACCAATGAGTGACCAGGATCCTCGCGGTTGTCTTTGCTGTTTGGTTTCTCGCGGCGACAGCGATAGTAAACCTTGAAAACATATCCGTCATCACGAAAACGTTTTCATATCCTCTGCTGTCCCTGTCTAATACCGTGTAATCCACTGCCAACACTTCGTGCGGTTTTACAACATTAAAACAACTCAATTCCGTTTTCTCAGCCGGGAATAATTTCTTTGAAAAACAGCATCTTTTGCAACTGTTAATCCATTCTTCTACATCTCTCTTCATTTTGGTCCAAAAATGTTCCTTTCGGAGATTCTTAAATGTCGTTTCAGTGGCAAAATGACCTCTATCATCATGGAATTGTTTTAATATTTCCTCTCTCAATTCCTTTGGTACCACCACCTGTAATTCTTCGCTGCCAAATCTACAGTCCTCATATACCCTGTATAATACTCCTTCCCTTATCTGCAGACGTTCTCTGTGTTTCCACAGAAGTTTCTTATCCAGAGTATCAAGTTCTTCTAAACTTGGTAGCCGATTTTCTTTCAGCCACCTCATCACCTCTCGAATAGTATCATCCGACTTTTGCTTTTTCACTATCTCGGACTGATGTTCAGCACACTGTAATGTACCACAGGTGTACTTTTTCTTCTGGACAGATTTTCTCTTTTTAGCATTCACTCTCACTCCTTTACACAGAAATTTCAGGAAATCTTTCTCCTTATCTGGATCGCTCAACTCAGGCTCTTCATTATTTGACAGTCTGGATAATGCATCTGCCACAGTATTGCTTCTGCCGGTCTTGTACTCCACACTAAACTCTAGTTCCGCCAACTGAGCTAACCATCGCTGTTCCACTGCTTGAAGGTTCGCTGTATCAAGATATTTCAGCGGATTATGGTCCGTTCGTACTACAAACTTCTTATAGATGAGGTATTCTCGAAATTTCTCCGTGCAGGCCCACTTCAACGCCAATAATTCAAGCTTAAAGGCCGAATAGTTATTCGAATTCCTTTCTGATCTCCTCAGCCCTCTGCTGGCATACGCGATCACCCTCTCTTCGCCCTCTTGGATTTGACTAAGTACTGCCCCCAAGCCTTTGTAACTGGCATCAGTAGTCAGTATGAATTTTTCTGTGAATACTGGATATGACAGCACTGGAGCCGATGACATTCTCTCTTTCAGCTCTTCAAACGCACTTTGGCAAGCCTCTGTCCAAACTAATTTATTTCCCTCGGCCACATTTTTCCCGGTAATCAAATGTAGAGGAGCTGCTATCTGTGAAAAGTTCTTTATAAATCTTCGGTAAAAGCTCGCAAATCCAAGGAAACTCCGAACTTCTGTTTTATTTGACGGGATCTTCCATTCCTGTAACGCTTTTACTTTTTCAGGGTCTGTGGATACCCCTTGTTGCGAAACAATGTATCCTAAGTATTTAACTTCCCTACAAGCAAATCTACACTTAGACGGCTTGATTTTAAGCCCATGTCCTTTCATTCTTATCAGAACTTTTTCCAACCGCTCCAGATGTTGGTCAAAAGTCGGCGAGTAGATTAAAATATCATCCAGGTACAGCAGGAGGACATTAAAAACATAATCGCTCAAGATTGTCTCCATTAATCGCTGAAATGACGCTGGGGCATTGCACAACCCGAAAGGCATCCTGGTCCACTCATATAGTCCAAACGGGGTAGTCACCGCTGTCTTTTCAATGTCTTGAGGCCTCATTCCCATCTGGAAGTATCCAGATGTCATGTCTAGGGATGTGAACCACTGTGATGATCCCAGTGCATCCAACGATTCGTCTATCCTCGGTAGAGGATAGGCATCCCTTATAGTGATGGCATTAAGTTTTCTGTAGTCGCAACAGAACCTGATGCTTCCATCCTTCTTTTTAATTACCACAGCTGGAGATGCCCATGGACTTTGGCTTCTTCTCAATATCCCTTGTTGCACCAGATCTTGCACATGACTCTTGAACAAATCAAAAATGTGAGGCGATACCCGCCTAAATGGTTGACGTATTGGATTAGATGTTCCTGTGTTGATAGGGTGTGTCACCAAATTTGTAAACCCGATATCACTATCGTTCGTTGAAAACACTGTTCTATGTTTCCATAGCAGTTTCTTTAATTTATCAGCTTGTTCCATGTTCAAATTACTCCAGTCCACCTTCACATTCGGAATCTGATCTTCCCAATTATGTCCCATCTCTTCCTGAATTTCCAGATTCATTTCAGATGAAATCCTTTCAGGTACCTGTACCTCAGCTATTTGTGATTTACTTGGTATAATTACATCTTGGACTCCGATGTTTCCCATACGAACTAATACATTTCCTTTATTTTGAGTTACCAATGTATTAGCCACTAATACTCTCGCTGGTAAATTATTCTTTCCCGAAGCTGAGACCAACAACGGTCCTGAGACTCCTCTGATTTGCTGGCATTTTCCCAGTAATATTCTCTCCGACATTGCCGGTAAAATTTGTCCCACACGCCCTTGGAGTTTTACTAAACCCACAATTTCTTTAACCTGTTTTGTTCTGTTCTGGGAAATCTTTGAAAGAATTCTCGATATTTTCACAGGTTCCATCACAAAACAGGATAAGTCCTTAAACAGCCCCTCCAAATGTTGAAGTACGTTCATCCCTAAAATTCCTTGTACTGAGTTTTCTTCAACATGTCCTTCCAAGAAATTATCTTTTACTATAAACACACATCTCTTTGGTATCAGCTGCCCTAAACACTGTACGTCAGCGTCGATGTATCCTAGTACAGGTAACTCTGTTCCGTTGACAGCCACTAATGTAAGTTGGCTTGCATCTTTGAGGCATCTTGTGTCCGGGAAGTTTTTGTAGAAAAAACTTGCTAACACGGTGGACACGTTGGAACCTGTGTCAACTGTACACAGCGTTTCCACACCTTCAATTTTTATCTTCAGAAGTGGACTAGATCCAATAGCCCGCTCTCCAAAAAGTTTTTCTTCTTGACTTTGCTCCACATTTAGTTGTTTCTGCATCCTTACATTAGGTTTAAGGTTTTCACCTTTATTAGTGTTTGACTCTGCCTGATTATTTCCTCTCATGGACGTTCCACTGGTCCCAGGAATTTCAGCATTCCTAGGTCTCTCTTCCTGTTTGGTCCTGTCAATTCTCTCACTGCGACAGTAGCGAGCGATGTGTCCTGGTTCTTGACAGCGATAACAGATGACATTATCAAAATTCGTTCTAGTAGGTCTCACCCTCTGACTTGAGCCGGAATACTCTCCTTGGTTATACGAGTATCTAGTAGTATCTCTTCTTCTCCTGTCCCCCTGTTCTTCCTGTCGCTCACATAGTCGCGAAAACATGTTCGTCATTTGTTGCATCATATTCATCATCATAGTGGTTTCTCTATTTTCTCCTCTCCCCACTTCTTCTTCGTTCTCCCTAGGTCTTTGGAGAATTCTCCTAGGTGCAGACTCACACGTGATTAATCCTTTCTCCTCTCCGGCCCAGCGTATGGCGCTCTGCATAAGATCTGCAAAGGACATATGAGCATCATCTTCACTTCTTTTTGACACTTCACGGCGTAGCATTTCATCTTTTAACCCCAACACGAATTGCTCTTTCAGAGTTTCTTCGGCATTGCCGATCCTCCCTCTGTCTCTCTTCATAATTGCCTCTAACTTTTCTTGCAGTTTGTATGCAAATACCCGTATGCTTTCCCTATCTCCTTGACGAAGATTGTAAAACTCCTGTATTCTCAGCCCAATTGCTGCTCTGTCTCCATACACTTGTCTGAGAAGCTTGTAGATCTCCTCTACTGCACAATCTCGTGGTAACGTATATTTCACAGTGTCCAGCGCTATGCCCTTGAGATGGTCCCGCACCACTTCCACCTGGTCCTCTTCTGGCACTCTTAGAATCCTTAACCTCGACTTCATCCGGTCTATCCATTCTTCTACCCCGAGATCTTCAGGGCTTCTTCTAAAACCCGAGAAATCTGGAACTGTTCTGTCCTGAGGTATTATCACCGTATGTGTGACAATCTGTGGAACCCGACTTCTCACGTCACCGCTTTCGTTCTCCATGCTGCTTCAGGGGAGAGTGTTGCTACAGAGGCAAGGCCGCAAACAACACAAAAACCCAGACCACAACCACAGTACTGACACCACCAAAATCAGACTGTTCACAAGAGATTATATTATTTAGTAAATTCTTACTCTTACAAACCAAATTTTGTTAAATTTAACAATTGTTAACCCGCCCAAAGCTAGTAATCCTGCCGACTACGCCAATTTGTCATGGACTCCGCCCCTCAGGAGCAGACCACGCCCAATTTCCAAATAAAATTTCTCTCGAACTGTAGTCGGTGACCTGTATCCGGGCTGTCTGACTCCCAAAGGACAGCGTCCACACCAAAATATAGGAAAGATTATAGGAAAAGAGGTAATTTAGGGAAATAAGGATAGAACAAGGGAAAATATAAGGTACAACAATTTCTAAACCAAATAACCAGCCCTCAATAAACTTTAATATTTAACAATTTATTTGTCAGATCAACAAATATATATATATATTCCTAAAATAACTACTTTAATTTCTATTTTCTAGGTTATCGTCTCTTCTATTCGTTACAAAACATCATTTTATAAACATCAGATAAGTACTCAAACGTTTGTTTCTCCTTTGTCTCTTATCTATTTGCAATTCTATTTCACTTTCTCTTTTCTCAAAGAATTGATACTTTTCTTCACTTTTGTTTTTCAGGTCCTGGACTCCACTCTATACAACATAACGGTAAGTATGTTTAAGTTTATTTTCTTTTTATCTCTTTTCCTTTAATTTCTTTACCACACTCTGTTGTCTTCTTTGTTCTTGGCTGGCTCTTTGACCTTTCTTGAAACGTTGGGGCCCTTGATATGATCAGTATTCTTATGGTCAAGAATTTTCTTTTAGGATTTTCTTCTTTCACCTAAACCTGTCCTTAACAAAGTAACTGAAGAGAAAACCCTTACTCCTTAACTTTTTCTCTGGATACCTAATAGAAGGGCTTAAATTATACACTGGCCATTCTAGATAATAAAAATAAATTAATCAAATACCCTAGACTAAATTTCCTATGCTAATTGACTTTTTTTCTATTCTCACAGAGAACTTCACTCTTCTTTACTGCTCTTCTCAATTTCCCATATACACTCTACAGTCACGCAATACTTAACCCCTATCTCAACTTTCATTAAATTTTCATACATAAAATTTTTATTGTTTTCCTCTCAATCACTTTCATTTCACCATAAAACTCACTTTTTCACTAAACTTTGTCATTTAAACAATTTCCATACTTTGTAGGCCTTCACTTCGCACAGCTATTTCACACACACCCTTCTCCCTCTGTGTTCAGAAGCTCTCTCCCCAACTGCCCACTCGGCCGTTGCCTAGACAACGGAGCTTCCCTGGACATTCCGCCGTCCAAGCAACCAATCAGGTGCTCTACTTGATTTGGAATTCCTCCACCTGTCCATCATGGAACCCCTACCAAACATTCCATTCTCCATTTTAATCAACTGTTTCCCCATTAAGAATCATTAAAAACATATATTTTCCCCAATTTTTACCCCTAAACTCTTCCCAATTAACTTCAAAATTTCCATGCCGCCTAATATAAATTTCCCCATAATCCCTATATTTTTAGAATTCAAATTAACCCTTTCCTTACCCCACAATCAAACATTACCCCATAACACTCCTCCGAAAACCCAAAACTCCCCAAAAACCTATCCAAAAATTAGAAGACCCCTTCCCGGACATAATACGTCGAAATTATTAAAATCGGACCATTTAAACCCCCCGAAGCACCCCAAAATGTCCCCCTATTAAATTAACCCCTTAAACCCCAATTTTAAAATTACACGCCCCCTAATTTACCTTAACTAACCCCCCTGAACACAAATCTGCAAACAGAATTTAAATCCGTTAAACCGTTCAGAATCTACGCCCCTCTACACCTATTACCACATTTTAAACAATATAAAAAATAAAATTTGGGGCTAAATACCCCCTTACCTGTATCCTTAAGTCCCCCACACATGATGACCACCAAAATTCCAGGTCCCGGTGATCTCTCCTCAAAAACGGAGGAAAAACAAAAAAACCTCCGTGGCCGGGCCCAAAATTTAGGCCCCGGCTTCGGCCTACACGGGAAGACGCGATCCCAATCCGCATGTAGCGCGCCCCCACCGGGAGCGCGCCCGCACGTTTCTTTTCTTCCCCTGCCGCTCCTCTTCACTTTAGCGCCTAGCGCCAAAGCCAACACCGGCCCATTCGGCCCCGAAACGGCGCGAAGCATTCCTTTCACACCGGGGACGTGCCCAACCGTCCCCCGGTTACAAAACCCCACCGGAAGCATCTTCACTCCCGGCAAGTCCCCGGGAGTCAGGAAATGAAATTGCTGCCTCAAGCAGCGTTCCCCTCGGCCCCAAATCCAAGGATAAAAAAAACAACCGCCGCTCCTGGCAGCCTCACCGTGGCCCCAAAGCTGCCACAGTTCACTCACCCTGGAGCAGCTCCCGGACCCTCCAGAGCCTCCCCAGGTAAGTATTTAATTTATATTTTATTTAACCCCTAACCCCCTGTTACAATAAGGGTGGAGAGGTAGTGAGGGGCTGCAGAGTGAATGCACTTATAGGTTAATAAGAGGAGCTTGAACTGTATACGGAAATGGATAGGGAGCCAGTGAAGTGACTTCAGAAGAGGGCTGATATGGGCATAGCGACTTTGACGAAATATTAATTGTGCAGCAGAATTTTGAACAGATTGAAGAGGAGAGAAATGGCTGAGTGGAAAACCTGTGAGAAGCAAGTTGCAGTAGTCCAAGAGAGAGGTGATGAGAGTGTGGATGAGGGTTCTGGTAGCGTGCTCAGAAAGGAGAGGGAGAAATGATATTAACCTGTTGGTCACTCTGTAGAATCAATGCCTTATAGAGGTGAAGTGTTGATTAGAAAATAGTGGTCTGTATTTAAATGTGGAAAAAAACAACTTTTTTTTTTTTGGGGGGGGGGGGGATAGAAACTTTTGATATGTCCGTATTTGGATAATAAGGCTATTACTTGGGTTATGTAAGTGCTATATTTAGGAGTGATGATTGTTTCACCTGAGTCCCCTCCTTACCAAATTATGTGTGTGGCTCAAAGAGCAGTGATGAAATAAAAGCCATCCAGTGGCTACAACCTTTTTTGAATGAGAAGGCTCTTTTGAAAGTGGTACAAGTTCTGTGTATGTGTTTTCTGGATTATTCCAATGTATAATATGTGGGTCTTACAATCTATGTTCTCTCTAAGCTGTGTGAGGGTCCTCTACCTCCTTTCCTGCCAGTGGGGATACTGTTTCAATATTGCATTTTCAATAGCAAGGGGCAAGTAAGTTCTGCAGGACTCCAGAGGACTTGCCTGTCCCTAGCAAATGAAAACACAATATTACCCCCCCCCCCCCCCCCCCACACACACACACACTTTCCCCAACACACACACACACACTGGCAGCAATGTGATTGGAGCTTAGAGGGAACATTGCTTACAGCTAGGCTAATGAAATAAAATGCAGATTCTGGAAAATATGACTGCTCAGTTGATGATGGGGAAGATGAAGGGTTCTTGATGGAGGAACTACAAGTCATGCAAAGTGGCAAAAACATGGCTTTTGGATGGTGGAGGTGGTGGTTGGAATAATCTGCTTGAGTGGATACAGGTGAGACAGCCTTTGTTCCTCAATTAAGTATTTTCGAAATAGAGACAGCCTTTGTTATGATATATATGTGTAAATGCCAATTAAGACTTCTAGAGTAACCCCCTTAATGTTCTGGCCCCTATTTGATAGAATAGTTATTTAGCTCCCACTCTTGTTTACATTTATTATATTTGTATTAAGTAATTCAAGTTAGCAGTGACTTTCTGGTAGGATATATAATCTCTGTTTTCATAGATCACCCCTTGCATGTGACGAGTTTCTTCCAGTTACTCCAAGCACATTCTCTGAATCTATTGGTCAGTTACCTAGCCCTCTAGTCTTGTAGGTGTTCTCTGTTCCCCTTCCTGCAAAGCAGACTTCTGTATCTTGGGCTCAAGTGCAGGCTTCCCTTAGCTGTCTGCTCTTATCTCCTCTAGAGAAAGCATCCTTTTTCACCAAAGAGGCCAACGTCCAATTTTTACAAGACTCGCAACATCCTTCCTGCATTGAACTTCACATTTATCCAGTAAGGCAGACATTCCTTTTTTCTACTAATAATTCCCTTCTCTATAATAATTCAGATTCTATTACTCTAGTCATTTAACTTTCATTCCATCAGTCTGGCATTCTGTCAACATCCAGCCTCAAGGACTCATCCTGCCTGGGCAAAACATTTGTTTTAAACTAGCTTCATGTAGTAAGATTTTTATCTGTTTCTCTTATTTGCAATAAACCTTTGGAAAATTAAGAACGCAAGCCTTTCTTAGAATGTTGGTAAGGATTAGCTGGCTGTTTAAATAATGTATGGCTATGCACTGTGAGATCAGCAAAATGGTCTCCCTCTGGATATAAGGGAAGAATCATCCACTAAAAACTTAAAGCTACCTTTTACAAAGCCGTGCTAGTGGCTGTTGGTGCAGTAATGCTGATATAGCCGTGCTGGCATTGCCATTTGGCTTTGTAAAAGGGGGCCTAAATTTGATATAAAAGGTCTATTATTATTATCCTTCCTTTTAAAAAGTAACCACAACTATGCTTTGGGGAGTCGGGCGGGGAGGTGTCTTGGAGTGCTGTGTATGATTGACCAGTGGTATAATTATTTTGTTGTCATTGTGTATGGCTTAATATTGTTCTTTATGTTTTTATTTATTTATTTATATTATTTAAGAGATGTTATTTCAAACTGCTCCTATATCATTTTTAACTTTATTTTTATTAATTAAAAAAAAATTGTCTTGAAAGCATCTACTTGCTTCAGAAACATAATCCACCATAGGCAAAAGGTTAACTATAATTAAATAGTGTACAAGCTAAAGGAAAAATGTCTGTAGCCCAAAAAAATTAATTAGACTGCAATCAATATTAGGGGAGAAAAAAAAAGAAAGAGATGGAATAATTATAAAGATAATAATTATGACAGAAAAATTAGGCTTTGGCATGATAACTTGGCAGGTTACAACACTAGTATAAAGCCTCATGAAATAGTTAAACAAGGCTGGGATATTTAACCTGGTGTGAGTTTCTTTGAGTCCAAAAAGGAGCAAAGATGTTTTGGGACAAAAAAGTGTATCTAATACCCAAATGTTTTAGTATACATTTACAAGGATGTTTCAGCATAGAGGTTGCATCTAAGGCTGAAGTTTCCTGCCTTCATGGAAAGGAACACTTTTCTTTCTTGTGTCACCTGTGTCATGCCAGGAAAAATCCATATTCTTTGTCCATAAAATAATTGTTGTAAGTTACAGAAATATAAATGTTTAACCACATTTAAATCTTACTAAAATACAAAATTTACAAGTAAAGTGGCTTGGTCTGAGACTTGTTCTTGTGAAGAATCCAAAATAGCAGATATCCAAAGCAGACTATTCATTTACCCCCCAAGACTTTTTATGGCAAATAAAATACCTTATTTACCAGGGGAATTGATTCCAGAGTTAAATGTGTGCTAGTGGTTCCTGCTCGACTATGGGCTTTGTCAACATTACTGCACTGGGAGCCTCTAGTGCAGCTTGATAAAGAGGTCCAAAGATATTCCTTGATTCCTGAGGTAAACGTAAGTCCTCATTGAGGGCCTCTTTTATCAAGCTGCGCTAGTGGTTCCCGCTCAACAATGCCAATGGAGCCCATTCAAAGTGAATGGGCTTTGTCAACATTACCGCACTAGGAGCCACTAGCGCAGCATGATAAAGAGGCCCTAGGATATTCCTTAAAAATATCCGACTTTAATCCCAAAATCTTTGGAAAATGATGTAACTAAAGATTCAAATGTTTGCACCACCTCTATATTATCTTTCAAAGACATTTTCAAGTCTTAAATGATGATCTGTTTCTAAAGTCTAAAACGTTTGTGCCAGAGTACCACAGAATAGCAATATCAGACAAACAACTTAGCATTGTAGACTCCAGTTTGATAAGAGGCCCCCATATTTCACCAACAGTAACCTCTCCAGTCGGCTGAACCACTTCAGATCTAGGCAGATTCTCAGCATGCACCTCCGATTATAAATTGGAGGTTCCAACTGTAGGGTTTAGTGCCATCATTGGTCTCTCTATTAGACATCCTGAATAGCTAACCCCATAGGTAGTTGTGATTCAACCTGAATTGGGGAGGGCTCGATACCTCAGCCCCAACTGAAGCAGCAAACACTCCAACTCCAGAAAACACAGTAGGGCATGCTGTCATCGAGTTCTCACGAGGATTGAGAGAAAATTCACCTCTAAGCCAGAGGCGTAGCCAGACCTCAAAGTTCGGATGGGTCACTGGGCAAACTGGGTGGGCATATGTAGTTTCCACATCCCCCTCCTCCTGTGTGCCAATTGAAAAAAAATCCAGTAAATAACTGTGCTGGTGAGGATCCCGAAGCCCCACAGTTTTAGGGGTTCTCTGGCAGCAAGAACAACTCCCTCTACTTCTTGTTCCAGCTGCTGGCACTGTCCACGCGCTGCAGATGCCCCTTACCCTACGCATGCTCTGCTTTTACACATATGTGAAAACAACGTGTGTGGCAGGGGAGGCCAGTGAAACGGCAGCATATAGACAGTGCCACTGGCTGGAGCAAGTAGGAAAGGGAGTTGCTCTTGTCACCAGAGGACCCCTGCAGCTGGTGGGGCTTGGGAATTCTCACCAGCCAATAACAAGGGTATGAGAATCTTGGGTGGGCTTGAGCCCAAAGTAGGTGGGCCCAGGCCCACCTGTGGCTACACCACTGTCCTAAGCAGCTCAGTGTTTCCACCTCTGCTGCCTGCAGCAGGGGACTGGCCAATGCAGGCTTCTCCCACCAAAGGCAGAGAAAATAAACATTGATCTCTCACCTTCCCCTTCCATTTGTGAGCATTGCAAACAGGGGCATAACTAGGTGGGGCCATGGGGGCATGATTCTCCACAGATTAAGCCCTGGCCCAGTGGTGTGCTGGTAAATTTTTAACAACAGGCTCTCTCCCCGGTCCACCTCTGCGCCCCCCCCCCGTCCACCACTGCACCCCCCATCCACCTCTGCGCCCCCCGTCCACCACTGCACCCCCCATCCACCTCTGCGCCCCCTCGTCCACCTCTGCGCCCCCCTCCAAATTGCAGAGCTGGCTATAGCCGGGGGGGGGGGGGGCAATGCATTACTCTCTCCAGGAAAAAACATTAAATGATCCCAGAAGGCAGGACTAAGGGCACAAACTCATCAGAAGCAAACAGGGAAGGCTAGAGATGGGCAGCAGGGCTTTAAATAACGCGGCGCTTCAACGGAGGTAATAAAAAAAGATGGATGGGAGCGGGAGGGGAGGGTAGGGGTGAAAGACAATCGCTGGACATGTTTGGGAGTGTAAGCATGGCCTGTGATGGTGCACTCCTGCCATGCTTACCTCATGTAATGGAGCCGGCTCACCCCGAAGAACAACGGCTCGCAAGAGCTGTCAAAATTTAACAAGCGGCTCTTGTGAGCCGGAGCGAGCCAGCTCCAGCACACCACTGCCCTGGCCCCCTCTACTTTTGACCCTCCCGCCGCCGACCCTCCCCCGCCACTTTCGATCCCCCCTCCTGCCGCCGCTGACCCCCCCCCCGCGCCACTGCCAGGTACATTTGCTGGTGGGGGTCCCCAAACCATTCCAGCTGAAGTCTTCTTCAGCACCGGTCGACTCCGGCACCTTTGCTGATGATCTATTTCTGACTCCTGATGTCCTGCATGCATGTCTTGCACGGGGCTACATACAGGACATGCACGCAGGACGTCAGGAGTCAGAAACAGATCATCAGCGAAGGCGCTGGAGTTGACCGGTGCTGAAGAAGACTTTGGCTGATGGGGGTTGGGGACCCCCGCCAGCAAAGGTACCTGGCAGCGGCGGCGACAGGGGAGGGTCGGGGTCGTCGGCGGGGGGGGGGGGTCGGCAGTGGGATGGGGGTTCAAAATGGTGGGAGGGGCGGCAGCTGGGGGAGGTGGGCTAAACTGTGCCCCCCACCTTGGGCTCTGGACCCCCCCTCCCGCCAAGGTCTGGCTATGCCCCTGTTGCAAACACATAAACTATGGTAAGAAGAAAAAAGTCTTAAAGGAGCTCACAAGCTGTAGGATTTCAGGACACCCAGCATGATAATATCTTGACTCCTCCCCCTCCCTCATATATTCATTTTTATGGGTGGTATATCAAACTTAGATGACTGTACATTGTTCAGAAATACAATGGAGTCTGATAGATTAAGTGCAATATAGAGTTGTTCCTTCACTTAAATCTCTTTTTAAGTTTCTGGTCATTTTTTTTTCCTGCTGTGCTATTCACAAATGTTCATTCAATATTATATTTTGGTGATTGATTTCTAGTTGTTATGCATTTTTGAGCCTAAACATACAGGGCACAATTCTATAACTGGGCACCAAAAGTAGGTACCTAGATGTAGCATGCTGAGCAAGCTATTTGGAGGAATGGCTTAGTGGTTAGAGCACCAGTCTTGTAATCCAGAGGTGACCGGTACAAATCCCACTGCTGCTACTTGTGATCTTGGGCAAGTCACTTAACTCTCCATTGCCTCAGGTACAAACTTAGATTGTGAGCCCTCCTGGAACAGAGAAATATCCAGTGTACCTGAATGTAACTCACCTTGAGCTACTACTGAAAAAGGTGTGAGCAAAATCTAAATACATTTCTGGGGGGTTTCTTTTTCCTCTGGAAATGGCGTGAACTTGGGGTGGACTACTGCTGGTGGCCATGTTGGGCCAGCGGTAGTCTCGAAAGAGCAAGCGGTAAACCCTTGTTGGGCATACCACCCCTCTGTAAAAGAGCCCCTCGGATAAGAAAGGTAAGCTGTCAAGCAAGATTATGTGTAACACAAACACTCACAAAAATAAAAAGGTTAAAGAAGTCATTCAATTCTGCACTTCTGCATGGCTAATGGGACATGTTGTCAGTGGAGAAATTAGTCAGTTGAAAAAAATGGCTCTTAAGTGGAGTTTTAAATTTAGGAAAGGAGCATTCCAATCTGCGGGCTGGGGGTAGGTTGTTCCAAAGCTTAGGATCTAAAAAATAAAGTTGAAGTTTGCGTGGATTCATGATAGGCTGAGGACAGGGAAGAACCAAGTGATGTGCATCCAAGGAACGACATGAACGGGAAGGCATGTAGGGAATTATAACAGAGGAAAGATAGGAGATGGAACCAGAATGGAGTACTTTGTGAGCAAGAATCAAGATTTTGAACCAGGCATGTTAAAGAAAAGGCAAATAGTGAAGCTGGTCAGATATTTTTGCTTTCAGAAGAGGGTGAGCTGTTGAGTTATGAAGGGTTTGAAGATGACGCTGTTGATCGGAAATAATACCTGCATAAAATGAGTTACAGTAATCAAGTCATGATATAATGAATGTGTAAATAAAAGTTTGCATTGCTGTGAAATTGAGAAACTTACTAATAGATCAAGGACAATGAAGTAAAAAAATCCGAGTTGGATAACCTTAGAAATCTGAAACTCAAAAATTAGGGAATCAATGATAACCCCTAGGTGGTGAAATGATGAAACTGGGACTAAAGATGTGTTGAAAAAAGGTAGTGAGGAACAGAGGTATAGCTTCCCCAAATGGACTGCTGACAGCACCAGCGCCTATTTTTCATGAGATCTGCTGTGGTTAAAATATTCATTGGCACTGTTGGCAGTCCGCTCTCCATTCCTCAATCTGGCTACGCTTCTGGCGAGGGAACAGGATAGGAAACAGACACCCAGCAAGCTGTGGTTTTGGAAAGGTCCAGCATAAGTTTATGTGGAGAAAACCAGTTATGCAGAGCCTGAATTGCTTTATAAAGAGACCAAGATCCGGAGAAACAAAAGAAGCGGGCTAAATAAGAAGAGATAACAATGTATTCCTATGGGTGTCTCTAACGTTTAGCACATGCCTATTTTTAGCGCATGCTAAAAATGCAAGCGTGTCTTAATAAAAGACCCCCTAAATAATGGTCTATGGATTTTTCCTTTAGGAAGCCGTCCAAACCTTTTTAAAACTCCGCTAAGCTAACCGCCTTTACCACATTCTCCGGCAACAAATTCCAGAGTTTAATTACATGTTGAGTGATGAAAACTTTTCTCCGATTCATTTTAAATTTACTATATTGTAGCTTCATTGCATGCCCCCTAGTCCTAGTATTTTTGGAAAGCTTAAACAGATGCTTCACATCTACTCATTCAACTCTACTCATTATTTTATAGAACTCTATCATATCTCCCCTCAGCCGCCTTTTCTCCAAGCTGAAGAGCCCTAGCCGCTTTAGCCTTTCCTAATAGGGAAGTCATCCCATCCTCTTTATCATTTTTGTCGCCCTTCTCTGCACCTTTTCTAAATCCACTTTATCTTTTCTGAGATGTGGCAACCAGAATTGAACACAATATTCGAGGTGCGGTCGCACCATGGAGTGATACAAAGGCATTATAATATCCTCATTTTTGTTTTCCATTCCTTTCCTAATAATACCTAACATTCTATTTGCTTTCTTAGCCACACCAGCACACTGAGCAGAAGGTTTCAACGTATCATCAACGGCGACACCTAGATCCCGTTCTTCTGACTCCTAACGTGGAACCTTGCATGACATATCTATAATTCAGGTTCCTCTTTCCCACGTGCATCACTTTGCACTTGCTCACATTAAACGTTATCTGCCATTTAGACACCCAGGGAGTTTCGTAAGGTCCTCTTGTAATTTTTCACAATCCTCCCACAATTTAACGACTTTGAATAACTTTGTGTCATCAGCAAATTTAATTACCTCACTAGTTACTCCCATCTCTTTGTCATTTATAAATGTTAAAAAGCAGCGGTCCCAGCACAGATCCCAGGGGAACCCCACTAACTACCCTTCTCTATTGAGAATACTGACCGTTTAACCCTACTCTCTGTTTTCTATCTTTTAACCAGTTTTTAATCCACAATAGAACACTACCTCCTATCCCATGACTCTCCAATTTCCTCTGGAGTCTTTTATGATGTACTTTCATGAGCACAGGAAAAATAACAGAGCTCTGGGAGCAGTGCCCCCTCCTACCCACAAAGATGTGAAAATGACAGTACATGTGAGGGAAGATCCACCAAAAGGTGGAAAACTCAAGCACCCCACGATAAAAACAACAAAGTACAAAAAGTGGGAGTACGACCAAGGAAACCAGACACTGGAAGACGTACTTAAATAAAAATTTATTAAAGATTTGAAGACTCGACACGTCGTGTTTCGGCCGTCAGGCCTGCATCAGGAGTCTATAAAAAGTACATTTATATATGTTATGTGTAATAAAAAAACAACCAAAAATATAAAATGTATTGATAATACATGAAATAAAAACAGTTAATGTTATTTAAAAATGATGAGAATGAAAATGAGACATATAATAAGACTGATTATAAGAATACTGTATATGAATTGACAAAATAATAATACAATACAAAAGATATCATATATAAATAAAAATCATTAAATAATCCAAAATGTACATATACCCATAAATTTGAATAATGAACGTGAAATAATAATAAAAATTGCACATACATGTAAAGATAAAAAGGTAAGTAAAAACCAAATGACCATATAAATTACAGATAAATAATAATATTAATTTATGTCTATATATGTGTTTATGTGTGCTATATTAAAATAACATACATTTGATTATATTTGATCAAATGTTTAAAATGAACTCAATGGACTAAAAAGGCTATAAAAAGAAAACTATAAGGGAATCTAGAGGAACCTCGTTAATTTGTATAATACATAACCGCATTACTTAGAAAATTAAAATGAATGGGGAAAATATATCGCAAGTTCTGAAGAATGAGAAAGATCACAAAAATAAAAATTAGAAAAATACTTACACAAAGAATATATATCATATTTATTATCAAAACTAACCTGATGTGCAGAGTACTGCGGAGCAATGACGATGGATGTACACTGAAAACTTTTCAGCAATCTATCAGATAATATATAAAAAAGAACAAGATAAAAGTTGGCCCCTTGACACAAAAAGGTTTGCCCCTTATCATAGAAAAAGTGTGCGTAATGTATGGAAAAGCACTGACCTCTTACATGGAAAATTGCTATGAAGTGATGGGGTTAAATCCTCAAAACTGGCTTAGTAGTCTGTTGTAAATGAACAGATGTAAGAGTATATCGCAGGGGAAAATAAAGATGACATCATGAGGTTTAGATAACAAGAGAAAGTCACAGAATATGGATAGTAAATGCACAAATAGACATAACTAAAAGAAACGGAAATGAAGAGAGAGGTACTACTAACCTTGAAAAAGACTGTTTAAAAAATTCGTCAGAAGTGCTGCTCGCGCTATCAGTAATGTAGGTGAAAAAATGTATTACGAAGGAACAAGGCTTTAAACAAAAAAAGGCGCCAAAAAACGGGTCACGTACAGACGCAAAAACCGGAAATGATATATCAAGGAAAATTGTTAAATTGTTAATGCACTATTCGCTCTACTAATACAAAAATAAATTTAAAGAGGATATGTATTGAAAACAGAAAAGACGCTAAAGGAATTTTTGAAAAAAGACAAATTATAGAGAATCGCTAAACCGGAAGTGACGTAACGGGGTATGTTGAAAACTTTACAATAATGCTGAAAGAAATTTTTTATGATATGTTATTACTAAAATAATGAGGAGACATAAAAAAGTGAAAGCAAACATAAACATAAACATTGAAAATGGACATCCACTTGGAAAAAATATTTGTAAAAGGAAAAGACGGTGTGCAAATACTGAGAAACAAAACTAACGCTGTGTGGAGTGGAGAATGACAGCTGATGTGATCTTAAGGAAACAGAAACTGGACAGAAAATATAGTGGCGAAATCTGTGAATGAAATAAAAAAGAATTAGTACTTAGGTATTATGTCAATAGCCTGTGAAAAAATTAAAGTTTTAATATAGAGACAGAGAACAACATGTCTACTATACAAGAAAAAGAAGAAAGAAGTTGAAGAAATGATTGGGATTAAATTATAAAAGATGTATATCAGTTAAAATAATAAGGGGTGCTGTAATTATATAATTTATAATTTAGAAATAAATTATACTTACATGATAAAAAATAATGATATGACATATACTCAAAAAATGTATATAGATATTATATGTGCTAAAAAAACTATGTTGGGTAATTATGTTAATTCTCTTCAAGTATATTGAAAAAGGGGGGATGCTCATGTTAAAGACCAATAATCAATCTAATTTGTTTGGACCATCATAGTGGTGATTTCTCCAAATATATAAAAAAATGTTTATAAAAAAGACCGATAGTCAATCTCATTGTTTAGACCATCAGGTGTTAAGGTATTAAGATCAAAAATCAATTTCTGTTCCTCCTGTAACAATTGTTTTTCCAAATCTCCTCCTCTCCATTTTTTTGCCAAAGTTTTAAAGACGAAGTATTTTAAATCTGAGATGGAATGATTTGCTGAATACCAATGTTCAACCAGGGGAGCAGATTCAATCTTCCGTTTAATGCAACTTCTGTGTTCAATAATTCGGGTTTTTACTGCTCTGATGGTTTTGCCCACGTATATCATTAGACATGGACAAACAATAATGTAGATAACAGATGAAGTAGTACAATCTGAAGTGTGATTAAGTTTATATGATTTCCTCATTTTTGGATGAATGAAGTTGATAGTTTCAATACAATGAATACATACACTGCAATGTCCACACTTTTGATGTCCAAGTGGTGCTGTAATCGTAGTGATTTCCGGTAATGTAGAAGGCACGAGATGCTCCTTTAAGTTTTTATTCCTGGAGTAAGCAACAACTAATTGTTTATTCTGAAAACATTCTAGTCCTTCTAGAATGTGCCAATGTTTCCTAATGGAGCGTGAAATATGTTTAGCTAAAAAAGAATATTTTAATGTGCAAACAATGTCTGGTGTTTTCTTTTTTGTAGATGGTTGTAATAATTCTGAGCGGTCTTTTTCCATAGCTTTATTGAATCCATTGTTGATATGTTGAACTGGGTAGCCTCTTGATGAGAACCTATCTTTCATAATTCTTGCTTGGTAATAAAAATCATCGAAGTCTGAACAGAGGCGTCGAAGGCGTAGAAATTGGCTTAAAGGCAAGTTACTTTTCAAGCTAGGGTTGTGATAACTTGAATAATGCAAGAACATGTTACGATCTGTAGGTTTTCTATATATGTTTGTTTTGAAAAAATAATCGGTTTTAGTAATTAAAATGTCAAGAAAATGAATATTACTATTGTCATATTCTAAAGTAAACTTAAGATTGGGATCTTGACTGTTCAACCATTGATGGAATGTGTGAAGGGTTTCCTCGTTACCTTGCCAAAGAATGAAAACGTCATCTATATAGCGGCGGTAAATTTTAATATATTTTACAAATGGATGATTAGTGAGGAATTTTTCTTCAAAGTTACCGACATATAGATTGGCTAGATCGGGTGCCATGCTGGAACCCATCGCGGTGCCCTTGATCTGCTGATAGTATGTGTCTTTAAAGCGAAAATAATTTTTTGTAAGTGCTATTGTTGCACAAGTCAGAATCAGATGATTCGGTATTCTTCGATGGGTGGTCCTTTTGTGTAAAGTTCCTTCAATTATATTTAATGCTTCGAGTTGAGGAATGTTCGTGTATAGTGACTCGATGTCCATAGTTACCAAAATTGTATCTATTATAGGGCCATCATATTGTTCAAGAATATTGATCATGTGAGTTGTATCTTGCACGTAGGATGGAATGATAGGAACATAAGGTCGTAAAAAGAAATCTACAAAAATGGACAAAGGTTCTAGAATAGAGCCATTGCCAGAGATAATGGGTCTGCCAGGTGGATTTTCAGTGGACTTATGTATCTTCGGAAGTATGTAAATGGTTGGAATGACAGGATATTTGACTTGTAGAAATTGTTTTTCTTTTTCAGTAAGAAAGCCCATTTTTGATGAAATATTGATAAGTTCGTCTATATCTTTTTTAATCTCTCCTGTAGGATCTTCTTGTAGAGGAATATAAAAAGTGGGATCATCAAGTTGTCGTTGGACTTCTTCTATGTATTTATCTCGATCCATAATTACTGTTCCTCCGCCTTTATCTGCTGGTTTGATGACTATAGAAGTATTGGTTGAAAGATCTTTAATGGCTGTACGTTCTAACTTGGTGATATTGTAATATCGAGGTTTGGTGTTCTTCTCAACTTTCTTAAGATCTCTGTTTACACATTGATGGAATGCCTCAATGAGTGGATGTGGTGGTCCAGGAGGTATCCAAGAGGAAGGTTTTTTGACCACAGATATCTCTTGTCTTGTATCTGAAGTGTTAGAAAATGCTTGTATAATCTGTAACTTCCGATTGAATTTGAAGAGATCTACTCGTGTCTGGAAAGCATTGTATCCACTGGTGGGTACAAAAGATAAACCTTTCTGAAGGACACCAACTTCTGTTTCTGTTGAAACATATTGTGAAAGGTTAAAAATAGGTATTGTTACCTCTATTGGCGGTATGGATGTCGAAACTGGCCTCTGTATTGTTGATTCTGTGAATATGCATTCTGTGTTTTTCCTCTTCCTCTGCTTCTTCCTCTTTGTATATATCGATCCTGTGGATGAAATGGGTGCCGCTGCGGTTGTAATCTCATGTCTTTCTTCCAAAGCTCTTCTAAAAAAGAATTGGTTTGTATTGCTTGGCTGGCTAAAAGAGATGTATCACGCTCAGTTGAATGTCTAGATGTTCTTGTGGGTGGCTGATGCATGATGGGGCTACTAATAGGGGAAGTATATTCGTCCCCAGAGTCACTTCTCACTCTTTTTCTTCTTTGTTCTGTGTTGGTATTTTCTAAATGATTGTTTATATGGAGAGATTTGGGTTTGATTTGGTTAGATTGTCTTATTGGTCTTTGATGCTGAAAATATTGTCTTGATTTTGAGAAGGGATATATCGATCCCCTTTTGTAATCTGCCTCATCTCTTCTGAATTTACCATTTTTAACTTCCTTCGTTTCTTTTTTAAATTTATCAATTTTAATGTTTACATCTTTTGATATTACATCGTAGTTTGGGTCTAAGTTATGTAATGCGGTTATTTTAGGTTCTAAAGTTTCCTTTAATATTTTACTTTTTGATTGTGCTGTTTCAGCTATTAGGATCATTAAATCAAGACTGCATTTGTTGAGAATAGCACACCACTTATCTAAAAATAATTGATTGTCTAAAAACATAGTTGGAGCCTTATTAATCCTAAGTCCTCTTGGTATGCGTTTAGACCTACAGTAACTGAGCATTGTACAGAAATGTAAGTCATTTCTGACAATGTTCTTCTTAATATCAATGTCTGGTTTCCTTGGTCGTACTCCCACTTTTTGTACTTAAAATGACAGTACATACCAGGCTCTATGACAATTGCAGATATAATGGCCATTCCTCTTAGAGGAACAAGCAGGTCCCTGGAGTAGCCTAGTGGTCAGTGCATTGGACTGTAGAGAAGGAGACCCAGGTCCATATATCACTCTAACTGGTACACGTGTTGGAAAGTGTGAGTGCCCCAAAACCCACAAAAATGCCTACTGAACCCCACATATAGGCAACACCTTCAGATATAAGGGCTATTGTAGTGGTTTACAGTTGGACTCACTACATCTTTTGCTAGTCCTGGATGGCTCATTGTACAATATATGGGGGTTATAATCTAATGTGTACCTGGTACCTTTTATTTGAAGTTCACTGCAGTGCTCCCTAGGCAGCCTCAGTGCTCTGATGGGATGTCGATGTGGCCAGTCTAGTAGGACTGCTGACCCCCAGACATCCCAATGACTTGTTTTTGTGCATTTTTTTGTTTGAAAATGACTCTAAAAGAAAGACGCACTCAGCACAAAAACATATAAATAGGGTGATTTACAAACCATAAAGAAAGACATTTTTCTGGTTTAAAAATAACCATGTTTGCCACTGGAGGTTTGGAATTTTTTTTTTTTTGTAAAATGTCCAAAATCAGATTTGGGCTTCATATCAAAAATGCCCCAATATATGTTATATGCAAAAGTATGTTCCACCCATGCTCCGCCCAACCTCTGCCCATATGCATGTCTACCTATGTCTATCTATTTAAGATGAATGTATATTTACAGAATAGCATTTAAGTAGAATTTTGGCATATATGCGTGAATGACCACACATACACATATATACTATTATTCTAATATTTGTGCATAATCGGCAGTAAATATTTTGTGTGTACTTTACAGAATTGCCTTGTTTATGATTCATATGATCTTAGCAGACCTGGATCTTGCTGTTGCAGGAAAAGAGAGTTAAGTACTGTGTGCCCCCCCCCCCCCCAGCCAGCATAGGTGTGCTAAATGAATGGTATGAACAGTTACCATGACAATGAGAAAATGCCCTATACCTTCTGGGAAGGCCAGCATGCCTATATGGTGTAGTATGCTTTGATAGTTACAAAGGGAAGTTTAGGAACACAATAAATCTATCCTTCACTGCTTGCTAACCTATTTCCCACAGGAGAAAGCTTGGGATATTACAAGTTAGCCAAGGGATAGAAAGATCAGGTTCTGTAATATCAGAGATCTGCATTAGACTTCTGTTTTCATGCCTGTTGAGACTATGGTGCATTATGGAACTGATATACTTGAGCCATGGGAGAAAGGGAACTCTATTACCTCTTTTGGTATGAAGCACCAAAGGGAGACTTCCTGACAGAGCCTGAGCTATCAAGAAAGACCATTATCACCCAAAGCAATTATGCTAAGGTGTGTGGATGAGAAAATGGAGGAAAAAAGAAATCATAACATAACATCTTTATCTGTATATTTTCTCAGCATACACAGGAAAGGGAAATTTTCTAAGATGAACCATATACAAATCATTTGGGACCCTGGTTTAAAACATGAATATTTTCCAAGATCTCATTGAAAGGAATACATTTCTTTTCTCTTCCATTCATTTTACCTTAAACATAAGTGGTTTTAGATTCTGCCAGGGAGGTGCTGACCTGAAATGCTGGGATCAAGAAGCAATAATACACCTGGGACAATGAAGCTTTCCACTGTAGTATCAGCTTCAGGTAGAAGTGTTTTACATCCCACATCATTTACCACACAACGAATGAGTGTGTGTCTTGTTTCATCATTTAGAATAGAAAGCCTCACAGTTTCCAACATTAAGCATAGAAGGTTGTGTATCAGCATTGATCTAGTAGGACTGTGAAAAATTAGCATTTAAAGTGTGAAGCCTAGGGTGCTTCCTGAAGCATAATGGTTTTCAATATTTGTGGTCTGTGACTGTTCCAGTATGCTGGTATGTTCAGTTTTACCTACAGGGAGCTTCATATTGTTGCTTTCTTTCTTGGCAAGCTAACAAGATCATTATCAAGATTCCTTTCCATTGAAAATTGTTTATTCTCCTTCAAATGCCTGTTCATGGCAAAGCTGTGCTATTTTTAAAGCATATATGAAGCCTGGGTAAACCGCACAGAAATACTTTCAGTTCTTGGCTTGCATTTTGCATGACCACTGCCACATGCTGTAGTCATTTCAATGCCTTTTAATGTTATATTTTACTGGATAACCTTAGCCATTTTATCTTCATACTATGATCATTTCAGGTTGGCCTTGTATTTTTGATGTTGGCAGGGAAATAATGTGGCCATGAAAGCGACTGCAGAAACCTTTTAACACAACCAACAGGAAATATAAGTGCACACTGGAAAATTTACTGCATTATTTATACAGATGCATTATATAGAAAAGGATGCTTAAACCCTACACTTAGGAACCTGAATAAGAACTTGAATGTCTAATAATAGAAGCTAAAACAAAATGCATTCATAAATAAAACATTACATTGGTTTATAATTTTGCTTTTCTCTATTACTAATGTATCAGGAAATACTCTTATAAGTGAAGTGATCCCAAGTACTCCTGAACTTATCCTTTGCTGATGCATGCTAATTATTTAGTTAAATATTCAACATTTGACATGAACACCAACAGACAGAAACCTAAATCTGTATGTATACTAATGAAAATTTTAAGATGACAGAATGAGGCATTTCTTCTTAAAATATTCTGTATGCAAGAAAAAGAATGAAGTGGGAACAGATTGGAGGAAGAGCTCAAATATTTATGCTCTGAGAGTTTTAAAATTCTTTTAGATATTTTGCTTTCTCTCCTAGCCTAGGTATGGCTTAAGCAGTTATGGGGTTCTTTTTTTACTTTGGTACCATACAGTACCAAACATATTTAAAATTGTCAGGTTTGAGCATGCCAGCGTCAATGTGACTTCATTTTTTATTACACCCATTTCACTTGAGTGCTCCTAAAGCTGGTTGCAAGTGTCAAAATGATTTAACGTCACTAAAAAGCTCACTGTCCTTAAAAAGCTCTAGTCAACAAACTTTTACTAAGTTGTGGTAACAAATAGCTTAGTACGCCCTTATGCATGCATTTCCCATGCACTAAGGCCATTTTTACCGCAACTGTAAAACCCTTGATTTTCTATTTATTTCATTAATGGCTGTGCACTAATGTTGCCTTTAGCACGCAGCCATTTTTAAAAATTACCATGGGAGCACTTACCACCACCTATTTTGTAGGTAGTAAGGGCTTCCATGTTTTTATTACACTAACCAGTTAGCACACGGTAATGTAGATGCACTTTTTAGTTAGTGTAGGAATGTCTACTCTCCTCCCCTGACACCCCCCCTAACAAAATTCCAAAAAAATATCTGTTGTGCAGTTAGCACACACACACACACACATACACACACACACACACACACACACACACACACACAATAACTGTCTTCTTTTATCTATCTCCACTCTCCTCCCTAGGAACTCTATTCATCAAGAAAATCATTTTTATCTGTGTCATTTTCCACTGCCAGCTCCAGACTCTGTTCCTCCCATCTTCCTGTGCCTTACAGGTGGAAAAGACTTCTTGAGTAGGTATGTCATACTCGATCACTGGATCTATTCAAATCCAGGCTAAAAGCTCACCTTTTTGAGGCTGTTTTAAAATCTTAACCCTTTTTTTCTTTGCTTTCAACACAGTTCAACAACACCTTCCATGCCACTTCAGTGCCTACTATACCACACCTGATCACCTTGCTATGCACATGGGGGGCAATTCTATAAAGATCACCAGAAGTTAAGCAGCAAGATGCAGTGCATTAAGCACTAATTCAGCATTTACATGCCAACATTTAGATATGTCCACTTAGGGGGAAATTCTATTTATGGCACCTTAAAAATCGGTGCTGTAAAACCACACAGTTAGCGTGATTCTATAAACTATGCCTAAAGCTAGATGTAGTTTACAGAATATGCTCACACGGCATTCTTGTGACTAAAATTTAGGTGAACTCATTTAGGCTACCTAAAACCAGGCCTAAATATTTGTGCCTAAGTTAGGCACACGTCGGGTGTATTCTATAATAGTGTGCATAGTTTTATGAAAAGCCTACAAGCTGCCCATTCCACGCCAATGACCATACTCCTTTTTGACTGTGCACATTAGAATTTATGTGCACTGCATTACAGAATACTCCTAGAAAGTTGTGTGCATAAATTCTAATTAAAGCCAATCAGTGCTGATTGGCCAAATGAATGCGTACAACTTAAGGCACCATATTTAGAATTTGGGGGTTACTACTTAGTGCCTAAGTAGCACTTATGCACCTAACTGACTTGTCCAGGATAAGAAGGATCAGCAGTTGGATTTAAATTGGATTTTGCTAGTTGCTGCTCTGGTATTCCTGTTATTCCTCACTTTTCCCATAAACACATACATATTCATTCATATAGATTTGGAATAATGTGAGAACTCACATATTGGATATAGTGTCAATATATCAAACCACTTTGAAAATATATGAATCTATAGATGTTTGCATTCCAACCAGGTTCAAATGATCCAAGCTGAATAGGAAAATTTGTGTAGTCTGGATTTATCTAAGCCTGGTTTAATTTTGATTATCCAAATCTTCCCATTTCAGATTATAGATGGATTTACTTTAAACTGGTTAGTCTATCAATATTTTGTATTTCTGGCATATACAGGGGCTAGGATGCCATCATCTTTTATTCACAACTACAGGGTAGCAGAGACCAGAGTTAAGTGAGCTCAGATCTCCCACATGATGTTGTGCAGCAGTCCCACTGAGCTATCAAAGTAGATTACTCTTCCATTCCAGCTATATTTGAAACATAAGTAGTGTACTTAGACATTGGTAACATGCACTGTATTATGGATGTGCTTAGAGACCAAATTTCATACTCAGAGGTACCCATTATCAAGAAAATATATTATTATTTGTAAAGGAATATATGCTCATCCCTGATTCTAGAGGTGAGTGGGTACATTATTATTATAATTATTTAAACAGATTGAGTTTCAGGTTGAATACTGTACAAGAACATCAATTGTTTTGACAGTTGACTTGTGAAGGATACAACTGTGAAATTTTTTTTTCCATGTTAACATAGTCCATGACTAGTCCAGTTAGAATGCAGAAAAGTTATTTTTATTCTTATTGTAAGGATGAAAGAAAACACGTTTTGTTCAAGAAAAAGTGAAGGTGGCCTATCAATAGTTTCTCTTTTGTCTGGTGACAAGATGTATTGCCCTGAGCTGGTAGACAGTTCTTTTCAGGTTGTGAATCCATGTATGACACTAAGATGACAATGATCCTGTAATACAACAGTACATGACCTTCTTCAGGCATCACTTACAATGCTATAGTTGTATAAAATGTGAGAAAAGTTGTATGGAGAGTCCTTCAATTAGGAAGTTTTTATTATTATTATTATTATTATTATTATTATTATTATTACTGTTACTATCATCTATTCTTACAATCATTACAATACAGAATTACAATGGTTCTTAGTAACCTAATAACAACTACATAAGAAATAGATACTATGGTGCCACTTCTATAAATTGGTGCCATAAATTAGGCACCGAAAACCACCCACACTTAACCACTAATTCTGTAATGGTGCTTAGGTGCACCTAAACTGTTATAGAATATAGGTGCATCCACTTATGTCAATGGCCGGTGTATGTGAGTGCACCTATATGTGCCATACCACCCGCACAACTTATATTATTCTATAAGTTGGGTGCATCGCTAGGTGTGAAACACCTTTGACATGCCCATGCTCTAGCCACATTAATACCCATCTGAAGTTGCATGCTAAGGCACACACTTTATAAAACAGTGCTTAGCATATGTGTATAACTGCCAATTATTGGCATTATTTGCACACTTGCGTGTTATTATTCTATACATATGTGTGTATTATTGGCATCAACTTTAGGTGTATTTTATAGAATTGCCCGTTGTCTTCAACTATCACAGAATCTTCTTCTCTCTAATTTTACTAAATGCTAACAATGCCAGTATATATCAGACCTATATGGAAGCTAAACTTCAAGGATTAACAGTTTTATCAGTTCAATAATTTAAGTAATAAATAATAAATCATCTAGATGTTCACAGCTACTTATCCATGTAGCGGGCGCTGCTACTAGGATAACTAGTGCTGATCTGAGCCACACCCAGATTTTCAGCAGCACTATCCAGATAATGTCACTGAAAATCTCTGCTGCCTCTGAATACTGCTGGAGGAGCTCAAGGACGGAACATATGTGGAGTTGAGAATTAACCAAGAGAGCAGTGATATTCCAAGTTGGGAGTCAAATGACTACCCAAGGGGCCCATTTACACAGCAGTGGTAAGCCCAATGCAGGCTTACCGCTTGCTATTCTGGGACTACCGCCGACCCAACATTGCTGCCAGTGGTAGTTCTGGGTTGAGCGTGCGCCATTTCTGGGGGTTACCATGGGAGCCCTTACCGCCACCTCAATAGGTAGCAGTAAGGGCTCCCTGCAGCATGGCCATGCAGTAAAAATGTTCTTACCACATGGCCATTTTGTTTTTGGGACTTTTTACCCACTGTGATAAAAAGGGCCCTGGCATGAGGGAAAAACGGACCCTGCTGCTACCGCAGGGCCCTTTTTCCTGCAGCTTGGTAAAAAGACCCTCAAATAACTTAGGTTGGAAGAAAACTGCCCTTAGTTATCTAGATAGCTATCTAGTTAACAGTGATGACATCTGTGCCTGTTATTCTTAGATATTGGCATTGAACATCATGGTATAACGTTATCACAGCAGACTGTGTTAAAACAAATGCTGATTGCTTCAGCTGTTGGGCATATTATTATTATTATTATTATTATTATGATGATGATGATGATGATGATTTCATTAGGACATTAACTAATTGTTCTTTCAGCCAAATATTGGACATAAATGTCTGTCAAATGTGAACATAATTTGTGCAGGGGCTAGTTCTAATAGCTACTGTAGTGCACTTTTAAATACCCAACACTTAAATTCTACATTGTGGGAGCTCCAAAACAAATAACAAGGAAGCTACAAAAAAGTTCCAAATTATCTACTAAATAAACTTTTCTGATTGTATTTCCAGTATGTATAGTAAATGATGATATTAAAGAAAAAAATTGTATTTTCTTTTGATTTTTCTTCAGCTTTTCAGGTAAATGCTGCCTATCCACAGAGCTAGCACTGTGAATGCCCTTCTGTTCACATTTCTTTTTCCTTCCCTCCATCACCTTTCTCTGCTTATTCTTACTATGCCCTGCTGCTCTTTGATTTATTGCATTCTACCCATTGTCTCAATTTGAACTTGTCTATTAATGGGAGTTACTACTGAAGAATTTGCAAAAGGCATTGCCTGTAGGGGTAAACAATCGTTCTAATTTGATTTTAAATGGAAAACAGATCTTGTCCTGTTCCTAGGAGGTATTTAGGAGATATATTGACCAGCAAAGAAGAGAGGTTCCATACTGACTTCAACCAAACCCCCAGAGAACCTACTGACATAGTAATGCAGTGTCAGATCTAAAATGTTAAGCTACACCACTGCAGCTGGAGACACATCTTAATAAACTTTCTGACTAAAAGAGGAACACTTGAAATACTGAACATATATTTATTTATTTGTAACATTTATATCCCACATTTTCCCACCCATTAGCAGGCTCAATGTGGTTTATATAATACTGTAAAGGCGTTCGCCAATTCCGGTAGATGTTAAACAAATACAATTTAAAATAGGATTAGGTAAGGTTAGAGTAAACAGGTACAAAAAGGGATAAGGAAATAAAGGAATTTATAATGTCCAATGTGATGTAAGGTATTGATGCACTGCAGAGTTGAGGCATTTAAGTAGGGCCAGTAGGGTAGGCCTTGCAAAACAGATAGGTCTTTAATGATTGCCTGAAGGTTTGATGGTCATGAATTGCTTTCATACTCTTTGGTAGCGCATTCCACATTTGTGTACTTAAGTAAGAAAAATTTGATGCATAGGTTGATTTGTATCTGAGTCCAATGCAGCTTGGATAGTGGAGGTTTAAATAAGTACATGACACTCTGATTATATTTCTGGTCGGAAGATCTATCAAGTCAATCATATATCCTAGGGCATCACCGTAGACAATCTTGTGGACCAAAGAGCAGATTTTGAAGGTAATGCGTTCCTTGATTGGGAGCCAGTGCAGTTTTAATCGGAGAGGTTTAGCACTATTGAATTGTGTTTTATAGAATATCAGACTGGCAGCTGTGTTTTGAGCTATCTGGAGTTTCTTCATAAGCTGTATTTTACATCCCGCATATAATCCATTGCAGTAATCTGCGTGGCTCAGAACCATTGATTGTATCAACTTACGGAATACTTCCCTCGGGAAGTAAGGTCTTATACGTTTAAGTTTCCACATAGAATGAAACATCTTCTTTATAATGGAGTTAACTTGGCTCTCAAGTGTAAGATGGCTATCAATAGTAACACCTAAGATTTTGAGGTTATCAGAAATAGGAAGAGAATAAACAGGAGTGCTTAGGGTTGTGGGTTTATAATTATTGTAAGGGGATGAGAGGATAAGACAATGTATTTTTTCTGTGTTTAGTTTCAGTTGAAATGAGTTAGCCCATGAATCCATGATATTCAGGCAGCGTGTGATTTCATTGGAGATTTCAGAAAGGTCATATCTGAAGGGGATATAAATTGTGACATCGTCTGCATAAATGAACGAGTGAAGTCTTTGACTGGATAAGAAGTTGGCCAAAGGGGACATAATTATATTGAATAATATTGGTGATGAAATGTTTGTTTTTGATTTAACTTGGTATGTTCTGGTGGTTAAGAAACCCTTGATCCAATTAAGAATATTACCTCCAATCCCGAGGTTTTCAAGTAAACTCAAAAGTATACTGTGGTTTATCATGTTGAATGTGCTCGACATGTCGAATTGGAGGAGAAATATACTTTTACCTATGGCAATTTCATGTTTGAATTTGGCTAGAAGAATGATTAGTACAGTTTCCGTACTATGGGAAGGGTGGAATCCTGACTGTGATTCATGTAATAATGAGAATTTATCCATATATTCCATTAGTTGTTTGGATACCATGCTCACCATCAATTTTACTACTAGTGGGATGGATGCAACTGGGCGATAATTGGTAAGGTTGTTTGATTTTTTTTCTTTGTGTCTTTAGGTACTGGAGTTAGTAGGATGTTGCCATGTTCTTCGGGGAAGAGACCCTGTTGGAGCATGTAATTTAGATAAGATGTAAGGTCTTCAATGAAGCAATTGGAGGCAGATTTAAGTAGGTAGCTGGAGTAAGCATCCAATTTACAAGGTTTATTGGAGAATTTCCAAATTGCTTGGGTAACAGATTCAACAGTGATCAGAGCAAATTTGATCCAGTAATGGTCAGCTGGGTATTCTTCAAAGTTTGGATTAGGAACATTGATGAAGTTAACAAAAACAATGATGTGTTGAGGAAGTGTATTACGTAAATGTATTATTTTTTCCCTGAAGTAGTTGGCAATTTCATCTGCAGATGGGATGTCTGTGTTATTTGTTGTGAGTTGAGTGGTATCTAGTAACTTGTTTACTAAATGAAATAATTTCTTCAGATCTTTGTAGTCTGGTCCTATTTTAGATTTGTAATAGGGTCTTTTAGTTCATCTTATTGTATATTTGTATTTTCTTTGTGTTTGTTTCCATGTATTAAGTGTATGTTCTTCCTTATTTTTTCCATGCTCATTCGAGTTTTCTGGCTAGTGTCAAAGAATAACATTATGTCTTCATAAAATTCTTGTACTAAGGGGAGCAATTTCATCTAATACCCTTCTACATCTATCATCTCAGTCAGAGAGGTAATGTGCGGAATCTGTTCAAGCTTTCCATTCATTCATTGTCTTAAATAAAGGGAACAGAGTACCTGGCTTTGTATTCTGAACAGAGTTAGCATGTTCTGCTTTGGTACAAAGCTTTCATTGTCTATTGAGTGAAGGCTTTTCATCATTGCATCAAAATGTATATATGTCTTGGTGTATGAGAATCTTAATAAATAGAGATAATGTACATAAATGAAAATGAATATTATTTACCTGGAGTCCTGAAGGAGAAGCCAAGGCTTTGGAGTAAGCTGTGAGAGACGAGATTGTAAGCTCTTTGAGCAGGGACTGTCTTTCTTCTATGTTTGTGCAGCGCTGCGTATGCCTTGTAGCGCTATAGAAATGCTAAATAGTAGTAGTAGTAGTAAGGCAGGGAAGGCATGGGTCTGTGGGCCCTGCAGCAGGTCCAAGTGGATTGCACCGGTCTGCATTTGAGGCAGAATCAGTTTGTACTGGGGCTTCCTTATTAGGTTGAGATGTGGTTGCCAGAAGTGCTAGACATGTTAGTGAGAGGCAGTACTTTGAGGATCACAGCTTGCGGAGCTGCTCTGGAAGTGGCTGGGGCCGGCACTGGGACCCACAGATGGAGAGAAGCTGCAACTCATGGCATGTAAATTCAACAGGGCCTGCATATGAGAAGGGTCAAGCCACAAGTGAGACTGCAGTTTGCAGCCTGAGCAAGGGTACAGCGTGGTAAAGGGAGGAACGTACTGGATCACTCAAGGGAAGCTGCTTTAGGGGTGAGTCTGACAGTGGCATTGTCACTGAATATTTAAAGAGACATCTGAAGGTTTAAAAAAGCAGAGGCACAGAAGGGCCCAAATGAGCAGGGGCAGTGCATGAGAGTGGTTTTAGCTTTGGTGAGAATGCTGGGGCTGCAGCAAGTCCCAAATGGAAGGGATGAGGAGCTTGGATTGAACAGAGCTGAACTTTCAGTAAATTAAAGGGTCAGAGACCTGTACAGCATGAAAAATACTGACAGCAGCCACTGAGATCAGAGTGAACCTAAAATATAGAAACTGGGTTGTGTATATGTATGTGTAATGTGTATGTGTTGAGAGAGAGAGAGAGAGAGAGAAACAGGGGTCTCTGGAGGTACACTGAGGGCATTTGAGGTACCCCTTAGAAAAATTTTTAGGGAGTATGAATGGGGCTTCTAAGTGTTTAAGAGTGGCAGACTCCAGAAAGAGGGTATAGTTTGATCAGAAATGTACTTCCGTCTCTTTAATTGGGTTTGAAATCTGTCTGTGCTCCATCAGCTACCATTTAGAAATGCAAGTGGTACCCAAGCCAAAAGTCAATGCCTGACTGGAGTTTCCCAGGTAATTCCATAGTAACTGCCTGAAGCCAGGAAAACCTTGGCATTACTGAGTGGCGCAGAGGGGTGAGTATTCTGACTAAAAGTGATAGAATGTTGTGGAAAAAAGCTGTTATGATAAAGTGTGAGTGTGATAAGATGAATATTTTTTCCTATCTAGAAGTGAATGAAATTTGGATGAAGGTTTGAAGAGAAAAAACCTTAAAGGCTACAGTCTATTTTGCTGAAAAAAAATAATAAGGCACAGCTGAAAAAAATCCAGACTTTCTAAAACATGGTTGAAAGCTCTGAAAAAATTTGTCTTAAAGCTGAAATGTGAAGATGAAAAACGACACTTCTAGTTTATAAGAAGCTCCCTTCACCCTTAATGTGATTCAGAGCAGGGATATGTAGGAAATAAGGTAGAAGAGCTGAAGAAGCTAAGTGCCCAACATTCAAAGCGATTTGATCGGACAGGGTAGGCTCCAGCTAGCTTAAATCGCTACTGGCCACCCAACTGCTGAAATTCAGCAGCACTTAACCAGGTAGGGCTGCTGAGTATTGGCTCTGATCCCATCATTTAAAAAATGGGCAGGTCAGGGGCAGTACAGGGGGCACTGTTGGGGAGGAGTCATCAGTATTCAATACCTACACTTGCATAGCTAAGCAGGTGAATTTAGGACAGCTGAAAAGTTGTCCTAAATTCAGCCATGTAGCTATGTGGGTGTCAGCTGAATATTTACCCACATAACGTAATAATAATAATAAAAAAGAGCAGAGGCCCTCAGATGCCTACCCCCTCCAGTCCTGATTCCTTTCATTTCTGGTCCCAATTCCCTTCCTCCCTTCCCCTGACCCTGAAACTTCAAACCCTTCCCCCTGACCACACAAACAGCCTCACACCCCCAACATGTAGGATAGGCTCCTTGAGCTTATCTGCAATTCCTGGTTGTCCAGTAGGGGTGTTGGAGGTAGAAGCTAAGCCCACTCACTCCTGCCCTTAGCAGCTGCGTGTCCAAAATAGCTGCTGCGATTTCTAGCAGCAGTCTCAGGGTATTTTGGTAACTGTCTTATGGAGGCCCCAGATGAATATCAACTGACACCCACATAAGCTCTAGCAGTTAGCAGCAAAACAATCACCACATATTCAGTACTTGTGCCTGCACATGGCCTGGCACTGAATATCTGGGGCTAATTTAGCCAACTATGGCCAGCATTTAAAAAAATGCTGACTCCCCTCCGAGGGACACCACCTTGCAGTGGTGGAGGGGCTTCTGTGTTTCAATGACTCAGAGGGCTATGCTGAAGGGTTACCCATATCAGACAGGCCTCTGAGGAGAAACCAGACAAAGAGTGTCCCAAATTAGGGAGAGTGGAAAGATGGTGACCTGAAGCTCATATGCTCAACGGCCCAGCTGTCCTCTGAAGTTCTGTCTTTGTTTACTTGAAATTTCCTCTCTGCAACTGCAATTACCTTAACTGAGAGGAAGGGGACAATCAGGGGTCAGCCGCCGATGGCCAGAGTTTTGTCCCCTGTGCAGCAAGTGTGGGACCACTGCGCGATGAGCTGCCCACAGATGACTGGGTTGGTGAGTCCTTTGATTAGCGCCAGCGAAGGAACGTCAACGGTTTTGGACCTGGAAACAACTTCATCGCTCCCGAATCATTTAACCACCATGTCCAAAGGAGTGGAGGAGTGAGTTAGGAGTCTATGCTGAAATGGAAGTTGTTTACAGCTGAACCCGAGTCAGCAGTGCCACTCCTAAACCCGTAAGAGCTATCAGCTTGGAGTTTTTGGCTCCTGTGGAGGTTACATTGAATATCATCTGGAAGGTGCTCCAGGACTTAACGGTGGTAGTAAATAACTTTGCTTCAGATATAATCTTATTAGTGAGCTACATGGATAACCTAATCGAACCCTTTGAGAAAGAAAAATTGATACAGCAAATGAAGTTCTACAGGAGTAGGAAATGATTAAGATTTTGAAAATGATAGACCAGAAATTTGAACAAAATGAATATTATTACAGATGATTAATGTTGACATTGTTGTTTTCCCAGAGTTCTGGGTATGACTCCTAAAGATTTCCTCAGAAATATTTCCTAAATTTTGTTATTTTCCTTGGTAATGATTCCTCTTAGTAATATAATTTCAAAGGAGGAAAGCCTGTGAAACTGGGATTACCTTAATCAGTGGGAATTGGATTAGAGACTAGTGTTTGCATTGTTAAATAATTTCTGGTTTTAAAAGAGAAAAAATAAATTAGGTGTATTATTTCTACTAATATTGGACAATAAGTATGTTTCCAACGAAATAAATTGAATATACACCGTTGTGGATTTGAAGAAACCAACCAGACGATCAATGTGGAATAATGATTCAGATAAATAATAACTGGGGATAATCAGGTTAATACCATGTTTTTTCTGTTTACTGTTGTTTAATTGATCTCCTTGTCTAGTTTCACTCTCCCTATTTTGTAGTCTAAGGAAGAGTATGGAATTACCTGATTGAAATAAGTCTTGTGTATTACTTTCTCTGTATTTCTGGAAAGTTATTTTATTGCTTGTAAATTTAAATTCTTAGAAATAAAAAAATGCTGACTGCCACCGGCTGAATATTAGCTCGTTAAAGACCAGTACGATGCCCATGATCTCTCTTAATTGGGGACATCAATTATATTTTTACTTCAAATTAGTTAGGGACAAGTAGTGATAAAGATATTAGACACATTTAAGAAGGGAAAGGAAGAGGTTGAAGTTTTCCATTATTACTTTGCTTCAAATTAGGTTAATAGGAGTTTGTATGCCAATGAGAGGAAAGGAGTGGAATAAACAAGGACCTGTAGAAAAAAGCCCAATGACTGTCAGAAAGACTCAAGAGAGGCACAATTATACTCTTATACTCTAATCATAAGTTAGCATTTGATTTGTTGTTTAAATTTTCCATTCCTTTCTTAATAATATCTAACATTTTTAGCCGCTGCTACACACTGAGCAGAGTTTCAACATATCATCAACGATGACACCTAGATCCTTTTCCTGATCGATGACTCCTAATGGAGATTATTGTATCATTTAGCTATAGTTCGTGTTTCTCTTTCCCACATGCATTACTTTGCAGTTGCTCACATTAAACATCATCTGCCATTTGGATACCCAGTCTCGTAAGGTCCTCTTGCAATTTTTCACAATCCTCTTGCGATTTAACAACTTTGAATAACTTTGTGTCATCAACAAAAGTAATAACCTCATTATTTATTCCCATCTCTAGATCATTTATAAATATGTTAAAAAGCAGCGGTCCTAGCACAGACCCCTGTGGGACCCCACTATCTACCCTTCTCCATTGGGAATACTGTCCATTTAGCCCTTCTCTCTGTTTTCTATATTTTAACCAGTTTTTAATCCATGATAGAACACTACTTCCTATTCCATGACTTTCCAATTTCCTCTGAAGTCTTTCATGAGGTACTTTGTCAAATGCCTTTTGAAAATCAAGATATAGAATATCGACCGGCTCACCTTTATCCACATATTTGTTCACCCCTTCAAAGAAATATAGTAGATTGGTGTAGTAGATTTCCCTTCACTAAATTCATGTTGTCTTTGTCTTATTAATCCGTGCTTATGTATATGTTATTAATCCGTGCTTATGTATATGCTCTGTAATTTTGTTCTTTATAATAGTCTCTACCATTTTACCCGGCATTAATGTCAGTCTCACTGACATCACTATAATTTCCGGGATCACCTCTAGAACCCTTTTTAAAAATCAGTGTTACATTGGCCACCCTCCAACATTCTGGTATCCGGCTTGATTTTAAAGACAAATTACATATTACTAACAACAGTTGTGCAAGTTCATTTTTCAATTCTATCTGTACACTGAGATGTATACCATCTGGTCCAGGTGATTTGCTACTCTTCAATTTGTCAAATTGCCCCATTACATCTTCCAGGTTTACAGAGATTTGATTCCGTTTCTCTGACTTGTTTGCATTGAATACCATTTCTGGCACCAGTATCTCTCCCACATTTTCCTCAGTGAAGACTGAAGCAAAGAATTCACTTAATCTCTCCGCTATGGCCTTGTCTTGCCTGAGTGCCCCTTTTACTGCTCGGTCATCTAGCAGTCCAACTGATTCTTTTGCCGGCTTCTTGCTTTTAATATACCTAAAAACATTTTTAATATATGTTTTTGCCTCCAACGCAATCTTCTATTCAAAGTCTTTCTTCCCTTCCTTATCAGGGCTTTGCATTTGACTTATCATTCCTTATGCTGTTTTCTATTATTTTCATTCAGATCCTTGTTCCATTTTCTGAAGGATTTTTTTTTTTAGCTCTAATGGTGCACGCTGAGCAGCAAACTCAGCGTGCACTATTAGCGTGTCACGCTGTATTGCCCTTTTAGCACATTGTAGGTCTGCATTAGGCATACCATGTCTTTGTGAAAAGGGCCCCTTAATGCACTGTTAACATGTGGAAACAGGATTTATTGATTTAAGGGCTTAATGAACCTTAGTAAAAGTGCCCCTAATTGTCTTTTGGCACTTTAAACAAATTATTAACTTTTTTATTTTAAGGAAAATAAAATATCAGATTTATTAATAAAAATATAATGTATTTTCTTTCCCAAGCTTTAAGTCATCACATTTCCCAGCATAATAATCTTCACTTACATGCAGAGTCTTCTTATGCTCACCCATCTGCTTATGAATAAAATTCAGGAGGCACATTTTGGTTTCCTTCAGTTAACAAGAAGTAAGGATTTTAAAAATGTCTGAAATCCCTCCAAAATCAGAAGTTCAGGAAGATGGACATCTATCTTTATAAGCATGGAGTCATAGTTATTATTCATTTTCCTACATATCTCATTTTGAAATTTTGCCATCCCATCACATCTTCTGTGATCCATCAAGTGATTCTTGCAAATGGCCCTTAATCTTACATCTTATCTCGTATCCCTAGTCCCAATGAGACTGTAAGTTCTTTGGGATAACAAATCCATTTACATATTGAATCTGTATGACTTCAATTACCCATTCATTGCAGCTAGGCTTTGAATAATATTGCACATGTTTATTAACACTGCATAAAATGTAATTGTTATTTTAGAATATTACCATAATGCCTGGCTAACAAAACCATGCTGCTGAGAGGTGGTGAACAAGAACTGACTTGACAGTGTATCTCCGTTTTCCATTCAAAATGCTACTAGTTTTATGAGCACTGAATTCACAAATAATGAAAATAGGAGGTATTATGTGTTTTTATTCATGGAGAGTATTAGAAATTGTGTTCCCTGTGGTCAAATACAATATTATATTTATGGAGCACAAATAGGAATGTCTTGGAAACATAGCAGCGTAGAATGGAATGGCAAAACAAGGACCATGAGGCTCATCAAGTCTGTCCAATTTACTTTCTGTTGCAATACAGTTATTACTAGTCCTTTTATTAAAGTTTCACAGTGCTACTAGATAAAGGGATCACTGTACAGTCACATAGATAAGTGAGTCCCTATTTTAGAGTGCTTACAGTCTGATTGAGACACAAAGATAAGGCAAACAAGAGTTTTAAGATATAGGGCCCAATATTCAAAGCCATTCAAGTCTCTTAACCCTCCATTGCCCAGAGTCACGAAGAACTGCAGTGGGAACAAAAATAAATAGCATATTGTCAATTGAGTGATTAATCACAATTAAAACTTTTAATCAAAATGCAGCCCTAAAGAAATTAAAATGCAGCCCTAAAGAAATTAAATAATAAAAAGTAATGTAAAGATAAGAAATACAAAATGCAAACCAAAAAATTACAACTTAAAGAATCTAAAACAGCATGCAGAATAACTATAAACAGCCTTACAGTTTTCAGAACCTACTTCAGAAAAGCAAACCTGTTTTTCATAGAAGGGGCTCATGTCTGTTAAAATGTACAAAGTGGCCGGAAACATGTCAAAATGCTAAATTTTGTTTTTCTTATACATAGGGGGCATTTGGAAGAAAAATTACATAATGCCTCTCTTTCAAATAGTAAATTTTTATGAATAGTCCACTACACAAAAAGATTTACTAAAATTATGGGTTAATTATCTGCTTCTATGCAGTCTCATGCAAAGCATCACATTAATGCTGAATTTGGTGAAAAGGATAACTAAAGTAGTCATTTTCAAAGGACTATTTGTGATTTGGATGTCCCTATGGGTCTGGATGGACATCTATGTGTCAATAACATCCATATCACCATTCTGCAGCAGGGTCTCTGTGAATGCCCATATGCTATTGATGCAGCTTTTTAGCATGCATTAGCTATATATGTCCCCACAATTAATATTGTTGGCACCCATATAACTGTTGGTGCCTCCCCAATGCCACCCCCTGTACTGCCCTTGACTTGCCCAGTTTTGGGGGGCAGGTCAGAGCCAATATTCATTGGCACTACCTGGTTAAGTTGAGCAGCCCCAGGAGCCGCTCCTGCTTGCTTAAATTGTTTTGAATATCGGCTGGCTTATTTCTTGACTTTCCCTCATATATCCATTCAGTGCTGACCTTGGGAATGAAGGATACAAGCTGTAGCACAGTGATCACATAGGTACACCTATTTCAATGGGTGTGCAATGCACTGACATGGTTAAAATGTTACATACAGATATGTCAACAACATTTATGGAATGATTCCATTGTCAATTCAAATTCTTAAAGTGGTAGCAGCCATTGTATAAGAATCTTTTAAAGGAGCATGGGTGGAAAGAACAGAAATAACATAGACTTTGAAAATGTGGAACTCAGAAGTTTTTATGAACTTGCTTGTTTTGTATTATCGAAGGTTCCTGAGTTTAACCTAGTTGTTATGAGAAAAGTAAGGAGTGAGAGTAAGATAGAACATGTTCACCTTTTCTAGCACGATTTTCATCCATTATGAATTCTGAAGCACTCTGGGGGTATATTTATCAATGTGGGCTACCATTAAGATGTGTTATTTTACAACTGTTTTAATATGTCCCATTTACTACAGTTACTTTTGTTCTTTGTCAATCTATGCATGAACATTTACACCATTTACACCTATTGCTGGTGTATGAGGGCATACCTAAAATACAGGCACATATTTGACCTGTTACAGTAGTATTGTCTAAAGGAAAGTAGGCTCCTACTTTTTTTATTGAGTAGGCTCCAAAGAGGTGCCTAAAAATAGGATCCCTTTTATTTATTTAAAACATTTGTATCCCACATTTTCCCACCTGTTTGCAGGCTCAATGTGGCTTATATTATTCCGTAATGGCGCCATTTCCGGAATGAGAAATACAAAGGAGTATTGCATTAAAGTTCATAAGTGACAGAGTAGATTAAGCAGTCAAATATAGAGAATTCATATTCGGAATGAGAAATAAATACGTTAAAGTTCCTTCGTGACAAAGTAACTGAGGCAGTCAAGTATAGAGAGTTCAGTTTTGTCCAGTTCTGGCATGAGTTTCCTTGTCTGGTATTTAGGATGGATCATTGTGGTAAGCCTTATTGAACAGGCTGTTTTTTAGTGATTTTCGGAAGTTAGTTAGGTCGTGCATTGTTTTTATGGCGTTTGGTAGTGCATTCCATAGTTGTGTGCTTATGTAGGAAAAGCTGGATGCATATGTCAATTTATATTTTAGTGGAGATTCAGGAATGTGCGTGCTGATATTTTTGTGTTCCTGGTTGGTAAGTCTATGAGGTCTGACTTGTAGACCGGGGCCTTGCCGTGAATGATTTTATAAACCAGAGTGCAAATTTTGAACGTAATACGTTCTTTAAGTGGGAGCCAGTGTAGTTTTTCTCTTAGGCATTTGGCGCTTTCATATTTCGTTTTTCCAAATATGAGTCTGACTGCTGTGTTTTGGGCAGTTTGGAGTTTCTTAATGATTTGTTCTTTGCATCCGGCATAGAATGCATTGCAGTAATCTAGGTGGCTTAGCACCATTGATTGTACCAGGCTGTGGAATATTTCCCTTTGGAAGAAAGGTTTTACTCTTTTGAGTTTCCACATTGAATGGAACATTTTCTTTGTTGTATTTTTCGCATTGCTTTCTAGTGTGAGATTTCGGTCAATTGTGACTCTGAGAATTTTCATACTATCTGAAACAGGAAGGGTATAGTTTGGGGTGTTTATAGTGGTGGTTTGTTCGTGCTATATTGTGATGAGAAGATGAGACAATTGTGTTTTTTCTGCATTGAGTTTTAATTGAAATGCATCCGCCCATGAATTCATGATTTGGAGGCTGTGTTTGATTTCATTTGTGATTTCTGTTGGATCATGTTTGAACGGGAAATAGATCGTGACATCATCTGCGTAGATGTTGGGATTAAGGCCTTGGTTGGATAGCGATTTGGTTAGAGGTGTCATCATTAGGTTGAAAAGAGTCGGTGAAAGCGGTGATTCTTGGGGTACTCCGCATTCTGGTTTCCATGGTGATGATGTATTCGAATTTGATATCACTTGAATGTATTACTTTGTAGCTTCATTGCATGCCCACAAGTATTTTTGGAAAGGGTAAACAACATGGACTTTCAACATGGGTGTTTCTGTTATAAAGCTACCCTTTAAAATGAAAACTCTAGGGTAGATCCGTTAAGGTTCTTGATAAAAGGTTCTCTTTTCAGCCTTTATAAATATTGGTTGAAAGTTCTGGGAATTTATCAAATCTACTTCTAACAAAAGAAATAAACTCGTCCAGCTCACAGAAATATTTGATACATTTCCAATTAAACTAAGCACTCACATGAACATTTCAAAACAGACAAGGATCTTAGTTTCAAAGCATTCTTCCATAATTCCAAGAATGTATGTTTCTTATTTTATTCTGACTGCTAGTGAGATCAGGGTAGATTCTAATTTTAAGACCTAGAAAAAGGAAATCACCCTTTTACACAAAATAACTTAAGACCCAGTTTCTATCTGGTTCTAAAGAAAACATAGCAGCAAAGTGGCTTTCTCAATAAACCTGAACTTATCCCAGTTCCTGAATTTAGGATTTAGTCTATCAGGTCCTTGACATCTAAGGAGTCAATATTCAAAGTGATTTACATGAGGTTCCTGGCCATTTAAATCACATGTTCTGGCCTAAACGGGGATATTTAGCAGCACTTAACTGGAAAGTGCTGCTAAATATTCCCTCTAACCACCCATTCCTAAACCGGCCAGTCTGTGAGTGGTCTAGTGGTGGAGTTGGGGTGAAGTTAGGGTGGTGCAGCTTCCTAGCCAGTTAGCAGAGATATTCAGTCTGCTAACCAGCTTAGAAAGAAAGTTTGGACTGAAAAAAAGCTGTCCTAACTTCCCCCCACCCTTTTACAAAGTCATGTTAGTGGCTGCCGATGCAGTAATGTTGACACAGCCTATTCAAAATGAATGGGCTGTGTTGTCATTACCGTGCGGCAGTCGCTAGTGTGGCTTTGTAAAAGGTGAGGTTTATGTGATAGAGAGGGGCATAATCGAACGTCGCCGGCCAAATAGATCGCTGGCGATCTTTGTTGGCGGCAGCGCTACAGCTAGCTGGAACCGTATTATCGAAAAAGATGGCTGGCCATCTTTTTTTTCAATAATACGTTTTAGCCCAGCCAAATGTCTTGGAGTTCGCCGGGTTTGAGATGGCCGGGTTTGTTTTTCAGCGATAATGGAAAAAAATGCCGACCATTTCCAACCCGGCGAAATCCAAGGCATTTGGTTGTGGGAGGAGCCAGCATTTATAGCGCACTGGTCTCCCTGACATGCCAGGACACCAGCTGGGCACCCTAGGGGTCAGTGCGGTGGACTTCAGAAAAACCTCCCACATGCATAGCTCCCTTACTTTGGGTGCTGAGCCCCCCAACCCCCCCCAAACCCACTACCCACAAATGTACAACACTACCAAAGCTCTTAGAGGTGAAGGGGGCACCTACATGTGGGTACAGTGGGTTTTGGAGGGCTTCCATTACAAGCACAAGTGTTACAGGTAGGGGGGGATGGGCCTGGGTCCACCTGCCTTAAGTGCACTGTGGTACCCACTAAAAGTGCTCCAGGGACCTGCATACACGCAGGCCTCTAGGACTTGTTGCTGCTGTATAACTTTGGCACACCAGTTTACACCTGAAGACTAATCTCTCCGAAAACGTCCTTTATTTGAATAAGCACGTTTACTCACAGTTAACTGCAGATCAGAGGTTGTGCCCCACTGGCAAAGAGTCTCCCTGGTACTGAGATTAGCAGTAGGTCAGAGCTGGCAGAATGGTGTACAATGCCCTCTTTCAGCCACATTTAAGGTAATAACTAAGTTTTCTAACGTGGGTAACGCATGAAAGGGATCTAAAACTGGCTTACAAAAATGGCCACTACCTCATGGACTACTGGAAACAAATCAGGGCACACTCTGACCCAGTTAGCAGGGGGGAAAAGCACCATGGGAGTAGAGCCCAGTACCCTACACCCACCACAATGCATTGCTAATGTGACTCTGCATGGCACCTAACAGAAAAGGTGTCACACTCAACCGAGAGCCACATCGCAACCAGGGAAAGGCTGTCGGAGGATACAACACATTCTGCTGTCATGGAGGTGGGTACGGCATTTGAGGTTGGCATATAGGCTGGCAAAAAAGGTTTTTAGTTTTATTTTTTTAGTATGGGAGGGGGTTGGTGACCACTGGGGGAGTATGGGGAGGTCATCCCCCATTCCCTCCAGTGGTCATCTGGTCATTTGGTGCACCTTTTTGAGGCTTGGTCGTGAAAATAAAAGGACCAAGTAAACCCAGCGATATACTGTTTATCGCCGGTTTTTTTTTTTCCATTATCGCTGAAAGCCGGCCATCTGGTAGCCACACCCATGCCCGCCCATGTCCCGCCTTCACTTCGCCGTGACACGCCCCTTTGAACTTTGGCCGGCAATGCGACGGGAAAGCGGCGATGTTGGCAAAAAAAGCGGCTTTCGATTATACTGATTTGGCTGCTTTTCTGAGATCGCCGGCCATCTCCCGATTTATGTAGGAAAATGGCTGGCGATCACTTTCAAAAATTAGCTGGAGAGTGAACTGAGCACTGGTCTGAATATCGGCCAGTGCCCAATTAACTTCTAGGTCTGATTGCAATGTCCTGTCATCCCCCTCCCTCCCTGGTAATCCCCCAGCATATCTGGAACTCCTCCTGATCCCCCCAGAAGCCAACAAAGCCCTCCAGCGTGATTCCCCTACATCCTACCGCCCCTATCCCTCAAAACTGCAAGCCTCCCTCACTGTAGCAGGCTGACCTGCCCATTGCACTGGTGGTCCAGTGGGGTGATGTGCAGGAACGTTACCCATATGCTCGTCCATTGCGGCAGCCTCTCTAAGGGGCAGGTCTCATGCCCTATAAAGTGCTGTGTCATATTGGGGCTTAGTGTGTGGGAAAGTCCCATGTTAAAATGCACTAAGCCTAAATTTTACTGCTTTTTAGTAGAAGAGACCCATGGAATACTATTTTACCATAGCAAATTGAAAAAAATATATATGTCTATAAACTTTCAGAAACCCTGAGTTTATTTGTAGTAGGTAGATTCTCAATTTCCAATGAACACTTGATTTAATGAGAAAAACCATTAAAAGTAGTTCTGCCTGAAATCATTTTTAGCTTCATAGGCTTGCACAGAATTCTTTGTGCCTCCTTATAGCTTTTAAATTTGTATTCGACAGATCCTTATCAGTCTACTACCAATGCAATGAATTCCTGAGTTGCATTTAGTGCACAGTCCATATGTTCCAAAAACACATCTGTTACTTCTGTTACTTTTCACTGAAAAAGAAAATCAGGATATAATTTATGATGATAATTTGAATGTTTATTTATGAAATAAGGCATATATACTGCTCCTGACATAATAAAATTATTGTATATGATGTTAACACTAACTGCATAATTATCCTAGTCACTTTTCATGAATTATAGTAGATCATAACTGTTATTTATATAGGAGCAGATATACAAAGGGGTCTAGCTTGCTAAGAAGTTAACTGGCTGGATTTCTGGGTTCAATATTTCTTCTCCCTATTAATTTTTAATACCTACATTAGCATCAAAACCTTCTGTAAGTCATCTAGGTCAGAAAATGGAATTTTAGGTCCTGGCATGAAATAAATCTCCACAGTCCATATTTAGTCTATGGTGGTCAGGGTATCCAGCGAGTTCCCACCTGGACAGTTCCCACTCACCAATTCCTCCTGGGGCAGTTCCCATCTAGGGCAATTCTCACAGGGACAATTCCCTCCCAAGACTTTTCCTAACCATCTGGAAGGGGAAAGGGAGGGGAGGGATTAATTGTCCTAGTGTGTTTTGCATTTTTGTGGTTATGGGTGGGAATTGTCCTCCCTGGTGTGGTGGGAATTGGTTAGATGGTAATTATTCTAGGTGAGAATTGACCAGATGGGAATTGGTGGGTGGGAACTGTCCTAGAACCAATGACCAGCGTGTGGAGCAGTGCTGAGTGGATCTAAAAGGGGTCACTTTTGGTAGGGTGATGGGGTGGGGTCAGTTTTGTTTCCATCTTCGGTTTTGGCGATTCCGAATCACCAAGTTTGGTTACAGATTCAGTTTCACCAGAAACCAAAGATCCTGGTTTTGGTTAGGCTCTAATATTGGATCAGGGTTGGTGAGGGTGTGAGTAGACAAAAAAATGGCAGACACTGATGACAAACTGGCTTGTTCTCCACTTTTCTCCAGTCAATGACAATGCATGTAGCAGCCTCTCTCCTTCCAAGCACCCTCCTTCTAGCCCCCAACATTACTAAAACCCACTCTACCCCCTCAGATAGTCCCCCAACCCCCCAAGGGCTTGATAGGTCCCCCAGGCCTACCTCCTTTCATAAGTAATCCAGTGGGGGGTGATGGAGGCAGGATCGAGGCCCACTTGCTTCTGCCCCTAGCAGCAACTACTTCTATTGAAACGACCTCTCACAGTACTACACAACTGTCTTATGCAGGCCCCAGATCTGTATAAGCTCCGGTGGCTAGGGCAATTTAAATTAGCCCTGGATATTCAGTGCTGGGACCCACATATGATGGCAGCACTGAATATCCAGGGCTAATTTAGCCATCACAGTCAGCGTCTAAAAACACCCTGACTGCTGCTGGCTTAATATTTACCCCAACATGTTTACCTATAGCATCAAAATAGTAACAACTCGCCTTATTTATTGACTACCTTTTGGACAATATGCTATGATAAGCATGCATCATGGTTGAAAGAACAAGGTTTATTCCAGTTGAAAATTTGTAGTGAAAAACACAACAGGTCAGGATCATCTATAGCAAATTCTGTTCCTGTATTTTACTGTGCATTCCATTGCATTTCACAACAAAAAAACATTGAGATTTTTCTTCTAGTTTACTTCTAGGCAAAACAGTCATCATAAGAATTTCAGACAATTACTAGACTGAAGGAGTGTTTCACTGAAATTTTAAACAGTTTTCTCTATGAGTATTTTATTAACCAGGGAAAGTTTACACAGCTTGTATTGCATCGTTTCATAGGTAATGAAATCACTTTAAATCCTTTTTGTCCATTCTTACTTTTTCCCAGCTTCCGTCAGTGTTTTAAGTGTAGCAGCAAAATGGCTGTAAAAGCCTTAGAAATTGTCCATTATGAAAAATGTTTTTTTTCCATTATGGGGAAGGAGAAATGAATTAGGTGCATTATTTTCAGTACTGTGAATCATGTTGGGTTTTTTTTTATCATTCTAGAAGAACTCCAAAGTATTAACTTTAAAAGGATCAATCCAGGATTGTGTACATTTTTTCTGAGAGTCTTCATAATTTCTCAGATGTTTCTGCTTCAAACTCAATGAGACATTTAGTAAAGCTACTTAGAAAATTAAAACTAAAGATCAAAATGCATAATATGCATGTAATATTTCTAGTTTTATGTCTTTTTACTAAGCTTTTTACACAGCAATAAAATGGCCAATTTCCATCTTTGTTTTGCATTAATGGCCATGTACTACTCTCATCATTAGCATTAGGCCATTAAAAAAAATTACTGTTAGCACTTATTGACACCTATTTGTTGGCAGTAAGGGCTCATGTGATAATCCTGCGCTAATCAATTACGATGCAGTAATGTAGCCAATAGCACAGAAATGCCCACTCTCTGCCCCCAGACACATCCCTGCCATGCAAAAATAAAAAATATTTGTCAGTGTGCAGGTAGTGTGTGCAGTTTACGAGATTACTGTAGGATGCGTGATAATCATTAGCACAGGGATTTATATATATATATATATATATATATATATATATATATATATATATATATATATATATATATATATATATATAAAGCTTAGCTTGAGTAATCTGCAGCATGGCCCATTTTATTCCTATGGGCCCTACTGCAGATAACTCGAGCTAAGTTTAGAAAAAAAACCCACAGTTTAGTAAAAGAGGCCCTAAATTACATAGAGGGGCATAATCGAACGGAAACGCCTATCTCCATGGGCGTTTATCTCCGAGAACGGGTCCGTGAAGGGGCGGGCCAAACCAAATTTTTGGACGTTTTTTAGCTGGGCATTTGATTTTTTTAGCGATAATGGAAACTAAAAACGCCCAGCTCAAAAACGTCCTAATTCGAGCCATTTGGTTGTGGGAGGGGCCAGGATTGGTAGTACACTGGCCCCCTTGATATGCCAGGACACCAACTGGGCACTCTAGGTCAATGTGGTGGACTTCAGAAAAAGCTCCCACATGCATAGCTCCCTTACCACGGGTGCTGAGCTCCCAACCCCCTCCCCCAACCCTGGCTGAAGTGCAATGCGGTACCCACTAAAAGTGCTCCAGGGACCTGCATAAACGCAGGCCTCTAGGACTGGTTGCTGCTATATAACATTGGCACACCAGTTGACACCTGAAGACTAATCTCTCCGAAAATGTCCTTTATTGGAATAACCGCCTTTACTCACAGTTAACTGCAGATCAGAGGTTGTGCCCCACTGGCAACGAGTCTCCCTGGTACTGAGATGAGCAGTAGGTCAGAGCTGGCAGAATGCTGTACAATGCCCTCTTTCAGCCACATTCAAGGTAAGAACTAAGTTCTCTAACGTGGGTAACGCATGAAAGGGATCTAAAACTGGCTTACAAAAATAGCCACTACGGCATGGACTACAACAGGAAACACAACAGGGCACACTCTGACCCAGTAGGCAGGGGGGAAAGCACCATGGGAGAAGAGCCTACCATCTACCAACATCGTGAGACTGTAACACAAGCTAATGAAATCACGGAGCCCAATACCCTACACCCACCACAATGAAATGCTGATGTGACCCTGTATTGCACCCGAGAGCCACATCTGACCCAGGGAAAGGCTGTGACAGGCTCAAACACATTCTGCTGTCATGGAGGTGGGTACGGCATTTGAGGCTGGCATACAGGCTCGAAAAAAGTTTTTAAAGTGGGGTTTTTTTGGTGGGAGGGGGTTAGTGACCACTGGGGGAGTCCGGGGAGGTCATCCCCGATTCCCTCCAGTGGTCATCTGGGCAGTTGGAGCACTTTTTTGGGACTTGTTCGTGAAAAAAAAGGGTCCAAAAAAGTGACCCAAAATCGCGGTAAAAACACCTTTTTTTTCGATTATCAGCTAAAGGCGTCCATCTCTCCTCGGCTGATAACCACTCCCCAGTTCCGCCTCCACCACGCCTCCGACATGCCCCCGTCAACTTTTTTCGTTTCCACGGTGGAGTGCAGTTGGAAACGCCCAAAATTGGCTTTCAATTATACCGATTTGGGCGACTTTGCGAGGCAAACGTCTATCTCCCGATTTAGGTCGCACTATAGGCGTTTTTCTTTTTCGAAAATAAGCTGGATAATATTACAGTACATCATAACAATACATTAAAATCATAAGTCGATGTACTCTAAAATCATAGTGCCCCTTTTACAAAGCAGCGGTAAGCCCAATGCAGGCTTACCGCTCGCTAAAAAGGAAGTACTGCTGGGCTACCACAGCAGCCTGGTGGTAGTTGTGACCCCCAGCACGCCATCATATCCGGTGCTACAAAAATATCTCTGGTTACCTATTTTTCCACCTGTCTCATAGCATAATCTCTCCCAAAATGCTGGCTTTAGACTCTTTCTGCTTTGCCAATCACTTGGGTTTCTTAGTTAATGGTTTGTTTGTTTTTTAATGTAGTTTTCCTGCAATGCTTCAGTGCAGCAAATGCTTTTTTGCATTCTTTCTTGTGTCTGTGTCACAGTGAAGGTCAGATTTTGTCTATCAGTGTCATAGCTACTGTTCATAAGACTTCTCTTCTTGGACTTTTTTTTTGCCCTGAGGCAGGTTGTTTAATTTCACATGAATGTTTATGTCAGGAGAAATATACTGAGATTTAAACCTTGTTTGAAATAGCGATTTGACAGTTTAGTGGATAAAATCTGTGACCTCCAACCTCAAAAGTCATGACAAATTCAATGCTAAACACCAGTGAAAAATGTGTTTATAACACATTACTATATCTCTGATATACCTAGGTCTAGAGAAGAAAAATGAATCTATCTCAAGGAGAGCAGGGGATTAAATTTGTTTTCAGGAATACTAAATTGTGTGTCCTCAAAGAGATCACAGAGCTGCTGTTACCCTATGTAGATTACTGGTGCCCTGGAATTTCATTTCAGTGACTTGAGGCATATAGTTTATTTTCCTTAAGATAGAAGAACATATGCAGGTTAATATTCAAAACCATTTGTACAGTTGGTGGCAGTGGCCAAGTTTATATAAATAGTTTCTTTCAAAAAGCATAAACGGTGGATCTACATACAACTGTAAAAAGGCCAAAGTAATAAGGAGAGAAATTATTTTTTTTTTTGGGGGGGGGGGGGGGCTGAAGGAATGGAAAAACTTATACATTTGCCTCTGAATTCTATATTGGGTGGTCACATGCGTAAATTAGCACACATGGCCAATTTGTCTGCACAACTTAATTGATTAATGAGTCAATTAGCACCAATAATTGGCTGCTAACCTCCACTTATTGGTGTTAATTGGGATTACATGCACACCATATTCTATAATGATGTGTGTGTAACTCCTATAGTGCATAATTTGAAGGGGCCATGTTTAGGGGCATTTTGGCGGCATTCCTTTGAGTTACACATATTTTTATAGAATATGCCCAACCCACACCTAATTTAGGTGCTGACATTTATACCTGGTTTCAGCAGGCATAAATGCAGGCACCTTAATTTAGGTGCAGATTAGGCGCTATACTGTAAAATGTGGATAACCTATAAAGAATAGCACTTGATGCATAATTTTTTCCCTGCCAATTTTTTTGGCATGATTTACTGAATCTAGTCCTCAGAGCATAATTTAATGAAGAGTTGTTATTTAAAAGAGCAAAAAAGCGCCTATTTGCAGCCTATTTGATTATGACACACAGGCAACTATGTATCTTTATAAAATAGTACCATGAATCCTACAACATCGCCTAGACTGAGGTTGCAGATATCTGCACCTGCCCTAGAACAAGCCTAAATTTTAGCATTTAAAGGGGTCCTTTTACAAAGCTATGGTAGAAAGTGGCCTTAGCACACCCTTATGGAGGTTTTTCCTGTGTGCTATGGCCATTTCTACCGCAGCCTGAAAAAAGGCTGATTTTTCATTTTCTGAATTAATGGCCATGCACTAATGTTGGTATTAGCATGCATCCATTAACAAAAATTAGCACATGAACCTTTACTGCCACCTATTTTATAGGCAGTAAGGGCTCACACACTAATCCTGCGCTAATCAGTAAATGTACAGCAATACCAGCATGCTAATTGGTTATCGCAGAAATGCCCACTCTCTATCCCAACATATCCCCTTGGCCAAAACTGAAAAAATATTTTCTAGCATATGAGTAGCACATGCATATTTGAAATTTACCAGGGACACATGATCACACACACATCAGTGCTTACTGTAAACCCGCACTATGATGTCATAAGTGCGCTCACTTGAAGGAACAGGCTCTGTAAGATGTCACAGTGTTTTCCCCGCAAAATGATCAGAGCCTTTGCCAAACCAAGGAAATTGTTACAAATCAAAATTTATTTAAACTAATTTCAAATTATTTCAGCATTTCAATTTCTTTCAGGTGTTAACAGAAATTCTATTTTTTTTCTTTAATAGCAATCAATAACAGCTTGGAACTACTTTCAAACAATACATCAGATAAGTATTCACCTTTTTTTTACCTAAAATATTGAACAATGATGTTAAAATTATTTTTTCTATGTAAAGGACTGATTCTTTGTGTTATTTATTTTGTTTCTTTCCAGGTCTCACAGTCAAGAACCCAAAGGTAAGTATGCATGTAATCTTTTAATTGAATTAAACCTTTTGTCCAAAGCTCATGCTGGTAAGTACTTAGCTGCAAGACAGCTGCAAACCTTCCTCAGCCTTCTTCTCTTTCTTGCGTTGGAGCTCGTTGTTCTGGTCCAGGTTATTATGGAGTGGATGATACCTGATCTTTAATTAAATAAAACGGAACAAAAACCCTGGCTCCCTGATGAATGTAAGCAGAAATTCTGGGAATTTAAGTCAAAACTGGTGGCCAATTAACTAATTTCAAAGTAACAGGTAAGTATTATTCCCTTTCTCTACTCTGATCTCACTGTGTTTCCCTCACTAATAATGAGAAGGCTATTGATGACTTTAATTGCTCTCTCATAGCCAGATCCACTCACTCTCAAAACCATACATCTTTCTCTCCCTTACACTACTACCCACATCTGCAGATTCTCTCACCCTTTAGCACTCAAATCTTCCACACCCCTGCAACACGCCTGCCATACAGTAACCCCTCTCACTCACTAGCACCCCAGTTCCACTCACCTGCAGCACCACTGACATACAGGTCTGACTCCCTCAGTAACACAAGCACTTCTCCCACTCTAAACTCCCAATTCTCCACACACCTCCAGCACCACTGTCATACAGGTCTGACTCCCTCAGACAAGCACTTCTCACTCATTAAATCTCAAACCTCTCACACACCTGCAGCACCCCTAGCATACAGGTCTGTCTCTTCCAGTGTCACAAGCTCTTCTCCCACATTAAATCTCAAACCTTTCACACACCTGCAGCACCCCTAGCACACAGGTCTGACTCTCTCAGTGACACAAGCTCTTCTCACTGTCTTATAGACTCGTCTCCCCTAGCAACAGCATCACAGCTTGGCCATCTGACCCAAACGGACCAATCAGCTGCTGACTTTCAGAATGTCAGCTAACTTTTTCAGTTGAGAATCTAGGCACATTCTCCATCTTGAAATACATTTTTCCCATTAAAGTATATGGGAAAAATGAATTTCCATACAAAATACATAATAAATCACATTATACTTTAACAAAAATTGTACCACCATCCCAGTCACATTTTTCTGAATCCAGTCCATGTTTTCTTTTTGTTAAACCATTAATATACATCATTTTAACATATTTTCACCCAAAAACCCCATAAAAGTTTTACCAAAAATTACCAAAATTTCCACATGTATAAAGTCACAGGTGCGCTCTCAAACCCCGTCGTCGGAATTTTAAAAAACACTTCCAGAGCAGCGCATGACTCTCCGCACTGGAAAAACCTCAAAAATCCCTTTAAAATTACTTTTAAAAATTTTAAAGTACACAACTTATCTAAACAGATCCCCCAGACCCCCCAACCATTAAAATAATAATTTTAAAAATTTTAGGGAAGGCCTGACAACAAAACACCTCAAAAAGCTAAAAATTAACCCAAATTAAATTAAAGTAAGGCCATGGGACCTCTTACCTGACCCCTCTAAAGTCCATCCTGGGGTCCTTTGAACTTTCCCGAGCCCCGACGGTCCTCCGACGCCTCCTCTGCTTTTCTTCGGGCCAAAAATCAAAATCGAGGCCCAGGCTTCATTTTGCGGCCTACCGGGAGCTCCAGGCCCTGATCGCGCATGCGCGCGCACCAGAACCAGCTGGTTTTTCCCTCTCCCCAGCTCCTGCTGAAATCGCGATGGCGCGCCACTCGCGCCAACCGCGTTTTTCTCTCTCCTGCTGTCTCCTGCCTCTCTTCCGCCACAGGACTTGCTCCGGTCCCGAAATGGGACCCAAGACCATCGGAGCAAGCCTGGGGCCACTCGAAAAGCACTGCCCACCAATGAGAGAGCCCTGGATGGGCCCAAAATGGCCCAAAGATCGTCGGACCCACAAGAGGGTCAGAAAACACCCCGGGGCACATTCAAAACCCCCCCAAAGGACAGAACCAGACCCCGGGGCAGCCCAGGAATCCCAAAAGCCACCATGAGCCCACCAAGCCCCACAGCAGCCCACAGCATAGCCAAATGGCCACCGGATGGCAGGTAAAACCCCATTAAAGGGGACACACATTATTATTTATATTTTTTAACCCTTTACATTACCACAGCTTAGTAAAAGGACCCCCAAACAATGAATGTATTTATAATACAAACATAAATTGTGGTTCTGCCTACACTCCACTCAAACTCCTCCCCTGAAAATGCCTACTCTAAAGTCATGAACAACTATGCACCTACCTGCACCACATGTGCTTTTACAGGCAAGACAATTTTAAAAGAGGCCTTTTACATGTAAGTCAACATTTTACGTTCCAGAAAGGTATATAAAATCACTTTCCTCATGTCCAAAATTCAGCCTCCAAAAAAATGCTATGGCATTAATTTTCAAAGCATATGACGTCCATGTGTTTGAAATGTCCAAATCCCGATTTTGCAAAGTCAAACTATGGACATCCAACACTGCAGTACATCCAAGAGCAAGGGGGTGTGTTCTGGGCATATTTTGTGTGAGACTAGGGAGGACCTGAAATCTGGCCATTCAGCAGTGATCACTAAAGAGGAAGAAATGTCTAAAAAGAAGGATACCTTTATTTAGACTTGTTTTGAGAATCTCCAAGTTACAGAAAGGTGCTCTGATTGAGCAACTGTCAACTGGAGAGATTAAAGAACCGATACCTCCTTAATCCCATAGTGGTTGCTTACCCCTTCTGTCTCTCTCCCAAAAGTGAAACTGGAAGGGGAAAGGAGGCACAATGACAGACTTGGGTAATATGGGGCATTCTTAACAGAGCAGGAAGCAGGTCTGAGGAGCAGCCTAGAGGTTAGTATAGTGGGCTGTAAATCAAGGGAAACAAGTTCAGATCCAGTTTCAACTCTTTTTTCTTTTAATTGTGAACCCTCCAGAAAAAAAGTATTTCTACTGTACCGAAATATATATGAGCCACCTGCAACCCTGAAGGCTATTGAATTGGTGTACATGCAGTCTAGTAGGTATTTTCTGTTCCTGGAGGGCTCACAATTAACAAAATAAAAGAGTTCAAGTGGGATTTTAACCTGGGTCCCTTAGTTTAGAGTCTACTGCATTAACCACTAGGCTGCACCTTTACTCTGCATGGACACCTGTGTGGCCATTTTCTAAGAAAGCTGCCATATAGATGTCCATGTCCCTTATTTTACCCTGTTCACAATTTTGACATTTCAGTTTGTAAAATGGATGCTCATGCTAAATGTTTCCAGTGTATGGACATCCATCGTCCATCTCATGTATTTCAAACAGGCTTGTATCCTGTTCGAAAATACATCTGAGACGTACATCCAGGTGGCACATTCTGACTTGGACATCCATCGTCCATCTCATGTATTTCAAACAGGCTTGTATCCTGTTCGAAAATACATCTGAGACGTACATCCAGGTGGCACATTCTGACTTAGACATCCCTATTCTGACTTGGATATCCTTTTGAAAATGCCGCGCCACATGTTAAAGTGACAATGTGTAAATAGATGGTATAAGTTTAAAAGGCAGAAATTATATGGCTAGTGCCACTGAAAAGATGTGTAACTATAAACATTCAAGTTATACATGTAGGCTTCCTTTTACTAAGTGGTCGTAAGCCCAATGTGGGCTTACTGCTCGCTTAATAGGAAGCACTGCTGGGCTTCCACAGCAGCCCAGCGGTACTTCCTACCCCCAACATGCCGTCACATCCGGCGCTACAAAAATATATTTATTTTTGTAGCGCCAGAGTGTACCCCGCAGTAATCGGGCAGTGCCCGGTTACCATCAGGTTAGCGTGGGAGCCCTTACCGCCATTTCAATGGGTGGCAGTAAGGGCTCCCCCCAAAATGGCTGTGCAGCAAGTGTGTTACTTGCTGCATGACCATTTCCTTACAGGAAAGAAAGATGTCCCTTTTACTCGCTGCGGTAACAGAGGGCCTCAGTGCATGTGAAAAACATGTGCCAATGCCAGCACAGGCCCCCTTTTTGCCTCAGCTTGGTAAAAGTGGCCCTTAGAAGGAAATTCTATACATGGGAACTTCCTTTTAGGTGTCCTGATGCCACAATTGAGAGCCTATTCTATACTGGCATGTGGACACCCAGATACCATTATTGAATACTAGTAAAAAAGGCCCGTTTCTGACACAAATGAAACGGGCGCTAGCAAGGTTTTCCTCGGAGTGTGTATGCTTGAGAGAGTGTGTGTGAGAGAGAGAAAGAGAAAGTGAATGTGCGAGTGTGTGTGTGTGACAGAGAGAGATTGAGACTGGGTGCGAGTGTGTCTGTGAAAGAGAGAGTGAGAGAGTGTGTGTGTGTGTGAGAATGAGCGTGTGTGCCATGGGCCCCCCTCCCTCCCTCCTTCCCTCCCTTCCTCCCAGTTCCAGGGTACTCCCTCACTCCGAATTCCAGGGTCATCCCCTCCATCCCTCCCTCTGAGTTCCAGGGTCATCCTCCCCCTCCCAAATACCAAACAAAAAAGCTCCAACACAAAATCATTTGTGCTTAATTGATGTAGCGAAGAAAAGCCCTCAGAAACCGCTGGTGAAATACCGACAGTTTAGTGCGCGTTTATGTATTGCTCAGATTATAACTCTCCGCTACATCAATTAAGCACAAATGATTTTTTTTGGAGCTTTTTTGTTTGGTATTAGGTTACGTTTTTTGCTCCAATAACACTGCATTTAGTTCTGGTGGTTATCTCATCGTCCTCCCCCTTCCTCCCTCCCTCCCAAGTTTCAGGTTCCCCCTTCCCTCCCTCCATCCCAGTTTCAAGGCCCCCCTTCCCTCCAAGTTTCAGAGTCCCCCCTCCCTCCCTCCCTCTCTCCGAGTTTCAGGTTCCCCCTCCCTCTCTCTGAGTTTCAGGGTCCCCCTCCCTCCCTCCCAGTTCCAGGATCCCCCTCCCTCCCTCCCAGTTCCAGGGTCATCGTCCCTCCCTTCCTCCCTCCCTTCCTTCCAGTTCCAGCACCCCTCCCTCCAAATTTTAGAAGTCATCTTCACTTACCAAGTCGGGGTTGCGGTGGCCATCAGCAGCGGTAAAAGGCGTGCAGGCTCGGCCCTTCTCTCTGTCTCAGCTCTGGTCCCGCCCTCATTTCCTGTTTCCGCAAAGGAGGGGGCCTGGAACTGGAAGGGAGGGAGGGAGGGAGGAAGGAAGGAATGACGACACCCTGATGCGTGTGACGTCGTGTTCCGTTGCCTGGCAACTCTGCAGCGGTGGTTGGTCACTGCTGTTTGTGATGAACCCGGAAGTACTTGACGTCAATTCAGGAGATGGATACAGCAGGAGCATGAACCCTTCAAAGTTTCACTTTTACAGAGTCAGCTTCAGAACGTTAGAGGTGCTTTTTATTATATAGGACTAGTGTAATCTTCATCAGCCATAAACTTGGTTTAACTGCAGGTGACTGTGGCAAGGACACACATAACACAGTATTCCATAAGTGGCAGCACTGCAGCCATGCTCTGCCCGTGTGAATGTTCCTTTTGCATTTATATGCTAAGGGCCCTGTTTACAAAGGAAATGTAGCATTCATTGGTGCATGCTAACTGTGTAGACATCCACAATATTCCTATGGGTGCCTACACAGTTAACGAACGCTAGCACACCTTTGTAAACAGTGCCCAAGACACTTACATGTGCCCTTACAGAACAGCACATAACTGTTTTGCTGCCATGCATAAATGTACCCTTTCCTACAAGTGTGCAGGTATTCTGTACATTCACTTGCACAAATACTGCCGGGTTCTATATATCGCGCCTAGCATTCTGTGCCTAAATCTAAGCATGTTCCATAACAATGCACATAACTTAATTGGCTTAAGAAGCCAATTGGCATTGTTAACAGCACTTAACAAGCAATAATTAGCAATAATTAGAATTTACAAGCATAACTTGCTAAGCCTATGTTGTAATGAACCACCTAAATTCTAAAGCATACAGTTCAAAAGGGGCAAGGCTATGGGCATTTTGTTGTGTTCCCAAATTTAGGTGCATTGATATAGAATATGACCCAGTCTGCGTAAATCTACACACAGGGAATTATGCCACGTTTTTGTTGGTGTAAATGGATGCACATAGTTTTAGGTGCTGGAACATCAACTAAGCATATTCTATATACAGTGCCTAAATCTTATAGAATATGCTTAGGTGAGAATGATTTCTGCATGGATTTTCCATGCACCATATATAGAATTTCCATCATAGTGCTGAAATGTGGGCACCAGCTATAGAATCACCTCCTAAAGCTAAACAGCAACTATACTGCTGAATATTGCTTTCAAGGTACCCTGACATCTCAAGATTTTCCTCTGCCTATTTTATTCCAAACTAGCATTCTTTCAGCATAAACTTTGGGCACCAGACTTTTACATGTAACAGGTTTTCTAACCATAGGAAGCCAAGTACTGAGTTTTGTTCTTGCAAAATGTAGCATTTAGCAACAGATATAAAGCAATAACAGATGTTAAGAACATAAGAATTCCATTTGATTGTGAAAAATTGCAGGAGGACCTTTCCCTGACTTGGAAGCTAAGTGTCTAAGTAGCAGATGAAATTTAATGTGGGCAGTGCAAAGTGGTGTACCTGGGAAAACATAATACAAACTATAGGTGCAAGATGCTGAATGTCATATTGGGAATCACCACCAAGAAAAGGATCTTTATGCCACAGCTATCAAAAAAGCAATAGTATGCTAGGTATTATAAGGGAAGGAATTGAGAGTAAAACAGAAAATATCATAATGTCTCTATTGATCCATTCTTTGTGAGTTCTAATCACCATATCTCAAATATAGTATAGTAGAACAATAAAAGGTCCAGAACAGGATGAGAAAATGATAATAATGATGGAACAGCTCCTATACTGAGAAAAGCTAAAGCTAGGATGTAATTTAGATTGAAAATTCTGCAGGAAACAAAACACTTCTTGGAATCCCTGTGGATTGAAATTCCATGTGAAAAGGGAAAAAGGACAGTGATATGAGTGTACTACCGTCCGCCTGGCCGGGATGAACAGATGGATGCAGAAATGTTAAAGGAAATTAGGGACACAAACAAACTGGTCAACACAATAATAATGGGTGATTTCAATTACCCCAATATTGACTGGGTAAATGTAACATTGGGGCATGCTAGGGAGGTAAAATTCCTTGATCAAATCAAGGACTGCTTTATGGAACAGCTGGTACAGGAGCCAACAAGAGAAGGAAAAATTCTAGACCCCTTCCTTATTGGAGCGCATGATCTGGTGCGGTAGGTAATGGTGCTGGGGCTGCTTGATAACAGTGATCATAATATGATCGGATTTGATATTAGCTTTGAAGTAAGTATACATAGGAAATCAAATACGTTAGCGTTTAACTTTAAAAAAGGAGACTATGACAAAATGAATAGAACGGTGAAAAAAAAACTTAGAGGAGCGTCTGCGAGGGTCAAAAACTTACATCAGGTGTGGATGCTGTTCAAAAACACCATCCTGGAAGCCCAGGCCAAATATATTCCGCGTATTAAAAAAGGAAGACGGAAGGTCAAACGACAGCCGGCATGGTTAAAAAGTGAGGTGAAGGAAGCTATTAGAGCTAAAAGAAAATCCTTCAGAAAATGGAAGAAGGAACTAACTGAAAATAATAAGAAACAGCTTAAGGAATGCCAAGTCAAATGCAAAGCGCTGATAAGGAAGGCTAAGAGGGACTTTCAAAAAAACATTGCGTTGGAGGCCAAAACACATAGTAAAAACCTTTTTAGGTATATTAAAAGCAGGAAGTCGGCAAAAGAATCAGTTGGACCGCTAGATGACCGAGGAGTAAAAGGGGCGATCAGGGAAGACAAAGCCGTAGTGGAGAGATCAAATGAATTCTTTGCTTCGGTCCTCACCGAGGAAGATTTGGGTGGGGGTGATACCGGTGCCGGAAATGGTATTTGAAGCTGCCCCATTACATCCTCCAGGTTTATTTATTTATTTATTTATTTATTGCATTTGTATCCCACATTTTCCCAGCTATTTGCAGGCTCAATGTGGCTTACATAGTTTAGTTATGATATTGTCATTCCAGGAAATCAGATACAATTAATAATATGTAGAGGTTAAGTAAGGGGAAGAAGAAGGAAGTGATTGGGTGAGTAAGTTTAGAAGGTGGACTTTCATAACTGGATGGATTGGTGAGGTGGATTGTTGGGGCTATGGGTTCTCTTTGTAGGCTTTGTTGAAGAGATATGTTTTCAGAGATTTGTGAAAGTTAATTATTTCCTCAATTGTTTTTAGGTCTGTGGGTAATGCATTCCATAGCTGCGTGCTCATGTAAGAGAAGGTAGTGGCATGCATCAGCTTGTATTTTAGACCTTTACAGCTGGGGAAGTGCAGATTGAGAAACTTGCGGGATGATTTTGTGGCGTTTCTGGGAGGTAGATCCACAAGGTTTAGCATGTAGATTGGGGCGTCTGCGTGAATGATTTTGTGTACAATCGTGCAGATCTTGAACGCAATGCATTCCTTAAGAGGGAGCCAGTGAAGTTTCTCTGTTAGGGGTTTTGCACTTTCATATTTAGATTTTCCAAATATGAGTCTGGTGACAGCATTCTGGGCTGTTTGGAGTTTTTTGATAGTCTGTTCTTTGCAGCCAGCATACAGTGCATTGCAGTAGTCCAGGTGGCTTATTACCATTGACTGTACCAGGGTTCGGAAGACGTGTCTCGGGAAGAAAGATTTTACTGTTTTGAGTTTCCACATGGAGTGGAACATCTTTTTCGTCGTGTTCTTCACGTGGGTGTCGAGAGTGAGGTTTCAGAAAATTCATTAAGTTTCTCCGACTCGTCAGCTTCGAATATCATTTCTGGCACTGGTATCCCACCTAAATCTTCCTCGGTGAAGACCAAAGCAAAGAATTCATTTGATCTGTCCGCTACGGCTTTGCTTCCCTGATCGCCCCTTTTACTCCTCAGTCATCTAGTTGTCCAACCGATTCTTTTGCCAGCTTCCTGCTTTTAATATACCTAAAAAATTTTTTACTATATGTTTTGGCCTCCAACGCAATCTTTTTTTCGAAGTCCCTCTTAGCATTCCTTATCAGTGCTTTGCATTTGACTTGACATTCCTTATGCTGTTTCTTATTATTTTCAGTCGGTTCCTTCTTCCATTTTCTGAAGGATTTTCTTTTAGCTCTAATAGCTTCCTTCACCTCACTTTTTTTTAAATTCTTTATTTATGAGTTACAATTATACATTCACATAAAATAAATGTCTGAAAATCAAGCAATATTAGAAGGGATTATTCTTTTCCTCTATAACCAAGGAAAACAGAAATATGTTACTTAGTCCACAACAAATGATCAAGACACAAAGAAATTATGAGAGGAAAAATAAGAGACCTTCACCTCACTTTTTAACCACGCCGGCTGTTTGGTCTTCCATCCTCCTTTTTTAATATGCGGAATATATTTGGCCTGGGCTTCCAGGATGGTGTTTTTGAACAGCATCCACGCCTGATGTAAATTTTTGACCCTCACAGTTGCTCCTCTAAGTTTTTTTTCACCGTTCTTCTCATTTTATCATAGTCTCCTTTTTTAAAGTTAAACGCTAACGTATTTGTGTACTTACTTCAAAGCCACTACTACTCCCTTTCATATCAAACCCTGTGTTCCTCTAAAGACTAGGTCTAAAATAGCTCCCCTTCCCATTAACAGCTCAATAAAAAAGTCATTTATTTCATATAGAAACTTTACCTCCCTAGCAGGTCATGATCTAGCATATTCCCAAACAATTCCACCTATATCTAGGGCCCTATACCTTCCATTTTTAAAAAATAAAGCATAACCCCCTGGTTGCGGATAAGCAGCTGCCTGGGGTAAGCCCAGTGCAGTAGGAAAGGGGCGCATGCTCTTATTTGTTGGTTGAGGGACAGATCCAGGCCTGGTTTACACCAGCAGGCTGAACAAGCAAGGTATCAGCTTTTACGCCACTCTGCTCATATAAAATTAATCCACCAAAGTCTTTTGTCTGAACCAAACTCTTTAGTATCTCCTTTAACTGATAAGGTATCAGAAGCATTCACTTTAAACAGGTGGTTAACTATATGCATAGTCCTTCTCTTTTCTCCTCCAGCAGCATGTGTTTGTTTTCTTATCTCTCCTCTGTCCACAGACCTTCTCACTAGGTGGATAATGGTCACGCACCCAGTTTTGAAGTGCTATTATCACAATGCAGAATGTTTTCAGAATTATCAGTTTAGTATACAAACATGGTAAACAGTGTCCCAAGCATCAGATGACAGACTCAGCGGTTCTACTGAAAGATGTCATCTGTTCCTTTAGTGTCCTGGTATTTACACAGGACACTTAGGCCCAGATGCACTAAACTTTAACGACCCTTTAACGAAGAATATTCGAACTGTGGTATGCATTAAAGGCCATTTTCCGACGACGGTAGCAGAAAACGAAAACGGAATTCAGATGAGCAAATTGTGTAGAAACCCTATTAAACGGAGATGCATCAAAGTTTTCCGACTACCCTAATGCTGGAAAACTGCCAGAAAGCTAACGACAGGTCTGTACCTGTCGTTAGGGCTGTCCGACTAAAAACTTTAATGTAAAAAACAAACAAAAAAAAAAGCGAGGGGGTCGAAAACGCGCGTCAGGGGCGTCTTTTATTGGCGCCCGTGGTCGCTGCTGCTCCCCACTCCCCCTGCATCAATATAAAAGTGAAAGAAAAAAAGGTTCGGGAGAGGGCAAAGGCGCTCGTCAGGAGCGTCCTTTATGGACGGCCTTGCCCCCCCTGCCCGCCTGCCCACCCGCCCATGGTTGCCGCTGCCCCCCACTTCCTCCCCCAGCATTAAATTAAAAAACAAAACAAAAATCAAAGCTTTAGGATCCCCGGCCCCCCTCCCTTCCTGTCTCTCAACTCTTTCTCTACAAAGCCCCGCCTCCCACCATCCTCCACCCCCCGTGCCCCCCCCCGCCGCCCCCTCCCCTGTGGTCATCGCTGCCGATCCCCCCTCCACCGGGCTCCCCCTCTGCATTACCGGGCCCGTGCAGCGCCTCTCACCTCTGTATGGAGGCGCTGCATGGGCAAGAAGACCATCAGATCGCTGCAGTCTTCAGGACATCTCTCTCCTTCGTCTTCCCTGACCTGGGCCCGCCCCGTCTGACATAAGAAATCTACGTCAGACGGGGGCGGGCCCAGGTCAGGGAAGATGAAGGAGAGAGACGTCCTGAAGACTACAGCGATTTGATGGTCTTCTTGGCCGTGCAGCGTCTTCATACAGAGGTAAGAGGAGCTGCACGGGCCCGGTAATGTGGAGGGGGAGCCCGGTGGAGGGAGGGATTGGCGGCGACGACCTCAGGGGGGTGGTGGTGGCGGGGCACGGGGGCGGAGGATGGCGGAAGGCGGGGCTGTGTGGAGAAAGAGTTGAGAGACAGGAAGGAAGGGGGGCCGGGGCTCCTAAAGCTTTGATTTTTGTTTTGTTTTTTTAATTTAATGCTGGGGGAGGAAGCGGGGAGCAGCGGCGAACACGGGCGGGGGGGGGGGCAAGGCCATACATACAGGACGCTCCTGACGAGCGCCTTTGCCCCCTCCCGATCCACGTGTTTGTGTTTTGGGTTTTTTTTGGTTTGTTTTTTAACGTTTGTGGCATGCGCAGAGCAGCCAGCATAAGGCTTGGCTGCTCTGCGCATGCTTTAGGGGCCGCTTACCGATGGGGATTCCACCAGTTTGATGCATTGTAATTTCAAATACTGCACCAAACATGTGCGACTTGTTTTTTTGGTGCATTGTTCATTTTTTAAATTCGTTAAGGACTTTTACGTTTTTGATTTTTTAACGTTTGATTGATGCATCTGGGCCTTAGGCTGGATGTTATAAATTGTATTCCCCTTCTGCTCTGGATGGTACCTGCACTCTAGAGATTAGAAGCAGAGTGCCTTTTGAAATAACAGATAATTCAGGTGGCTCCTTCTCCTTCCCTTAGACAATAGAGGTATAGAGGTTCTCCATTTCTCCACAATAAACAAGACAACAGTTTTCTGCAGGTTCTATTGCTTGCCCTCTGTAACTTTGTAATCTGTCTAAATGCAAGTACCTTTCTAGAACTGAACCATGAGGATATAGCAAAGCTGAAACTTCATCTGGTTATCTGCTGTATGTTTGACAAGAAGGGTTTCCCTTAGGACTAGGGCCAGAAGCGGGAGAGAGACCTAAGACACTATGGTGGGCATGGAATATTATTATATAATCATAGGGCTTCTGCTGCCACCAGACCCTTCCCACGGATTACCATAAGCACTCCTTCCATTCTACCAGTTTTTAGAGACTTCCCAACTGTTCTGCACAGTTCTACCTTCTTCTGGAAAATTCTGGTGCATTCCTGACAGGTGCAGGAAGCACAGAGTTCATAGAGAGGCCATTCATAGAATGGACCTCAGAGCTGCCAAACTGCTGCTGATGTCAGACAGGCAGATTTATGCTATTGGCTAGCTTAATCTGAACATGGCCAGCAATGAGAACACTGACACAAGGAATGAGATTGGAAAAAGCATAGCAAATTCAGACAGCCTTATACTACTGAGTTTTTCATGATGTAGCAATGAAGGTCAAGATGTTTTTTCTCCAATATCAAAAGATATAAAACTCCAAAAAAAAATGGGAGTGTGATCCAAACTAAAGAAGGAGCCATAATTTTCTTCTACTCTGCTAGTGACTCAGGCATGGATTATGACTGGGATTGATAAATGAAACTTTTCTTCCTACATAGAAATTTCTCTTTTCTTTTTCCGGAAGAGCGAAAGACGTGCGTGTAGGGTCTTATGGATGAAAAGTGGCATCGCTTTATAGTTTAAACCTGTGGTGCTCTTAGCTGAAGAGACTAGGATATTTTGATGATGTGGTCTGGTGATGGAATATTACCAATGGAATACAATAGATAAAGTGAAGCCTGTCTCTTTGAAGGATATTTGAGGATTCTAGTGAAAACATCGGGGATAGAGCTAAGTGAATTTATTGTGACAGTCTGAAGATGGAACTCATACTGGAGTGAGAAGACTGTCGGTTTAAATGCATGTTGATGAACATTAATGCATTTCTTATGAACATTAACTATCAACTAAAAGAGCTTTGTTGTTAAAATATATGCAGATGATGAGCAGATCACTCTATAGTATGGTTACAGTTTGGATATATGACTATAGCTATCCTTGATGCTTTCTGTGGATAATATAACTGATTGTGCAATAATAATATATAAGTATGTTTTTATGTGTGTTGATTAGTGAGAGTGTATGAATGAAGTATGATGAGTGTGTTTGGTTGTTATGTAGATTTTATGATAAGAAAATGGATAATAAGGAGATGTATTTATGTGACATTTGAATAAAGATTTAATAGTAAATGAACAACGGTTGTTTTGGAAAATATATGTGTGTTAATTACAACCATTTGTAATTGTTTTGACCTATTTTTGGAATATATATATATATATATATATATATATATATATATATATATATATATAATGTTTTTGAGTTGCAAAGTAGTTTCTGAGGGCAAAGTCACCCCATCTCAAAAGGGTGTGGGTTCCTTGGTATAATGCAGGGCTGGTTTCCCTTTCACCAGTATAAGTTTATTTCTTAATTTTCCTCCTCTTTGATTGGGTTTATTGGTTGTGTGAAGATTTTTTATTTGATCTCTTGAACTCTTCTAATTAAGGACTTGAGTATGTTGTTAGAGTTTCTATTTTTCTTTTCTATACTTTCTGTTTGCTTTATTACATGTTGTATTCCTTGTTAATTTGACAACATTGGTTTCTAATTCAATAATTTTTCTTGATGCATTGATATTGAAATTATTTCATTAACAACAGAAAAAGAATGACATGTTCAGAAAAAGAGTGGCAACACTCAAAACATTACACATATAAGTGCCTACAGGTATAGGTACCAATCTCGCAGCATACCTGCCAGATGCTTGTGACCTCAACTGGCCACTGTTGGAAACAGAATAGTGGGCCTGAGGGACCTTTTGTTATTACACAGCATGGCAATACTTATGATTGCCAATGACTACATGTGTATGTGTCAGATTTAATAAAGCTACATGTTTAAAAAGATTCAGTTAATCAGCTGAGTAAAATATCTCTGTTTAATTAATTTTTGAAATAATGTTAGACATTACTGAGGTTAGCACAACTGCTTCTTGGATCACTGGTACAGACCATAGGTCCAATCAAGCAGGTATTTGACAAATACACATGCTTGGAAAGGTGCAAAAGCTGTTATAGAAATGTTTTAATTTGTGTGTTCCCATTGTAAAATAGGAAGTGCATGTATTATTGTTCAAACCACACCCAAGTCAAGCTCCCTTGTAATTTCTCAGACAAATATTTAAAATTATTTAATTGGGCATGTGAGGCTCTTGCCTAGTTAAATCACCCCAAGTGATCCCTGGATTTTCAGTGGCACATAATCGGATTGTGCCACTGAAAGTCCAAGAAGACTGCTCTGGCACCTTCCAGTTAGTTCCAGAACAGTTTGGGGGCAGAGTCTGGGCAGAGCTGGGATTTACTCGGTTCATAGCGATTTTTCAGTTCGCTAATTGGATAAGTGCTCAGATAGCAAAAAGGATGTTCTAACTTATCTGCATAGTTATCTGAGTGTTGGTTTGAATATAGGCAGGCACCTAGGTAACTTTCAAGGGCTATGAATGACTTGTATATAATATTTGTTAGAACAATTTAATATACCACCATTTCTAGGTACAGGTCACAGCAGTTTACAATAATTAAAAAAAGAAAAGAACTCCATTTAGGATAGGAAAGAGTACACTCATATACTCAAATTAAAGAACAGTTAAAACACCAGCCAGAACCCAAGAATGCATTAGTTTGCAGGGAAACCACCCACTACTCAAGAACTCCAAAAGCAGACAGAAAGAAGTGGGGTTGTAAAAGAACTTTAAACTTACAAAACAAAAATTCTGAACAGATGTGAGATGGAAAAATATTCCAGAGGAATGGGGATAAGAAGAAAAAAAGCTGAATTACATGTTGACTCAAAATGGGCCAATTTAGGAGATGGGAGGTAGAAAACAATATTAAGCCAGAATTAGATATTTGTACCAGGTGAATATTGATTCTAGGCAGCCTGAAAATAGACTGGACTTTCAGGACTAGAAGTAAAACCCTTGTCCTAAAGCAAATATTGTCCGTATTCCGTTATTTAAAGACACTGACAGTTGTCAGAATGTCTGTTTGCTGAAGTGACTGAAATAATATAGGAAAATAAAAGGCACTTTAAAATCTTTAAAAGCATCTCTTGGGGAAAGTATAAAAGAAATTTTCAGAAGGGTATAATATAACCTAAATGCAGAATAGTAAAATCTCATTTTGATGTAAATTTTATTTAGCTATACAGTTATTTAAAGCAGATGAGTACTTCTCAACAAAAGTTTCTTTAATAAAAGACATATGCTAGATATTTAACCTGACTAGTATTTTGGTGCAAAAGATTTTCTGTATCAATTAGTCTAGTAATGTCCCCTAAGCATGCTAGAATTGTTGAAGATTATGGAAATTGGCTGATGAATGTATTGGTCATTTCACAAGCTTGTTCACATCTATCTTTGTGTTGGCCTAATGAATATGGAAGCCTGCCCAGTGTGTGATTGGATTTTAATGACTACAGGGTCAAGCACTTTGCAAAGTGTGAATCTGTTTGCAAGGTTAAGGGGGGCAGGCAGTGCATGCATTTGGAAATAAACAAGGTATTGTCATGGTTGCCATTTATTTTGTACAAAACCCCATGGGATAAGGTTAACAAGTGAAAGCATGCTAACTTTTTAGAAAACTTAAAATGAGTCTTAAAGTTATGTGCAGGATTATGCTGTATTTCATAAAAAAATGCACTTCAGAAAAATTGTGGTAATTTTAAAATGCATGCACCATATTTATGTTTTTGAAATATCTACCAATATAAGGAAAAATGTTTTCCTTAAAGAGGGGTAAAGGGGACAAGGGCCATGGATTTGATTATACCACCTCTCTGTGATAATACCAAACAGCTTACATTTTTTAGCGGATTTACAATCTAAGGGGTCCTTTTACTAAAGTGCGTTAACAGGGTTGCGCACACTAAATGCTAAGTAGCTCATTTTATACATATGGGCTAAATCCATTAGCACATCTTAGTAAAAGTTGTTTTTTTTTTTGTACCTAGGGCAATGTAGGGTTAAAGGCCCCTTTTACTAAGCCTCACTAGTGATTCCCAGCGTGGCAAATGTGTTACAGCCTATTCAATTCAAATGGGCTTCCTTGCATTTGCCACACAGAAATTGCTAGCGCAGTTTAGTAACAGGGGCCATAATTGACTTGCCTAGGATCAAAGAATAAATTAGTATATTGAATCAACAATTCTGAGCAGCCACTTTCTTTGACTTTGCAATTCAGAAAGACTTCATGTCTATGTTTAAAGAAAGTTTTCAAGATCCAGTCCTGATCCGGCTATAGAACAAAGTCTATAATTAATGTAGCAGGTTGTACTCCACATAGTTCATCTTCAATTGTTTGCGATAAATTCAAATTTAGCTCCTCAAATGGGGTTTCCATATATTGTATTATGCACTCACTTGGTTTCTTAACATAGGGAGCCAAATAATAAATCCTTGCTACAGGTGGAAACAATTGTTCAGTAATTTTTAATACTTCAGAAATATATATTTTAAATGTTATTAAAGGAGCCACTGCTGGAACTTTAGGAAAATTTATAAATATCAACGTTTTCATCCTTTGTAAATTTTCTAAAGTTTCTATTTTCTTATGTAGGTATACATTTTCTTTTATTAAAGTTATTTGACTCTCTTTAATTTGATTTGTTTCAAGTATAATTGTTTGTTCAAAAGTTTTAGATTGTTCCAACTGTTTTTCCAAGTCTGCTATTTTAGCTTGATTTGATTGAGTGACTTTAACTATTGGAGATAATTTCTGGGTTAAAGAATCTTCTAAACATTCTAAAGCATCCCACATTTTTTCTAGGGTTATTTTCTCAGTTTTTTTAGGAAATAATTTCAATGTTACCTCTTCCTGAGCTCCTTTCTCAGAGCCAGTCTTGCTCTCCTGTGATTCAACTCCTGCTCCTTCGGTATTCTCAGCAGTAACCACCAGCACTGCTGCACTTGGCGTTCTGCTAGCAGAGTCTGCCCCTGCTCCCAGATCAGACATCTCCTCATTGGGTCTAGTCAATCCAGGGCTCTGATCTGCCAGCATTGCCGGCATCGAAGGAGGACTCCGTTCCTCTGGGCTCAATGTGATCTCTCCCTCAGGTAGGTAGGTCGGTTCTCCTCTCATCGATCCCTCCTGCAGCAAGGGTTGTTGCCCAGTCAGTTCTACACTGGGAACAGTGAAACGATCCATCGGTCCCAATTCCTGTCTCGCAGAGGGAGCAGGGTAAGCCCTCTGTTTGCCCCTTCTCTTGGGCATGGAAATGTATTATTTTAAGGGGGAAAAAAAAACAGCGAGAGGGAGTTGAGTGAGGAGCTGCTTCACACACGTCCTATTCAGACACCATCTTGCCCAAACCCCCAGTGTCTTCTGTTTTATGCAGTGTCTTCTTTCCACTGCAGCTCCTTGTGACTCTGGGCAAGTCACTTAACCCTCCATTGCCCCTGGTACAAAACAAGTACCTGAATATATGTAAACCTCTTTGAATGTAGTTGCAAAAACCTCAGAAAGGCGGTATATCAAGTCCCATTTCCCATTTGATATTTTTTCTGTCACCATGTCCACCATCCTCCTGTGTCCATATGTGTCCTGTCTACTATCTGTAGCCCTGTCCCTATCCTTCCTCAAGTTTCAGCATCTGCCCTCAAAGTGTTCCGATCCAGCCCTTAAATTCAGCAATTTTCCCTCCATCCATATCCAGCATTTCTCCTCATTCCCCTCCCCTCCATCCATGTGCATGTATTTCCTCTGCCTTCCCTCCCCTCCATCCATGTCCAGCATTTCTCCTCTCTCCCTTCTCCTCCATCCGTGTGCATCTCCTTCCTTTATCTTTCCTTCCCTTCATCCTTGTCAAACATTTCTCCTCTCTTCCCTGCCCACCACTCCATCCATGTCCAGTATTTCTCTTCTCTTCCCTCCCCTCCATCCATGTGCATTCCCTTCCTGACTTCCCTCCCCTCCATCCATCCATGTCCAACAACTCTCCATTCTCCCTTGCCCTCACCTCCACCCACCCATATCCAGCAAATTTCCTCTCTCCCCTGCCCCCATTCATCCATCCATGTCCATCAATTCTCCATTCTCCCCTGCCCTCCGCTCCATCCATCCATGCCCAACATTTTTCCTCCCTTCCCTGCCCTCCCCTCCATCCATCCATGTCCAGCAATTCTCCTCTCTCCCCTGCCCTCCCCTCCTCTTCTGTCCAGCGATCTCTTCTCTCCCCCTGCCCTCCCCTCCCATCCATGTCCAGCAAACTCTTCTCTCCTCCTGCCCTTCCCTCCCATCCATGTCCAGCAATCTATTCTCTCCCCCTGCCCTCCCCTCCCATCCATGCCCAGCGATTCTCGCTGCCCTCCCTCAGCTCCCCGACAGTCCTCCTCTCTGTTCCTTCCTGCCTCCTACGCGCGTTTAACCATTTTACCTTCAGGCGCAGCGATGGCAGTGAAGAGGACAATACAGCAGGCTCGCCTCCAGCTTCTCCCTTTGCTCACACAGTGTCTCACCTTCTACGATGATGTATTTCCTATTTCCATGACGGCGGGACACTGTGTGAGCGAAGGGAGAAGCTGGATGCGAGCCCGCTCTGTTGTCTTCACTGCCGTCGCTACGCCTGAAAATAAAAGGAGTGGAGAGGAGGGCTGTCCATCGGGGAGCTGAGGGCGGGAAGGAGGGACCGTCGGAGAGCTGCCTTGCGCCGGCCCTGCATTTGGGGGGACAATGCCCCCCTCGCTCCCCCCAATCTATGCCCATGAACACATGGTTGTTTGGAATGACCTTCCCTACTTAGGCTTAATACTAGTAAATTAGGGGGCATTTTACTAAGCTGTGGGATATATATATATATATATATATATATATATATATATATATATTTATTATTTTTTTTTTGGGGGGGGGTGGGAGGTGTTGTGTGAGTTGTGGGCAGAGAGTCTTTTTCTTAACCTTACCATTTAGTGCATCCTAAGAAGAATTCATTTGAAACTGAGGTAAATAGAGTGTTCCAAATAAATACAAAAGTTTAACAGGAACTTAAGTCTGTAAATTTGGGATGATAAGTTCCTTAGGAATTAGCCTTTCTGTGGAGATATGGCATCAGCTGTCATTCCAAAGTCAGTCATTGTAAAAAGCACTGTGACTTTCAGTTTCATTTTTCATTAGCTGAGGTCCATGTGTGCAGAGAGGCTATTTTGCTTGTAAGTAAATGCTTTTTCATTATTTAAATTATTATATATATTCTGGCTTGGATACTATTTGGGTGATTCTAAAGAATTTACAGGCTCTGTTGGACATGATGAAGATGAAGCATTTTAATCAAACTTGTGATGTGCAGAAGCTAGATTCTATGAGAAAGGAACCTGAAGATTGTTATCATGCATAAGTGCTGGTCAACTTATAGTGTTAGAAGGGAAAGTGATATTACAATGAAATGGAGTTTATATATTAGAAAATAATTTGAGAAATGTATTGCTCTTGATTGTAATTTTTCAGAGCATATAGTCTTCACATTCAGTAATATCAATGGACTTTTTTATTCAGGTTTGTGCATCAGGCTGGTATAATGTCCTCAGTGTAGACCAGTGTCTGGACTCCTTTACCCTATTTTAGGAAGAATCTATATCATCAGACATACCAAGTTACATGAATTTAGAGTGTGATATGCAATAGAATAAGATGTGGTACTTTGCTAGCATGTACTGCCTTTGTAGAGATCTTGTTGCAGTCGTGTTTAGTTTGTGGGTTTTTTTAGTAGGTAGTAAATTGGTGTTTTAGGTCATGGTATAATATTTACAGTGCTGCCTTTTCATGCATGAGATTGTCACTTTTTGAGTCTTGGGCGCTAGTGCTGTTAAGGTATGGTAAGGTTCTGAATATGTTTTTATACAAACTTTTGAAAAGTGTTTGTAATGGAGATATTATGTGTTGGCCTTACTGAGGTAACACCAAAACTTTAATCTAATTTTAGTTTATCATAATATCAGACAGGGTTTTAGAAAATATTGCAGAAACTGTTGTGTGTTGAAGTAGTTGTCTTTATAGCAGATATGTGTGATCAAGTTTAAATCATGGTTTAATGTTAAGTATTTGAAATAATTGTGTTTAAAATATGCAACATGTCATCCATGGAGGCATTAGCCAGCAGCCCTTCCTTGGACTTCAGTCCCTTCACCACCTTTTCAAATGTATAGATTGAATGCACTGTGAGAAAACCTTACTCACTGACCTTCAATTTCACTTATTGGGGTGTTACATGTCACTCTTCTGGATGGGCCACCCTTGGCATCTTTGACAACAAAGGCAGACATTTTTATTTCTATTTATTGATTGGAATATGTCAGTTTTTGGAATGTGCATTTTCCAGAACTAGTTTTAGACATGGCTGGGGCTTGCTAGAAAATTTTCAGTTATTTGGCCTTCAATCTCCAGCATTGCAGTAGTAAATCTGCAGCATTGGGATGGACCACCCTTGGCCTCTCTGTATCATGCTTGTCCTTAATCAGTTTTATAACTAAATTCAAAATGGGAAACATCTCAATGCTACTTTCTTTTGTTATTTGTGCACAGTTTGGGTCAGCATAAAAAGCTGGTAATCATGATTTTTTTTTTTTTACATTCTCACAAAGGTCTTGTCTCAGAGGATATTGGTTCACATTCACACAGTCAAATTTTAGATTTTGGTTTCTGTAGTTTCTGTTTCGGCCAAAAGTGTTTAGACAGTTTTGGTAGCAGTCGGTTTTGCCCGAAACTGAAAAAAAACAGTTTAGGTAGGCATCTATTGCTAATTTTCCTTCCTTTAGTAGCAACAGATCAATCCAGGCGTGTGGGTTATGCCCTTCTGCTAGCAGGTGGAGATAGAGGGCATAGAATTTCACCGTGCCTTAAGAGCAAGTCTACGCTGAAATAACTTGGTATTCTGATAACAAAGCAGTCCAAAGACATAACAATAAGCCAACCAGAAAGGTCTCCTTCCACTACAACAATCAAACTGGGAGGCAACGAGTCTTAAACTGGTCCAACTACTGCATCAACCTGATGAACATTGAAACAGATCACTCTTCACCCTAAAGAACAACTAAAAAACAGCAGACAAGGGAGGGCTCCTGGACTGATCTAGTGCTACTAAAGGAAAGAAAACTAGTAGGTAATAACTAATTTCTCCTTCCTTAGTGTAACACAGATCATTCCAGGACTTGTGAAATATATCGAAGCAGTGCTCATGTAGGGTGAATACTCAAAATCCCCACTCAGAGAAGGAAGCTCCAAAGGAAGCAGCTACCCTAACCACAACATCCAGCCTGAAGTGCTTGTAGAAGGTAGATGTTGAAAATCAGGTGACTGACCTACAGATTCCCTCCAAAGGGACAGCTAATGACTCAGCAAAGGTGGTAGCCACCCCCTACCAGAGTGGTCATAAAGGACCAGAAGAAGCACCTTGCCAAGAAGATGAAATGGCCTCATTCACCCAACAAAAAATCATAACTTTGGAAGCAGTGAGGCCCTTCCTAGGGCCTGCAAAGAGAACAAAGAGATGATCAGATCATCTGAAGTCATACATCACCTCCAAATAGTGGAGGAGAACCCGACTAACATCCAGAAGCCGAAGGCTAGAATATTCTGAACCATAATCCTTTTTACTTAAGGAGCGCAGAGGAATGGCTTAGTTCAGATGGAAGGATGAGACAATCTTAGGAAGAAAGGAATGCACTGTATGGATGGAAACACCACTTTCCAAAAAGACAAGGAATGGATCCCAAAAAGAAAGAGCCTAATGCTCAGAAACTCTCTGAGTCAAAGAGATGGCCAACAAGAAGACCAATTTAAGGATGAAATTCTTTAGTGGCTCAAAGGGGACTCTCTAGAGAGACTTCAGCATAAGGCTAAGATTCCATGGAGGATATACAGGTTGAAGAGGCAGCTGTAACTGATACCCCCCCCCCCCCCCAAGGAAACAGATAATGTCCGGGTGAGCAGCCAGGGAGGAATTGTCCACCTGGCCTCTGTAGCAACCTAATGCTTCAGGTTGCTACAGAGGCCTTCAAGGATTTTAAGGACAAAGCCTTCTTGAATCCATCCTGGAGGAAGGAAAGTTTAATGAGAGATAAAAGCCTGAAAGGACAAAATCGCCCTCATCCAGCACCATGCCTCAAACACTCTCCACACTTAAGCATAAGCTATAGATGTCGAGTGCTTCTAGGCCTGCAGGAGGGTCACAATCTCATCCTCAGGATAACACTTTCTTCTCAGTCTCAATTGCTCAATAGCCAGGCTGAAAGAACAAAGCGGAGTGCATCCTCCATTTGAGCAGAACTCTGATGGAGAAGACCATACCACGGAGGAAGAACGAGGGGCTCATCCACCAGGAGATGGATGAGATCCACATAACATGGTCTCCTGGGCCACCAGGACCATTCATTCTGGATGAAGAGCAATGCACCAAAGGACCTGGTCTTTCATTGGCCAAGGAGGCAAAACATACAGAAGCTTATCATATGGCCAAATTTGAAGGAGGGTGCCTAGACCCAAGAAGTCAAATTATTTTCTTCTACTGAAAAACCATAGAACTTTGGCATTGTCCTTTTTATCAGGTCCATGAAGGGAGCTCCCCAAGTTGCTATTATTAAAAAAATGCACGGTCAGAGAGCTCTCACTCCACTGGATCCAAAGTTGTCCTGCTGAGAAAATCTGCCTGCGTATTCAAACTCCCCACAATGTGCATCACTGACAGAGCCTGAAGATGTTGTTCCATCCAGAAAAGAAGCAGATGAGCTTCCAAGGTTAAGGCTGCACTCCAGGTACCACCACCCCTCCCCCGCCTGTTCACAAACAACATCACAGTCGCATTGTGTAAGAGAATCTTAGCCATCTAATGAAGCAGTATTATGGCAAAGGCAACCAAAGCTATCTAAATTGCTCTGAGTTCCAGTCGGTTGATCAGCCAAGATGCCTCCATCGATGACAACTTCCCTTGGGCCGTGGGTTTGAGACATTGAGCACCTCAGCCTGAGAGGCTGCCATCCATCATGACCACAATCTATCTCAGATTCGCCAACCTATATTCTCTCTGAAGGTTGGTATTCTGTATCAACCAAGGCATGTTTCTCCTTGCCAGGGGAGGCAGACCTCATATGACTGATGGATTGGATACTAGTGAGAGAGGAGGGAAGACTGGAGTGGCCACATATGAGCTTGAGCCAAGGGGATCACTTCTAGAGTCACTGTCATGGAGACCAGAACATGCATGTAATCCCAGGCTCTGGGACAGGGAAGGCCTAGCAAGCGATCAATCTGCGACTGTAGCTTCATGATGAAGGAAGAAACACTCTCCCAGTGAGTGTGTCAAAGTGAACACTGAGATACTCCAGGGACTGAGAGGGAATCATCCGACTTTTAGAAAGATTGACTACCCAGCTGAGTGACTGAAGAAGATACATCACTACGTGGGTCGCCTCCAAGCTGGCCTGATAAGACGAAGCCCTGAAAAGTCAGTTGCCAGATAATGGTGGATTCTGACTCCTTGATGATGAAGATAAACCGCCACCACCACCATCTTCTTAAGGAAGATTCTGGGGGCAATGGAAAGACCAAATGGCATGGACCTAAACTGGAAGTACTTCTCCAGAATCACAAAACGGAGAAAACGTTGATGCGGACACCAAATGGGGATGTGAACATAAGCCTCCTTGAGGTCCAGAGAGGTGAGAAACTCCAGTGGCTGAACTGAGACTATCACTGAGTAAAGGGTTTCCATTTGGAAATGAGATACCTGCAGAGCCTTGTTCACCCGTTTGAAGTCCAGGATGGAACCAAAAATACCCTCCTTCTTGGGAACCACAAAATAGATGGAATATCTGCCTTGACCTTCCTCTTCAGGATGCATTGTAATCACTGCTCCCAAGTGTAAGACACCCCTTAAGGTGTTGCATATCTCTTTCAAAAAACACCACAGGGGGGCTAAGAAAAAAATCTGTGAGAAAAGAGGAAAACTTCAGCTGGTAGCTTTCCTAAATGAGCTCCAAGACCCACTGGTCTGTAATGATCTGGGCCCACTCCTCATAAAATTCAAACAAATGGATTCCTGTCTGAACGTATGAGGAGGGATCCAGGCCACCTCCATTGGGAAGAGCAGGAAGCACTAGTAGATCAGGGGGGTTGGTCCCCAGGTCTCTTGTCTGCTCAAAAGTAAGGCTGCATATACTGAAAGCGAGACCCAGAGAAGGCCAAAGAATGAACCGGTCTGTATTGCTTTGAGTCCAGGAAATGCACTCAAGGTACAAACATAGATGTCACTGTAGAAGCCATAAACAGGATGCTAGGATTATTAGGAGAGGGATGCAAAATAAGACCAAAAATATTATAATGCCTATGTATCGCTCCATGGTGTGACCTCACACTGAGTATTGTGTTCAAATCTGGTTGTCATATCTCAAAAAAGATATAGCAGAATTAGAAAAGATTAAAAAAGAACAACCAAAATGATAGACGGAATGGAATTTCTCTGATATGAGGAAAGGCTAAAGAGGCTAGGGCTCTACAGCTTGGAAAAGAGATGGCTGACAGAGATATGATTGAGGTCTACAAAATCCTGAGTGGTGTTGAGCAGGCGGAGGTGAATCAATATTTCACTCATTTGAAAAGTACAAAGACCAGGGAACACTCAATGAAATTGCATGGAAATACATTTAAAACAAATAGGAGGAAATATTTTTTTACTCAAAGAATAGTTATGCTCTGGAACTCATTGTCGGAGGATGTGGTAACAGTGGTTTGGACAAATTCCTGGAGAAAAAAATCAATAGTCCGTTATTGAGATGGACATGGGTGAAGCCACTGCTTACCCTGAGATTGGTTGCATAAAATAGTGCTACTAATTGTGTTTCTGCCAGGCACTTGTAACCTGGATTGGCCATTACTGGAAGCAGGATACTGGGCTAGATTGGTCTGACCCAGTATGGCTATTCTTATGTTCTTAAGGCTTAGAGTGATCCTCAGGTAAATGATGGAAATTGGATTCCCCTAAATCCTTGACCAACCATTCCAAATCCTTACCAAACAAGAGCTTGCCCCTAAAGGTGAGCTTGTTGTTGGACTTAGAAGTGACATCTGCTGCCCAGTTCTGATGCCACAATGAGTGATGCACAGACAACACCAAGGCAATTTGCTTTTCTAAAGCCCTAAGTAGATCATAGAGACAATCTGCCAGGCAGGTCCAAGAAAACAAATAGGCAATCGATCTACAAGATCCAGCCGGAAAAAAAAGCAGCAGTGGATCTCAAAAAAATCTCCAAGATGTGCAAAATGTACAAAATGTTCAATTTATTTACCTCTAAAAATAATACATATATAAATAATTAAAAGCCCAACACAGTCATGCTTCACCCTCTCAAAGGGCTATGTCAGAGGTTTGAAACAGAACCCAGTGGTGCTGACAGAACACTTCACCTACTGGTGCTGCTGCTGCTGCTTTTGAGGAGACAGAAGTTTAAAACCAGTAGGTATTCCCAAGCTGGTCCCAAGTCCAGGAAGACCCCCCCTTCCCATTCAACTGCCACCAGGTACACTAGTGCAGGACAGGGTAGTTCTGAAAATGATAGGGATAGTCACTGAAAACCAAAAATCCAGGAGATGTGAGAAACACTTCTTCCACCTGCTGGAGAGAGGATACTGAGGGGGTCTTTTACTAAAGCTTAGCTTGAGTTATCTATGCAGGGCCCATTTTATTCCTAAAGGCCTCAAGCTAAGTTTTAGTAAAAGACCTCATGATTAGGTTTACAATAGACTGGTTTTTAAGGCACAGTTAAATTCTGTTCCCTCTATCTCCACCTGCTAGCAGATGGGCATAACCCACAATCCTAGATTGATCTGTGCTGTGCTAAAGAATGGATTTGATGCTTAAGAATGGGAAGAGTGTTTCTGATGTTATAGTGGGTGATCATCTGGCATCCAGTAATCACTGGATGGTGTGGTTCACAATTGGGAGATACAAAAACAAAAAAGAAGAAGAGAAAACCCCTACGAATCAAGGCACAGAACAAAAATGAAAGTAGGGGAGGACTGACAAAATTCCAATTCAGGGGTAAAAATCAATTTTATTAGTCAGACTGGATGCAGATCTATATTTCAGCATGGGGGCACCTGCCTCAGGAGTCACCAAATCAGTTCACATGGGTATGGATACCAACTCACATAAACTCATGTAGAAACAGCATTGCTATTCCTTGTGATCACGTTTTTTGAAACCTGCAATTTAGTTGCAGCACATAATATTTTACTCTGTTGATATTTGCATTACTGACACTGTTTTTAAAAAGTCTTTTCTAAACACTTGTAAAGTGTCTGCATGAGTTTGTGTACACTGATATCCACAAGCATGGAAATGATTCAATTAAACATGACAAAAAAAAGGATGCTGGTAAACTACTCAGGAAAGCAAATATTCAAATAGAATAAAAAATAACCAATGCAGAAAAAGGGGGGGGGGGGGGTACGACTTTCTTTTCAAAGATATGTTAGTGATAGAAGGAAGTGTTAAGGTGCAAGAATGGGATGAATGATGAGGATACAGTGGAATTGCTTCACAAATATGTATGTTCTGTTTTCACAGATCAAAGGAACTCCATGAAAGTAACAGGTAGCAGATTTAAAACAAACCAATGAAAGTATATTCTCACTCAACATATTGGGTTCCTTTTACTAAGCTGTGCTAAAAAGTGACCAGCGCCATCCCCAGCGCAGGTCTTTCCTGCGTACTATGGCCACTTTTAGTGCGGCAGTAAAATGGTTCCATTTTCTATTTTCCCTATTCATGGTCACGTTCTAATTTCCCCATTAGCACGCAGCCATTACTGTGTGAGCACTTACCAACACCAATTTTCTAGGTGGTAAGAGCTCACGAGCTAATCATGTGCCGATTAGTTAGTGTGTGGCAAAGTAGCCGCACTAACCGATTAGCACAGTACATGCCTACTCTCTGCCCCCCAGACTTGCCTCAGCACTAAAAAAAAATATTTTTTACATGTGGGAAGCGTGAGCTGATCCCAAAACTACAGTGGGACACCAGAGCACGCTTCACAGTAGTGCTTTGTACTGTACTGTAAGCATGCGTTATTGTTTTCCGCAGCTTTGTTAAAGGGCTCCCTAGTCAAGCTGTGGAATTTGTTATGGGAGGATTTGGTCAAGGCAGTTAATGTAACTGAGCTTTGCAAAGTTGTTCATAAACAATTATTAACCAAATAGACTTGGAAAAGACATCACATATCCATGGGTGTGAACAACCTGGATTGGCCACCAGAGCTGACCAAAGAGTATCTAATGCTCCTAGCAAACTTTCAGCTATGTGATTCCCCCCCCCCCCCCCCCCCCAGGTGGCTCAAGGCCTTACATTCTATAGTCCAGTAACTCTTTCTCTTTTCTAACCCCCCCGCCCAGTGGCCTATTTCTCCGCTTCCTGTCCCTAAAGAGGGGAGGAGTGGCCTAGTGGTCAGAGCACCAGTTTTGAAATCCAGAGGTAGCTAGTTCAAATCCCACCACTGCACCTTGTGATCTTAGGCAAGTCACTCAACTGTCTGAGGTACAAACTTAGATTGTGATGCCTTTCAGTAGAGGCTTGCCCTCAAATGCTGCTGCATCCACCCTCCACTGAAGCATTTCCTGTCAGGGGAAGGGCAGGATGTGACAATACTTGTGTGGGCCTCAACTGAAAGGTATCACAAGCTTTCTCCAGAGAAGCTCAGCGCTGAGTGTCTTTGCAGTAGCTGAGAAGTAGGGATTCAGTAAACATGGCAGGGGGAAGATAAGATACTGCTCTGCTGCTGTGCTACTACCTTCCCAAATGTCTCTACCCAAGGTGGATGCCTAGTCTACTTAATAGCAGGGCTGGCCCTGTTGGGCACTATCAAAAACAGGAAGTTAAGGTCTAAAATACAAATTCAAAGTCCAGTGCATGACCTCTAGAGCTTATTGCCACTTTCAATACAGAATAGGATAGGGGATGGGAATTGATATACCACCTTTCTATGGTTATGGGTACTTATTTTGTACCTGGGGCAATGGAGGGTTAAATGACTTGCCCAAGATCACAAGCAGCTGCAGTGGGAATTGGACCTAGTTCACTAGGATCAATGCCTGCTGCCCTAACCACTAGGGTATTCCTGTTTTTACTAAGTGGGAAAATGCACACTGAGGCGCAATCAAGCATCTCACGGTACTGTTGGCATCTGCACATGCTTCCCACTTGCTAAAAAATGTGTTTTTTCTTTTTTAGCACTGGGAGCAGAGAGTAGACATGCCTAGCACTAATCAGTTAGCTCAGCCACGTTGCCATACGCCTACCGATTAGTGCATGGCTACTGCATGAACCCTTTCTGCCTATTAAATGTAAAATCAGCCATTTTACAGCTGCACTAAAAGTGGCCTCAGCACACATGCAAACCCTCATGCTAGTAACAGAGCAGGACACCTTTTATTGCACTTAGTAAAAGGGCACCGATATTCATTAACTGTCTTGATTATATTTGATTTACCGTATTTTTCTGACTATAAGACGCACTTTTTCCCCCCAAATTTGGGAGGAAAATGGGGGGTGCGTCTTATAGTCCGAAGGTAGCGAGGTCCGAGTTCGGGATCGCCCTCCCCCCGAGTTCGGGATCGCCCTCCCCTACTCACGTCACGCGATGTTCCCTGGTGGTCTAGTGACGTCGGAGCAGGAAAGAGCCCCCTCTTTCCTGCCCAGCGCGCTGCTCTCCGTCCTCCTGTATGCTGCCTGATGGTCTCGGCGAGATTCAAAATGGCCGCCGAGACTTCAATTCTCGGCGGCCATTTTGAATCTCGCCGAGACCATCAGGCAGCATACAGGAGGACGGAGAGCAGCGCGCTGGGCAGGAAAGAGGGGGCTCTTTCCTGCCCCGACGTCACTAGACCACCAGGGAACATCGCGTGACGTGAGTAGGGGAGGGCGATCCCGAACTCGGACAAGATGCACCGGAGCACCTAGGTTTTAGAGGAGGGAAAAAGGAAAAATTTTTTTTTCCTATTTCCCTCCTCTAAAACCTAGGTGCGTCTTATGGTCCGGTGCGTCTTATAGTCCGAAAAATACGGTAAAAGGTTTGTCTTGCCATGCTATAGCTTTAAACTAAAAATTATGATGTGATTTTATATGTATTATGCTGATTTTAATATAAGTGCATGGATGGATGGAGATCGATCAAAGGAATAAATAAATAAATAAATAAATAAATAAATAGGAGGCATGATTTCTCAAATAAAAAAAAACATTCAATTAAATTGAACCTTGGCTTTAAACTGTAATATGTTATTATTTAAATATGGGATGTCTTCCAACCTCAGCTTCTCTTTTCAGAGCAGCAGCTAAATTTATTGCCCCATTCTAGTTAGAACATATTTGCAAGGAAAGAGATGACTAGGTATGCACATGGATGCTGGAGACAGTATTTTACAAAAGCAGTGGTGAGCAATGAAAACAATTCAAGACACTCTAGGATCAGTATGCCTCTGTATCTCAGCATAGCAGCAGCCTGCATGTGAAAATATCCATGGCAGCCCATGAGCTTATACTTATCCAAGTGACTTTTGCTCTGGTTCATTGTGCACTTAACAGGCATAAATGCCCTGTCAGCCTGGATGAGCCCCCCTGTCCCCAAGAATATACTGCCATGTTGTTGTTGGCTAAGTAAAAGTGATTTCTATTGATGCTGTACTGGAAATCAATGTGGACAGATGCACAGTGATCTATGATCCTGCTCATAAGAAGACAACTGAAACAGTGCTGCTATCATCTGACATGACAACCTTTAAATAAACAGTATGGCAAGCTACAACACAATCTCCTTCCCCCCCACACACACACAACAAAATATGACAGTTATCGGTATATCAATAAATGCACAAATACTATGGCCAAAGTAACTTTCTACATACTGGGACAATATATCCTACCTATGAAGAGCAAATAACATAAAAAGGCTCTGGGGTACACAGTGCCATTTGTGGCCCCACCAAAAAATATGGAGTGTCATTGACAGGACCAGGATTCAAAGCCTGCACATCAACATGCAACAACTAACTTAAACAGTAAGCCAATGCCTGACTTATGAGATTCCTTCCATTGTCGGACATTTATTTACATAAGTACAGCATCATTTACATCATTACATAAGTACAGTACATTTCCAGTACAGCATCAATAGAAATCACTTTTACTTAGCCAACAACAACATGGCAGTATATTCTTGGGGACAGGGGGGCTCATCCAGGCTGACAGGGCATTTATGCCTGTTAAGTGCACAATGAACCAGAACAAAAGTCACTTGGATAAGTATAAGCTCATGGGCTGCCATGGATATTTTCACATGCAGGCTGCTGCTATGCTGAGATACAGAGGCATACTGATCCTAGAGTGTCTTGAATTGTTTTCATTGCTCACCACTGCTTTTGTAAAATACTGTCTCCAGCATCCATGTGCATACCTAGTCATCTCTTTCCTTGCAAATATGTTCTAACTAGAATGGGGCAATAAATTTAGCTGCCATAAGTACATAAGTGTTGCCATATTGGGAAAGACCAAAGGTCAATCAAGCCCAACATCCTGTATCCAACAGTGGCCAATCCAGGTCACAAATACCCGGCAAGATCCCCAAAAAGTACAAAACATTCTATACTTCTTATCCCAGAAATAGTGGATTTTCCCCAAGTCCATTTAATAATGGTCTATGGACTTTTTCTTTAAGAAGCCATCCAAACCTTTTTTAAACTCCTCTAAGCTAACCACCTTTACCACATTCTCTGGCAATGAATCCCAAAGTTTAATTACACGTTGAGTGAAGAAAATGTTTCTCCGATTCGTTTTAAATTTACTACATTGTAGCTTCATCGCATGCCCCCTAGCCCTAGTATTTTTGGAAAGGATAAACAGATGCTTCACATCTACCCTTCCACTCCACTCATTATTTTATAGACCTCTATCATATCTCCCCTCAGCCGCCTTTTCTCCAAGCTGAAAAGCCCTAACCGCTTTAGCCTTTCCTCATAGGAAAGTTGTCCCATCCCCTTTACCATTTCCGTCGCCCTTCTCTGCACTTATTCTAATTCCACTATATCTTTTTTGAGATATGGTGACCAGAATTGAACACAATATTCGAGGTGCGGTCGCACCATGGTGCAATACAAAGGCATTATAACATCCTTATTTTTGTTTTCCATTCCTTTCCTAATAATACCTAACATTCTATTTGCTATCTTAGCCGCAGCAGCACACTGAGCAGAAGGTTTCAACATATCATCAACGACGACACCTAGATCCCTTTCTTGGTCTGTGACTCCTAACGTGAAACCTTGCATGACATAGCTATAATTCGGTATCCTCTTTCCCACATGCATCACTTTGCAGTTGCTCACATTAAACATCATCTGCCATTTAGACGCCCAGTCTCCCAGTTTCATAAGATTCTCTTGTAATTTTTCACAATTCTCCCACGATTTAACGACTTTGAATATTTTATTTATTTATTTCTTGGGATTTATTTACCGCCTTTTTGAAGGAATTCACTCAAGGCGGTGTAGAGTAAGAATAGATCAAACATGAGCAATAGGCAATTACAACAGTAAAAATATTCAGGTAACAATACAAAATATGGCATGGTATACTACTTGCAATGACAATATGCAATAAGGCAGACCAAAAGGTCGTACTACAAAACTAAAATTGGGCTGGACTACAAAATTCTGAAGAAGAAACTACCATCTCGTGAACAAACTACTGGACACAACGCTGGTCACCACAACCAATACTGACATCCTATCTGCAGACAACCTTGCTAAATATTTCAATGAAAAAAATCGTAAATCTACACAAAGCCCTACCTAGGAACAACATGGACATAGAAAACTTCATTAATGGTCTAGACCCAACCCCTGGTGAATACCCTGCTAACCGAATATAGTCAAATTTCACATGAGTCACAATCAGGATTTTGACCCCTACACAGTACCAAAACAGTACTACTTACTCTCCTAACCAAATTCAAGCAGGAAATCGCAATAGGCAAAGCATTCTCCTCCTCCACTTTGACATGTCAAGTGCATTCAACATGGTCAACCACAACATACTACTAAGACTTCTAGAATACTTTAGAATCGGTGGCAGTACTCTCAACTGGATCAAGGGCTTTCTAACCACAAGAACATATCAAGTGAAATCAAAATCAAACATATCATCACCGTGGAAACCAGACTGCGGAGTGCCGCAGGGATCACCACTATCACTGATCCTTTTCAACCTCATGATGATGCCACTAGCCAAGACCTTATCCACCCAAGGCCTTAACCCATTTATCTACGCTGATGACATTCCATTATATATTCCCTTCAAACATGACTTGGCAGAAATCACCAACAAAATCAAACTCAGCTTAAACACCATGAACTCGTGGGCTAACACATTCCAACTAAAACTCAATACAGAAAAAACACACTGTCTCATCATCTCATCACAATACAATACTTACAAACCCATAAGCATCAACACCCCAGGATACACCTTCCCTATCTCAGACAGCCTGAAAATTCTCGGAGTAACAATTGACCATAACTTCTCACTTGAGACCCAAGCGAAATCCACCATAAAGAAAATGTTTTTCTCAATGTGGAAACTCAAAAGCGTGAAACCATTCTTCCCGACGGAAATATTTCGAAACCTGATACAAACAATGGTACTAAGCCATGCAGACTACTGTAATGGAATCTATGCGGGATGCAAAAATCAAATCATAAAAAAACTTCAAACCGCCCAAAACACAGCAACCAGACTTATATTTGGAAAAATGCGTTTTGACAGTGCCAAACCACTCAGAGAAAAACTGCATTGGCTACCAATTAAAGAATGAATCACGTTCAAAATCTGCACGACTGTTCATAAAATCATTTACGGCGAGGCACCTGGATACATGACAGACCTCATTGACCTGCCATCCAGAAATACCACTAAAGCTACAAGATCATACCTAAACCTCCACTACCCAAGCAACAAAAAACTCAAATATTTTATTTATTTGTTGCATTTGTACCCCACGTTTTCCCACCTATTTGCAGGCTCAATGTGGCTTACATAGTACAGTGAGGCGTTACCACCTCCGGTGGTGAAACAAATACAGAGTAATGTTAAAGGGAATGAGATATATGCGTTACTGACACATTAGAGGAACGAGAGAGGACGAGTTATATAATGTTTATTGCAAGTTTTGGTTTCGTTGTGTTGCTGAATTCAGGCACTTAAGTTGGGTCAGTAGTGTATGCCTTTTTGAACAGATTGGTCTTTAGTGATTTCTGGAAGTTGAGATGGTCGTGCGTTGTCTTTCTGGCTTTCGGTAATGCATTCCATTGTTGCATACTTATATAGGAGAAGCTATAGAAGTGATAAGTAGTAGTAGTAGTAGTAGTAGTAGTAGTAGAAGCTGGATCCGTAAATTGATTTGTACTTGAGTCCTTTGCAACTAGGATGGTGAAGATTTAGGTATATTCGTGATGTTCCAATTGTGGTTCTGGTTGGCAAGTCTATGAGGTCAGTGATATACCCTGGGGCTTCGCCATAGATAATCTTGTGGACTAGGGTGCAGATTTTGAAAGTAATACATTCTTTGATTGGGAGCCAGTGCAGTTTTTCTCGTAGAGGTTTGGTGCTGTCGAATCATGATTTTCCAAATATAAGCCTGGCTGCTGTGTTTTGAGCAGTCTGTAGTTTCTTTATGAGTTGTTCTTTGTATCCCGCGTAAAGTCCGCTGCAATAGTCGGCATGGCTGAGTACCATTGATTGTATCAGGTTGCGGAAGGTTGCCCTTGGGAACAATGGTTTCATGCGTTTAAGTTTCCACATTGAGTGGAACGTTTTCTTGATTGTAGAGTAAATTTGGGTCTTGAGAGTAAGGTTCTGGTCGATTGTGACACCAAGGATTTTCAGGCTATCTAAAATGGGGAGGGCGTAATCTGGGGTGACTAAGTTTGTGGGTATATTCAAGTTGTATTGTGATGAGAGGATAAGGCAGTGTGTTTTTTCTGTATTGAGTTTTAGTTGGAATGTGTTTGCCCATGAGTTCATGATATGGAAGCCAAGGTTGATTTCGTTGGTGATTTCTGTCAGATCATGTTTGAAAAGGATGTATATTGTGACGTCGTCTGCATAGATGAATGGGTTAAGGCCCTGAGTGGATAAGGACTTGGCTAATTGGGGTCATCATTAGGTTGAAAAGGATCGGTGATAGTGGTGATCCTTGAGGTACTCCACAGTCTGCTTTCCAAGGTGATGATATATTAGAGTTTACTTTCACTTGGTATGTTCTGGTGGTTAGGAAACCCTTGATCCAACTGAGTATGGTTCTGCCAATCCCGAAGTAGTCTAAGTATGCTGTGGTGGAGAAGTATGCTTTTGCCTGTTGCTGTTTCCTGTTTGAATTTGGCCAGGAGGGTGGTTAGCACTGTTTTGGTGCTGTGGCGGGGACAGAATCCTGATTGTGATTCATGCAGAATTGGAGAATTTATGTATGTAATTGGTCAATTGTTTGGTTACCATACTTTCCATCAGCTTGACTGCTAGTGGGATAGATGCTACTGGGCGGTAATTGGTGAGATTGTTTGTTTTTTTTCTTGGTATCTTTTGGTAAGGTCATGAGTAGAATGTTGCTGTCATCCTTTGGGAAGAGGCCTTGTTGGAGCATGAAGATTAGGTGGGATGTGATATCCTACCCTTACCTAACCTTGACACAATATTAAATGTATCTGTCACCCTGCAATGACTTTGCTAAGAAAATATGTAAGCCACATTGAACCCGCAATGACTATGTTAACAAAACTATGTAAGCCACATTGAGCCTGCAAATAGGTGGGATAATGTGGGATACAAATGCAATAAATAAATAAATAAAATATCTGTTATGAAGCGATCGGGGCGGATTTTAAAAGGTAACTGGGGTAGTTGTCCAGTTTGCAGTGAGTGTTGGCGGCTCTGTTAATCGCATGGGCCATTGTTTCAGCAGTGAGGAGAGCAAATTTTGACCAGATTTGATCCGCTGGGTATTCTCCTAAGGTTGGGTCTAAGCCATTGATGGAATTTTCAATATCGGCAGTGTTCTGAGGAAGATTGTTTCATAGTTTTACAATTTTTTCATTGAAGTATTTGGTGAGTTTGTCTGCCGATGGGATGTCTGAGTTGGTTGTGGTGACCAGAGTAGTGTCCAGTAGTTTAAGTATGAGTTGGTATGCATCCAGCTTTTCCTACTTAAGCACACAACTATGGAACGCACTGCCAAAAATAGTAAAAACTATGCCAGACCACCTTAATTTCCGGAAATCACTAAAAACGGTCCTGTTCAAAAGAGCAAACCCCACCAACCCAACATAAAAATACATGGACACATGCGACACAATGCAACCAAAGAACATAAAGGACATTAACTGACCCTTCTTCCCCCCCCCCCCCTTTCTAAGCTTCCCCAATCTACACCTACCTTACATGTACCTTATCTATCACAACATCACTTGTATTCATTTGTACCATGTATCTGTTCAGACTGGAATCGGCTAACGCTGTTAACGGCAATATGTAAGCCACATTGAGCCTGCAAAAAGGTGGGAAAATGTGGGATACAAATGCAACAAATAAATAAATAAACACAATACGTAATAGAACATTGTAATTGGTAGTGAAGGGTATGGCAAAGTTGTAACATATAAATGAGTAAGAAAGTAGGAAGAATTTGAAAGTAAGGTGACTGATTTGAAGAAAGTTGCACATGAGGTCAGAGAGATGGTTAAATATTATCTCAGTTAGGCTAGGAGTGGATAAACATGTCCCGCTGCAGTATTTGCAGCCTGAGTCAATCCTTGTGTGTGTGAGTAAGACTAACAAGTTAGTTACTTCTTCCATTAAAGACTTGGTTGAAGAGCCAAGCTTTCACCTGCTTCCTGAAGTAGAGATATCTTGTATTAAGCAGAGCCTTTCAGGCAATGCATTCCAGAGTGTGGGGGCTACTTCGGAGAAGGCTTGCTTGCGGGTATCACATAGTGTAATGTCTTTTGGAGAAAGTGTAGTTAGTGAAAATCCTTGGGAGGAACTTAGTGTCCTTGGCAGTGTGTGTGTGGAGGATCATCCTATTCTTCAGATGCTCGGGGCTATTTCCTTTCAGGGCCTTGAAGATCAGACATAGAGTTTTAAGTTTAGCCCTGTATTGTACTGGTAGCCAATGAAGGTTTTGCAAAAATGGTGTGATGTAGTCACGTCGCTTGCAACCTTCTATGAGTATTGCTGCTGCATTCTGAATCAACTGGAGCTGGTGCAGGCCCTTTGTAGTCAGACCATTGTATAGTGCATTGCAGCAATCCAGTCTTGATGTTACCATTGCATGCACAACTGGGATAAGATTTACCTTCTCGATGTAAGGAGAGAGGCAGCATAGCTGTCGCAAATAGTAGAAGCACCTCTTGAAGGTTGCTTGGATTTGGGGAATCAGAGTAAGTGTTGAATCTAACTGTATTCCAAGGTTCCTGACTTGTGATTTGAGGGAGAGTTCATACTTTCCTAAAGGGATTTTGATGTAAGGTATGTATCCACTTGTGTTAGGGACCCAGAGAAGCTCAGTTTTACTTGGGTTCAGGCAAAGTTTGTTGTGTTTAGCTCATTCTTGAATTAATGTTAGACAGGTAATCAGTTTATTCAAGGCTGTAGTTAAGTCATGTTCAATGGGTATGAGTAGCTGCACATCATCCACATAGATGCAGAACTGAGTGTCCATTGACTGAATCAGCTCAGCTAGTGACTTGAGGTAGATATTGAACAGAATAGGTGACAGTATCGATCCTTGTGGTACCCCGCAGGTCAGTGTCCATGGTGGTGAAGAGTTGCTGCCAAACATTATGGATTGTTGCCTGTCTGATAGATAGGATCTGAACCAGGCAAGTACTGTACCATTGATACCTGTTTCTGTCAGTCGTGCTAGCAAGATATCATGATCCACAGTGTCAAAAGCTGCTGAGAAATCTAGCAGTACTAAGATCGAGGTGAATTTCTTGTCTGGGTTTCTGTGAAGATCATCTAGCAGGGATACGAAGACCGTTTCTGTTCCATAACCGGATCTGAATCCAGATTGACATGGATCTAGCCAGTTACTCTTTTCTAGCCATTCATTAAGTTGAACACAGACTGCTTGTTCTATGAGTTTCCCTAGAAACGGGATGTTGGATACTGGCCTGTAACTTTCAAGATTGTCCTGGTCAGGGTTGATTTTCTTCAGCAGAGGGCAAACCACTGCCCTTTTCAATGCTGTTGGTAGTTGCCCATTAGAAAGAGAGGTGTTCACAATTTTGGTGGCACCTTCTGTAAGGCCCATACTTACCTGCTGCACTATATTTGATGAGCAGGGTTCGAGGGAGCAGGTAGTTGGTTGAAGGTCTCTTAGGAGTTTGTCAAGGCTCTCCTCTGTTATTAGGTTAAAAATGTTCCATCTGTCTCTGTTAGGAGGTGGTGAGTGTGTGCACCCCTGGTTGACTGGTTGGGCACTGTGTGGGATTGCCTGTAAATCCTGGTAGAGACTTTTCGTTTTGTTGGCAAAGTATGCAGCAAAATCATTGCAGTTCAATTTAGACTGGGGAGGCTGGTTTTGTTGTGGGGGTTGCAGTAGGCTGTTTACTATATTGAACATTTGCTTTGTTGAATTGGCAGCCTGTGCAATGCATTGAGAGAAATACTGGTTTTTGGTTGCTGTTAAGGCTTGGCTGTACTTTGCCATGTGCTTCCTGCAATTTAGCCTGTCTTCATCCGGGTGAGATTTGTGCCATCTCCTTTCTACTTTTCCTCTTTTGCGTTTAAGGATCCAAAGTTCTGGAGAAAACAAAGGTGAGCGTTTGTGAGTGGGGATTAAGACCTCTTTTAGTGGTGCTGTTTTCTCTAAGGTCTTGGCTAAGTGTGTATTCCAGATGTCAACTTGTTCTGACACTGCTGTCTTTTCATCTACATGTGGATAGTCCAAGGCCTCTAGCAAATTCTCATCGGTCAGCTTTTTTTTGTCTCTGATCTCCTTCCAAACTCTGGGAGGTGCCATTGTTTTCAGGTGGTCACTTAGGGAGAATTTAATTAGAAAATGGTCTGACCATGATAGGGGTGTTATTTTAATACTGTTATCCTAGAATTCTGGGATATCCACCCCTTTGTAGAATACCAGGTCTAATATGTGACCCTTTTTGTGGGTTGGAGAATTGATCACCTGTATAAATCCTAGTGCTGTCATCGTGTCCAGAAAGGCAGCTGTGGTGGTATCTGGGGTTTTGATGTGTAGATTGGAGTCTCCCATGATCACCAACCTAGGGTAATTCAGGGTCACTTGAGTAATCAGGTCTAGGAGTTATTGCACAGATAATGTGTTGTTAAGAGGTGCTCTGTAAACCATGAGCAGCCAGATTGGCTTCTGCTCTTCAAATTGGATTAAAAGAGATTATGATCCATGTAGCTGGGGGGGGGGGGGGTGTGGATATTCTGCACAGTTTGATTATGTCCCGAATCAAGACTGCTACCCCTCCACCCCGTCTTCCTGGTCTTGGTTAATGTTGGATGTTGAAACCTGTTGGGCATAGTTCACCAAGTGGTAAACCCCCACTTTCATCTAGCCAGGTTTCACTTATTCCTAGGATGTCAAGATGCTGTTCATTTATGACATCATGGATCACTGAGGATTTCTTTGCAGCTGATCTGGCATTCACCAGTCCTATAGTTCCCAAGGATGGTCTGGGGGTGCTGTGGGTAGCTTTGGTGTGACAATGAGGTGATCTTTTAAGTACTGTTATGTAGGTGTTTGACATCTTGCACTTTTGCCTTCTCTTTGGTTTGTGGTAGTTATGGTTTCCTCTCCCACATCAGCAAATTTAATTACCTCACTAGTTATTCCCATCTCTATGTCAACTATAAATATGTTAAAAAGCAGCTGTCCCAGCACAGACCCCTGGGAACCCCACTAACTACCCTTCTCCATTGAGAATACTGACCATTTAACCCTGCTCTCTGTTTTCTATCTTTTAACCAGTTTTTAATCCACAATAGAACACTACCTCCTATCCAGGTCACATATTTGTTCTCTTGGGCTTCTGCAGCTGCCGTCATGATTATTGCGAATGTCCAGGTCTTGCCAAATCTGAGTAAGTGGAACTGATGTTTCAACAACTATGCTGTGTCTTTCTTCAGGGTGTGCTGTGAAGTGTTCAGCCTCTTTATATACTGTGTTCTCAAAACTGACTAGCTGGGGTTTGAGATGAGCAGTTTCATTGGAACAGTTTTTTTTATTCTGAAAGGCGGAAAAATTTGTTAGTACAATTTAAACGCAGAAAAGCGGGAGATTTTGGTGTGAAATTGAGGAAAAAGTTTGGTGGTTACAAATGTTAATTTTGACAGGAAAACTAAGGTGGGAAAGTTTGTTGGTCACCAGTTTCAATTTTGGAGGGAAAATGAGGTGAAGAACACTACTATGTCCAAACAGGTTTCACATGTTTTCTGAAATAGAGATAGTCTTGTATTAAGCAAAGCTTTTCTGGGACTATGTCCCAGATTGTAGGGGCTACTCTGGAGAAAGCTTGTTGCTAGGTGTCACATTACATGATTTCCTTTGGAGACAGTGTAGTTAGGGATATTCCTGATGTGATCACTTCATTTATGCTTTTTTTCAATCATGGCTGTAGCATTCTGAATCAATTGGGGCTGATGCAAACGTTTTGTAGTCACACCAAATTAGAATGCATTACAGTAATCTAGCCTTGATATTATCATGGCTTGAACAACTGTGACAAGACTTGCTTCTCAATGTATGGAAAGAAAGATCATATTTGTCACAGATTATAGGAACAGCTCCTGAAAGTTGCATGGATTTAGGAAATTAGCATAAGTGTTAGTAATTTGGTTTTAGTTGTATCCCAAGGTTTTTGATTTATGATTTAAGAGGGAGTTTGTAGCTCCCAAAAGGGACTTTGATGTCAAAGTCTGTGATCACTTGTGTTAGAGACCCACAGGAGCTCCACTTTACTTTGGTTTAGGCAAAGGTTACTGTTTTTAGTCCATTCTTGAATTGCTGTTAGTTTATTCAGGACTGTAGGTAAGTCTGGTTCAATGGGTATGAGTAGCTGTATATCATCTACATAGAAGTAGAATTGCGTATTCATTGACCAAATTAGCTTGGCGAGTGGCTTCAGGTAAATATTAACTAAAATAGGTGACAGTATTGATCCTTGTGGTATCCTGTACTTCAGTGCTCATGATGGTGATGAGGTGCTGTCAAACTCTATGGAATGTTGCCTATCTGATAGGATCTGATCTGAACCAGACAAGTACTGTAGCACTGACACCAGTTTCTGCCACTTGTGCTAGCATGATATTGTGGTCCACAGTGTCAAAAGCAGTTGAGAAATCCCCTCCCTTGATTTCTGTGAAGATAATCTAGTAGAGATACAAGGGCCATCTCTGTTCATTAACCAGGTATGAATCCAGACTGGCATGGAACTCTCTCTTCTAGGCAATCATTGAGCTGAACAAAGACATATATGTTTTCATAGAAATGGGATGTTAGATACTGGCTATCAGAGAACTAGGATAATGGGAAGGACAGAGAACTTTCACGAGCCTAGCTGGAAAATAGAAGAAGCAAATTTGGTGAGAGAGAGAGAGATGGAAGTCTCAGGGGTGAGGTTGCTGAAAAAGAAAGCCTTAGAATGTGAAAATCACAAGAAGAATTCCATGAAGCTCAGTGCCATCCAAGGTAATTCACTCATGCCTCTTATCTATCTCAATGCTCCATTTTTTCAGGGACTCTTCTTGAACTTTCATCAATCAATTGGGTAAATGGTCGGTATCCTAAATGAAGAAGGGTAGATAGTGGGGTTTCCTAGGGTTCTGTGCTGGGACTGCTGCTTTTTAAAATATTTATAAAGAATCTAGAGATGTGAACAACTAGTGAGGTAATTACATTTGCTGATGATACATTATTCAAAATTCTTAAATCACAAGAGGTTTGTGAAAAATTGTAAGAGGGCTTTATGAGACTGGGTATCCAAATGGCAGATGATGTTTGATGTGATCAAGTGCAAAGTAATGCATGTGGGAAAGAGGAAGCCAAACTATAGCTAGGTGATACAAGGTTCCACATTAGAAGTTACCGCCCAGGAAAAGGATCTAGGCGTCATCGTTAATGATACATTGAAACCCTATGCTCAGTGTGCAGTGGCGGCTAAGGGATCTTAGGCATTATCAGCAATCCAGGAGCCACATTTTCTATTATTGCAAGGATCCATCCCAAAAGTAAATTTCACATATTATTTCCTCCACACCAATCTTCTGGATTGCATGTCTAGAAACCAGTTTTGATTCTCAATTTTGCTTCTTGTTATTACAATGATGCTGATTTTTTCCACTCCAAGCAGTGTCTAAGGATACTCTTCATTCAGTATTATTTATGGGTAAATTTATTGAGTTAAAGCCCTTACCTATTTTCTCCTGCTGTGAGATTACATTGTTAATCAGCTGTTGCTTGAAATGCCAGGGCAGTCATTTAATTGGGCTCTCATAAATCTTGCATTAACAACAGCACAACTTAGAATTTAAATTAAAACTACTGAGTACTGCAGATTCATCGTATTATACTCATGGAAATCAGCCCCTCATGGTGCAGGCCAGATAAGATGTATTACAAGGGTAACAGAAAATTATGAATCAATATTGATGATAGGAAATATGTTTGAAAAATATTTATGTAAATATCTTACAAATACCTTTACTCAATGGAATCATGACAAGATTTTGTTCATATCCATTCTACAAATGGATGGGTAGACATAATTATGATACAATAGACTTACTCAGTTGAGTGGGTTAATAAAAATTCATCTTTTTAAAATGTTCTTTTCTTTCAACCTTCACATCTTCATTCCCTCTCCTCCTAAGACAACAAACCTGAGTGGCTCATTGATTATTGTAAGTCTGAGGGTTGAAAGGGATTCTTCTTCCAAGATATACTCTTAGCATGGTTCATTGAGTGACAGAATCTACCACAGTAAACACACATCTTCTCTCAGTCCTGGGTCAGAGAACGTCATTATAGCAATGTACCTTCGTAATGGACACCAACATCTACCATACTGCAGCATTGTCTGATATAGAGGACCAGCCAAAATAACTAATTAGGTTTAATGTTTTACATTTTACAAGGCATTCTCAGTTGTACTTACTGGAGTGGGATTTTTATGCCAATCCAGGGAAAAGGAAAACGTATACTTAAAGGGGCCTGTTTCCAAAATAAAAAGCAAATGCCAAAATCAGTATTTACATCAATTAGTAACAAGTATATTTGTTCATGAGGATTGAATCTCATCCAAAAGTCATCAAATTCAGAAAGTATAACAATTTAAAAAGAGCATGATGTTAACAATTAATACAATATATACAACTTTGATTATGCAGTTTTCTACATTACCTATTTGTGCTAAAAGAATCAAATTGAAAATCAAATGAAACCTTACTGCAGTTGACATGGAGCTGATGGTCTTTTACAGTATTAAAATACAATTAAAAATGATCAGAAAGACTGTCTGACTATTCATTTCAAAAGGAGGAACTTAACTTAGATATATCGAACAGGGTATTATAGATAACTAGTAAAAGAGGCCTGTTTCGTAGAGGAATGAAATGGGTGCTAACTAGGTTCCACGCCCCCCTCCCTACCTCCCTCTCTCCCTCCCTCTCTCCCTGTCTGTCATCTGAGTTCCAGCCCCCCTCCCCTCCGAGTTCCATGGCCCCCTCCCTCCCTCTGTCCCTCCCTCTGTCCCTCTCTGTTGACTGAGTTCCAGCCCCTCTCCCTCCCTCCCTCCCTCCATCTCCTCTGGATTCCAGGCCCCCTCCCCTTCGAGTTGCAGGACCTCCCTCCCCCACCCTTTGAGTTCCATGGCCCCTCCCCCTTCAAGCTGCAGGACGGCCCCCTCCCCTTCAAGTTTCAGGATGACCTCCTCCCCTTCAAGTTGCAGGATGCCCCCTCCACTCCCCTCTGAGTTCCATGCCCCCCTCTCCTCCGAGTTCAACACCCCCCGCCTCCCTCCCTTGAAGTGCAAGCAGGACCTGTCCTCCGACAGCCCCTCACCTTCCTGCGTGCCGGCTGTAATTTAAAAATTGTTACTTCGGGGTCCTGCATCAGCATTGAAGGTGAGCGGCGCTACAGACTGCCTTCCCATCTGTCTGAGCTCTGCCTCTGGTCCCGCCCTCATTTCCTGTTTCCGGAAGGGCGGGACCAGAGGCAGAGCTCAGACAGATGGGAAGGCAGTGTGAAGTGCCGCTCACCTTCAATGCTGACGCCGGACCACGAGGTAATAATTTTAAAATTAGAGCCGGCACACAGGAAGGTGAGGGGCTGCCGGAGGACAGGTCCTGCTTGCACTTCGAGGGAGAGAGGCGGGGGGGGGGGGCGTGGAACTTGGAGGGGAGTGGAAGGAGGGAGGGAGGAGGGTGTCCTGCAATTTGAAGGTGAGGGGGGCGTTCTGCAACTCGGAAGGGAAGGGCAGGGGGGGCGGACTGCTGAACTGGGAGGGGATGGAGATGGTGGTGCGAACTCGTAGCGCCCGTGCTTGAGACGCGTCGCGGTTTCCCAGGCAACACAGTGACGTCACCGGAATGCTTCAGACATTACGAACCGGGCTTTAACTTCCTGGCAGTCAGCTTCAGAACGTTGAGGGTGCAAATTATAGATGATGATGATGATGATGGCAGAGAGAGTGAATTCTCAGGGTCATTGGTGTCAAATTAGAACTGATCAGAGCTGCTTGACTCAGGACAGTCCTGGAGCTTTCAGGTGGTAATGCCTGTTTCTGTGGCTATCAGATGAGAGTGACAGAAATGTAGGAGAACTGCTGTCCTATTTTTCAACATTAGAAAAAATGGCAAGAGAAGAAAGGGAATGGGACTTGATATACCGTGTTTCTGTGTTTTTTTGCAACTACATTCAAAGCGGTTTACATATTATATACAGTTATTTCTACCTGGGGCAATGGAGGGTTAAGTGACTTGCCCAGAGTCACAAGGAGCAGTGGCGTACCAAGGGGGGGGGGGGGGGTCCACCCGGGGTGCACCCCGCTGGGGGGGTGCCACATGCCTGTCTGCTCTGCTCGTTCCTGTTCCGGGGCAGAGGGAGCATGGAACGAGTGAAGCAGACAGGCACGCGGCACCCCCCTCAGCAGGTAAAAATGGCCAATCTGAGCTTCATCTTCCACCAGTTCCATACCCCTTCCATCACAGTAGTGGACAGGAAGACTCCTCTACATCCTGACCACTTCATTAGATTTAATATGTTTGCAGAGAGATGGTGTAAAATTGTTGGAAGATGTTATGTTCCTTAGTATTGCAGACAAATCTTCTGCTTAAACTTCAGAGGTTGCTGATGAAGATGTTCCTTCTATGCAAGTTGCTTCCATCCAAATTTTGATTTACGTTTGCTCACAATCTGATGTGATCATTCCAAATGAAGGATTTCAGTGAGTAGCTAGTATTTAGTGTGAAAGATACCAACTGGTAAATCCCTCAAAGAGTAGGTATTAGGGAAACAATGTCTGCAAATGGGTGGCAGATTCCATACAAGTAATGAACCTTACTTCTAAGCCAGGGGATGAGGAGTATGATCTCAGTCTTTCAAATTTACTACTAAACACCTGCACTAGTGCTTGCATCATGCCAAAGAGAGCTTCCAATTGGAGTTCATATGATAGAACATGTACAGGCAACCTCTATATTCATTAGTATGCATCCATTAGTACACATTCAGTTCAATAGTGTGCCTTTTTAATTTTAGTTATGCATTAAATTGATTTAACATACGTTGATTGATTTAGCACACCTTAAATATGTTGGTGAGTGCACATTTGATCAATTTAGTGCCTACTTAAAAATCACTATATAAAACTGAGAACATACACAAAACTCAATAAACCTTTTAGCGAAAAGAAAAAGAAAACTAACTGAATGTTTCTTGCCAGTGCACATCCCTAGTAGATATGTTAGCTGCAGGAGAAGGTAACCAGGCCAAGGAGTTTCTGGGAAAATTAAGGTTTTATCAATAGATATACATTGTAACCACAGTAACCATGATGAAGAACCAGCCAGAAAATGACTGAAGATGCAGAAGAGAAAAAAATATTATTTATTTCTTTTAAACAGAAACTGGAAGGATGCCATATCTAGCTGCAGCAAGCATACCACACCTGAGCCCATTTTTGTTCAGTTACAGAACCATTATACTGTCTTGAAAACAGCTGAAGAGGAAGGCATGCAGCAGACAAGAGGAGGAAGCAAAGCACTACAGAAGCCATAAGTGAAGAAGAGTAGTTGTTGCAAATTCTATAAGGGACTGAAGGACCCATCTATAGACTAGATTTGCTCAGTGATGTATGCAGCCTGCCAGAAGCCCAAATCCAAGACATTGTGGAAAAGTTGCCTTTTGACCACTAGTTCTAGCTTCTAAGATATATACGCACCAACGATACTATAAGGTATTTTTTTTATTACATTTGTACCCCGCGCTTTCCCACTCATGGCAGGCTCAACGCGGCTTCAATATTATATACAGATACTTATTTGTACCTGGGGCAATGGAGGGTTAAGTGACTTGCCCAGTGTCACAAGGAGCTGCCTGTGCCTGAAGTGGGAATCGAACCCAGTTCCCCAGGACCAAAGTCCACCACTCTAACCACTAGATAAAATGGGACTACAGGACATGGAGCATGTGTGAAAGAGGTTGGGGTCCAGGTGGTGTTCTCATCTAATATTGTGACAAAAGGTAAAGGAAGAAGCTCTGCTGAGAAAATATGATACAACCTGTCAAGAGTATCTTTTCTCATAGAGTTGCCAATCTAGTGAGAACATTAGTTTAATTGGGGAATGTTAAACCGTCCCCCCCCCCCCCCCCCCACACACACAGATGAGTAGAGTATGTAAAAATCATAACTATATCCTGTATGAATAATTGGGAATACTTGGAGTGTAATTTCATAAAAGGTTGCCTTGTGTAAATGCCCTGTAGGTGCCTCTTTTAAGCCTATCTTACAAAGCCATATGTAACTTTTCACATTTATTTAATATATTTATTTATTTGTTACATTTGTATCCCACATTTTCCCACCTTTTTGCAGGCTCAATGTGGCTTACATAGTACCGTAAACGGCGTTAGCCGATTCTAGTATGAACAAGGTGATATTGAGGTACATGTATGGTAAAGACCATTGGGAGGAACTTAGAGAGGGAGAGGAATGATTAAGATACGTCCAGCTACGCTCTTTAGTTACGTTATGTCGCTGGTATCCCTTGCCAGTCAGGATTTCAGGATATCCAAAATGGAGTATGCATGAAAGAGATCTGCATATAATGTAGAGGCAGTGTATGCAAATCAAGATCATGCATATCCATTGTGGATATCCTGAAAATCTGACTGGCATATATACTGCCAATAATAAAATAATATCTTAGTGATTTACAATTAATATGTTAAATCTCAGGAAGGAGTGGGTTGAAACAAGAGGGTACCTAATTTACAATATTCCATTAAAATCATATTGCATCTAAAGGGTTCTAAAATTTATTATATTTAGATTATACTTATAGAAAGATACAATAGGAGGGAAGGAATGTGAAAAGAAAACAAGACTAGAGTGAATATGCCAGGCAACTATGAACTATAAACATAATCCGATTGAAATTCAAAGTTATTTAAATGGGCAGGAGAGGTTTCTGCCTGCTTAAATCACTTGGAGCCAGCTAACTGGCGATATTCAGAGTCAAGAAGAATAAAATAAAGGGATGGGGCAGAGAGGGGTGCATGGAGTGTTGCAGAGAGGGCTTTGGCAACTGGAGGGGAGGAGAAGGAAGTGGAGGTGAGAGGTGGGGAGAAGAGAGAGAAGGTAAGTTGACTGCAGGATAAGGGACGGGGGAGTATGGGTCAAGGAATGGGACATAAGAGTAATAGAAAGTGCAAGGTATATGAGGGAGTTGGAAAGATAAAAAGCTGTTTTGTGCAGTTTATCAAGGAAAAGGGGATGGGCCTGATCAGCAGGACTTATCCAGGTAGGTTCCTTTCCTACTCAGTTAAGCCCTGCTGAATATCATCACCCATTTACTTTTATTATACAGCCTAAACCTAAACTGAACCTGATCTTATTTGGGCACATGAGCAGAGAGAGACTGCTTCCACTTTGAAGCCTATCTTTCCTCTGTACCTCAGGACCTAAAGGCAATGAGAGTGATCTCCCCCTTCACTACTGTAGTACTTATAGGATGCTAGTCAAGTTTCAGGTTTAATTTTATGTGATATTCTGCCTTAGGGATGAACCATCAAGATAGTGTAGAATAAACATAAAAAAAATAAATAAATAAACCGTATTGAACTGCAATTCTGACAGGAAAGAGATGAGAAAATATAAATCATTCTCTTACTGTGCTCCCTTACTCAAGTATGGCTGCAACCATACTCCAATAACGTTGGCCTGCAAAATGAGGGCCCAAGGGATTCACTCCAATAATAATCCCCATAGTGAGCATGTTGCAATAAAATTCATATGCAGGTGGATCTTATGCTTAGCAGCAGCTGGTGTCAGAGCAGTAAAATACAAAGGAACCTTTATTTTCTGCTTTTCTACTATTATTCTTATTTTGTTCCGTAGGTTTTATGCTGCCTTCAAAGATAATGTATTTGTGTAATATAAAACCAATTTAAGTAGCTGGAACATATTTGGACCCAGAATGGCTCTTGGAAACAGAAAGACTCTGTTGTGATGAGAACACTTTTGCTAATAAAGAATGAGGAAAGAAGAAATACAGGTGGAAGTAACATATGAACTGAACTATGTCTAAATGTTGTGCTCTTTAAGTTATCCTGAGGCATTGGTAGCCTTTTAAAGTGTAATAAATTAACTAGGCTCTTTGTGGTGAAAAAAAGGATGTAGCAGAGATGGCATTTTACCCAAGTATTGATCAAACCTTGAGTTTCCATCCACAGAACATGCCACAAGATTCATTCACAATGTAGGAAATAATCAGTTGTGTTCTAGGCTGGTGAACCTCTAAAAAGCATCAGTATATAAAACGATACTTTAACCTTTGCCTTCATAAATCATTCATAGTTTTAACAAAAATGTGGCCATTTACTGTATCAGTGTTTTAGGTACATTCCCCCCTACTCCCCTTAAAAAAGGAGACTCTCTTAAGTGGTCAATAACTTGACATACCAATCCTTCTCAGACCTAGTGTAAGTTTATTCTTTGAAATCAATTTTGTCAAAAAAAGTGTTGCAGTTCTGTAGAACAATGTTATATAGATCCAGTTAGTGCTTTGAAGGAAAGTTTCAAAGCATTTGCACTGAGACAATAACTAAAATTTATGAGCCACCACATTTAAAAAAGTGCATGGAATATATTTATGCAGCAGTCACCCTTCTAGTTACAATATGTATAGGTATGCAGTTTAATTTAGGACAGCTTTCTTAAGGTCTAAGTTCTATTGCATAGCTATGTAGATAATTGTTGACTAATGCCACTATGTGTTAGATATTCAAAATGATTTCAGCAGGCAGGACTGGCTTCTGCCTGGTTAAATTGCCTTGGCCACACAACGTCACTGAATATCAGCTGTGACCAGGGCCCGCCCAACCCAGTAAGCGGGGTAAGCACCGCAGGGGGGTGCCTGCCTTCAAGGGCGCCGCATGCGCAGCTGCCCGCCCAGAGCGGAGTTGCCCGCCCTCCCTCCATCCCTCTGAGTTCCAGGGCCCGCCCTCCTTCCCTCCCAGTTCCAGGGTCCCGCTCTCCGACTTTTAAAAACCATCTTCTTTCCTCGTCGGGTTACGGCAGCAGCAGCACGCAGTGAAAAGCATGCAGGCTTGGCGCTTCAGCCTTCTCTTTTCTGTCTCTCAGCTCTGGTCCCACCCTTGTGGAATCAGGAAATGAGGGCAGGACCAGAGCTGAGAGACAGAGAAGGGAAGGCTGAAGCGCCGAGCCTGCACGTTTTTCACTGCGTGCTGCTGCCGGCATAACCCCGATGAGGTAAGAAGATGGCTTTTAAAGTTCAGAGAGAGGGACCCTGGAACACGGAGGGAGGGAAGCCCTGGAACTCAGAGGGAGGCCCTGGAACTTGGAGGGAGGGAGACAGGGAGACCAGGTGACCCTGAGGCAGGTAACGAAACGCTGGCCACCGTTGGTCTTGGTCTTACACAGCGTCTTGGGAGTCCAGATGAATTTAAGCTAAGTGTTATTTATAACGAATTTCTAAGTAAAGGAAAAGCAATAAAAGAAAAGTTTGTAGAGGTGGCTGCCGATGATGAAGCAGCCCAGCCCCTGTGAGCTTTCAAATTGTGTAGCCGGGGGCTTCGTGAGGCGTCACCTCTCGTACTTATAAACTTAAAATATGGTCAGCTGAATTGCCAGTTGGATTTTTGACTGCTCCTTTCCATCAATTTATATTGTTGTTTGCATATATATTCACATCTACTTGCGTGCTTCTTCCTTGTTTCTAAATTCTAAGATTTTTCCTTTTAATTTTTCTCCTGTACACCACCGCTGCATTGTCATGGCTTTAAGTTTCACTTTCTTATTAGTTATTTTATGTTTGATTAATGAAATGTCCTCTTGATTCCTGTATAAGTGGTTTGATGCTTGGTTGAAGCTTTAAAACGCAAATTAAAAAAAATAAGAGAAAATAAAGTGCCTTGTTCTGAAAATGGAAATCTATGTATGTTATTGCGATTTATATTGAGATTCTGTTCCATCAATTATAATGGCGGTTTTACCTGGTAGATAAAACTAGCTGGCAGGGGAGAGCATACATAGAAGGTCATGGTGTTTTATACTGCTAGTTAAAAAGTGTGTGGGGGGAGTCAAGGAAAGGGTACATGATGTGGTGGTGTGCATGATGTGTAGAAGAGTTGCTTTGGCTTGCCCCTCTGTAGTCACCCCAAATATTTATGTCTAGAGAGAAAAACCCTAGCACTGGCACTGTTTATATAGTTACACTTAGTGACATCCAACTGATTTTCTTTGCATCTCTAGGCCGGTTATTGAGCTGCTTTTAGTTTCCAACACTTCCTTTGGAGTGACATGTTCAAGCGTGCAGGACAAGGTGATGACAAAGATGGCTGGATCTTTGACATTTTAGAGTTGAATTCAATAAGAATGACCTGATTTTGTTAACAAGGTGTGAAGTTTCTTTCAACAACACAAATGCTAGAATTAATTTTATGTATTGTTGAAACAACTGCTTATATCCAACAATTACAAAGTAACTAAGTAATATATCATATATAAATGTATTACTTTTATTAAACAATTAGTAACTATAATATACAATAAAAATGTATATTCCACTACATACCATTTACTCGATCCATTTGGATTATAACAATTAAAAAGAGACTAGGCAGAAACGAGTAACTTTAATATATTATTTTTATGCAGTAACTTACCCAACACTGCCTGTTCCCCAGCTCTTCTCAGGTGGCCATTGACTCCCATGCCCACCACTACATATACAGCACCAATCTATTTCTTTTGCTCCTCTTTACTCTTCTGGGCCCTTAGCCAGTGTCCTAGACCTGACTAACTAGAGAAGCTATGCACCTCCTGGGAGTTAGGTGCTGTGCATTATAGAATAGCGCACATCCAGATGCATGTGCAAATTTTAGTGAGTGCCAATTAACATCAAGAATTGGTTGTTAGCACTCAATTATTAGTGGTTCAGAGCAGAGCTCATTTTCTAATTTATTTGCGCATGTATCTTGGAAGCATAACCACAGTTGGGCGTGCAACTTTGGGCACCATAGATAGAATCTGGGGGACAGTGAATCTGGGGTCACACCCTATGTAACCCATTTCACCCCTCTTATGATATTATGGATCTCTATCATGTTTCCTCTCAGCTCTCTCTTCTCCAGGTTGAAGATCCATAACCTGTTTGGGCCATGACATCAATACAGAAGTCATGTCATGAAGATATATATATATATATATATATATATATATATATATATATAAGATTATTTTTCCTTAAGTGCACCACTTTGCTTTTATCCACATTACATTTCAGCTGCCATTTAGATGCTCAATTCCCCAGTCTCACAAGGTCTTCCTGCAATTCCTTGTAATCGGCTTTTCATTTAAATACTTTGAATAATTCTGTTTTATCTGTAAATTTGATCATTTCACTCTTTGCTCCCTTTTCCATATCATTGATAAATTTATTAAAAGGCACTGGCCCTGTACAAATCTCTGAGGTACTCTTCTATTTCCCTTTCTTTATTGAGAGAAATGACCATTTAGCCTTACTCTGTTTCTTATCTTTTAATCAGTTACTGATGCATAAAAGACATGGCTTCATATCCCATGATTTTTTTTTTAATTTTCTGACAAGTTTCAAGGGACTTTGAAAAATGCTGGAAAATCTACTGATTTATCCTTTTCCACATACCTATTAAAACGTACAGGGGAAAAAAATCTAATAGATTGGTAAGGTCAGACTCCCCTTTCTTAAATCCATGATGGTTCTACTCCATTATGTTTATTCAGGTATTTAGTTAATCTAAGTTTACCCAGATGAAAAGTAACTTTGCTATTTTAAACAGTGTATGTCATATACATGAGCCTCACAGTTTCTTGGATCACCCTAGATCCTTTTAGAAAAATGGGGGTTAAATTGTCCCTCCTTCAATATTCTGTACTAAAGCCAATTTGAATAAGAAGTCTGAAGTTTTATTTTTTGAGTCCTTTTAGAGTTTTAGGATGTATGCTATCCAGTCCTGGTGATTTGTTATCCTTTAGTTTGGCAATTTGCTTCCCATTTACAGTGATTTGTTTCAGATCCTCTGAATTATCATCCTTACATCATCCTATGTTTACAGCATAGGTATCTCCATGATACCCTCACAGTAAAGATCAACAGAAAATTCATGTAATTTTTCTGTTATGGCGTTATGCCTTCTGAGTACTCTTTTAACCCATGGTTATCCAGTAGACCAGAAACAGCAAAAGAGGCAAAAAAGGGCCACAGCAAAGGTCCAATAATACAAAGAAAAAACAGCCAGACAAACCAGCTAGTGGCAACTTCAGTTTATAAGTAGCAATCTTCCAACACAAGGTGTGATATGCAATGTCCTATAGTATAGATGTATCAAAAACTACCCAACATATTTTGGCAGAAACATCTTCCTGCATTAGGGGTACATTAAATACTTTTGAAACAAACAGACACACCGTAATATACACAACGGGACTAATCCAGAGCATTCAAAAAAGTAAAACGTCATCTTATAATTAAAAAAAAATCTGTTTAATATTTAGGAGTAGGCATATGCATACTGAAAGTGACAGCTCTACTGATCCAAAAACAAAGAAGGAACATCTCTACTAAACCAAAATAAAAGTAAAAATGAAAAACAAACAAAGCAAAAAAGAGGTTCTTCCTCTTTCAGTCTTCTTTTAATACTGCTAGCAATTTAATATTGATTATCTGTGAGCAACACCTTGAATGTCTGGTGGGGCAATCGAGAGGAGGGGAGGCTGAGACAAGTCATTTACTATACTAACATTTTATGTTTCTTCATTCTTTTTCTCTGTCTTCGATCTCACTCAGATGGTCTATGTAGATGCATGTCTTCTATGAATGGAAGGGCAGTCTGTTTTAAAGCTGAATTCCTGCTTCTGGATAACCAACTAGATGTATTGTGCAGTGATTTAGCTTGTTCCCTCCCCTGGCTTCTTTGACTCAACCAAGTTAGTCCAGGAAGGAGAAATACTAATGTTTTGGAAGTGTACTGTACTAACCACTGGACCTTCATCTGTGTTTTGCTAACCTGATTCAGTCTAGTACAATGCTTACTGTATTTTTTTTCCTTTAATTTTCTCTGCCACACAGTGCAGACTAAAATAGAGATGTTTTGTTTTGAAAGCTAAACAGCTACAGTGTACTGACATGGAAACAAAATTCAGGGGCAGAAACAGTAGCATTCTAACAACAGAGAAAGGGATGATATAATGTGTGCTGGATTTCATGCCAAAGGGCACAGAATGTGAATGATGATGTGAAATGGAGTGAGGAACATTAGGTCTGGCTCCATCGCTGTTGTAATGGTCATCTGATTTTCACTTTCTTCAGCTCCGATGCTTAGCTATGTTGCTTAGCTATGTTTTGAAGTGGTTTGCCCACGTTCATGTTGCTGCAACAGATATGACTAAAATGAAATTTCTGACTAGGTGTCCTCCTAATGAAAACAAATGTACCATCATATAAACGGGGCCGCTTTAAGTCCAATGGTTAAAACCCAGCTGATGAATCATTCTGCCGGCTGTAAAGCACAGCTTTTCCATCAGCCATTCGGCTTATTTGGCCTCATTACTGAAATTATGCCTCTCAGCTGTGGAGGCTTAAGCATTAATACATGATTTAGGAAACTGGCATATTAAAAATATGTGTGAATGAAATACCGACTAGATGAAACATAAAATGTAAAGTTGGCCACTGGAACAGAGCATTTTCATTCAAGGAAATTGCCAGACAGCTCATACACTGCTTTCATAGGGGATACATTTTCAACAGGATGCACTATGGAAAAAGGTGAAAACTGTTATTATTTGTTAAGTGGAAGTCAGGCATCTGTTTCACAAGGTGGCAAGCTGGAAATGTACACCTCACAGCACTAACTCTGCAGTGTTTCTGAGTCTGATCCAGGCATAATAACAGATTAACATAGCAGAAAATACACCTCAATAGGAAAAATGTTCAAATGAAGGTGAATATGGGTAGAGTTGATATACAGTTTTCTCCCATTATATTTATTTCTAGACCTAAATGTAATAAGTAGAAATAAAACCAAACATAAAAAGAAAATAAGATGATACCTTTTTTTTTTACTGGACTAACTAGGTGGCAGAGCCGGTGGTGGGAGGCAGGGCTGGTGGTTGGGAGGCGAGGATATTGCTGAGCAGACTTATACTGTCTGTCCCAGAGCCGGTGGTTGGGAGGCGGGGATTGTGCTGGGCAGACTTCTACGGTCTGTGCCCTGAAAATGACAGATACAAATCAAGGTAAAGTATATACAAAAAGTAGCACATATGAGTTTATCTTGTTGGGCAGACTGGATGGACCGTGCAGGTCTTTTTCTGCCGTTATCTACTATGTTACTATGTTACTATGTATTTTTGGATTAGCTTTCAAAGACATAGCTGGAGAACAAGTAGGATCTGGTGTATGTCAAGATAAATGGAAAATGGACAGAGTGGCTGGGTCTTGTTGCCTTTACCAGAGGTCTTCTTCTGTTACTATGGTTTTATTTTGTCAGGCATTGTAGTAAAATAATATCAGATGTGCATGGAAATGATCTGAAACTGAGTTAAATTCCACAATAGAATGCATTAGAATACATTAAATCCACCACAGCAAATAAGTACATGATTAATTACCTGCAAAATGACTATTCTTCTTGTGCAAAGACAGGTTTGTGCTGAATGTCGTTGAATCAATTCAGTGTCCACTTGGTATAAAATCATATCCTTAATTTCAATCCACTAGTTTATCTCATTCCCTGTCAGAAGCAAAAATTCTAAATATCTATAATCCTTGTAAAATAGAAATAAATATTGAAAAAATATTTCCAGTATTATTTACATTTTGTGCATGGTAGAATATTTCTACTGCTTTATTACTGTGGGATGATCAAAAATCACCCGAAACCTATCTCCTGTTTGGTGCAGATCAATACCAGGCAACCCCTATCTCCAACCAACATAAGTATTGCCACACTGGGATAGACCAAAGCTCCATCAAGCCCAGCATCATGTTTCCAACAGTGGCCAATCCTGGTCACAAGTACCTGGCATGATCCAAAAAAAGCTCAATACCTACCAGCCTCACAAAGGGGCCCTTTTACTAAGTTGCAGTAAAGGATGATCTTAGTGAGTGCTTATGCATGTCACTCCAACACGCTAAAGTCACTTTTTACTGTGTGGCTAAAATGGCTGATTTTTCTATTCCAGTATTAATGGTCACGTGCTAATTTTCCCATTAGCGTGTGAGCACCTACCTATACCTATTTTGTAAGAAGTAAGGGCTCATGCACTAACTACGTACTAATCAGTTGGCACACAGTGATGTTGCTGTGCTAATTAGTGCAGTACATGCCTACTCTATGCCCCCAACCTGCCCCAGTGCTAAAAAATAAATTTAATTTTTTAGCACATGGGTATCACGCAGAAATTACCATGGGACATCGCAGCCCCATAGTGCTTTTCTGGATTATGTGCATCAGTATTATAGCTATATCTTTTTCTGCAATAAATTTAGGGCTCCTTTTACAAGCTGTGCTAGCAATTCTGGTGCAGGAAATACAAGAAACCCCATGCAATTCCTATGGGCTTCCTTGCATTTGCTACGCTGGAATCATTAGTGTGGCTTTGCAAAAGGAGCCCATAATTTGTCAGATTCTTACCTAATCCTCAAGCATTCGTAGATCACTGATGTAATGGTCATCACTACTTCATTGTGAAGTTCCTAGAACATTGCAAATGTCTGGTCAGGTTCACCAGATATCTTTCGCATACAAGCAATAGTCTATAGTCTATTTTAAACAAATTGTTCTCAGTTTCACCTTGAGTCTTCCACATCTTCTTATTTGCTTCTCACAGCACATTAAGTAGGATTTTGTTGCCTCATTCCATAGTTATCAAATGATCATTTTCAGAGCGGCATAACATTCAAAGATATTATTATACATTCCTTGCTGCAAACACTGCAAAAATGTAAATCAGAGCTTTGCTATCATAGTACTAACTCCCTCTTGGATAACCATTCTTGTGATTATTGAAAAAAATGGTAGAAGTCACCTTGTGAAAATGAGAGGTTTAAGTTATTTGTGTATGCATACTTGTTTTGAAACTGTTATGTCAAAATTAAGTTTTTCTAAACAAAATCATGTAAGTGTGCAATGAAAATGAATGGCTCAGCATTATCTTTTCCTCGCCTATGACAACAGCAGGCAGAAGGCAGATTATTGTCTGAAAACACTCATTCAGCTCTTCCAGATGTAACTAGGAGTGTGCATGTTAAAAAAGTGCATTCTCTAAGGGGCCCTTTTACTGAGCTGTGATAAAAAGGGCCCTGCTCTAGTGGTGGGGGCTGTTTTTGCTGCACGCTGAGGCCCTTTTTACCATAGCGGGTAAAAACGCCGAAAAAAGACATGGCCATGTGGTAAGTTTGCTCTTACTACATGGCCATGTGGGTGGGGGGGGGGGGAGCACTTACCGCCACCCATTGAGGTGGCGGTAAGGGCTCCTATGTTGACTTGGTGGTAACCCCGGAGGAAGTATTTTTCAAATATTTCCACTAGCGCTGGAAATGCTGAACGCTGGGGATGGAACTACTGCCAGTGCTTGTGTTGGACCAGTAGTAGTTCCAAACTGCCAACGGTAAGCCTGCATTGGGCTTACTGCCACTTAGTAAAGGGCCCCTTAGTGTGTGTGTCAGTAAGTGTGTATGTGATTAGGGACATTGTGAGAGTGGGAAGATCAGAGGGTAATTTTGGGGTAGTTTGAGAGTGGTATGGAAGGTATGCAAGAGGACAGTTATGTGCACAGGGAGTTGTTTGTTATAGGGGCTGCACATATGAGTATGTGTGGTGGAGAAGGGAGTGAATCAGTACCAAGCATGAAGCTAAGATTTCCGGCATCTTCCAGAAAATTCTATTTTTATGTTTATGTGCATATTTACAAATACAAACACTGGAGTATAACATTTGTAAAGTAATTGAAACGTCCTGCAAATGTTAAATCTGTGCCGCCCCTTCCCCCTCCTCCCCCCCATGTTCAGTGTCTCATCACTTCTTCTCCTATGTCAGGCTTCTTATCATTTCCTCCCCTTGCCTGGCCTGCCATGACTGCCACAGCCAATGCCATTCTACCACCACCTAGGCCTGAAAGAAATCGGTGTGGCACAGACCTTTCACTATAGGCCATGTCCTGTCCCTTGTGATGACCTTCTGTCAGAGTGGATGGAACATGACAGGGCTTGTGCATGGCCCTGACATTACCAAGGTAATCATGGTTGGGAACTCCATTCCTGCCTGGCAGCTCAAATATTAGTATCCCCTGCCACACTTACTGTGTTGTTCTGGGTCTGATCTGCCTTTTTTACCCTTCCTTCCTCCTTTTCTTTCCACCTACACTTGTATCCCCCTTTCTTTACCTTCTCCCACCCTCCCATTTTCTTCCTTTCTTCTTTTTCTTCTCACTCTCCCTTTATCTCTCCTTATTTTCCATCCACATTCACTTCTAGTACCTGTGATCAGGCCAGGCTCACTTATTCTATCTGTGCCGGGGGGGGGGGGGGGGGGGGGTTAGTTCTCCATCCTGTACATTCAATTTTCTGTCTTCTTCCCCTCCCAATCTCCCTCTGATGTTAAAAATATGTTAAACAATTGCCCTAGTAGGTCATGCTTCTTTCCTCCTGAACATCTGTCCTATAAACAACTGATAAAATGGTCCCTGAGGTCAACCTCCTTCTTTTCAGGTCTCCATGGTTACATACAAAAAAATATTTAAAGAAAGCCTACCAAGCCTAGTTCTGCTGCCAGAGAAAAGAAATACTTGTTTAGAACTTGATGGAAGCAGGGGTTATCCTGTTGGATCTATTCTTTTATGGGCAGCAGGGAAAGGCAGGGAATTCTTTAGTGGGGTTATCTTTCTTTTTGCAACTATGGAAGACTTGAAGAAAAGGAAGTTGGCCTCAGAAACATGTTTTTAAGGTTATTCGCAAGCAAGGAGTTCAAGAAGGAGGGAGGAAGGATGACCTTTGGCTCCCCTCCTGCAGTCCTGCTCATGGATCCCATTGCCTTTGCATCGTGGGCAGCTTGACTTCTTGCCTGTCTGGCTGCTTACAGCTCCTGTGTTTTTTTTTAAGCCCTTCTTCTTGATGGGCAGGCATGTGATTCCCTGCCCACAATGGTTCCCTGTACAGGTAAGTTTGTCCATGTATTTGCATACATAAACAAGCCTATGCATATGGATGTTTAGGCAAACAGACTACCAGATGGACTACTCCTTGACAAAAGGTGATATCACCTGAAGAAAAAGACACTTAAAAACATGAGCTATCAGAACTAAAGTAAAAGTCCCCTAGGCCTCCCTTCACCTCCTGCTTTTCTCTTACCTCATTGCTCCTTCCCCTTTGAACCCCACAGATAGGGTAAGAGTCTGGCAAGCAGCTTGGCAGGACACAGGCAGACACAGAGAGGACTTTTATTTTAGTTTTGGTGATCCAAATGGTTGTTTTGTGCATGAATATTGAAAAGGAAGAACAATGAATATATATAACTTTTTTCTTCAGTTTAATTTTCAAAATGAAAGAAAACAATATCATTAGATTCTATTTCACTCAGTTATGTTGGCTTTCAGGATCCTTGTGATGAATATACATGAGACAGTTGCATGCACTAGCTCCATTCTATACAAATATATATTGTGCATATTTATTATGGACATCTTGAAAACAAAATTGCAAGATTGGGTTAGGAAACATCATGCAAGGTGATTTGACAGGGAACTATCTTGTTAATTACAGCAGTATTCTGATGGTGAAAACAGTCACAAGTTTAGGGGTCAATATTCAAAGCAATTTAACTGGCCAGAAATGGTGCCTGGCTAGTTAAATTACCTGTTGGGGGTTAACTGATCATTTTTAGTGGCATTTAAATGGTTAGTGCTACTGAAAATGACCAGATTAACACTTAAAGGAAAATCGGCTATTTTGAGGGTATTCCAGAGGTGGAATTCGCACTTGGCCAGTTAAGTGCTGATATTCAGCACTTAACTGGCCAAGGTAACTGGATAAATAGGACCACATAAGAGTCAGTCCTCTCTTTTTGTGATGCCCCATAGCTGGTTAAGTACTCAATATCCCACTTAACGGGCTGTAGAGTAGCATGCTCTGAAAACCTAACGTCAAAGTTCAACGTCAAAGCATGGGCATGGCCCGGCACTCAATTTCCAGGCATAACGCCGACTGAATATCGATCTCTTAGTTTCTTTCTCTGCAAAACAATGTTATTTTCGGGAATGCAATGTTACAATTCACAGCCAAACTAATTGTATTACTAAACAATTTACTATGGAATTTCTCCATGAATGAAAACGTATTGCAGAACAAGACTAACGGGAATTCACATCTGTAGTGCCATTTGCCTTGTTTACTCCAGAACTTAAAACCAGCTCCCAGATACTGAATTTCATACCTATTGATCTCTTTGAAGTGCAAGCCATTTATCAACTACAGACGGAAGCAGTCTCCACTCATTCTGTTTAATAGCAAGAACGCTTATGATCTATCATCGACGAACAGGAAGCATTCATGCCTCTCAAATCTTGAGAAACAGTTGGGGGTGGGGGGAGTTGTTACCTATACTGTGCTCAAAGCAAATAAAACTTGTGTCATACAGAGATACAGATATGTTTACTGCATATATTACCAACAAATTGGAAAGAGAACATGTCATCTGGAATCAGCACAATTAAAAAGGTACTGCACCGTGGCAGTATGAAATCTGAAAGCACAGGATACATTTATTAACTGAAAGACAATTATCTCAACAGAGAAACAAGAGCTTAGCTGTATTGTTTAACAGCTTAATGAATGAGGGAGGCTGATAGTGAAAAAGGATGTAGATTCTGAAAGTATTGTAAATCAAATTGAAGTACAGAGAAAATATACTTTAAGCCGATGATTATCCGTAAAGACTAAAAATAGGTTTTAGAAAGAAGAAGGGCCAAATGGTTAGAATAGTTGGCTAAGAACCAGGGAAGCCAGTCTATATATATTGCATTGAAGTACAATAGGCATTTCACTGCCCCTTTCACTGTTCCCTTTAAGCTGAATGGGAGTCCTCCAACCGCATTGCTGCAAGTGCAGGGGTGGTGCTTCAATATTGTGCTTTCAATCACTTGGGATGAGCAGGTTCCCTGGAGTCCTGCAGAAGTTGCCTGTTCTCACTGGCAGGACTGTAGGTGGAGGACTTCTGCTCAGCTTCGAGGGAATGGTGGTCCCTATTGGGTTCATAGTCTAAGGGGATCTGATACTAAAATATGATAGAATCTGGGCTTAACGCATGGTAATGCAGGATTTTACTGCATGCTAAGCCCAGATTTAACAGAGCAATTTTGGGGAATTTTAAAAATATATTTTATTGCAGGTTGTGCACTAATGTTCTCATTAGTGTACTGTACGTACCTAGAGTTATCGTGGGAGCACTTACTGCCTCCTATTTAGGAGGTGCCAAGGGCTCCTGCATTAACTTTTCATTAATCAATTACCCCAGGATTCTATATAGCACTACCAAAATTGCCACACAAATCCGGTCGTATTCTGGATTTGTGCACACAACTTAATTATTTAATAAGCCAATTAGTGACAATAATTGCCAATTAACAAGCAGTTATTGACAGTAATTGACATTCATTAGAATTTAAGCGCACAACTTGCTAGGCACACTCTGTAAAGTGTTGCACGTAAATTCTAATGCGTGCTGCCAAAAAGGTGGTATGGCCATAGGCGTGGAATAAGAAGACTGTGAGCATTCTGAAAATCTACATACACAACAACAACAACCATTTCTAAAGCGCTACTAGGGTTACGCAGCGCTGTACAATTCAAACATAGAAGGACAGTCCCTGCTCAAAGAGCTTACAATCTAAAAGACAAGAGAACAAACTAAAGACAAGTGAACAATCTAGAGGACGAGTGAACAGTTAATCTGATAGGGTGGATAGATTGGGGTATTTTATATTTCTCGAGCGGTTAGGCGCCGAAGGCAGCATTGAAGAGGTGAGTTTTAAGCAGAGATTTGAAGATGGGTAGGGAGGGGGCATGGCGTATGGGTAAAGGAAGATTATTCCAGGCATAGGGTGAGGCAAGGCAGAATGAGCGGAGCCTGGAGTTGGCAGTAGTGGAGAAGGGTACTGAGAGAAGGGCTTTGTCCTGTGAGCGGAGGTTGCGGACGGGAACATAGGGGGAGATGAGGGTGGAGAGGTAGTGAGGAGCCGCAGACTGAGTGCATTTGTAGGTAAGGAGGAGGAGCATGAATTGTATGCGATATCTGATCGGAAGCCAATGAAGTGATTTAAGGAGAGGGGTGATATGAGTATATCGGTTTTGGCGGAATATAAGACGTGCAGCAGCATTCTGAACGGATTGAAGGGGGGATAGATGGCCGAGTGGGAGGCCGGTGAGGAGTAAGTTGCAGTAATCGAGGCGAGAGGTAATGAGAGCATGGACGAGAGTTCTGGTGGTATGCTCAGAGAGGAAAGGGCGAATTTTGCTGATATTGAGGAGGAAGAAGCGACAGGTCTTGGCAGTCTGTTGGATATGCGCAGAGAAGGAGCGGGAGGAGTCGAAGGTGACTCCGAGGTTGCGGGCAGATGGGACGGGGAGGATGAGGGTGTTATCAACAGAGAGAGTGGAGGAAGAGGAGAAGTGGGTTTAGGAGGAAAGACAAGGAGCTCGGTCTTGGACATGTTCAGCTTCAGGTGGCACCTTCTGTACGTCTAACTTAGGCACCAGTATTTACATCAAGTTTAACTTGGCCTAAATGGATGCACCTAGAGTTAGACACAGGCATGGCCGCTAGGTGTATTCTATAAACTGGTTAGGTGTATTCTATAAATCACACCTAAATCTAACCATGGTTTACAGAATATGCCTAGGTGGAAATATTTTCAGTGCTGATTTTTCAGGCGCCATATATAGAATCTATTTCTTAGCGCATGTTAAGTATAATGCACTAGCTGTTTTATGCTTCCACGTCCACTCTCCGCCCATGACATGTGCTCTCCCTAAAATAATTTTTAAAAATCAGTAATGCATAGGTTAGTTTGTGCAAGCAGGCAAAATGCAGCAAAACACATTTCTGCAGAAGCCAGTTTGCATATTCTAACCACAGGTTAAGAGCTTAATGCCGTTCAGTGTGGTAACTTGTAGTAGGGGATTCAGTAGGTGTGCTAAACATTTGTGCAATGCATACCCTTAACTAAGGTTTATGTACTCACTATTTGTGCTGAACAATGTCACGTTTTGGTCTCTTTCTGAGAGAGTCAGCTATAACTTTTGACTTCTGTGTTGATTTGAAGAAACTTAAGTTCTGTGGCACCATCTCTTTCTGAAATTTATCCTTCATATTATACACAGATTGATGACTAGCACCAGTGCATTTTGTCTAGCAAAAAAGGGTGCCGGTACTCAAATGCCAGGCCACCCTTCAGGGGTGGAGTGATCATTGAGGGACCCACCCTACAATAGCCAGGACCCCTGCAACCAGTCATAGGCAGAAGTTGTGAACCTGAGTTATTTCATTAAAATACGAGAACCTTGGGTCAAGTTTAGCAGACAGTGGAAAAGGTGCCTGTACTCAGCACCCCCAAGTACCCCCTCAAAAAAAGCCCTGACAAGCACTATTCCCATTCCTCACAAAATTAAAATATTATTACCCCATTATGTCCCAGAGGAGGTAGAAATGGTGGGGGCAATGGGGTATATGAACCTAAAGAAGTAAAACAGCAGCAGCAGGAAGAGGCAGGAGATCATTGATAAACTTGGGACAAAGTTGTCTCACAAACTGTGTTTCTTGCTTTGGCTCCCTAGGCAAACATATGTGGACCCCCTCCTATAAGGAACCCCATCCCCTACCATCATTTCACCTCTCCAGAAGTAGTAGCAAAAAGTACACTTGCTCCTTTTGTTTTGTGAATTGCAGTGCTATATTATAAAAATGTACGTGATATTTTTATTACTACTATTTAAAAGACAGATATTCAATAATGAAGGCAGAGCTACCTTCATGCAGAAGTCCAGAGTCAGTCTAAATGTGCCAACATTGTCCAGTTCAGCACACTGTTAGCCGCCAAGTTCATAAAGTTAATTATGTTCAGTGAAAAAAAACAATCCTTTATCGTCTACTACCCGCTGGATAGTGATGGCACAAGAAAAGCAAGTTTGGTCCAATGAAGACTATCTCAAAATAACCTGTTCCTTAGCTGAGCCATAGTATTACAGTATTGAAAATGCAACCATACCATGCCTTTGTGGTTATGTGCCACTAATAAATTAAACAATTAACTGGATTTTTTGAAAGGATTATATAAACTTTGAATTCATGACTAGGGACACAAACATACACTAATATTTATTCAATACCACAATTCCTCATTTACAGCCACATATGAGTAGTGTTCACAATGAGTTCTTTGTATTATTGACGAGACATAGATCAGAGTTTTGAGTTTTGGCACATTAAAAGTCATCACAAGAATAAAATATAAGGAAACCAATGGACTGCATTAGGGGCTTATAGCCCATTTAGTTATGTTTAAACAAAAGAGATCTGCATGAAACAAAATATTTATTTTTATTTTGACTTATAAATCCACTTGCCCCTGAAACATGTTCAAAACAGAATAATCCATTAGTGTAGCTAAAAGGTAAAATTCTGCAAAACAGATGAAGGTGTGAGTGATTCCATGTGCCCCAATGAATTTTACTTCCATTTAATTTCAATATATTCCATTATTATAACACCAGGCTTCCCAAGGCAGATTACAACAATAGTTAATATAAACCTATCAGGAAACAGAATATCCTCACTGAAATTTGACCATCTGTATTGTATAGAACAGTGTAGAAAAATGAGCACAAAATGTACAGTTTATAACTGCTTTTGCTACCAACTACAATAATCAATCATTTTAAGCTGTTTTAGCAATATTCAAGTTTTATTTCATGATATTTATAACTAGATATGGGAAGTTTTCAAATAAATTAAAAAGCCTATCCAAGTGGAACAGCGTTAGGCTTGTTACAGATAGGCCACGCATAGGCAGTCCCTTATTTCTAATAATCTTTTGCTATTGTTTTCGATAGCGTTTGCTATTGTTTTGGGTGTACTAAAACTGCGGCAAGCTCTGCCTACTGGCTTCAGCTCATATAATGGACTAGATGGGCTCACTTCGTCTCCCGTTTATTCAAGCTCCTTGACTCTGACTGAACGCCACTGATGCCCTTAAAGGCAGTGGCGTCGTGAGGGCAGCTGACACCCGGGGCGGGTCGCCGCTGCGCACCCCCCCCCCTGGGTGCAGCGTGACGCACCCTCCCCCCTCCGTAGTGCAACACCCCCCCCGCCCGCCCGCCCGCGAAAACATACCTGGAAGGCGGTGAGGGGCGGGTGGGCGGGCCAATCCGCCGAGAGCACGCCGCTGGGGGGTGTCGGCGCCTTGCTGGTTCCTTGCTCGCTCTGCCCCGGAACAGGAAGTAACCTGTTCTGGGGCAGAGAGAGCAAGGAACCGGCGAGGCGCCGACACCCCCCAGCGGCGTGCACCCGGGGCGGACCGCCCCCCCGCCCCCCCCCCCCTTCCTACACCACTGCTTAAAGGCCTCCACGTTTCCTGGTTATCCCACTAAGGTTCTCTGTGACCTTGTAAAATTCACTTTGGGAGCATTATTTAAACTACTCATATTGATGCAAAGTCTGTATGTAGATTTTACTCACAATTTTTCAAAAAATTCAAAAGAAAAAGTCCACAAGGACTTTTACTTTTAAACTTCTACAGGGACAATGTGCATTTGCTTTTTCCTGCCAGTAAAATTTTGATGGTAAGAACACCTGCAGATTTTTAAAAATTCAGATAATGTCAGTATTTTTCTCCCCCTACATAAACACAGCCGAGAAATTCCTCGTTTCTGTAAAGCTAGTGGAAGAATGCACTTGCTTTTCACCAGGGACATGCATTTGTTAGTACACATTTAGGGCTCCTTTTACAAAGCTGTGCTAGCGATTCCAGGGAGGCAAATGCAATGAAGCCCATTCAATTCCTATAGGCTCCATCGCATTTGCCCTGCCATGCAGTTTGCTGGTGCACTTTAAAAAAATAGGGGCCCTTTTACAAAACAATGGTAAGCACTAATGCATGCTTACCATAGCAAAAAATGGCATACCACGGGGTACGTCGATGTGCCCTGTGGTAATTTTGCCATGTGTGCAGAAAATAACATTTGTATTTTGGTGCAGAGGGCATGTCTGGAGTTCTGCGCTAATCAGTTAGCCCAGCTACATTGCTTAGCACATGAGCCCTTACTGCCTGCATAATTGATGAAGGTAAAGGCTCACATGCTAACCTGTTTTAATTGCCATAAACAAGTGGAAAAATGTGCTTGTGGCCATTAATAACAAAAATAGGAATTCAAACCATTTTATTCCAGAGGTAAAAATGACCTTAGTGTGTGGGAATGACTTGCATAAGGAGACTCCAATGCCATCTTTTACTGATGTTTGTTAAAAGAGCCCCTTAGTTATTGCTATATCACAGAGCTACCAAGTTACTCATTCCAGGAGGGAGACGTTTTGGCCAGTCCTGATTTTAAACTTGCATCCCAAAGCAGTGTAGTCCATGATTCTATCCATTGAAATCAGTGCTGCAGGTCCCATAATGCACCAGGATGAAGTTGGCAGAAATCCAGAATCAGCCAAAAAATCTCCCTCCTGGAATGGGTAACTTGGCAGCTCTGATATCAATTTATATTAACGTACAAATGAATGTGCTAAATCACATTAATGCATATTAACCTATGAATTACAGTGTATTAAAATGTTCTAATATGTGTTAATTTTTATTAAAATGAATGTGTGAAATGAAACACAAATGTTTAAAAATCAAACAAAAAAAGCCTACATGAACTGAAAATGAATCAGAAATGTTTGCTCTGCACATCCCTACTTTTCCTTGCAATATTGAGACAGCCAAACTAAGGGGTCCTTTTACCAAGCTCTGGGGGTCTTTTACAAAGGTGCACTAGCGTTTTTAGTGCACACTGAATTTTGGTATGTACTAAACGCTAGAGAGACCCACATATTCTTATGGATGTCTCGAGTTTAGTGTATGCTAATTTTTAGCATGCGCTAAAAATGTTAGCGCGCCTTAGTAAAAGGACCCCTCTGTTAGGTGCTACAGTGCAACCAACAGCAAAACATGGACTAACAAGGGATGAGCTATAGTGTCACAGGTTAGTTTTTGCATTGCTGCATGCTAAAATATTTTAGATTTATATTTTGAGGGGGCATGTGAAGGGCAGAGAGTTGGGCATTCCTGCACTAATCAGCACATCTACATTACCATACTAGTTAGTGCATGGATATTGCTGGAGGCCTTGCCACCTACAATATAGGTGGTAGTAAATGTTGCCACACTAGTTTTTAAAAATGACTGAGTGCTAATGGCAACATTAAAGCCTGACTATTAATGGAAAAAAATAGAATATTGTGCTTTCTCGGTTAGACTAAAACTGGCCTTAGCAGGAGGGAAAGACCTGCATAAGGGCACACTAAGGCCAATTTTTACTGCAGTTTTGTAAATGGACCCCTATATGCATAAAGGACTAGATTTAGTAAATGGCACCCAAAGTTGGGCATCAAAAGAAGTGTGCACTGAGTGCTATATTGTGCTCTGAGTTGGGTGCCGTTTATAGAACATGAGTAGCGTCAAGATCCATGCCCAACTTTGAGTGTGAGGATTTACACCAACTTAAACCTGGTGTAAATCCTCTCAAGTAATTAGGCATGGTTCCTCTGAATTCTATAATACTGTACACATCTTTAGTGAATGCCCTGACCCACCTATTCCCCTCCCATGGCCACGCCCATTTTTCAACTGTGTGCCAAAAGATGTGTGCACATCTTTATAGAATACCGCTTAGCAAGATGTGTGTACAAATCCAAATTGTTGCCAATTAGTGCCAATAATTAGTTGTTAGCACTGTTCTCGCTAAGCTGAGTGGGAGTCCTCCACCTACAGTCCTACCAGTGGGAGGTGCTGTTTCACTATCACATTTCCAATACTGAAAGACAAGTAAGCTCTGTAGGACTCCAAGGAACCTGTATGTTCCTAGAGATTGAAAACAGAGTATTAAAGCATCACTCCTTCACTGGAAGCAATACAGTTGGAAGACTCCTGCTCAACTTAGAAGGCACAGTGGTTGTTAGCAGTGGCGTTCCTAGGGGGGCTGGCACCCGGGGTGGATCGCCGATTTGCCCCGCCCCCCAGGTGCAGCGCCCCCCCGATGCAGCGCGGACCCCCCCCCCGGCGAAAGGACCCCCCCGTGAAGGACCCCCCCCCCCCCCCGCCGGGTGCAAGCCACCGGGGGGGTGCCGCGCACGCCTGTCCTCCGTTGTTCCATGCTTCTTCTCTGCCCCGGAACAGGAAGTAACCTGTTCCGGGGCAGAGAAGAAGCATGGAACAACGGAGGGCAGGCGTGCGCAGCACCCCCCCGGCGGCATGCACCCTGGGTGGACCGCCCCCACTGCCCCCCCATAGGAATGCCACTGGTTGTTAGTATCCAATTATTGGTGCTAATTTGGCTCTTTACTCTGTTAAATTACATGTGTAATTTTGAGCGCCATATATAGAGTCTGGGGAAAATGTTTTCTATCTCAGAAATTTGAAAATTGCCCTTTTTGTGGTTAATCTTATAACAGTGTGCCTCATTTAAGAGGGCAAGTAGGTGCTGATTTAGGCACTATTCTATAAGGACACTTGGAGGGGGGGTTATCAAAATAGGCTAGAATTAAGATGGATTGTTTTACTGTTAACCCAGATTATTCATAACTAGGTCGCTTTACTGGCTCCCTATCCGCTTCCGCATACGGTTCAAACTTCTCCTTTTGACCTACAAGTGCATCCACTCCGCAGCTGCTCAGTACCTTTCCGCTCTCATCTCTCCCTACACTCCTCCCCGTGAACTCCGTTCGCTGGGTAAATGTCTCCTGTCGTCCCCCTTCTCCCCCACTGCTAACTCCCGGCTCCGTTACTTCTATCTCGCTGCTCCCTATGCCTGGAATAGACTCCCTGAGCCAGTACGTCAGGCTCAGTCTATGACTGTCTTCAAGTCTAGGCTTAAAGCCCACCTCTTTGCTACTGCTTTCGACTCCTAACCATGACTCTCTTACTCAACACCCTCACTTATCACCCCTACCACTGCAATTTCCCCACCCCTAACTGTCTGTTCGTCTGTCCAATTTAGATTGTAAGCTCTGTTGAGCAGGGACTGTTTTTTCATGTTAATTTGTACAGCACTGCGTAAGTCTAGTAGCACTATAGAAATGTTTAATAGTAGTAGTAGTAGTCATTGCATAAAATGGGACCTCTGTTAATACAGCAAAAGTTGTGGTAAAATAGCCCATCTTTACAATAGCCCATTTTCATAACCTCCCCCCTTAGGCACCTCTATGCCTTTATAAAATACTACAGTAAGGATCATAAATACCTAGGCATAGACATTAAAATGTCCATGCCTAGATTATTCAAGTGCATGCATAAATTATTGCATCTTAAAACTTTAGCATGTACATACACGCTCCTCCCATTTGCCACCCAAGCTCTGCCCCTGTGCTACTTACAAATAGTATGTCATCATGTCAAAGTGTCAGTATTACTCCAGTCAGTATTTTATATAATTTATGGATATATCGCAACATGTGCCCTAAAATGACGTCATAAAATTATCATCTTTATGTTCTGTTGCCCTTAGTACTAGATTGTAAGCTTTTTAGGGTAAAGGATATATCATAGCTGGATACCTTACTTATCACTGTAGAACAAGCGCTATGTTTTTCTAATAGTGCTTTAAAATTAAATATTATGATAAAAGTGACAGGATAGAAGGCTGAGGATTGAACAGCAGAAAGATAGTACTATAAAAGAAGAAATCAATAAAATAAATGTTAAAGAAAGAGAGGAGAAAGTGACCTTCAAAGCTCAGCAGGAGTATAGCATTCTGTTCTCGCCTTGGCCCCCTCCCACTGTGCAAGAGCACAGCCTCCTACACAAGTACAACCCTTTTCTTAGGTGTCAAAAGATTCCAAATTCTCCAGAACACTCTACCCTCAAATCCCTTCATCCCTGCTACCCCTTTCAAAGTAGTCCAAAGTTCTTTGGGGGAAAAAGCAATTCACACTCTTTCATGCTACAGTCGCTCTGAAACTTTCAAATAATTATACCAGCTAGCCTGATGTGCTTCTTTGCCCCATTCCAGAGAGTAGTGTTATGGTTATGGCAGAGAAAAGGTATGGTGCTCTTGGTTGGGTGAAGGTTATATCAGGCTACAGAGACCCTTTAAGTTGAATTGGGATTTGGAAGAGTTATTTTGGGCAGCAGTCCTTTATAGACTGCTGTAATAGAAATTGTAAGCCACATTGTTGCCTCAGGGATCAGTTGCGGTATATCAAGTGCTGAAAATAAAATATAAAAAAAAAATGGGAAAGAGAAAGGAATTGACAGCATTATCATAGCTAAGAGATGTGTTACTGCAGTCAGTAGCATTCGTGCATTACCAGTCATGATGAAAGCAGCTCTATCATAATATCTACTATTCTGTAATATTCATTTTATGCAGTTTATTGAACATGCAGTTAATTAATGAGGCTAAAAGCACAATTTAACACCTGGTTTTAAAGCACTTTAGTAACTGGGGGGGGGGGGGGTGTCTTTAACTAAAGCTTAGCTCGAGTTATCTGCAGGAGGGCCCATAGGAATAAAATGGGCCCACCTACTGATAACTCAAGCTAAGCTTTAGTAAAAGACCCCCTTGGCCCCTCAAAGTACAGTAAAGAATAAAATCTGTCTGGACTGTGTACTTGAGTAACTAAAGTTTTGTCTCGTTTCATGGTCTGTGTCATTATGAGAATCCTAAAATCTATATATAGAACTGAACTGTAATTCTATCTCTAATACACTTAATATGCATCAGTATATTACAGTGAGGTTAGAAGAATCTGACAGGCATTAAGTTAGATTATCTTGTACATACAAAGGAGAAGATACAGATTTTTGTATCTCAAAATGCTTTTGAAATACGAAATAGAAGCTGTCAAAAAATCCTCATTCTTGTGAGACTGCTAAAGCTGAGCAGTTTTTATTCCTGCTGAGAAAAGTTAAATAAGGCTTTTTCTATAGGCACTAGTAGGAAGATGATACAAGGAAAAAGATAGTAATTCAAGAAACTTTCAAAAAACCTTGTTGCTAAGGTGATTCTGATGTCTGTAATGAGGTACAAAAGTCATGGAATCTCACATTAATGAGCTGGGATTTAGCGAAGATGTAGCCACTTGGGATTTCTGCTGAATTGGATGGTACATTTGAAGGAATGACATTTGTGCTGTGGTGCAGGCAGATGACCTTGCCTTAGAACCCTAACCATCAGTTCTCTGATCTTTGTGCTTACTGGTCTGATCTCTGCTCAACATCAAGCATGAAAGGAACATTACTAGTTTTCAGCAATTAAATAGAAACTTGGGCTACATGATAAAAACACAAAAACAATGAAACTGTTGGAAGGTTGATGGTTTGTTTTCTAGGGCTGTGATAAGGACATAGATGTGTGCCATGTAATTTTAAATGGATGCCATGGCATGATACATTATACTAAATAGAGGAAGCAAACAGTTTAACTTTAAGCACACCCCTACAAAAAAAAATATTTTCTCTAATCTTGTGCTGAAATGGACCACAGGGACTACAAATTTCAAAAACATTCTTAATAAACAAAGCCTCAAAAACTCAGAGTGCAGTAAAACATTCTAAATACAAGAAGAACCAAACCAACTCAAATCTGAGTCTCCAGTTATTATTATTGGCTTTCAAAACTACTCCAGAGAAAAGAGAAATCATACAAAAAAAACTCCCGACAGAAGGAAAATGATGCTTTCCAAAAAACTGAACACAACCAAATCGCATACAGTCTGTGACAAACACAAGCACCAAAACCCAAATGTTTCAAAAACTTCTAAGGTTTAAAAAATAAAAAGTGCTGAAGTACAGATATCAACTCCAAAAGCAATACAAAGATCTCATTTATCTTTATGGAGCTAAGGGAGACCTCCCAAAGCATCAGCCATCTTCATTTTGTCTTCCTTGGCACTAATCCCACTAGATGCGCTATCTCCTCCTGATGCAGCGATTTAGTGAAACAAGAGGCCCTTGTCAGGGTAAGAGAATGACTGGAGTACATTTCTGAGGAGCTGGTGGAGATATCGCATCTGCTGGGAGTAGTGCCAAGGAAAATGGCATGAAAATGTCTGATGCTCTGGGAGGTCTCCCTTAGCTCCATAAAGATAATTGAGATCTTTTATTACTTTGGGAGCTGAGATCTGTATTTCATCAATTTTTATCTTTGGAACCTTGGAATTTTTGAAACATTTGGGTTCAGCACAAGATTACAGCAAACATTTTTTTGTGTGGGGGGGGGGTGTTTATAGCGTGTTACATAAAATTGTTGTGTATTTACAGATGACAGTGTACAGTACAGTACCATGTGATAATTGCAATGAGCAGTCTATGCTCATTTCCCATCCATAATCTGCCTATTTCCTGCCCAATAGCATGAAATGCAGTTAACATGTAAATTAGCATGTGCTAACTTGAGCCGGTGTAGTAATAGTTTTGTGTCTGTGCACTATTCACATGGGGGTCCTTTAATTAAGGTGTGGTAGGGCCTACATGTGTGCCGTGCATGCTAAAATGAGACTACTGCCAGACTAGCATGCCCCCTGGCGGTAATTTCGGATTTGGTGTCTGCTCATTCCAGCAGTAGAATTTAATCAGCAGTTGGCACACACTGAATGGCTACTGCACGTGTAGTGCATGAGCCCTTACCGCTAGATCAATGGGTGGCAGTAAGGGCTCAGGCTGTAAATAGGTGCATGCTAGTTTTAATTTTAATGTACGTCCATTTCCCGGCCCATTAAAAAATGCCCTTTTTCCCCAGACATGGTAAACAATGGCCCAGCGTACACCAAAACCACATACCCACACTACTGCAGGCCACTTTTTAACGCAGCTTAGTAAATGGTTCCCATGGTAACTGCTTAGCACACTTTAGTCAAAGAGCTTTTTATTTAGATCTCTTGTAAATTTGCAGGTATTTTTGATTCAACAACTATTTCTAATAGAACAGAATTAACCTGTTAAATAAAATAAATTAAATTGTTTTTCAATAACTTAGGTTAATGAACCCGTATGACTTACTGGAATGGTTTCTCTCCATTATCATCACTAAAATATTGCAGAATCTCTTTAGTTGTCAATGAAGAAAAGATGTATTTCTGAATATTGCAGTGGAAATCTTGAGTATCATTTAAATTTTCCCCATTAATTGCTTACAATAGTCATGTCCTACGTTCAGAGTGATCATTAGTTTTGGATTGTTGGCCTGTTAAATTATTATTATCACTTCAAGCTAAGGTTGACAATCTTTATTCTAATTGAAGTCTTTTAAGACTATAGAACTGTTTTATTTCTAGGGACTTCTGAAAAGCATATAAATGATATAACTTTAAGATTTCAAAAAAAAAAAAAAACATTTCCATTATAAAGTACACCATAGAATAAAAACTTACAGGTCAGTGTTCAAATGGACTTAAATATTCACCAATGGCTAGTGAACAAACAGCTTTGATATCAGTATATTTTCAAATACTATAAGGACAGTGTCAAACTGAAAATCCTTCTAACCAGCCTAACATTAAGGGGCAATTCTATAAAGTGGCGCCTCCTTTTAGGAGCCCCACTGCAGCACATGGAGGGCCAATTCTATAACAGAACCAAGGTGCTCCGATTCTGTTATAGAATACTAGTGCAAATCCACATTGGAGCACCCAAAAGGAAGATTAGCCCATGTATGCTAAGTCAATTGTAGGTATAAATGGGTGTGCCTAGATGTGCCAGTCAATGTGCGTATATGATAGTATTTTATAAGATCTGTGCATTGATGGTGGACATGCCCGTGGTCCACACATGCTCTGTCCAAGTGTACACCCCCCTTTCAGGTGGATGCAAAGGCACTAAGGGGTTTTTTTACTTAGGTGTGCTGGCATTTTTAATGTGCGCTAAAAATGGGCACATGCTAAACACTAAAGATACCCACAGGAATACATTGGTGTCTCTAGCATTTAGCACGCAACTATTTTTAGCTTGCACTAAAAACACCAGTAAAAGACCCCCCTTACACATTACTTTAGGGCAGTGTTTCCCAAGTCCAGTCCTGGAGTACCCCCTTTTCAGTCAGGTTTTCAGGATATCCACAATGAATATGCATGAAAGAGATTTGCGTATAATGGAGGCAATGTATGCAATTCAGGTTCACAAATCTCAACATAAGGGATGAAGTAAATAACATCAAACAAATCCAGTATGACTCTACCAATTCAGTGTACAAGGTTCTTAAGAAATCACTTAACAGTGCTTTGAAAAAGGAGGGGGAAAGTCTCAGAAAGAGATAGGCATTATTTACACACACAACTCTGTCTTTCAACCACTGGCTTTTAAAAACCTCCCCTAATTTTAATTCAAATGTTCACATTTTAAAAAATTTTAGTTTTCATAAAAATTATATTTCAGAAAAATCACTTGATGCTGGCCACCGTTTTGCAGTGCCAAATCCCGCTGCTTCAGGGGATAGTGACCTTCATAAATATGTTTCAAGGTGCAATGTCAACCTCCACACTGATCAGTGACCGTATATTTATGAAGGCCACTACCCCCTGAAGCAGTGGGATTTAGCACCATAAAACGGTGGCCAGCGTCAAGTGATTTTTCTGGAATTTAATTTAGAAAATGCACAATTAGTTAACATACATGTAGTTTTGCAGTTGTGTCATATGTTTTAAGGAGCTTGCCATTTTGCTCCGTTGAAGTACTCCTTTATATTGATTTGATTTTTCTGCTTTGGAGTGCTATTGTTTCCCATGTTTTTCTTGTGAAATCTTTTGGTAGCAGGTCTGGACAATAATCATCAAAAATGACAATTCCAGGATGTCAGCTTGCGATGATGCACTTTTGTTTTTAAAGATACATTTTAAATCAGCTTTGGCTTGCTTACCATATGAATAATGAATTATTTATGTGGAATTATCTCAGACATATACATTTATTCCCATTGACCCCCTGACACAGGCAGTACACCAAAATATGGCCCATGTTGGGTCTACCAATAAAGAACTCTTGACAATCCCAAGCTTGAATGGTCCTTGGTTTTTTTTTTTTTTGTTCTTTTATTGTTATGTGTGCTTTGACTCTCTCTTCTGCTGTTTGAGCATTTAATACCTCACACAGTACATCTCTTTTTCCAGCTGTTATTTCAAAAGTAAAGTAATGTGATATTATGGGGTAATTTTATATCAAGCTACTTAACCTAGGTGTCAGATATGCACATAAATTATACCTATATTTTAAGAGGAACTTATGCAAATAAGTGTTCATTTAAAATTACTCCCCAGAAAAGAATGACACTGAGACTTTCACAAATGTCCTTGTTAAACATTTTGCAGTTCTGCATGGTTTGTTTGTTTTTTTAAATAACATACTTGTGTAATTTTTAACTCTACCCAAACTACATCCCCAGGTATGCCTATGTGTATTCTGAGAAAAGTATGAGAGTTAAATGAAAAGTAATGCCTCCACCTCCATAATGTATAGGTAGGTGCATTAAAAACGCTAACACACTTTAGTAAACATACCCCTTTAAGTGCAAAACTTAAGATGTTGTAATACAAAGTCTGTGCAGTAAACACAGAGGAGGGGGCAAGCATCTGCCCTATATTTACCATGTAAGGCAGATGCTATTAAAAGGACCTATGTTATGTACATCAGCAGATAATGCAGATGCCCCCACACTACCTGCTAATACATGTAATTTGGGCATTCAATGCTGCCTCATAGCCAATTATTTTTAAATGACTTGACTGCCAAGAAAATTACCCACTGTTCACCCAGTCCTATATTCCCCGTGCTGACCCTATCCCCCAATCATGGTCTAGCAAAAGGCCCCCTTTGAGATGACCCCTTTCACAAGATGTGTCTTCTCAAAACAAGGTCCTCCCCACCCCTAATTCCACTGACCTCCCTGTACTTACCTAGGCAATCCCTGGTAGTCTAATATACAGGGCAAGAGTGATCCCCCTCTTCTCAGGCCCTGTCTGAGCCCCAGGTTCAAAATGGCATCCCTAGTGTTGTATTACAGTACTACCACTAGAGGTCAATCTCATAAATACAATCAACCTTTACCTGGTAGAATGACCCCTAGCAGTAGAGGTCAGAGCTTCCATTTTGAATCCAGGACTAGGACAAGGCAGGGGTGGAGGAGGATCTCTCCTGTCTCATACAGTAACAGGGACTGCATTGGTAAATGCAAGGATGAACGTTGAGGGTCATTTTGGGGGGAGTGTTGGATTTTGTGCTATGGAATACCTTATCTTGGGGTAAGTGGCTTACCTTGGGGAGTGCTTATATGAAGGGGATCAGATGACATGGTAAGTTAGGCTAGGTAAATGGGGGATTTCCTTGGCCACAATACATATTTTAAACCTTGTTATGTGCAGTACTGTGGCTGCAGGTAACGTCCACTCACTATCCGTCAATACCAGCTGTGCCCCATCTCCGCCCATGACCTACCTAGATCCCTTCCATAACGAACTGGATTTTTAACCCACTAGCTGGTTCTGGTGTGCTTAAGCCATTAGTGTGGGCCTGCGCTAACTACTGCATGCTAACACCCACACAAACTGCTTGGCACGGTTTAATACACAGGCCTCATAGTGACCTATGTGTCTTTATAAAATACTAGCATATTCCCTGAATATAGCACCTAGATTGTGAGTGTCAACAGTTTACTGCTGAGAGGCCTATATTAGCATGTAAAGTACATGCATATTTTATAAGTGTGTGTACAAATTATGACTCTGTCCATGCTTCACTCAAACTCTTCCCCTAAGAATACCTACTCTACAGGTATTTGCATGCATACTTTAGGCATGATCTTTTTTTTTTATAAGTCTTTTACATGCCTAAATCAACATTTTACTCATGAAAATGGTTTTTAAAAATTACTTTATACGTCTTGAAAGGGCAGACATTTCCACTGCAGGTGTTTTCTATACTAATAATAGTTGTCTGCATTTTTTTTGTTACATTTGTACCCTGCGCTTTCCCACTCATGGCAGGCTCAATGCGGCTTACATGGGGCAATGGAGGGTTAAGTGACTTACCCAGAGTCACAAGGAGCTGCCTATGCCTGAAGTGGGAATCAAACTCAGTCCCTCAGTTCTTGTAATTCTAACATTAATGATTTTCCATAGTCAGCACTTACTGTGGTGTGAATTTGAACTGGTGGGTCTATCCTTCCATCCCTGGAAAATCATTGTCCCTTACCTGCCATTAACTGCATTGATACAGTGTTTAGATCTGCTAAGGAAACTAAAAGCAAGTAGGCAAACTCTCCCTTTCTGATTCATGCAAGAGGTGAATGAATATAAGATCTACTCTCATTTTAGATTGATTTTTAAAAACTGTTTTTCAAGATATCTGAATTATGAATGTACAGAATTATGACTACCTATATGAAAAATGCATAATTGTGCAGTAGCAAAGGTTGAAGCTTTGATAACTGAAACTAATGCTCACAAGTTTTGAATATCATTCTCTGGCTATTGCCAATATGAACACACATATTTAAATATATTGGAAGAAAATCTTTTCAATTTCATACTTGCCAAGTTTCTGCAGAGTTAAAGGTCAAGTTCATTTTTAGGCCAAAAGGGTTTACTGGAGTCTGAAGCTATTTAATTAATGAGAAAAGATAAACCTACTCTTTATGTGACTCAAGAGCCTTATTTCAATGCTCTCTTGAATTTCATTTAAATTTTTTTCTTCATAATGAATACTTAGAAGGTTAAAAGGTTATTTTGAAAGAAATTTGTGCCTTATATTGATCTTTTGCCTAGAATAAGATGTATAAATCTTGAGGAGTGGTCAAATGCTAAGATTCAATGCAAAAAAAAATACAAAAGTATAGACTCAAGCAGAGCCATGTAAGTTTATTATGTACTTTAAATGAACCTTCAGCCTAGGGTTTCTTCCCACCTCCCTCCATCTTACCTACTCCTCCCTCCTAGGTGCTTGCTTCTGTTGCAGACAGTAGCATCCTCAACACATCCCTCTCTTGTGACAGCAGTGATTCTGGAACACTATCTCCCTCGTTATGTTCACTCACCTGTCCAGAATTCCCCTCTCTTCCCTCACTCATCTTTTTAAATTTCTTCTCCCTGCCTCATTTTATTGTCCTCTTCCTTCCATCCTACTGTCTTTGCCCTCTTTGTTCAGCAGTGTCCAGATGCCTACCTCTCTACTTCATTCTCACCCACCTAACACTCTTGTCACTCCAACTTGCTCAACAATATCTTTCATCCTTTCTCTACTCTACTACCTGTTCTGCACTTTTTTCTTGTTCATCCCCCCACTCCTGCTTAGCACCTTCTCTATCTAACCTACCAACCTACTAAGTAAGCCCTTCCTTACACAGCCAGCATCTTCTCTTTCTATTTCCACTTCTCATATCTACCTACTAGGAATATGCCTTTGCTGAACTGACACAGGAAATTTTAAGACATTTTTTTCATTTCTGTAATAAATGAAACAAAAATGTAAAAAAAATGTCATTCATTTATATTTCATTTGTAATAAAGCAGCCACAATCATGGCCTCACCCCTGCTAAAAGTTAAAAACAAAAACAAACCAAAAAACCCAACAACAATTGTGCTGGTGCCCTAAAATCTAAAAACCAAAGCCCACTGACCTTCCATCATCTCTGGATGTATCTCATCCTACCTGTTTGATCTACATACAAATGGGACAGAAAAAATCTCCCGTTGTCCTACCTATCAAGGTCATATTTCATAATGGTGCTGGTGGGTGCTAAACTTGATATAATTTTCTTCTAAGGATGCACTTGAATTAACAAAATGGCACCAAGCTCAGGGCCCACTAGTTCTATTTTGAAATTCCAGTCTAGCAGTGTAAGAAATACTTTGAATTGATCCTTCCACATTTAGACTTACAGACCCATCAAGGTAAGGTATACACATATGAGTTTATCTTGTTGGGCAGACTGGATGGACCATGCAGGTCTTTTTCTGCCGTCATCTACTATGTTACTATGTTACTATGTTAATACATGGGTTGCGTGGTGAGGAAAGACCCACAGCACATTTATTTTCTAAATTTTAGGTTGCCAGTACTAAGTTTCTTTAATGGGTAGGAGGGAGGTCCTTGCTCTTTGTATTCATCTTTCATCAAACTAAAGAGAAAAATCAAAGACCTGATATTTAAAATGACTTATTTAGGTAGCAGCACCTGCTACCTGGATAAATCCTGATGAGACAGATATTTAGTGGGACAGTCCAGATAGTGCTACTGAATATGTTCATAGACCATCTTGGCATCAACCATATAGTGCTGGAGCAGTCTGTGGTTGAAGATGGGCCAAAGATCAAAGTTACTTGGGTAGCAGCCATTTTCAGTGCCACTCCTCAGGTATCTGGATAACTTAGGATAGCATCCAGATAAGTTGCTACTTGGATAGTGCAATGTACTCATTGCAGTATCCATATATTCAATATAAGCTATTATCTGGATAATGGTGCTCAATATCTGGATATTTCTAACCATGGTGACCAGCATTTTCTTTTTACATGGTGTTCTATGTAAGGCTTCACCAATGACCTATACAGAAGCTTATCTATCCATCCATTTATTTATATATTTGCTGTTAATGCCTCTCCCTGTGGATTCTAGCATCCTTCTGGCTCTAGCCAGCACCTTGATATATTATTTTGCTGTCTTGAGATCATCAGATGCTATTCCCCTGAATTCTCTCTATGGTCAGTGAAATTTATCCCTACCATCTACTGTGCCTTTTGATTTCTGTACACTAACTGCTTCACTCTGCACTTTTTTAGTTCTGATTTTTAGTTGTAAACTGATGATCTCAAACTCTCTTAGATGATTTTGTTGTAGATTATTATGCTTATTTTTGAAGCTCTATTCATGTTTTGGATTTCCATGTGGTCACTGACATTGGATATCGCTGGCACCCATGTGCCTCGTGGCTCATCCCCGACTCCACCCCAAGAATGCCTCTCCATTGGCTGTTTTTATTATTTGTGCAATCTGAGCTGATATTCAATAGGCTACATGCCACTGAATATCAGTGGATGGCCAGTTGAGCACAGTTTAAGAGGCCAGGAGCCTCTTCTGCCTGCTTAAATCACTTTGACTATCAGTCCCATGGTGTTTTTGGATCATTCAGCCCACTGGCCTTTAGATAGTTTGCTCTCCTTTCCTTGAGTAGAGTCTCCTTTGACTTTCCTATTATTGAGGTAAGACTAACTGCCCTCTATAGTTTCAAATCTACTCTCTATTATTGCTTTTATGAAGGACTACATCTGTTCATCTCCAGTCCTTTAGAATTACTCCAGTCCCCCAAGAACAAATTAATAGATTAAGGGCATATCAGGAAAAAACTGTGCTGGGGTTAAACCTGCAGATGAAAATGTTGTCCTGAAATATGTGGCAGAGGTGCTTACTAAGGAAATTATATTAAAGTTGGATAGTACTGGAAAAAGGGAAACTGCAGTTCCAGCACACAGACTCTGTATTAAAACACTGCACAGTGTGGGCTTGCTGTGTCCGAAAACCTGGACTGGAATACCATATACATGAAAGGGGGAATAGGAGTATCTGCTGTCTAAAATGTAATAGAGAAGGTCTAAGCCAAAGCAAATCTAGATACTTCCAAGCAGGACCTTGCTGGTCTTGTGGCAGGGAGAAGAGAAAAAAAAAAAAGAGCCCAAAGCTAGTGATAAGGAGACGCCATGTATTTTGTGTTGAGAACCTTAAAGCCTTTAATTTTAGAAAGTCTCAGAATTGTTCCATTACCTGAAGCCCTGGAAATAAAAGTCACTGCCTGTAGGATTGTGTCACAGTCCAATAGAGGGCACTTGGCTGAGAATATTGAGAATCAGGAGACAAGACAGCTGTTGATCATCACAAGCTAAAGCTTATAGAAGTAAAGGGACTAACCTCTGCAAAATAATTTAATTACACAAAGTATCTATTGATCTGAAGCATCTGGTGGTTTTTTTGAAGCATGGAATCTGCTTGTTCTAGCAGATTGTTAATTTACTTCCTTTGATTAGAAAAACATTTCTAGTACCGCTAGTACTGAACATTAAGGAAAACTTTGTATTATTATCATTGTCTTCTTAGATGTAATCTGACTGGTAATCTAGCATGAAACTTTGCAGTATTTAGTATTTCTGAAATGACGGGATATGAGGGTGTCTTTATTTGAGAAATGAATTGTTGAATATGGGTTTTGAATAAATGTTTATACTATATTATACTTTTTTTTGCATGACTTCTATATTCTTCATCTGTTCCTCTTGTTTCTTTGAACCAACATGTTTATTTTTTTTAACCAGCTGTACACATCCAGAGGATAATCTGTATAAAGTACCGACTGGTGTAAAAGAAAATATTTAGAAATGATACAGAATAAATTACTAGCAGGCATGTGTGGAGTGGAATTTTGGAGGAACACAGAGTTAAAGTACATGGGAAGATTATAAATTATGCTAATTTATAAATGTACGTAAATAATCTAGGTGCAGGCACACCTGCTGTTGAACAGGTAAGTACCTGCACCGGCAATGTAGGCATGATTTCTGCAGTTTATGCTAGTATTTTATACAAACACAAAAGCACCTATGGTTTAAAATTCTCAAAAGATCACCAATATTTAGGCACCAGGATTATTTATTTATGATATTTATATAGCACTTTAAGCCAAGCATTCTCAGGTTCAATATGGCTAACAACAAAGAATAACACACAGCATAAAAAAGTAGGATATACATACTGTAAGACATAGCTTAAGGTGGAATAATCCTAAAAGAGTTACAGTAGATTCTAAAAGTAGAAAACAGTTGAATCACTAAGGATCTTTATAGTCCTGAATTAATACCAGAAATAGTGAGTTCATTTTCTGTTAGTAGATTTTTTTTAAAGTGGAAAGCTTTTAAAATTTTATGGAACTTCAGACAATTATTTTGCCATTTAATGGATTTAGGTAAGAAGTTCCACCACATAGCGCTCTGATAAGTGAAATCAGACTGATTCTATATAGAGCAACTTAAATTGCATGCATAAATCCTGTCATATTCTGGACTTGCATGCATAACTCAATTAGTTAACAAGTTAATCAGCGCTGATAATTGCCAATTAGCAAACAATTATTGACACTAATTGGCATTAATTAGATGGTGTGTCATAAGCACAAATTCAATAATGACAGTTGTGGACAGAACTATTGTTATAGAATTCTAGTGTATTTCTGCATTTCTGCACCTAACTTTAGGATTTGAGCACTTATGCCAGCTCAAATGACTGGCATAAATGCGTGTGCCTAACTATAGGCAGTTAGGTGTGTAAATGATAGTATTCTATAACTTTCAAGTCTATCTGCCTGACACATGCCCAACCAGAGTTGCCAGATGACCAAAAATTTCCAACCCAATTTAAGCCCAAAAGTAGCCCCAAAATAGCTATGTAGGTAGCTTGTGTGTGCGTGTACCATCCCGCCTCTCCCTTCCCCCTCCTGTAGTCACTGCCTCACCCAAGGCAGCCGAGAGGGGGGCAGGGGGACAAAATTCCCCTAGGTCCGGCCTCCAAGGGGGGCCTGGTGCCAAGGTTTCTCTCTCCTGTTCCTGACGGAACCTGGATGATCACATCCTGACAGGAACAAGAGAGAGAGAAAACTCCAGCACTGGGCCCCCTATGGAGGCTGGGGAGGAGCAGACACAGGGCTTTGGGCTGGGGCCTCTGGTTTGGCTGGCGGGGGTCCCCAGGCCCCGCCAGCAGAAGTCTTCCTCCAGCACGGTTCTTCACTCTGCAGCATTGCCTGCCAAGCAACTGCTTTTCCCCTTGGGTCGCGCATGCTCGGTTTTGAAACCGAGCATGTGTGACGTGAGAGAAAAAGCAGCCACAGGGGCAGGGCAGGCAATGCCGGATCCCCACCAACCAAGGTATTTGGAGTTGCGGTGGGGGGTACTAGTGGCGATCCTGGGGGGGGGGGCAGCTCTGCCCCGGGCCCAGCAATGGCCCTGCCTCAGGCCTGGCTCAGTCTCTCAGCAGCACTAGCCTCACCTGTGTACTTGTGTGGTGCTCACCTTCCTGTGCCTCCTCCTCAAAAATCTATGTGGTCACTGCTATGCTTGATTCACCTCATACTTGCTCTACCTCTGATCTTTCTCCCCTCTCTCTCATCACTGGAGCAGCCTGCAGAGCAGCACAGCTGATGATGACCTCATCATCCTATTGGTCGAATTTGGAGCTAGAATGAGGCTTGAGATGCACCAAGCCTCATTCCAGCTCCAAAGTTGACCAATAGGAAGGTGAGGTGGATGTTGAGGTCATCAGCAGCAGCTGTTTTGCTCTGCAGGCTCCTGCCAGTGACAAGAGAGAACAGAGAAAGATCAGAGTTTAAGGCCAATGTTCAAGTGCTTTGAGCTCCTAATTGAGAATTGGGCTTCTAAATTAGCCTTTGTAGCACTTGTTTTGTGTACCTTTTCTTACATTCTTGTCTGATCAATAGCAACTATGTTGCTTTTTGGGAGCTAGCAAACATTTTATTACCAATGGTCACTTTTATCCATAGCTTTCCCACAGCCTGTTTATCATAAAATGTATCTTGACTGATGTGCACAAACATGTAATAACATCTTGGATAAGTGGCAAAGACCCATAACTGGATTTCATTCTGGATAAGGCAAAATAAATTGGAGTAGGTTTTATATGTGTTATGTACTCTTGCGATAAAAATAACTTCATAGTTCACAGTAATATAAAAATTGTACAAGGGAAAGAAGAAAATAAGAGTCCTTAGAATTTATTTTTTTATTTTATTTTTTTGCAAAGGAATTAATACAAGATTTCTGCAAATAATTTCAAAGGCTTCAAATAAGCTACATCTATTTCCCAGGTAATCTGTGGTAAAATTAAATAAATGTCTTTAGCCTTGGGAAAAGGCTATAATGACGAACCATATTGTTCTACCTAGAAAGTACAAGTAACAGTACAATAACATTTACCTTGTCCAATCAATTCAGGAAGGATCTGGACTAATAAACATCAAAAGGCCACAGTACATGACATTTTCCTGTAAACAAAAGGTAAGCCCTGAAATGTATATTCCCTTATTTACTGTTCACAGCAAAACTATTTATCTGATTACAAAAGGATTTTATGTACAGCTGAATCTACATACTGTAAAACAGCCTGCTTACAAGAATATCAGTGTTTAATATTACACTGACACTCTGCCTGTACTGAGCACTGAGAGTGACAAAGTCTGTATAAAAGCACAATCCAACCCCTGCCCCCATTTTCCCCTCCCCTCCTAAAAATTCCTATGTTCCTTGCAAAACTAAAACCCAAGGAAGAATACATGTTATGACAAAATGCACAATGCCAGCTGCTAGAATTGCCAAGGACCCTGTCATATCAGCATAAAGGGCAAACATCAATTTTCCCTTTCCACCAGCTGGTACTGTAAAAACTGCAGAGTGCACTGAAGTAAAATATATACAGAAAAAGAAAAACCTTCTGAACTTAACAGGCACTTCAAGCTAGCAGACTTATCTGCCAGACTGTGGATGAGATGTTTTTAGTTGGCCATCTGTAGCCATTTCAAACCAGTCCAACAGCAGACTAAGGATAGCATATGCCTTAGACGTTCATTTTCAAAGCAGATGGATGTCTCAAAATGCCCCCCCCCCCCAAAAAAAAAAAAAAAAAAGTTCATCTGCCCAAAACATCGAAATTGTGATTTTGGAATGGCAGAATTTGGATGTCCTACTCTGTAGTGTTTCCAAATAGCAAGGGGGCATGTTTTGAGCGGGACTAGCCCCAAATTTGGATGTCTAACAGCAATAATCAAACCAGAAGAAAGGTTCAAGTCTAAAAAGAAGGATGTTTTTATTTTGACAAGTTTCAATCCCTCCCAGGGTACAAAAATGTGTTTTGTGGTTACTGTCTCCCTCCCTCACCCCTGAAAGTCACACTGAAAAGGGAAAACAGGCTCTCTGGTAATATCCCATACCTGGATGTCCGCAACTACATGCACTATACTTACGGAACAACCAGGTACATCATAGAAGTCCAAAGTATAGTAATAAGGGCGTCTTTCTCGTTGAACCGCCATAGGATGTTGATATGACAAGTACAGTGAATGTTTTAGGGACATCCTTTTTACTATACTTTGGGTGTCCCTGATTTGGGCGTTTTGAACTGCGATATTGGAATGTACAGCGGGCCTGTAAGAGGGACGTTCTTTGGCATTTCTGTGAGAAACACGTCCTTGTTACTGTATTTTACACTTATGAATGTTCCTTATATTTCCCATACCCGGATGTCTGCAACTACATGCACTGTACTTGCGGAACATGCAGCTATGGGAAATATAAGGAACATACATATTTTATTGTGTATATATGAAGAGGTTTGCACTCTTGATAATAATCTATATAAGGAAGGCTCCGCACGTATGAACACTTACTCATCCAAATAAGGCCCCACATGTGTGATGATGGTCCATGCACGTCATGGTCATCCACGTGCCGACCCATCATATAAAGGACAGGACATCCACTTGCTGACTCGTCCATACATGGGATGGTCGTCCATATACGGAACTGTGCATTTAAGGACGTCCATCACGCATGGGCGTCCATATAAGGCGAGGTACATTTTCCAACAGTTATTCACTGAGAAACATGGCTCTCAGACGGGAGCCAAACTTTAGTTTAGTGGAGTGTCTGCTCCTGGTGCAGCTCTGCCTGAGGCATCGGCACAGGTTCTTCCTGCACCACCATCACCTGCCCCTCCAGGACTGTGTCCATTAGAACGTGGACACAGACACGACAAAGACTGGAAAGGTAAGTGCTTTTTTTCCAACCCCCCCCCCCCCCACACACACACACCCACTGTTCCTGGGCTATCAGGTCCCACTCCTGTAGCACCACATTTAAGAGATCCCTCAGCAATGCAAGCACTAACTGTAGTCTGCATTCAAGAGTAATCAGTGATATGTGCACATGCACATTCATTAATAGAATCTATGTACTAGAAAGGAAAAACTTTCCCACATCCTTACAATACTGCATGCAAATGGTACTCTCTGTCCTCATGCCCACCTCAATGACATAACCTGTACCAATGTAATGCCCCCCTCCCCCCTAATCAGTGTTGTGTGTCTCTACAATTTGGCTGCCAAATGAATTTGTGTTGTGAAAACAAGAAGGGCCATACCCTGACTCCTGGTGTACAAACTTGTATCTTGCAGCCGTTTTGGAATTCAGAGGGACCTGAAGTTCCTGAGATACCGGTTCCGGCGTATATGGCGGGACAGCCCCAATCTCATCGTTAGGAGTGTGCAACGGCACCTCAGGGCTCGACGTAAGTATTGTAAATGTATTTATTTAATAATGCAAATGTTTTGTACAATATCAGTTTCCATGTGGCTAATAGGCAACTAGTAAATCATAACACCTCTGTCCCTGATCAAGGCCTGAGGTTGCAGCTACCCTCCCATGAGTGTGGCTGTAACTTCCAACTAACCTCCTCTGAGATGAATGAGATGACATGCCTCACTTCTGTATCCCCCTTTCTGGGGTTGATACTGTTTCATGGTATTCTTGCCTGATGTCCTGCTCTTAGTGGATGTCATAGCATGATTTGAAAGTAATGTAAAGAAATAGTGCTTTCACCCCCTCCTCCTCCCTCCCCCCCCCAAAAAAAAATATATAAATGGTCATCCTACCATAGTCACAACTCAAAATGCAAACATGCTGCTGAGGAATGAGTGTTCCCTGCCAACACATCTTATAGTGTACTCCTTTTTCAGACCAGCTTACAGGGTTCCCTGTCATGTCATCTCATGCATCTCATACCCCATGTGTCTAGCCCAGGGCTCACCACTAACCCTACCTTTCCCCATTCCTGCCTCATGCCAGCCAGCCAGCTCCTGCACTATGCAAGCCATGTTGAATGTGCTGATCTCAAGGACAATACTTTTATATACACAGGGCGCCAGCAGCAGGAGGAGGAGGCAGGACTGCCTGCTCTGGTGGTAGAGGAGGAGCAGGAGGAGGAGGAGGAGGACCCCTGGCATGACAAGCTTCCCCTCGAGGAGGGCCCAACACCTCCAGCCCTCTCCACACCATCCCCAGCACCAGCCCCATCACCATCACCAGCCCCAGCCCCAGCACTGCGCCTCCTGCAGCAACTAGTGAATAGCCAAAACCAGTTGCTGCAGAAGGTATCAGCGATGAGGCTGGAGATGTCAGCAATGAGGCTGGAGGTTTCGGCAATGCGGCAGGCTAACGAGCAGCACTTCAGGGCGCAGAGGCTGTTCCTGGTGCTGCTCGTTAGCCTGCTGCACAATGCCTTGCAGGGACGAGGACGTGGCCTCCCGTGAAAGACTTGGGGGGATGCAGGGAGGAGGACGTGGCCTCCCTTGAAGGATTTGGGGGGGGGGGGAATTGTACATACTTCTATTTTTTTTTTTTTGTTAAATAAATGTTGAATATTTTTTCATATAACAGGGTGTGTGTCTCTACTTTGTGCACTACATATTATCAAATGCTGGGGTTGATGTGAGAGGAGTCGGCAAGCTGGGTTGCATGACAGGTGAAGTGTGACAGAGAAACTTTGGTACATATGTGTTAAAAGTGTGGCCATACAGAAGGCCACCTGTTCCTTCCAAACAACTTTGTGCTGTGGGGCTCTATGGTAAGGGGGGGGGGGGTCTGGGTGGGCATTTCTGTTGAGGAACATAAATGCCCATCCAGCCTCTCCCCCCTTACCATAGAGCCCCACAGCACAAAGTTGTGTAAATAATAGGTATGTTGTCTAGCACTAGTGATCTGCCAAGTAGAAACTTGCAGATGACCATAGGTAGCCCATAGACAATGTTTGCTCTTTGATCATCAGACACCCTTACCCACAACCAAACCACATTGGTGAGGGCAAGGAAGGAGCTACAAACAGCTGGGTCATCTTTTCACATTGAATGTATCAGCAATGGTATATAGTGCTGAGGATAAAAGGGAAAACAAAGGTAAAAGCATTAGATGGATGCTTACTTCATCACAATTGCAATATAATACATCAGGTACAGAAGGGCACGGGCTAGGGGCACTGGACTGTAGCCAAATGTAGGTAATTTAGAATAGGAACTGTAACCAGAACCCCTCTCCCTCACCAAGACTTAAGGGCTCAAGGCCATGGTAGGCACACACCAGTGACCACCTTGAAATTAATTTGCAGGATAGAATTTAGAAATCTTGTTGTTCCATAACTATGGAGGATTGTAGGACTGTGTTGAATAATGTGGAAAAGACATTCAGTGCATATATGCTAACCCCCCCCTCCCCACCCCCAGCAACCTTGAGAATAGGTGGGCACTTCATAAAAGGGGACTGGGTTCACCACATAAAGATGGATGGAACCTAGCAGGGAGACACATGAGGTGGAAAGCGGGAGAAAAACTACCAGCTGTGGAAAACCGTGAACCTGGTAAAAATAGAGGTAAGATTTGAATGCAGAGAACATACAGAGAATGGGGAGCCCTTGACTATGAGGGATGCACACATCCATTCTCAGGGCCTCTTCCCCTCCCCCACCCCACAGGCAGCCACAACTGAGTGTGTCCAATAGAGAACAAGACATCTGTACAATGAATTGAATAGAAACAATCATGGCTCTCAGAGTCCAGTGTATTATAGTCCACTGCTGTCTCTTGCAATCACACACAGCAGAGCCACACTGCAAGCACTCTCTGACATAGTACGAACTCTCCTGCAACACACTCTAGCCACTCACTCTCCAAGCAGCAAACGACAGTCTTCACAAACACGCTGCAGCAGTACACAGGACAAAGAGACAAACAGAGACTACAAACAGGTAAAGGAATGAAATATGAACTTGGGGACAATGAATGGAGAGGGATAGGGGGAGGGGATGGGGGAGATAGAGGAAGGAGTAGTGGTGTCTGGGTTTGGGGGCTAGAAGGGGTAGGGAAAGCTGAAAAGGTAAAACACAAATGAGGCAGGTGAGGGTGAAAACGTTCTGACTACGGCACACAGACAAAGGTAACAGGTACTCAACAAACTCTCAGCTTTCTCTCCCAACAACGCTCTCGCCACTATCCAACTGCACAAAATTGCTAATGGGTCTAAAGATGACTTCCTCCTTACCCTGGTCACTTTTATTTCAGGTCTAACTAAGGACACCCATGTTCCCACCCATGTGAAACCATTTCGCTAGTCGTTATACGCTGGGGGTGCCCATCTCGTAACGCCGCCCATAACACGCCCCTAACATGCCCCCTGTGGGGATGACCACAGATGGGCATCCTTGCGCAGAGGATGCCCTTATGGCTCTGTTTCGATTATTGGATTTGGGCGACCTTCTTTCATGGGGACGCCCGTGTTCCTTTTGTGTCGCTTTTTGGACGCCCTTCTCTTTTGAAAATGAGCCCTGTCACCATTCATACAGGTATGCAACCTCTATGTATAATTGCTGGTATTTACTAAAAGAGATACATTTAAAATAAAGGTCTATATATAGAAAATAATATGTGTTGGCCAGTAACCTGATATTTTGTACGGCATGGCTCTGTTTAGCTGCTATGCCTGAGGTAATTTTCTAACTTAGGAGCATAGGTGTCTAACTCCATGGTTAGGTGCCTGGATCATTTTAAAACTGACCACCTTATCTCCATCTGCCCTCTTTTCCCAACTCATATTCCCTTTCAATACTTTTACATTAATGATGGTTACACTGATCTTGGAGGCTATTTCTCTTCTATGGAAGTATCAAAGTTCATTTTTTAAATTTAGGAAGGTATGCTAACACAATTTTTCTGTTCTTCTGGTTTTCCACATCTAAATTCTGTTATACTATCAAATATGCCAGTTTTATTTGGATCATGACACCTAGTTTCAGTATATGGAAGAGATAAATTACTAATGTACAAGTGTATCTTAGTTTTTTGGATGAATATCTGTTGCTATAGGAGGCTGACAAAAGGCTCATAATTTTATTCATCTAACCACTGAAACAGAATAGAAGTGAAAAATAGATTAAAAATAACTCTGGGTTACATGGTTGCAAAAGCCAATTTATACCAAATTTCTACAATAATGTCAGACTGAGTCAAATATAGTAGCTGAAAGCATAGCCGTATGTTGTAAATTAAAGATTCTTCCTCCCATGTAGTACACAATGTCAATATTTTCTCATTATGTGCAAAACTATTTTTATCTTTCTTTAAAAAGGATTTTCAAACAATCTTCAGATGTACCTTAAACATATAACCAACAGAAATACTGTAACAAGGTAAGCTTCAATGACATGGCCATGTGATACTGACCATGGCAATATGAATTTCAACAGTGTGCATTAGTTTCATAGAGTGGCTAACTTAACTGCAGATACTGAGTGTGGCTATAGGGCAGTTTGACCAATTGCAAGTACATTGTCTTTGACCAAACTCAAGGACAAAGTCTCATTTAAAAAAAAAAAAATATATATATATATATATATATTTTTTTTTTTTTTTTTTTTTTGCATTTATATCCCACATTTTCCCACCCATTTGCAGGCTCAATGTGGCTTACAATATTCCATCATGGCTATCACCATTCAAGAGTAAAGAAACAAATGGTATTACATAAAGAACAAGTGTAACAAAATAGATATAAGCAATTCGATATATAAGAAAACAGTCAAAATATCAGGTACGTAGTGATGTGCTAGAATTCCTGTTATTGATCATTATGGTATGCCTTGTTGAAAAGAAAAGTCTTTAGTGATTTTCGAAAGTTGATTAGGTCGTGAATAGTTTTCAGGTCATGTGGCAATGCATTCCACAACTGCGTGCTCATGTAGGAAAAGCTGAACGCATGTGTTAGCCTGTATTTTAGACCTTTACAGCTTGGGAAGTGAAGATTCAGGAATGTGCGTGCTGATCTTTTAGCATTCCTAGGTGGCAAGTCAATAAGGTCAGACATGTAGGCTGGAGCATCTCCATGAATGATACTATATGAGAAAGTGAATCATTACTGTGAATAATATACTTGAGACTTAGATTACCTAGGGGATCTTTTACAAAGCTGCAGTAGTACTACTACGGCAATGGTGCATTGCAAATCAGCTCTACCACCGGGCTACTGCAGAACCCAGGCAGTAGTGCCAGTGTTTGCCGCATGCCATTTCTGGTGCTCAAAAAATAATTTTATTTTTTTAGCACTGGGGGCTTACCTGATTACCACCAGATTAGCGTGGGTACACTTACCGCCTCCTAAATAGAAGGTGACAAGAGCTTCCCCAGGAAATGGCTGTGTGGCAAGTGCTTAACTTACCACATGGCCATTTCCATTTTTAAAAATCCTTTTACCCACTGCGGTAAAACGGGACCTTGGCACACAGAAAACACACAAGCCAATGCTACCGTAGTGGTCCTTTTACCGCACCTTGGTAAAAAGGCTCCCTAATGACAAAGAAGGAAGCAAGCAAAGTATTGATTGAATTCAAACATGCATTGGATAGATAGGAGAAGATGGATTTGAGGGACAGAGATATCTATAAACTGAATATGATCTGAGGTGGCCCAATGAATGGGCAGAAAATGGTGTTCATAAAATATATATTATCACATATACTAATTTCAGAAATTTTTTAAAAAAAGTGTTTGAGACTTTAAGAAATTAATTATTCCATCACTGCTCCAACTGTGAAATATACAGATTATGAGGGGCATTTTTGATATGACATCCTAATGGTGAAAATACCATTTATTGGAAACAAGCCCAGTAGCAAGGACACACATAAACTTTTCCAACTCGTAAATAAACTACTAAATACTACACCGGTTACTTCTAATAACATAGACACCCCATCAGCAACCAATCTTGCGAATTACTTCAAAGAGAAAATTACAAAGCTACAACTCATGATACCTATCAACATAACTGATTATGTAAACCTCCTTGAGTGCTTAGATCCAATACCCAGGGAATATCCAGCAGACTGATCATGGATCAACTTTGACACATGGATCGACAACATCTCCCAATTGCTTGGAAGATACGCCAAGTCGCAATGCAAACTAGACATCTGCCCTACTAACCTTATAAGATCTGCCCCCCTACAACTCAAAACAGACCTCACGAGGCACCTGAACTACATGCTACTAAACGGCCTCTTCCCAAAGGATAAAGGAAGCGTTCTACTTACACCTTTACCTAAAGACGCAAAGAAAAGTACAAATGACCTATCGCTCAGTAGCATCTATCCCACTGATAACCAAACTTATGGAGGGTGTAATGACGAAACAACTCACTAACTACCTAAGTAAATAATCAATTCTCCACGAGTCTCAATCAGGATTTCAGCGCTGCGTAACCCTAGTAGCGCTTTAGAAATGTTAAGTAGTAGTAGTAATTTCGGTCGAATCACAGCACTGAAACAGTACTAGTGACTGTAATGAATAAATTTAAACAAACAATTGCAACTGGCAATAACATACTTCTCCTACAATTCGACATGTCCAGTGCCTTCGACATGGTCAACCATGGGATATTACTACATATCCTAGAATACTTTGGAGTTGGAGGTAACGTTCTTAACTGGTTTAAAGGATTCCTGACCACAACATCATACCAAGTAACAACGAACGCGGACATATCAGCCCCATGGACACCTGACTGTGGAGTCCCCCAAGGATCCCCCTCTCACCAACTCTCTTCAACCTAATGATGATACCCTTAGCCAAGCTACTAGCCAATCAAAACCTCAATCCCTACATATATGCAGATGATGTCATGATCTATATCCCATTCAAACATGATCTAAAGGAAATCACCAACGAGATCAACCAAAGTTTCCAAATCATGCACTCCTGGGCGGATGCATTCCAGCTAAAACTTAACGCAGAAAAAACACAATGTCTTATACTCACCTCACAACATAATACAACTAAATTTACCACCATAACCACACCAAACTTTTCCCTTCCCATCTCAAACAATCTGAAAATTCTTGGAGTTACCATCGACCGAAATCTCACACTCGAAACCCACGTGAAGAACACAACTAAGAAGATGTTCCACTCCATGTGGCAACTTAAAAGAGTAAAACCTTTCTTCCCGAGATCCATTTTTCACAACCTGGTATAGTCAATGGTGCTAAATCACTTGGACTATTGCAACACACTCTATGCTGGCTGCAAAGAACAGACTATCAAGAAACTTCAAACAGCCCAGAACACTGCAGCCAGACTCATATTTGGAAAAACAAAATATGAAAGCGCAAAACCCCTAAGATAGAAACTTCACTGGCTCCCACTTAAAGAATGTACCGCGTTCAAGATCTGCATGATTGTTCATAAAATTATTCATGGCGATGCCCTGACCTACATGCTAGACCTCGTGGACCTCCTTCCCAGAAATGGTAAAAGATCAGCTCACACATTTCTTAATTTACACTTCCCCAGCTGCAAAGGATTAAAATACAAACTAACACATACGACCAGCTTTTCCTATATGAGCACGCAGCTGTGGAATGCACTACCAACTAACTTGAAAACAATCAACAAAATAACTAACTTTTGCAAATCTCTGAAAACCTATCTCTTCAACAAGGCCTACCATGAGAATCAATAGCCTAATTACAACACTTCACCGCTCCACCCTTATTCAGAAAGTCATCTCTATAATGGTTGCTTAGATCTTTTTGTCATCCTTAATCTTTTTTGTAACACCAATTGTATCTGCTACCCTGGAATGGCTATGCCATAACAGGTCTTTGTAAGCCACATTGAGCCTGCAAATAGGTGGGAAAATGTGGGATACAAGTGCAATAATTAAATAAATAAAGTTTGGAACACTCTGGTGTGTACATGTAAGACTTCTCTGATTCACTGGCACTGTGTGCTAAGAGATCCCCACATGCATGCACCAGTTGGTCAGGTGACAGGGACAGCAGGTAGTGGGAAGGGAGGAATGGACAGAAGTGGAGCAGGTATAGTGAGAAGGGAGTAAGCTGGAGCAACAGGGACATAATTTAAATAAAATGGGTTTGGGGTTGGGTCTGAGCACACACCAAGATTGCAAAATTTCACCAGAAGCACAGTAGAGCACGTGAATACATTCTCTGACTCCTACAGACAAAATGTAGTAAACCTGAGCACTAATTAACCTGTGGAGATTGGCACTAACATTAGCTGTCATCACATTCTGTGACATTTGCAGAACCTGAATTCTGGGCCAATTTGATTTGCTATTCTGTGCCAATAAAATGCATCAGAGCCTAGGTACTAGCAATCATTACTAATGTCAGCTGCAACCTCAGTACAAGGTACCACTATTGAGATTTGAACCTCCCCCCCCCCCACCACCCCTCAACGATAACCACTAAACTACCTTATCTACTACATAACCTTCTGTCTCAGTCATCTGCACATTTCTATTAGGAGGGCAGCATGTTCAGATCAGAGGGTGAGTTTGCCTGGAAATACGATACCATGGAATGTGGAGAGGGAGACAGAAGAAGTGATGTAATTCAGTAATATCATGCCCCACTGTGAAGAACTGGTGGTATTGTGAGACTTCTGTCACATGCCTATAACTCAACCTCCCTCTCACCTCTTGCCTTCATGCAGACAGAATCCTTCAGTATGGCAAACTTTACTACAGATGGTTCTCGTAGAGGCCTCTCACAAAACAGACACCCACAAAGCAACAATGTATGCTCAGTACACATTTGTTCCCCACCCGCCATATCCAGGAGACATGTTAAACAGTTTGAGTTTTCCAAAACACACATTTCTCCTTGGGATAGGTCTGTGTTACAAAGAAAAGTCTTTCTAGCCCTTGTGGCCTCACTAGCAAGAAAACATGAGTGAGATGTGTACCCTGACCAGCTGCTACAGCAGGACTTGAATCCCAATTTGGAGTATGAAAGGGTGCTGTGTTAATCATTAGCCTACCCTGCCAGGCTATTCTACAGCCTTTTCATTGAAGAAACACCTTCCAGCACAGTTGAGAATGTCAGTACAGCTGTGACCAGGAACCTCTCCCAAATCGACAGAAGCACTCACTATTCAGATCAACCTATACAAATGCCTGTGTTTGATTGTTGTGACTAAATGAAAGGCATAGCTTGCAGAAGATAAAATATATCATAACCCTAAGCTGCAACAACAGGTAACTCTAGAGGAAGAGTATCCTGTTCAACAGTAGGACATGAAGTCATAGGTTCCATAGAATGGCGCCTAGTGCTGGGATCCGAATCCTCCTCTTAGATGCAACGAGTTACACCAGGTTTCAGTAGGTCTTATTTATCATGCCTAATTTAGATGTAGTTCTGCAAAGTTCAATAATACTGCACATATCTTTTGGCAATACCCATGACCTGCCCATTTTCCTACCATGGGTGCTCCCCTTTTTCTGATGCATGTGCTAGAATTTAACAACAAAAGAGGTAAAGATCTGCTCACAGATAAAGTAACAAAAAGCAAAACGCAGAGTAATTGATGTGAAGATCAATTATTTATTGCAACTACCTGATGTGGCCACGTTTCTCTTAAAAAGGCTGCATCATGGGTTTTAAACACTGTCAAGCAATACATAAAAAATCATTATATTAGAGCTAAACAGTTAAAAGCAATCATCACTTAAATCACAAATGAATAAATACTAGAATCATAATGATAAAATGAAACACACAATCTTTCTTCCCACCTAAGGGGCACTTTTACTAAGACACGTGGGCACCTACCCGTGTCCTATGTGCATCAGTTTTGAACTACCGCCCAGCTACTACATGGCCAGGATGGTAATTTCATTTTTTACGTGTGTCCACTAAGCACGCTGGAAAATATATGTTATTTTCTGGCACACGGTGCTAACTGGGCTGTAATCAGCATTGTACACACATAGACCATTACTACCTGGTTAACATGTGAGACCTTACCACTAGGTCAATGGGTGTCAGTAAGGTCTTAGGCCCAAAATGGACGCATGTCAATTTTTACTTTGCTGCACATCCATTTTCGGCAAAAAAAAAGCCTTTTTTGCAGGTGCACTGAAAAAATGGACCTGTACATCCAATACACGCGTCTATACTAGAGCAGGCCACTTTTCAGCACACCTTAGTAAAAGGGCCCTTAAATGATAAACATGTGTAATTTAAAAACATGCATATCTATAAAACCAATATAAAACATATAAGTAACAAACTTACAATGATAGTAACAACTCAAGTATTATGATGATTGTCCAAATATATGTTTTTGAAGTGACATAAAACAACTGTGTATATGTGTAGTCATACCAAAAATTACATATACATGATAAAGGGTTAAAAAGAGCTTCCCTAGATCAGTAAAAGTGCAACCAAGACAGCCTAAGGTAAAAATTCAAAAAGTATCTAGAAATGACTGACACAATAAAAAAACAAATTGTACTAATGATAGAGTTAAAAAACATAATATCATGCCCTTGGATCCAAAATAAAAGCAGTAACTGCTTACCAGTCTCTCCACACTCTCACTATGGCAGTGTTAGATCTGCCATCTTAGATCAGAGTGCTGCTTAAGTACTCTATGGCAGGGTCAAAGGTGAAATGCCATTCTTTCCTTTTAAAATATTCTTTCTAACCCCCCATCCCCACATACTGAGGGAATGTTTCATATGTAATAAACTGTTCTAGAAAATATATTAGAAAAATCTGTTTAAAAAAAAGTGCTTAACAAGCCCTGGAACACAAACTTAGGGCCCTGTTTACTAAGCTACGCTATAGGTGTGCTAACGTTTTTGGCACATGCTAATGCTAAAAACACCCATAGAAATACATGGGTGTCTCTAGTATTAGCGCGCACTCATTTTTAGTGCACGTTAAAAATGCTAGTGCACCTTAGTAAACAGGGCCCTAAGATGTTTTTACATCTCAATGCCTTTCAATCAGTATAATGTGATACACTCATAGATCTTTAACTGCCATCCTCAAAACGCTATTATATAATTGAAAAACGCTACTAAAAGCATTCAAAAAGTGCATTTTAAAGCTCAAAAATGGTGTTTTGGAGTAAAAATTTAAAAGCAAAACTGATTATATATTCTGATAGCTCTGGTTATGCCCGTCTCAAAAATGTAATTTTTATTTTAAAAAGACCCTGTGAAAATCATTCAAAAATAACATTAAAATTTTAAAAATGCCATGTGTTCCAGCGGCCTTGTTGGATGTATTACAATAATGAAAATGACATCATTGGAGCCAGGGGAAGCTCAAAACAATGTTTTATAGTGCTGAGCATTCAAACAAAAACCTACTTAAATTAAATGATTTTGTAAAAATCCTTAAAAATAGAAAAATCATATACAAATCCCTAAAGCATCACATGTATGAGACACAGTCATACAAATTGTTTACAGTAATATATATATATATATATATATATAGAGAGAGAGAGAGAGAGAGAGAGAGAGAGAGAGAGACAGAGAGACTGGATTCAAACAAACATAATCAAAATTATTAATTTATGTATTCTTTTGGTTTACAAAAAAAACCCAGTTAAAATTATACCTAGTTTGAACCTGCTGGCATTACAGTACTGTACTTAAACACTGATATACTCAAAATTGATTACTTTAATGTATCCTTTTTGGTTCACAAAAAAAAAAAAGATCTTATTCCTGCTTCAAACCTGCCAGTATTAAAGTATTAAATGTGAAAATAAGTTTTTGTTCTTCTTGTAATAATATCAATATCTCCTCCTCTCCGATTAGTTTTAATCTTATGTAATACTATAAACCGTAGTTCCTCAAATCTGTGTTGTTTGGTAATCGTGTGATCCACTAAAGGTTTCTCAATTACTTTTCTTTTAATCTTTAATCCACCACCGCTAACTCCTGACTCCGCCCCTTCTGCCTCGCCTCACCTTATGCCTGGAACAGACTTCCTGAGCCCATACGCCGTGCGCCCTCCCTGCCCATTTTCAAGTCCTTACTCAAGGCCCATCTCTTCTCTCTTGCTTTTGGCGCCTAACCACCTTCCCCATTCCAGATACATACACTGACTACATAGCTTATTACCTTTAGATTGTAAGCTCTCTTGAGCAGGGACTGTCCTTCCCCTTGTCTAAACTTGTACAGAGCTGCGTAACCCTGGCAGCGCTATAGAAATGCTAAGTAGTAGTAGTAGTAGTAGTAGTTAATGAGACGTTTATGTTCCATAATGCGTTTAATATTACTGCATAAATTACTTGCTCAGTCTTACAATTAGAATGTGTCTATGTTCATAATGCTCACCACACATTGGATGAATAAAAACCTTTTTGTTAAGATTTACATAGTAAACTGAACAACCATGGCATGGATAATGACCCTATATTTTACCTTTCTTGTATGTAACTGGTAATGCAGATGGTGCAAGGGTATCTTTCAAATTCTTGTATCTCTTAAACACAATCAAAATATCCTTCTCAGCAAAACATGGTATCATTTGTATAATGGGCCAATGCGTTTTTCAAAATCTTTATGATATCATGTGACAAATGGTCATAAAATAGCGGACACACAATCCTATTGTGTCCTTCTTGGTTGTGGTTTTAATAAAGTGTTTCTTTTAGCTTTATGAAGTCCCTCCTTCACATATATGTAGGGATATCCTCTGTCCTAAAACATCCTAAACAAATTATTTGCCTGATATGTTCTTATGATGGGCTCTGTTATTTAATTTAATTGCATATACAATTTGGCTGAGTGACCAAATGTGCACACACAACTCATAGTGCCATATATAGAATCCGGTGAACTCTGCGTACTGTAAGCAAACATCAAGAACATTTAAGGGGAAAATTATCAATATGGGCTACAGTTAGGATGGGTTATTTTAACACAAAAGTCATGCTACTTTAACACATTGCATAAAATGAGATCCTGTTCTAAAATGGCACAACTTGTGGTATAATAACCCATCTCAATGGGCCTCTTTTACCAAGCTTCGGCAAAAGGAGTCTGGCACTGGCATCGGAATGTGTTTTACATGTGCACTGAGGCCCCCTTTTACCGCAGCTGGTAAAAGGTAAGTCTCACCTTCCATGCGGCAAGTAAAGCACTTGTTGCTTGGCCATTTCAGGGGGGAACCCTTACCGCCACCCACTGAGGTGGTGGTAAGAGCTCCTGCGTTAACCAGGTGGCAACCGGGCAGCGTGCAGCTAGGGATGGGATGTACTGCCGGGCAGTTGCAGTAGCCCGGTGGTACTTCCTGTATAGTGAGCAGTAAGCCCGCGTTGGGCTTACTGCCGCTCAGTAAAAGGAACCCAATGTCTTTTAGCACTTTTAAATGATAGTAGACTAACACCATCCAATCTGGTTGAAGAGATACTACATAAAAACCAGCACACAGACCAACCTTACAGCATTATCCTGAAGAAAGTCACAGTATGATCGATCAAATGTCTGTACAGCAAACTCAGATGCAGCACCACCTGGAAAACTTCAATAGTTATTATACCAGCCACAGAATCCCAAATAGTAGCAAAATTCATGTTACTGATCCTAGGGACAAGCAGTGGCTCCCCACATGTCTATCTCAATAGCAGACTATGGACTTTTCCTCCAAGAACTTGTCCAAACCTTTTAAAACCCAGATACACTAACCACTGATATCACATCCTCTGGCAATGAATTCCAGAGCTTAACTATTTATTGAGTGAAAAAGTACTTACTTCTGTTTGTGTTACAAGTAGTACCATGTAACGTCTTTGGGTGTCTCCTAGTTTGTTTGTTTTTTAAAAAATTTTTATCTGTTCTATTGTAACAAGGGGTTAATATTTAAAAAAAAATTCAATTAATACTTACCTGGGGTTCGTTCTGGGTTCCGGGTATTTTAAATTCCAATTCCTTTACTATTAACCCCCCCCCCCCCTTACTTTATTCTCAAACACCCAACAAACTATTCTAGACCAATCTAAAATTCCCAGATCCAATTAAAAACTATCCCAAAAATTTCAAACTCCCCTCCTGGACCTACCCTGTCGAATTTTAAAAATTAACCCTTTCCTAACCCTATTAAACCCACTCCTGTCAAAAACTCCTATTTAAAAACAAAAATTAAAAAACTAAATTACTATAAAAATCCTAAAAATTTTTTATCTGTTCTATTGTAACAAGGGGTTAATATTTAAAAAAAAAAATCAATTAATACTTACCTGGGGTTCGTTCTGGGTTCCGGGTATTTTAAATTCCAATTCCTTTACTATTAACCCCCCCCCCCTTACTTTATTCTCAAACACCCAACAAACTATTCTAGACCAATCTAAAATTCCCAGATCCAATTAAAAACTATCCCAAAAATTTCAAACTCCCCTCCTGGACCTACCCTGTCGAATTTTAAAAATTAACCCTTTCCTAACCCTATTAAACCCACTCCTGTCAAAAACTCCTATTTAAAAACAAAAATTAAAAAACTAAATTACTATAAAAATCCTAAAAAATTCCCCAACCCCAAAACCAAAAACCAAATTTAAATTAAACAAACACCTGATTTTTAAAAAATAAAAACCCGAATTTACTCATTTTAAAAATACATAAATTAAAATTTTGGGTCAAAAGACCCCTTACCTTGACCGGGATTTTCCCCTCACTCGATCCTTGCCTTCGGTTTCGGTCCTTGACGTCCTCACGCGAAAACGGAGACAAAAATTAAAAAGCTCCGAAGCCGGGCCCAAAATTTAGGCCCCGGCTTCGGCCTAAACGCAAAAACGCGCATTCGCAATGTGTGCATGAGGCGCGCCGCCTCATGCACTCTCGCACCAACGTCCTTTTCTTCGGCAGCCCTCTCGGCTCCCAAAACAAACCCCGAAGCCTCGGACCGCCTGGGACGCTCCTTCGGCGCTCCCGCCTCTGTGACGGCCCCACGAATCGGCCCCAAACAACCAGCACCCTGGAACGACGGCGCTATTTCTCCTCTTCCTTCTGGCCCTGTTTCAGGCCCGAATTCCTCACTCCCGCAACTGCCCCAACCCGAAGACAGCCCCAAATCCACCATTTACTGACCCCAAAGCAACCCCGGAACCCAGACCGAACCCCAGGTAAGTATTAATTGAATTTTTTTTTTAATATTAACCCCTTGTTACACTATACCACTAAAGGGTCCTTTTACTAAGGTGTACCGAAAAGTGACCTGCATTGGTGTAGATATGTATATTGGATGCGCAGAGGTAAATTTTTCAGCGCACCTGCAAAAAGGGCCTTTTCTTTTAGGATGGAAATGTACGTGTGCCAAATTAAAATTGGCACGTGTCCATTTTGGACCTGAGACCTTACTGCCACCCATGCACTTAGCGGTAAGGTCTCACACGTTAACCGTGCGGTAATCATCAGCACGTATACAATGCCGATTACCGCCCGGTTAGTGCCAAGTGCCGGAAAATAAAATATATTTTCGGGCATGAGTAGTGGGCGCACGTAAAAAATGAAATTACCAGCTGGGCCAAGCGGTAGCCCGGTAGTTCTGAATTGGCATACATTAGGTGCGCATAGGTGCCCACGCTGCTTAGTAAAAGGGCCTCTATGTATTTTGTAGACTTCTATCATATCTCCTTGAGCCTTTCCTTTTCTAAGCTGAAGAGTTCTATCCTCTTAAGTCTTTTCTCATATGAGAGTTGTTCCATCCCCTTAATCGTTGTGGTCACCTTTCTGAACCTTTTCTAATTCTACTGTATCTTTTTAAAGATATGATGGCCAGAATTGCACACAATACTCAAGGTGTGGTAGCACCATGTAGGAATACAGAAGTATTATAATATTCATTGTCTTATTTTCTATATCTTTTCTAATAATTCATAGCATTTTGTTTCCTTTTTTGACTGCAACCACACACTGGGCAGAAGATTTCAGCATATTGTCCACAATCCAGCTTATAATTGAAAAAGAAAAACGCCTACATTGCGACCCAAATCGGGAGATAGACATTTATCTCACAAAAACGATTAAATCAGTATAATGGAAACAAAATTTTCAGTACGTCCGGGTCGCTCGTACGCTCAGAGAGAAACGCCCAAATAAGGGGCGTGTCGGGGGCGTGTTAGGGGCGGTGATACGACCTGGTCGTGTACAACGTATAACGGATAGCGAAATGGATCTGGTTGGCCGGGAGCATGGGCGTCATTTGTTGGACCCCAAATAAAAGCGACCAGAGCAAGGGGGAAACGTCTTTAGACCCAATAGCGCTTGTGTGGAGTTGGAAAGTGGTGAGATCGGTGTTGGGAGAGCTGATTTGTTGGTTGCAGAGAGAAAGTTGAGTGTGTTGAGTACCTGGTACGTTCGTCTGTGTGGCCTGCCTCTTTTGTGAGTGACCGTTTGACCTTTCCCTACTCCTACTCCTTGCTCTATCAGTACCTTCCCCTTCCCCTCCCCATATCCCTCTCCAATCACTGTTCCCACGTGTATATTCTATTCCCTGACCTCCGTTTGTCTCTGTGTTGCCTGTGTGAGTGGAAGAGGGCATGGTGGCTGGCAGTGAGAGGTCTGTGTGTTGTGCGTGTGTTATTACTACTACTAATAATACTTGCACTGCTGGGAAAATGGATGCACTTAATGCACTGGTGTCTGGCATGGTAGAGGAAGAGGGCACACACCGCAGGACGTATGCACAGCCCCGAGTCTATAGGCCCCGAACCACCTTCCGACAACTCACTGACCAGCAGTGTCTTACAAGGTTCAGGTTTGATAGGGACACCATTGTGCAGCTTTGTGAGCAGCTGAAACCCCTCCTTCAGCCCCAGACCCGTAGGAATAACCCCATCCCTGTCCATCTCAAAATCACTTCTTCTCTCTCTGTCCTGGCCACTGGGAGTTTTCAATCTGTATTAGCTGCTAACACAGGGCTCACCCAGGCTTCTATTTCACACTGTCTCACCCAGTTCCCGCATGCCTTTCTAACTCACACCTCTCACTACATCACTTTCCCCACCACCCCCCAGGCCCTGCACACCAACATGGCTGCCTTCTATGCTGTTGCTAGATTCCCCTCAGTCATAGGTGTGATTGATTGCACACACGTCGCCCTCAGACCCCCCAGGGCACACGAAGCCACTTACAGAAACAGGAAGGCTTTTCATTCCATGAACATGCAAGTTGTGTGTGATGCCCAGGGGGAGATATTAGACGTGTGTGCCAGGTTCCCCGGTTCCACCCACAATGCATACATCCTACAGCACTCGGGCATCTACCACAGATTTGAGCGAGGAGAGTTCACCGGTGGATGGCTACTAGGTAAGTTCAACATGGATGGACCCATACCTATACCTCCTCCACTGGGCAGCCCTCCGCCCTGGCTTCCTCCACCTCACTCCACAACCCACTATCCTTATCCTCCCTTCCCCACCCTCCTGTACCTGCTCCAAGCAATACACACTCATCTATCTCATTCTGCTTTTCTCCAAAGGTGACCGGGGCTACCCGCAGAGGACGTGGCTCATGACCCCCGTGGTGCATCCACAACCAGGCCCACAAGAAACTTACAACAGGAGACATCGGAGCACCCTGGGGATCATTGAGCGGACTTTTGGAATGGTCAAAAACCGGTTCCGCTGTCTGGACCGGTCTGGAGGGGAGCTCCTCTACAGCCCTGAAAAGGTGGCCAAGATGTTTGTTGCCTGCTGCATGCTGCACAATTTGGCTCAGCGCAGAGGACAGCCTCTCCCAGAGGAGGCACAGCCACCAGAGGAGGCCCCAGATGAGCAGGAAGAGGAGCCCCCTCCACCCCCAGCCCACAGAGCAAACCTCAATGCTTACCAGCTTGGCATAAGAGCAAGACAAAGACTCATTGAAACAAGTTTTGCGTGAAAGTAAATGCACATTTATTGTGTATAACTGCATAAGTGCATGGGTGTTCAACCTCGAACCACCCTCACCCTCCAGCATGTGATGACATCACTTTCCCCGTCCCCTCCCCCGTCCCCTCCTACCCCTCCCACGGACTTCCTGTGCAGCTGGTGCTGCAGGGGAAGTATCTTCACTCTCTGATGTGCTGCTCCCACTGTCCTCCTCCTCGGTTTGGGCTATGGAGTGAAAATCTGGCCACTTTGTTGGGTGTAGCCTGGCCATAGGACCCAGAATGGGAGATGGTTTGGTGGTGGGTGCTGCAGTAGTCGGTGCGGAGGTGGCAGATCGCGATGCTCACCTCTTGGCTGGTGGTTGCTGCTCACTGGAGGAGGATGTGGAGGGCAGGTCTTGCTGCTGCAGCACGGCTGGAGTAGGTGGTGGTGGGCCCGGAGGGCGCAGCCCTTCAATGGTGTGCTGCAGCTGTTGGAGTTGCTGCAGCACCTCTTGGTGGGCTTCTCGATGTGCCTGGAGCACCTCTCGGTGGGCTTCCCGGTGCACCTGGAGCAGCTTTTGGTGGGCTTCCCGCTGCGACTGGAGGGCTTGCCGCTGCACCTGCAGTGCTTCCCTCTGCAGCTGTAGTTTTTCCTGGTGGTACTCCTCCAGGCGCACATTGTGCCTCAGCAACTCAGTGGCCAGCCGCAACAGTTGCCTCCGTTGGCTGGATGGCCTGTGACGAGGAGCCGGCCCCCTATGGGCATACTCATCAGCAGAGTCAACCAGTGGTGGAGGTGCCGCCTCTGCTGGTGGTGCTGGTGGAGGTTGAGCCTCTACTGCTGGTTCAGCTGCAGGTGGTGGTGGTGGTAGAGGCTGTACTGGTGCAGGTGGTGGTGGTGGTGGTGGTAGAGGCTGTACTGGTGCAGGTGGTGGTGGTGGTAGAGGCTGTACTGCTGCTGCAGGTGGTGGAGGGTGAGGCTGTGGTGCTGCTGTAGGCCTTGGTTGGTCTTGCAGGCCACTAGGGCCAGCCTCCTCAGAGTCATCACCTGTATAGCACAAGGGTGAGCAAATGTTGGTGAAAATAACCCACTTTTGTCTTTCAGCATTCATATACATTGGGCCCCAAACTGCTGACCCAGCAAAGAGATGGTGAGGAGGAGGAAAGGAATTGACAGCGATGTGAAAGAGAGCCCCACAGCCAGCTGGGTAGAGGTGGTGGACGGCCAGCCAAGAGAAGGACACTGCTCACAACTTTGTGGACAAGCTGTTTGTTGTATATTTGTCAAAATGAAGAACATTTCAGCATGTCTTCTGTTACTACGGACTTGCTAGACTCTCTAGAACTGCATTATCACCCCCATTACAGGCTCCTTAAGTTGCATGCATGTGGCCCACACTCAGTAGAGCACAGAGGTGATAGAAGGAAATAGGCACTGTTTGGTGATGGGAAAATAGGAGGGAGTAGTAGGGAAGGAAGGGTCCCAAAGTAGTGCCACAGTAGTACCCTACATACACCCATAGGAGCCAACTGTTATGCATTATTGGGGGTGAAGCCGAGTGCACAAAACTCCACCCTGAACACCTACATGATAGTTGCTCAATATTGGGGGTGTTGAAAAACCCACAGTAGCCACAGAGTGTGCTCCTATGACACACCACTACTCAAAGAGAGCTTACAATGTAGTTAAGATGCACACACAGGACAAGTAAGAGGGAAGATAAATGAGTACGGTAGGGATAGAGAGTAATGATACAGAGCAAGTGAGTAGGGGTAGGTAAGAAAGTCAGCACAGCATCATTAAGATGGTCGTTTATTCTACATATTACCACACCCGCCTGAAACTCCCTCCCGCTTCCCGCTCACCCCACTCCCCACCTCCCACCTCCTAGCCCCAACTTGTATAACACAGTTTAGTGCAGCGGAACACATAAGCACAGCTTCATAAAGAATGCTCAACCTACCTGAGTCTTCAGCCTGTGCAGAGGTGTCAAGGGCCCCTATTCCATGGATGCCCTCCTGGGGTAGGAGGGAGTGGACCATCAGCTCCAGGGGGGTGAGGTTGGCAGTATCATGAGGTGGGGGATGGGCACCAGCCTTCTGCCTCACATCCCTCCGGAGCTTGCGCCACTTGCGCTTGCAGTCCTCCACGTCCCTTGCACAATGGAAGACTGCATTGACGCTGTCACGGACCGCCTCCCACTCCCTCTGTTTCGTCGTTGCAGCCAGCCTCTGCCCTGTGGGAGCAAACAGATGTTGGTGGCGTTGCTGGATCTCCTGTACCAGTAGCTCTACCTCTCCATCCATAAAATTACCCTTCCGGGTTGGGGGTTGACGTGGCGGCATTGTACCAATGGGGTTTTCGAAAATACAGAGTGGGCATTTATATAGTCGCCAAGAACGCCCATTGACACGGGGGAATAGGCGTGTCTGATATGGGCGTTTTTTTTTTCAATTATACACATAATTCCTAAGTGTGCCCAGCTCAGATAGCGATTTGGAACACATGATTTCGATTATGGGTAGATAATTATGGGCGTCCCCACCTGCCTTCCCTTTCTTCATTGCCATCTAACCCGCCATTTCCTGCACTGGGACCTTGCCGGTTGTTCTTAAGAATCGTTTACAGGGTGTTACCCTCACTTATAATAAGGTTTGTGTTTGGCAATGTATGTTTGGGTACACCTGTGTATTTTTTTGGGAGGGGGATTATTGCTGGCCCTCAGCCAACACGCCTTTCGTTTCCACTCTTCCACATCCCGTGAGCCTCCCTTACTTTCTCCCATTCTCTCTGCCTGCTTGTAACAGGCAGTCTGTGGGGCCGACAATATTCCTACACTCGCCCCAAATCAAGCACCCCTCAGTAAGGGACATTTCAATGAGAGAGATGTGCAGCTAATGTTCCAGATGATAAAAGGCGCACTACACAGTCTTGAAACAGACGTTCATGGTAAGCTCTCATTTGTCTGCCATCTCTTCTCTTTGTGCTCATAGTCAAAGAGTGTGCATTCACTGTATGTAGTCTGGAGTCAACTCTTAGCTGGCTGTCTTTTCACCAGGTTCCTGTGCACTGTACTGTGGGGTTGGCAGGTCCTCAGTGGTGTGGGCCAGCTGTTGGAGCTGCTGTATTGTTTCCCGGTAGGTTCCATCTTCCTTGTTTATGTGGTGAACCCCAGTCCCCATTTATGCAGTGCCCACCTATTCTGAAGCTGCATAGGAGGGGGAGGGGGAATGATATATGCAATGGATGTGTTTAGCACATTATGGAATACCTTCCTAAATTCCTCCATAGGTAGGGAACAAGAACATTTTGTCACAATTGGTAGCCTGGAAAAAATGCTCAAGGTGGCTACAGGTACTGCCACTGAGGCCTTAAGACGTGGTGGTGAGGGAGAGGGTTCTGTGTACAGATCGCAACCCAAAGTACCTGCAGGTGGCTACAGCCTGGTGGCTGCTGTGGCCTAGTGGTTAGAGCACCAGCCTTATATTCACAAGGTTGCCAGTTTAATTCCCACCTAAGGCAAATCACTTCACTGTCAGTTGGCTCAGGGACAAACTTTGAGACAGACCTGGAATACCTGGTTGTAACACACCTTGATCTACTACTGGAGACAGTGTCATCACAGCTGCAAATAATGAGCACCATTTTTATTTGTGGCCATCTGTAACACAAGTATTACATTGCAACTGTGATGAAGTAACCATCCATCTAATGGGTCTCCCATTGTTTCCCCTTTTCACCTCAGCACTATATACCATAGCTGATGTATTGAATGTGAAAATATGAGGCAGCTGTTTGTAGGTCCTTCTTGGGCCCCCCCCCCCCCCAAACAATGTGGCTTGTGGGTAAGGATGTCTGGCCATCAGACAGCAAACACTGTGTATGTGCTACCTGGGGTTATGTGGACATGTCTACTTGGGAGATCACACGTGCTACACAATTAATCTCTTATTGATGGCACTCTGTGTTGTGGGTCAGTATGGTGGAGGGGACGGAGGGAAAGAGGCTGGCTGGCCATTTGTGTTCATGAACACTAATATCCATCCAGCCTCCCTGGCCCACCTCCCCTGCACATATGGCCATGCAGGTTGGAATGAACAGGTGGCCTTCTGTATGGCCCACATTCCCACACATACATCAACTTTCTCATTCACACTGCACATTTCATGCTATGCATATTGCTGCCTGCTTCCTCTCAACTCAACAGCACCATTTGCTTATATGTAATGCACAAGGGAGACAAACACACAGACACCCTGATAGTTAAAGTATAACAAAAACATTTATTTCCCCCCCACCCCTACAAACCAACCCCGAACAATGCCCTCCTCCCCCCCACAACTCCCCACAACCCCAACAATTCCTCCCCCCTCCACACACACCCCCCAATTCCCTCCCCCCCACACAGAACCCCAACAATTCCCTCCCCCCCACAGAACCCCAACAATTCCCTCCCCCCCCACAGAACCCAACAATTCCCTCCCCCCACACAGAACCCCAACAATTCCCCCCTCCCCATACCCCCAACAATCCCCCCCATTTAAGTCAAGGGCGGGCACGCCCTCTGAGTAAGGCCCTCTGTAGCAGGGCAATGAGCAGCCCCAGCAGTACCCTTAGTGGGCCCTGGAGCTGCTCATTGCCCTGCCGTAGGGCTCGGACCTCCTGCAGCAGCTGGTGCTGGCCATCTACCAGCTGCTGCTGGCCATCTACCAGCTGGTGGAGGTGGCCCAGGGGCTGGAGCTGGCCCGGGGGACAGAGCAGACCCAGGGAAAGCAATGGTCGTCCTTTCAATAACATACATTTTATTAGTGATATTGTGCATATTCCTATATTACTCATTATCCTTGCATGCACACTCCAGTTACTGGTGGTAACATTGATGACGGAGCTGTTATATGTGTAGGTACAGGAGGGGGGGTGGGCCATAACCTTACCTTTTAAGCCTGTCCCTAATGCGGGACCAGGCTAGCATGGCCTGGAGCCTGGGGGGCAGGTGGTGGTGCTGGACGAAGAGCATGTGCCAGTGCCTTAGGCACAGGCGCACCAGCAGCAGGCTCTCCTCCTGGCTGAAGTTCAGCTCTTGTCGCTGCGCCATTTTTCCACGTGTTGGAAAACAAGTGCCTTATATAGACGACCTTGCGTGAGGGACGTCGTTTCATGCACAGCTCCATATATGGATGACCATCCCATATATGGCCCTATCAGCACGTGGACGCCGTCGTAAGCATAGACGTCTTTGACGTGCACATGCCTGGTTATGTGTGCCGAACGTGCCTTATATAGATGAGTATGACGCACCCCACCCGACCCTTTTCACATATACACAATATGCATATAGCTGCATGTTCAGTAGGTGTACAGTGCATGCAGGTCCGGACATGCAGATGGGCACATATGAGGAAAATATGGGTGCAGCAGCAGCATGATTTTTCTGTTGTTGACGCATATATGCGTTCCTCATATTTTCCCGTACCTGGATGGCCAAAACAACATGTACTGTACTTGCGGTACACCTATGTACATTATTTTACACACTTTGTGATTTGGTTGTTTGCACCTGCAATAAACGACCGTGTTAGGGCGCCCAATTTAGTCACACTTATGCGCTCCTCATTTGATTGTTTTCCTACAGGGATAATCGATTATCGAAAAACACCCATACTATTTTCCGATTATACATGCCTATTTTTGGACGTGTTCGTAAGAACGTCCTAATTCGTACTTGGGCAATCTTTCAATTATGCCCCTCAATGACACCTAGATGTTTTTCTTGGAAGTTGACTCAGAGGGTGGAACCTAGTATCCAATAACTATGATTTGGATTATTTTTCCCAATGTGCATCACTTTGCACTTGTCCACATTAAATCTCACCTGCCATTTGGATGCCCAGTCTTCCAACCTTCTAAGGTTTTATCAACTTTGGTTACTTTTATGTTGTTTGCAAATTGAATAATCTCACTCACTGTTCTCATTTCCAGATCATTAATAAATATGCTAAATAGCACCGTTCTCAGTTCAGCATTTACTCAAGCCATGAAAAAATTAACCAGAAAAAACCCTGAAGGTTGTATTGCCGAACAAAATGGTTATGAATCTGTGGGTGGTCATTTGTGCTTAGATGCAAGCTATACAAAAACGTATTATGAGATAATTTTTCCACATACGCATGGTAATTATTATTTTGTATGCCAGTAAATGTTTCTCTTTATTTTGTTTTGTTGTTGTTGTTGTTGTTGTTTTTGGTGTGCTTTTAATCAGCTGAGAGTCAAAACAAAATGTTCCCTTTTTTTTGCAAATACCCTTTGTCTAAATGTTTTTATGTTTGTATAAAATAATTATTAAGTTGACGGTTTATTTAAAGGTTTCAAAGCAAGAGTGGTTGTTTGTTCTGCAAAAGAAAGATCAAGTGCAACTTAATATTCAGCATATCTAAGCATTGCCAAATGTATGGCTGGTTTGTAAAATACAGCTCAAGCAAGACTACCATCAATCAAAATTTTAAATGGTCATTTTGCAAAATCAAAAAGCAACTAGTGCACCACCAAGCCCAATTTCATTGTCTACTTTTGAATTCCTTAGAGTTGCAAGATCACATTAAGGACTACATTCTCTAAATGGTGCCAAAAAAATTGGCGTCAAAAACCCCTGTGGTATTTTGCAAGCTGTGCCAAACGTTTAGCGCAGTTTATAGAATATATTCTCAGTAGCATTCCTAGCCTGGATGACACCCGGGGAGGATCGCCGATGCGCCCCCCCCCTGCAAAATGACACCTCCCTCCCTGGCAAAATGACACCCCCCCCAGGTACACGCCGCTGGGGGGGGTGCTGCGGTGCACGCCTGTCGGCTCCCAGTTCGCAGAGGGAGCTGCAGCGAACGAGCAAAGTTAGCGAACTCGAAGCCGACAGGCACGAGCCGTGGCACCCCCCAGCGGCATGCACCCGGGGCGGACCGCCCCCCCCCCCTTGGTACGCCACTGTATATTCTTAAACTGAGATTTGCATGTAAATTTAGGCACGGTCATTTGCAGCAATGAAAATGTGGTGGAAATACTTGTGCCTAAATTTACGTGCAGAGCACCATTCTATAATTACACATGTTACCTGAAGCCATGCCCCTGTTCTACCACAAAACACCTATGGCCCTCTCATTTCCATGCCCCCTTTTGGACTACGTGTAAATTTTAGGCGCAGATCCTGCGCCTAACTTTATGCACATTGGACCCAATTAAATCTAATTCATGCCAATAATTGTTTGTCAAACAGCTAATTATTGGCACAGATTGGCTTGTTATTCAATTAAATTGCATGTGCAAATCTGGAACATGCCTAAGTGTGCACGCCCAAATTTGGCAACCATTATAGAATCAAGGGGTAAATGGTGAAAATTTTCTGTTGTACAACAATGAGAAAAATGAAGATCAATTGCTAATTTTTGGTACAGCACAGAATCTTCTGTTTATTTTCATAGTCACAGCACCTGTGTTGCATCTTTAAAATGGTTCTTGTGCTCTTCCAACGCCTTGTGTAATGTCTTACACACTTCACTGTATCAAAGGAAATCGCTCGATTACAGTCATTTGCGCTTTACTTCCATGAAAGTTTAAGGAAAATCACCATCTTTTTTTAACAACTAAAGGAACTGGCACCAAATGTATTGTCTCAGATCATTATGATAGATTTCAAACTGCCTCAATGAATGCATTCAAAAAGTCATGGCCAGAAACTTTGGCTCGTGGCTGCTTCTTCCATTTCAGCAAATATATTTTCCATTCATTCCGAAACAATAGGTTACAATAACGATAGGGGATGATGAATAATTCACTCTCAAAATGCATTTGTTCCCTTACCTTATTGTTGTACCTATGGCTGATGTAGATTGGAATAATGAAGAAATTATTGGAAGAAGCGAGGGTTGTTATTAATTATTTTTTAAATAATGTTAAAATCAACAATGGTGAGCAAAATTTCCATCTGAGATATGTGACTGTTTTAATTCAGTCCAGCAGGGATTACCTAAAACAATTCAGTTGAAGGTTAGCACCATATTTTCTTGTAGATCTTTGGTGTGTTTCATCCTACTATTTCAAAGTTTATTAATGCAATCCAAAAAGAACAAAAGCCTGATTGAAACAAAAAGCCGTTTCTGGTATATTGTTTCCATCAAAGAAGAACCAAAATTGTGCCCAGCATAGTCAACCAATTGTAGAAAATTATAACAAATTATAATAAAATTGTGAGGAAAGCCCCTCAAAAATTCAATGAGAACAAAATTGATCTCATTGAATTTTTGAGGGGCATTGCTCACAATTTGAATTTCTTGTTTGAAAAAATGCATAGCTTTTATAGACTATTCTTGTATGTAATAGCTTTCTAGTACAATTAAGCATCTTTTGTAAAATGTTAATTTTGCTTAATTTAGATGATCTGCATACAACTGTATATCATTGGGGTAAATATGTCCATGGAAAAAAAATGTCTGGAGAAAAAACTGTCTGCAGGAAAATATGTCTGGGGAAAAATTGGTCATGGGAAAAATTGTTAGGAAATCATGTGTACATAACTAATGGGTTCTTTTACTAAGCCACACTAAAATGTGGTTGGCATTGTTATCAGTACGTGGGTTTCCTGCGCGCTGTGGCCACTTTTAGTGTGACATTAAAATGGCCACATTGGTGCAAAACAAAATCTATGGCGTGCCCTTTGTTTACATTTAAGAACATACAATATGAAGATAAAAAGCAGCAAACCACAGCTACACTCTTTAGCTGAGATTCACAGTAAAATTCTTTTCTAAGCAGTTCAAAAACTACAATTATTCAAATCATAATCTGGCTCTTCCTTATGTTCCTAGTGGTTATATTTCAAAATCTTGTTTTATGGAAATCTTTAAAAAGACAAATTAGGAGCCCTTTCTAATAAAGGGGTCATTTTACAAAGATGCAGGAAAAAGTGACTTACTGCACCCTTGTTCAGCAAGTTAACTACTACTACTACTACTACTACTACTATTTAACATTTCTAAAGCGCTACCAAGGTTACACAGCGCTGTACAATTTTAACACAGAAGGACAATTCCTGCTCAAAGAGCTTACAATCTAATGGACAAATGTCAGTCAAGTAGGGGTAGTCAATTTGGGGCATTCTCGATTACATGAAAGGTATAAAGGTATAAAGGTTAGGTGCCGAAAGCAATATTGAAGAGGTGGGCTTTGAGCAATGATTTGAAGATGGGTAGGGAGGGGGTTTGGCGTAGGGGTTCAGGAAGTTTATTCTATGCGTAAGGTGATGCGAGGCAGAATGGGCGGAGCCTGGAATTGGCAGTGGAAGAGAAGTGTGCTGAGAGGAGGGATTTGTCCTGTGAGCGGAGGTTTCGGGCGGGAACATAAGGGGAGATGACAGTAGAGAGGTAATGAGGGGCTGCAGACTGAGTGCATTTGTAGGTAAGAAGGAGAAGCTTGAACTGTATGTGGTATCTGATCGGAAGCCAGTGAAGTGACCTGAGGAGAGGGGTGATATGAGTATATCGGTTCAAGCGGAATATAAGGCGTGCAGCGGAGTTCTGAACTGATTGAAGGGGGGATAGATGGTTAAGTGGGAGGCCAGTGAGGAGTAGGTTGCAGTAATCAAGGCGAGAGGTGATGAGAGCATGGATGAGAGTTCGGGTGGTGTGCTCAGAGAGGAAAGGGTGAATCTTGCTGATGTTAAAGAGGAAGAAGCGACAGGTCTTGGCTGTTTGTTGGATATGTGCAGAGAAAGAGAGGGAGGAGTTGAAGATAACTCTGAGGTTGCGGGCAGATGAGACGGGGAGGATGAGGGTGTTATCAACTGAGATCGAGAGCGGAGGAAGAAGAGAAGTGGGTTTTGGTGGAAAGACGATAAGCTCGGTCTTGGCCATGTTCAGTTTCAGGTGGCGGTTGGACATCCAAGCAGCAATGTCGGATAAGCAGGCCGATACCTTGGCCTGGGTCTCCACGGTGATGTCTGGTGTGGAGAGATACAGCTGGGTGTCATCAGCATAGAGATGATACTGGAACCCATGGGATGAGATCAGTGAGCCCAGGGAAGAGGTGTAGATTGAGAAAAGAAGGGATCCAAGGATAGATCCCTGGGGAACTCCAACAGAGAGAGCGATGGGGGTGGAGGAAGATCCATGAGAGTGTACTTTGAAGGTGCGGTGGGAGAGATAGGATGAGAACCAGGAGAGGACAGAGCCCTGGAATCCAAATGAGGTCAATGTGGCAAGAAGTAAGGCCACTTTTTTCCTCAACAGTACAATGGCTGATTTCCCATTTTTTAAATAAATTGCTATACACTACTGTTTCCATTAGTGCATGACCATTACACCAAATTAGTCTGTGAGCACATAAGGACACCTATTTTATAGGCAGTAAGGGATCATATGCTAATCATGTGCCAATGAGCATGCGATATGCTAACTGATCAGCTTTGGCATGCCTACTCTCTGCCTGTGACATGCCCCATCTGCCATAACAATGAAAACATTTTAACACATAATTTGCACGTACTAATCTCAGACTTACCACAGGGTCTTCCACAGTAAGCCCTTTTAAGTTATGGTAAGTGCATGCTAGTGCTTATAGCAGCTTACTAAAAGGATCCCAAAGAGTGATAAGCCCTAATACTCACCTAGTTGGGGGAAAACAGGTTACTGCAAAACATGTTAAAGCATTTTGCAGTATTTTGCTTGTTTGTGTGTACTAAGCTCATGTTAACTATTTTTAAAAAAATATTTTAAGAAGGGTTGTGTCATAGACAGAGAGTGGGCATTCCTCTGTTATCCAGGTAGCACATTTGGATTAGTTTGTGCTAATTGCATAATGCAGGGTTAATGTGGGAGCATTTAGCACCTCTTAAATAGGAGGTGGTTAGTGTTCATGTGTTAATGTTTTTGCAGGTGCTGCATGCAAATGGGAACATTAATGCACAACCTGCAAATCCCCCCTCCCCCCTCAAACTCTTAACTTTAATGCCACAGTAAATCTTAGCTTAGCATATGAGAAAGTCGACATTAGAATGTTCTAAATCCAGACTTCACTGCACCTTAGTAAAAGGGCTCCTAAGAAAAAAGGCTGAGTAAAAAAAAATTGTTAGGTTGTTTTTTTTGTTCATCTTGTTCCTCCTTCTTTAGATAAATTTGACATATGTTACAACCTATTGATCTGTAGGGAAAATAAATTATATTTCTTAAAGAAGTAAAGGAGATAATTAAAGTTTCTAGGCCTAGTTTAATTGGCCCTATGTGTACTATTATCAATTCTTCACATTCTTCAGATATATTTTTCTTTACAAATTGAGGGCTTCTTTTGCAAAGCCACGCTACCGATTGTTGGTGTGGCACATGAGAGGAAACCCATTCAATTCCTATGGGCTAGCACAGCTTTATAAAAGAAGCCCTGGAAGATGTTGTTGTTCGTCTAGTGCTCATGAGAGGGAATTTGGATACTCTTGATCCCTTGAATTATAGGCCAATATCCAATCTTCCTTTCTTGTGCAAACTTATTAAACAGCTGTAACACTTTCTGTGCTTAAGCGACTAAAGGCTCCTTTTACTAAGCGGCGGTAACCCAATATGGACTTACCTCTCACTATACAGGAAGTACCGCCAGGCTACCGCAGCACCCCGGTGGTACTTCCCACCCCTAGTGTTCCATCATTTCTGGAGTTACAAAAATTTACTTATTTTTGTAGCACTGGAGTATACTCGGTGGTAATCGTGCAGTGCCGCGTGCTGCCCAGTTACCTCTGAGATAACGCAGGAGCCCTTACCGCCACCTCAATGGATGGTGGTAGGGGCTCCCCCCAAAATGCTTTACTTGCCGCATAGTCATTTCCTGTAGGAAAATGAGAGTTCCCTTTTACCAGCTGCGGTAAAAAGGGGCCTTGGCACACATATAAAACACTTGCTGATGCCAATGCTGGGTCCCTTTTGCCACAGCTTGGTAAAAGGGGCCCTAAAATTGGTCTAATCTACAGCCATCAAACTATTGTATTGAGCACATAAATTTGATCATGTAACACCTTTACTCAAAAGAGAACACTGGCTCCCTGTATTTACACATATACAATACAAACTATTAACATTTAGTATATTAAGGACTGACTCCATTGGCACTTGACTACTTATCCATATGCTCCATGTCATACATTATACTCTTCTCAGAGTTTACAACCTCATTTACCTTCCCTAAAACAGAGCCGCCTTGAAGTCGCCCATGAGACAGCCTTCATTTACACAGCCTCAAAACTTTGGAATAGCCTACCATTTGACATTACTACTACTACTACTACTACTACTACTACTACTATTTAGCATTTCTATAGTGCTACAAGGCATACGCAGCGCTGCACAAACATAGAAGAAAGACAGTCCCTGCTCAAAGAGCTTACAATCTAATAGACAAAAAATAAATAAAGTAAGCAAATCAAATCAATTAATGTGAACGGGAAGGAAGAGAGGAGGGTAGGTGGAGGCGAGTGGTTACAAGTGGTTACGAGTCAAAAGCAATGTTAAAGAGGTGGGCTTTCAGTCTAGATTTAAAGGTGGCCAAGGATGGGGCAAGACGTAGGGGCTCAGGAAGTTTATTCCAGGTGTAGGGTGCAGCGAGACAGAAGGCGCGAAGTCTGGGGTTGGCAGTAGTGGAGAAGGGAACAGATAAGAAGGATTTATCCATGGAGCGGAGTGCACGGGAAGGGGTGTAGGGAAGGACGAGTGTGGAGAGATACTGGGGAGCAGCAGAGTGAATACATTTATAGGTTAGTAGAAGAAGTTTGAACAGGATGCGAAAACGGATAGGGAGCCAGTGAAGGGTCTTGAGGAGAGGGGTAGTATGAGTAAAGCGACCCTGGCGGAAGATGAGACAGGCAGCAGAGTTTTGAACCGACTGGAGAGGGGAGAGGTGACTAAGTGGGAGGCCAGCAAGAAGCAGATTGCAGTAGTCTAAACGAGAGGTGACAAGGGTGTGGATGAGGGTTTTGGTAGAGTGCTCGGAAAGAAAGGGGCGGATTTTACGGATGTTGTAAAGAAAGAAACGACAGGTTTTGGCGGTCTGCTGGATATGAGCAGAGAAGGAGAGAGAAGAGTCAAAGATGACCCCAAGGTTTCGAGCTGAGGAGACAGGGAGAATGAGAGAGCCATCAACAGAAATAGAAAACGGGGGGGAGCAGGGAGGTGGGTTTGGGGGGGAAAATGAGAAGCTCGGTTTTGGTCATATTTAATTTCAGGTGGCGTTGAGACATCCAGGCAGCAATGTCAGACAAGCACGCTGAAACTTTGGTTTGGATGCAAGGTGAGATATCAGGGGTAGAAAGGTAGATTTGGGAGTCATCAGCATAGAGATGGTAGGAAAAGCCATGGGATGAGATTAATGAACCAAGGGAAGAAGTGTAAATAGAAAAGAGGAGGGGACCAAGAACAGAACCCTGAGGTACGCCGACAGGCAGAGGGATAGAAGTAGAAGAGGATCCACCAGAGTGAACACTAAAGGTGCGGAGGGAGAGGTAGGAAGAGAACCAGGAAAGGACAGAGCCCTGGAATCCAAGTGAGGACAAGGTATCGAGAAGTATGCTGTGATCGACAGTGTCAAAAGCAGCAGAAAGATCAAGAAGAATGAGGATGGAATATTGACCTCTGGATTTAGCCAGTAATAGGTCATTGGAGACTTTAGTAAGCGCAGTTTCGGTTGAGTGGAGAGGGCAAAAACCAGATTGTAATGGGTCAAGAATAGCATGTGAGGAGAGAAAATCAAGGCAGCGGCGGTGAACAGCGCGCTCAAGTATTTTGGAGAGAAAAGGAAGGAGGGAGATGGGTCGGTAATTAGAGGGACAAGTAGAGTCAAGTGAAGGCTTCTTAAGGAGAGGTGTGACCACAGCATGTTTAAAGGCAGCAGGGACAGTCGCAGTGGAAAGTGAGAGGTTGAGAATGTGACAGATAAAAGGAATAAGAGTAGGAGAGATGGCATTAAGAAGGTGGGTGGGAATGGGATCAGAGGAACAGGTGGTACATTTTGAGGAAGAAAGGAGAAGTGTAGTTTCCTCAATAGTAACTTCAGGAAAGGAGGAAAGGGAATGAGGAGAAGGAGAGAGAGGGGAACGGACTAGTGGAGGGAGAGCTGGTGAGGTAGAGAAAGCAAGGTTTATCTTTTGAACCTTGTTGTGAAAGAATTCAGCAAGGGTTTGAGGAGATAATGAAGGGGGAGTTGGGGGAGGGGGCACCTTGAGGAGAGAGTTCAATGTGGTGAAGAGAAGTCGAGGATTAGAGCCAAGAGAGTTGGTCAGTTGGATATAATAATCCTGTTTGGCACGTAAAAGAGCAGATTGGAAGGAGGTCAGCATGAACTTAAAGTGTAAAAAATCAGCAAGGGCCCGAGATTTCCGCCAGAGGCGTTCGGCGGAGCGGGTACAGGAACATAGGTAGCGGATATTAGAAGTCAGCCAAGGTTGGGGTTTTGTACGCCTTACAGGGCGGATCATCAAAGGTGCAAGAGTGTCTAAGGCAGAGGATAGAGTATTGTTGTAAGAAGAAACAGCCTCGTTGACAGACGTGGATGGTGCCACAGTAGAGAGGAGGTTTGAAACATGGGAGGATAGAGATGAAGGGTCAATATCGTGAAGATTCCTAGATAAATTAGATAGGATAGGACGGGACTGGGAGGGAGGAGATTTAAGTGTGAAAGTTATAAGATGGTGATCAGAGGAGGGATAATCAGAGGCAAGGAAACTAGAAGGTGAACAGTTGGAGGAGAAGATGAGATTAAACTCATAACCTTCTTACATACAATTCAAAACACTTCTTAAAACCTGGCTATTTTCAGGTACGTTTTGTGAACAGGCTTTATCTTTTTTTTTTTAATGTATTCTTATTTTATCTTATCTTATTCCTCTTTTCTTTATTTTTCTTATTCTTAGTATTTTATTGATTGCGAGCCACCTTGATGTATTATTATAAGTAGCAGTATATCAAGTATAAATAAATAAATAAATAAATATAGTTGTTCCACTGGCTTGAGGATAAGGAAACTTTCCATCCATGCCAGCTTGGATTTCAGGCTGGATATGGTACTGAGTCCACTCTACTTGCTATGTTAGACAATCTTAGATGGGGATTGGATGCAGGGAGAAATTCTGTGGTGGATATACTAAATCTTTCATATGTTTTTGATATGGTAGATGATTTTAAAATATTAGACCAACCATATAACGTTGGATATGAAAGGAAAGTGAAAGGCTGACTGGAATCATTCCTTTCTAACCAGTAACAGCAGGTGTCCTTATTTGATGATTTATCTGAACTATGGCAAATAACTTGTGGTGTTCCACAAGGATCTTTATTATCAACACTGCTTTTTGATATCTACATGCATCCATTGGCATATCTGATTAACACCTGGGGCTTTAAATGTTGGCTGTATGTAGTTGATTTACGTAGTCTGATTTGGAAGACAGCCATGATGTTAATGTGGCATGGCTGTCTCCCTTTTCAGGACATAGAGAAGTGGCTAAATAAAAATAAGCTCTTCTTAATTGTGAATAAAACTGAATTGCTTTGGTTAAGGAGAAGACCTTTGGCTCAGCCTTCTAAATTAGTGATTGATTGTGTTCTCCTTCTAGTAAAAAAATTAGGTAAAGATTTTTGGAGTTACTTTGCATCAGATTTATCCCTGTAATCTCATATTACTACCACTGTAAAATCATGTTTTTGGCATAGATTCATTCATAATTTAGGCCTTATGGGTCTGAATCCCATTTGGCAACCATATTATATTCTCTCATTATGGGTCGTCTGGATTAGTTTAATGCCTTATTTTTAGAACTGAAAAAAGAGCAATTGATTAAGTTGCAGTATAATCAGAATATTATGGCTCATAAGGACTGAAATTTGCAGATCATGTGTCTCTAATTTAAATTGAAAATTTATCATTCACCAATAGAATGCACAAGGCAAAACACAATTAGAAAACATAAAATATAAAATGCTAAACAGCCCTGTTTACTAAGCTGCACTAGCATTTTTAGTGCATGCTGCTTAAACACTAGAGTTGCCCATATGTTCCTATGGGCAACTTAGCATTTAGTGCATGCTACTCAGCGTGTGCTAAAAATGCTAATGCACACTTAGCACTGCTTAGTAAACAGGGCCCTAAAACAATTTCATTGGCTGCCAGTGGGTGACCAGGTGATAGGTCAGGTGACCCAGGTGCCAGTGGATGATCAGGACTTTGTCTGCAGGAGTCAAGATGGTGCCAACAGCTTAGTGTGGAGATTTATGCACCGACATTTTTAAGAGGAAAGGCAGGCTGAGGGTCTGTCCCTTTGAACCCCATTCTCACCCTTCATTTCTTTCCTTAGGCATGAGACTGAAACTCTTTCAGTTGTCAGTGTATCTCCAGCAGTTCTGACATCATGGCCAGGAGTTGACAAGTCAGATTTTGGATCTGACATCTCATTAACTCCTGACTTATGACTCCCCCCCCCCCCCCCCCCACAGTTGTTCCAGAAAGAATCACCGGCTTTAGAAGCAGGAGCTTGGCGTAGGTCATTGGAGGTTTCTAGGTTACAAGGGTCAGAGCTGGCATCTGTGGAGGAAGTCCCTTCTCTTCCTCTCGGTCATCGGGTTACAGGCGCAGTGATGGGAGGAGCAGAAGCAGTTCCAGGTGTGGATATGGCCTCTGCTGGATGACATCATTGGTGATGGTTCCAGGAATCTCTCTATAGCAGCCTTTGGTATTTACTTTAGAAGCAATTTGGAACACTGTTACTAATATGGGTAAGGCGTTTTCAGCACAAATTGCAGCTGTAAATACTAATCTTCATACCAATGCTTCTACAGTAGATGTTCTTCAGACCCAAACTTCACATATTATGCAGATGGAAACTGAACATTCAGATCAGATTAAGTCTCTACATGTGGTGAATTAATCCTTAATTAAAGAAAATTCTCTTATGAGAAGGAAAATCAAAAATTTGGGAAAGCAATCCAAGGTCCCTGGAGCAGTTTTAGTGGGTGCAGTGCACTTTAGGCAGGCGGACCCAGGCCCATCCCCCCTACCTGTTGCACTTGTGGTGGTAAATATGAGCCCTTCAAAACCCACCAGAAACCCACTGTACCCACATGTAGGTGCCCCCTTCACCCCTTAGGGTTATGATAGTGGTGTACAGATGTGGGGAATGGGTTTTGGGGGGGTTTGCGGGGCTCAGCACCAAAGGTAAGAGAGCTATGTACCTGGAATCAATTTCTGAAGTCCACTGCATTGCCCCCTAGGGTGCCCGGTTGGTGTCCTGGCATGTGAGGGGGGCCAGTGCACTACAGATGCTGGCTCCTCCCATGACCAAATGGCTTGGATTTGGTCGTTTCTGAGATGGGCGTCCTCGGTTTCCATTATCGCCGAAAATTGTGGATGTCCATCTCTAAGGACGACCATCTCTAAGGTTGACCTAAATTTCACGATTTGGGCATCCCTGACCGTATTATCGAAATAAAAGATGGACGCCCATCTTGTTTCAATAATACGGGTTTCCCCGCGCCTTCGCCAGGACATCCTCAGGAAAACCTTGGCGCCCCTTTTGATTATGCCCCTCCACACCTCCAATAGTTCATATTTACTATTTACCATCAGCTTAAAAAGAAATGCTTCAAGTTCAAAGTGAACAGAGGTCTGAAGTTGATGTTCTTAATATATTTAAAATACTTGAATCTTCTGAGACTGAATCTGTAACTTTTGCCACATTGGTAGTAACTTTAGCTCTGTCCTCAAATCGTGACTGCTATTTGTTTTTCAAGAAAATAGATATTTCCTTTCTGGGTTCACAAGTCAGGATCTTTCTTGATTTATTTAAGGAAACCCAGAAAAGGAGAAAACATGTCTTACTTCTTAGACCGGGAGTTCTCTAGTTGGGAGCACACTTTTTTCTTAAGTATCCATATAAATGTATAGTTATGTTGCAGTCAAATATGTCATTTTGGATCCTTCTTAGTTGTCTGCTTTTGTAAATAGCAGGAGAGTTTTACTAGCTCTCCAGAAAAATCTGTAGTTTGAAGTCCATATATTATGATTGTTAGAGTTATAACCTGAGTGGTGCTATATTTTGAATTACTGTATTATTATTTTCCTTTGATTTTCTGACTATCTCTCCCTATGGTGTTGTGGACTTTAATATATAAGATTTTTCTTTATTATTTTAATTTTATTACCTCACTTTGAAACTGTTTAGAGTTTTTGCCTATTTTTTCCTTACAAGTGTTTATACTTTGGTTATATTTTGAGAAATCTCAATAAAAAAATAACAATTTTAAAAAAGATTCTTTGATTCATACATTATTTAAGAGATAAACTTAAACCCTATGGGTCAATTTTATTTCCTTTTTTAGTATCTTTAATAATTACATGCAGAACAATAGTTTTATATAAAGAAATCATCCACTGCAGAAAGGAAAATAACAAAGAAAACAAAAGCAAATAAACATAAGGAATTGTGCTTCTATTCAAATATTCTAGACTTCAAAAGAAAAGGGGAAGAGGTAAGACAGGAAAAAAAGCACAATTGCATCTTTATTCTTAAAAAAAAAATAAAAAATAGAAAATGAGGCAGTCAGAAGATGAATTTTATAAGTAAATTCAATCAACCTCCCTGATAAAAGACTGGAGAATTACACTGAGGCCTTCCTTCAATAAACTGCTTAACTTGAATGGGATCACACTCTTATATTGAACTCCCTTATATTTAAGGTATATTTAGCAGGAAACTTTAAAAAGTAATTAACTCCTTCTCTATCGATCTTAAATGATGTGACAGGAGGGCCTTAAGCTTTTCCAGTGCTCCCCTAGGGAAAGCAGGGTAAACCCTGACCTGCTGACCTGCTGACCTAGGAAAATAGATTCCTTTTAGGAAAACAAGAGTAAAAATCCCATTTCCTATCAGGATCTAAAATGAATATCACAGGCAAAGTACATCTAATAGCTTGGGAGTCTGAAGAGAACTCTAATAATGCAATCACAAATTTTACATGCCTACATTAGGAAGTTCTCCAACATTCTTTAGCATGGAAGGGAAACCCAGGAGAGGAAGAATGTAATAAGCATGATTAAGTGGAAGAAAAGCTTCTTCTGAATATTTCAAAGTTTCCTTGAAGACTTTCGTTAACATGAGTATTTCTCTACCAAAGACATTTTCAGCAAATTTTGTCCTTTAGATTGTAAGCTCCTTTGAGCAGGGACCGTCCTTCTTTGTTAATTGTACAGAGCTGCGCAACCCTGGTAGCACTTTAGAAATGTTAAATAGTAGTAGCAGAACTCTGCTGCGCGTCTTATTTTCCGCCTAGACCGATATGCTCATATCACCCCTCTCCTGAAGTCACTTCACTGGCTTCCGATCAGGTACCGCATACAGTTCAAGCTTCTCCTACTAACCTACAAATGCACTCAATCTGCAGCCCCTCACTACCTCTCTACCTTCATCTCCCCTTACGCTCCTACCCGTAACCTCCACTCACAGGACAAATCCCTCCTCTCAGTACCCTTCTCCACCACCGTCAACTCCAGACTCCGCCCTTTCTGCCTCGCCTCACCCTATGCTTGGAATAAACTCCCTGAGCCCATACGCCAAGCCCCCCTCCCTACCCATCTTCAAATCCTTACTCAAAGCCCATCTCTTCAATGTCGCTTTCGGCACCTAACCATTGTACCTCTATCCAGGAAATCTAGACTGCCTCAATCTTGATTGACTGCACTTTTTGTCCTTTATATTGTAAGCTCCTTTGAGCAGAGACTGTCCTTCTTTGTTAATTGTACAGCGCTGTGCAACCCTGGTAGCGCTTTAGAAATGTTAAATAGTAGTAGTAGTAGTAGTAAAACACAAATTATGTCCCCTCAGATGATCTTCTATGCTGATTAATTTATTTAAGAGGCAGTTGTTAGCTTTGGCGAAAACAGTATTTACTCCCCACAAGCCTTCTAAAGATGTTTCAAGCACTTACAAATGCTGATTCTGCTCCTTAAGGGTCTTATCCTGTTCTTGTAGTTTGAATGAAGTTCCAGTTGAAAAAGTACATAGCCGAGAGACAGAACAGACCAGCACACTCACCAAAATTTCTCTCAAAGAAACAATAGATGGAACAATAACCCTTGCATAAAAATGATACTTCACCGAGGAAGGTGTCACAATGCTAGACAAGCTAAACATTTACAGCTTTACCAGTCCCCCTACCCCCACCACTGGAGAGATCCTACCTTGGTATTTGGGAGTGAGGGGGGAGGCCAGCACTAGGTTCTGCAGCTTTCTCATGTTCATTCTGGTCTTGTAGTTCAAAGGAAACACCTTCCAAGTATGAACCTGGCATTTCTCCGACAATGCTTTCTCCCTCCACTGAGTATACTGCATGAATGCCATCATCATTCAGCACCAATAGAGAAACAAGGACCATGTCAGCCATCACTAGCATTGGTAGTTTTGGAGAATGCATCTGAACCTCCGAGCCTTCCCAGTTGGTACATACACAGCACCAAGATGTCAGTTGGACCTGATTTGTTTATAGTCACCACTGAATGAACCTTGGCTCTCCATGTATGTTTCTCTATAGTAGTATTGTGCCATCGTTTTCGATAATACTGTTTTAACCGGCCAAATGCATTGGATTTGGCCGGGGTTTGAGATGGCCGGTTTCTTTTTTTAGCGATAATGGAAAGTTATGTCGGCCATCTTAAAGCCGGACAAATTCAAGGCATTTGGCCATGGGAGGAGCTAGTATTTTCAGTGCAATGGCCCCCCTGACATGCCAGGACAGCAACCAGCCACCATAGGGGTCACTGCGGTGGCCTTCAGAAAGCTCCCATGTGCATAGCTCCTTTACTTTGGGAGCTGAACCCCCAACCCCCCCCCCCCCCCCCCAAAAAAAAAAGCCCATTCTGCTCTCATGGAGGTGGGTATGACATTTGAGGCTGGCATACAGGCTGGCAAAAAAGGTTTATGTTTTTATATTTTTAGTATGGGAGGGGATTGGTGACCACAGGGGGAGTATGGACAGGTGATCCCCGATTCCCTCCGGTGGTCATCTGGTAATTTAGGGCACTTTTTTGGGACTTGGTTGTGAAAAAAAAGGTCCAAAGAAAGTGACCTAAATGTTCGCTAAACACGGCTAATTTTTTTTGATTATTGACGAAAGTCGGCCATTTCTGTCCAGCCCATAACCATGCCCCAGTCCCGCCTTCACCACGGCTTTTAGAAGATGGGTGGCCATCTCCTGATTTGTGTCAGAAGATGGCCAGCTATCACTTTTTTTTTTTTGCTACATTTGTACCCTGCACTTTCCCACTCATGGCAGGCTCAATGTGGCTTACATATTATATACAGGTACTTATTTGTACCTGGGGCAATGGAGGGTTAAGTAACTTGCTCAGAGTCACAAGGAGCTGCCTGTGCCTGAAATGGGAATCAAACTCAGTTCCTCAGGACCAAAGTCCACCACCCTAACCACTAGGCCACTCCTCCACTCCACTTTCGAAAATTAGCTGGATAGTAACATAGTAGATGACGGCAGAAAAAGACCTGCACGGTCTATCCAGTCTGTCCAATAAGATAACTCATATGTGCTACTTTTTGTATATACGCTACTTTGATACAGTGGGGGAAATAAGTATTTGATCCCTTGCTGATTTTGTAAGTTTGCCCACTGACAAAGACATGAGCAGCCCATAATTGAAGGGTAGGTTATTGGTAACAGTGAGAGATAGCACATCACAAATTAAATCCGGAAAATCACATTGTGGAAAGTATATGAATTTATTTGCATTCTGCAGAGGGAAATAAGTATTTAATCCCTCTGGCAAACAAGACCTAATACTTGGTGGCAAAACCCTTGTTGGCAAGCACAGCGGTCAGACGTCTTCTGTAGTTGATGATGAGGTTTGCACACATGTCAGGAGGAATTTTGGTCCACTCCTCTTTGCAGATCATCTCTAAATCATTAAGAGTTCTGGGCTGTCGCTTGGCAACTCGCAGCTTCAGCTCCCTCCATAAGTTTTCAATGGGATTAAGGTCTGGTGACTGGCTAGGCCACTCCATGACCCTAATGTGCTTCTTCCTGAGCCACTCCTTTGTTGCCTTGGCTGTATGTTTTGGGTCATTGTCGTGCTGGAAGACCCAGCCACGACCCATTTTTAAGGCCCTGGCGGAGGGAAGGAGGTTGTCACTCAGAATTGTACGGTACATGGCCCCATCCATTCTCCCATTGATGCGGTGAAGTAGTCCTGTGCCCTTAGCAGAGAAACACCCCCAAAACATAACATTTCCACCTCCATGCTTGACAGTGGGGACGGTGTTCTTTGGGTCATAGGCAGCATTTCTCTTCCTCCAAACACGGCGAGTTGAGTTCATGCCAAAGAGCTCAATTTTTGTCTCATCTGACCACAGCACCTTCTCCCAATCACTCTCGGCATCATCCAGGTGTTCACTGGCAAACTTCAGACGGGCCGTCACATGTGCCTTCCGGAGCAGGGGGACCTTGCGGGCACTGCAGGATTGCAATCCGTTATGTCGTAATGTGTTACCAATGGTTTTCGTGGTGACAGTGGTCCCAGCTGCCTTGAGATCATTGACAAGTTCCCCCCTTGTAGTTGTAGGCTGATTTCTAACCTTCCTCATGATCAAGGATACCCCACGAGGTGAGATTTTGCGTGGAGCCCCAGATCTTTGTCGATTGACAGTCATTTTGTACTTCTTCCATTTTCTTACTATGGCACCAACAGTTGTCTCCTTCTCGCCCAGCGTCTTACTGATGGTTTTGTAGCCCATTCCAGCCTTGTGCAGGTGTATGATCTTGTCCCTGACATCCTTAGACAGCTCCTTGCTCTTGGCCATTTTGTAGAGGTTAGAGTCTGACTGATTCACTGAGTCTGTGGACAGGTGTCTTTCATACAGGTGACCATTGCCGACAGCTGTCTGTCATGCAGGTAACGAGTTGATTTGGAGCATCTACCTGGTCTGTAGGGGCCAGATCTCTTACTGGTTGGTGGGGGATCAAATACTTATTTCCCTCTGCAGAATGCAAATAAATTCATATACTTTCCACAATGTGATTTTCCGGATTTAATTTGTGATGTGCTATCTCTCACTGTTACCAATAACCTACCCTTCAATTATGGGCTGCTCATGTCTTTGTCAGTGGGCAAACTTACAAAATCAGCAAGGGATCAAATACTTATTTCCCCCACTGTATGTACCTGTGCTCTTCAGGGCACAGACCGTATAAGTCTGCCCAGCACCATCCCCACCTCCCAACCACCAGCTCCGCCTCCCGATCTTGACTAAGCTCCTGAGGATCCATACACTTGCCCACGCTAAGTGCCAATTAAGGCACAACTTGTGCCCAGTTACGGAATTGTCCTGTCCTATGCAAGAATCAAATGTTGTTCAGCCCTGGATTAATCATTAAGCAAAATAAGCATGTTCTTAGGGCACCAAGGGAAGGGGAGCACCACAGAGTTTTTTTCCCCTAGCTATCATGCCCTGAACTCTTTCACTGCCACATGCCACACCCATTATCCAACATGAATTTCAGTGTTTTTCTAATCATTATAAATATGTTTGTTTTGTACAATAATATTTCTCAACACTTATTGAGTCTAATATCTTGTCAGTTAAGTAATGGAAGGACCAAGGGACACCATTGTTGGGCTATGCTTAGGGCATCCGTTGGCCTTAATCCAGCCCTGATGTTACTCCTAAAGTTTGGCGGACCAGAATAGCTTTATTCTAGTATTCTGAAACAGTTTAAGCATGCCCAGATGCTGTTATAGAATAGCATAAACTGTTGTGGTCCAAAAATCAAAGCACCAAGTTAGAGAATTACCACATAAGAGGAAAGGAATTTCATTATTTCATTTTCTTAAAAAATATATAATTTTACATGTCACATTGTAAATTTATAGTGAAAAGAAATACATCCCATAACTAGAAATAGACAGCAGAAATATTAAGCACTCATACACACAAAAAAAACAAATGAAAGAGAGATAAATATAGAAAAACAGAATCATCTACTAGATCCACAAAGAAAAGTGAACCCTCACAGAGAGAATATAGAATCCATTGCAGCAAATCTTAATGGTTATAAGGTCAAACTTAGTGGCTAAAACTCAAAATCAAGTTGAAACTTTAAGCAAAAACTACTTTAAATGACCAGAATTCAAAACACATTCTGTAAATTTATTCCCTTGGAATTTAAGTAAACATTTACAAAAGAAACAAAGAAAAATATGAGCTTAAATCTGAAGGGCAAATGGCCTAAGGATAAGAAGTGTCTTCCTTCTAATCCTGTCTGAGTGGACCTAGAGATATTGCTGAAAGGTTTGTAACTTGCTGAAGTCTTATGCCTTAGAATTAGAAAAACACATTCCACTTAAATATTTTAAAGACATTGGTCAAAGCAAAAACAACAAAAAATGCAGAAGAAATAGGATCATATTCTAATGAAGTCCATTGCAAAAGTAAGAACAGCAAATGTAGAAATAATAGTATCAGATTCTAATAAAAGGGCTCTTTTACTAAAATGCGGCAAAATTTGGGTTTAGCACATTTTAATGCATGACTTTACCATGTGCTAAGCCCAGATTTAACACAGCATTTTTTAGGGCTTTTTTTTTTTTTGCATGTCATGTGCTTTAGTTCCCATTAGTGCATGAAATCTCTACAAAAATAACATGGGAGCACTTACTGCCTCCTATATAGGAGACAGAAAGTGCTCCCGCATTAACCCCCATACTAGCCAGATAACACGGGAATGCCCACTCTCTACTCATGACATAGCTTCCAAATTTTTTTTTTAAATTAGTTAATGTGCATTTAGGGCTAGATTTTGTATATCACACCTAAAAGATCGGCACTGAGTAAAAGCACGGTGAGCAGGATTCTGTAAAAGCTACATAGTTGTTACAGATTTCTGCTTAGCACTGTAATTTTATGCACCATGCAATCCATGTAGATCTGTGCACTGTGTATAGAATAGGCTTACAACTGTATGCTTGCCTCACTTCACACAGTATATAGAATGTGTTAAGTTTCTGCACACTGTATAGATCGGGATCAGTGCCAATTTGACGCACCATGTGCAAAAATGTCATGATATCATCCATGTGGGGATATTAGCCAAAATGCCTTTGAGAAAGAGAAAGCTGAACTTCTCATATGATGACAGCAAATTGCTGGCAAGGCGGTTCCTTCACAAAGAGAAGTGGTACTTGGTCCTCCCAGGCTACAGAAGATCTTACCTCAGATGCAGAAGGGTCTGGGAGAGACCTACAGCATCCTTTTTTTTAAATTATTTATTTATCATTTTCAAAATAAACATTTACATAAAATAAATGTTGGAAAATCAGGAAAATGTTAGAAGAAAAATAATTTGTCCTTTACATTAAGGAACAAAAAGAAATTATATTGTTACTTAGTCCACAATAATTTGGTCAAGATACAAGGAAATTATACAAACAAATTCAAAAGAACTCTTTAAACAATTGAATTATGAGGGTAGAGACCATTCCCTGCTAGCGGTTTCAGCTCCCTTCTGGTGTGACCAACATCCTTTCGCCACCACTTTCTTTAGCAACTATAAACTGCCGCAGTTTATCAGGTTCAAAAAATACATAGTATACAGTATTCAAGGAAATAATACATCTACAGGCAAATTTCAATTTGAAAGTGCCACCAAGGGAGAGAACAAGAGACCTAAGTCCCAGAAATTCTCTTCTCCTCCTCTGAGTAGTTTTACTGAGATCAGGAAAAATTTGTATTTTTGATCCAAAAAACTGGGTTGTGGTATGTCTGAAGTATAGTCTGAAAACATGATTTCTATCTGTCTCAAATGCAAAAGAAGCAAGGAGAGTCGTATGCTCCGTTATCGTCTCTAAAGATGTTTCTAATAGTTGTGAGACATTCAATTCCGGAACTTCTGTTTGAGCTAAACTAGCTCCTGTAATATAAAAGGCTTTTATAATTGGAGGTATAGCTTCTTTAGGAATACCAAGCACTTCAAGGAAATATTTCTTCAGCATTTCTACGGGTGATATTAAAGGAGTCTTAGGGAAATTTAAAAATCTCAAATTATTGTGCCTAAGTTGGTTATCAAAAAATTCAATTTTTCTATGAGTCAAATCTTTCTCAATTGTCATGTTGGCAACAGCAATTTGTAAATTCTTAATTTCTTGTAAATTTGACTCACATTTTCTTTCCTGCTCCTTAGCCTTCGATTCCATCGTTTGTTGAAATACTTTTAAGTCTTTAACTTCAGAATTGAAGGAGTTAGTTAGTTGAAGTAGGGACGAATTGATAGTCTGAATCACTTCCCAGAGGGCTTCCAAAGTAACAGCTGACGGTCTACTCTTCACGCCGATTCCACTGAGCGGGACCTCCTGGGGGGAGGAGGGGAAGGAATCAGTGCCTCCCGCCCTCTCACCAGATGACAAACCTCCCGGAGTTGAGTAGCCGATGGGGCCGCCGCTAACTTCCAAAGAATCCGCCTGAGGTTCTCCCATTGACCCCGTTTTACCGCTCGGTCTCGGCGGCGCAGCTTGAGGAGGCAGGCTCAAGGACACCGCCTCAATGCTAAGATCCCCCTGTTGTCCTGGGGATCCAACCAAAGCTGGGACTTGGGCTCCCGGTACACGAAGGCCGAACGTTTCCAGAGTCGGCTGCCGGAGCGTTGGATTACCGCCGGGGCTCGCAGCGGCTTTTGCCCCGACTTTTCCCTTTCTTTTCACCATAATATCTGGCGAAAGAAAGTAAACACTGCCGGAGAGGAGCCTGGCGTTCACAAGCCGACATGCAACACTCCCTCACTCGGACACCATCTTGACCAAGACTTACAGCATCCTACAACTTCCAAGCCACCTTCCCCAGGGATGTGAGTCTACTTAAGTACTGTGAACAAGTTATGTTCATTGATTGTAGTGGTTTACATCCTCCCTTGCTTAACAGTGCCTATTAGGCTGCATGTACAGGGTCTATGTAGATTGGGAAGGGTGACTGGCACCAGTGACAGGATTTAAACTGCCCTCCCCAGAAAGAGATAGCAAGGGTTCTAACCACATCCTTCCTTGAGAAACAATCCTTCTGGGGATGAGAAAATCTGCATCCCTGAGGTCAGATGAGCAAGGTATATACAGACGTGTGTGTGTGTGAGTGGGAGGGAGGGGGGGCAGGGCCACACACAAGTGACAGGATGTGAACTCTCCACACCAGAAGGAGAAGGCAAGCAAGCATTCTAACCACTCTGCTACATCCTTCCTTGAGGAGTAGTCCTTCTTGCAATGGGAAAACCTGCATCCCTGAGGAGAGACGAGTAAATTGCATGCAGGTGGGGGGGGGGGGAGAGGCACTAGTGACAGGATTTGAACCCTCACCCCAGAAGGATAAGGCAAGTATTCTAACCAGTAGACCTCCTTCTGCACTGCACCCCGCAGCCTCATGCCAGTCTCTCTAAGCATATCATGACACATATGATTAGACATTGACGAGGCATGCTACATTGTGATATGGAGGTGGAGGCAGGAGCAGATGCGTCATGTGAAACTGCTGTATGAAAAATCTGATGGTACATCCCACTCAAACTTCTTCTCCCTTCCCACCCCACCCCCTGTCTCCATACATATGGAGGACCTCCATAAGAGGGGCCGCTACATGAGGCAGCATGACTAGGAGTTCTTCCAGGGTTGCGTGCTGAGCTACATGTTGAGGCAGGTAAGTAACACCTTAGTATGGAACCTCTCTACTTTTCGCTTATCTCTATGGCAACCATTTGGTATCAATGTCTAACCAATAGGCAAGGGTTGGTCCAAACCCTCATGCTCCACTCCCAAACTTCAATGGGTATCTCAACTGTGCAGGTAATGGTGAGCATGATTTTAACCAATGTCTCTCTTTAACACCTTTGGCCTTCCCCAAATTAAACAGAACAAGCATTGATACAAGATAACAAAGTCTGTAATCAATACAGCTTGGAAACAGAACAATGGTGCTCCACACACATCTTTATCCCAAAAGCCGCAACCAGAAGATGAATTCAAATGTCTGGTTTAACTGGAAAAAACACTCTCATTGGGAATGGTCTATGGTACAGAGTGTCAAGGTGTGATACAAATCTCTCTCTCTCTCTGTCCCTGGTACACACTATCCTTGTCTAGCAAACACTCATGCTGTACATGGTAACATAAGTGGGTGAGCAGTGGATACAATGGAAATCTAAACCATTACCCCTGGATTCTAGGCCACTGGAATTTTACTGAATCCATTAGGAGCTACAGCGAGGAGCAGCCTAATAGGACCTATCAAATGATCATTGTGTAGCTGGATTTAGATTTAATAAGGAGATCATAGCATACTTGTGTGATGAGCTGCAAGAGGTCCTGGAACCAACTGCTTGGAAGGGGCATGCCCTGCCGGTGCATGTGTGACTGACCACAGCCCTGGCCTTTCTGGCTACTGGAACTTCAGACTACATTAAGAGCTGCAGCAGGGATCAGCCAGCCAGTTGCCTCCCATATCATTAGCCAGTTTCTGGAGGCCTTCTGGAAAATGGGACATCATCCAGCTTATTTTCGATAGAGAAAAACGCCTATAGTGCGACCTAAATCGGGAGATAGACGTTTGTCTCGCAAAGGCGCCCAAATCGGTATAATCGAAAGCCGAATTTGGGCGTTTCCAACTGCACTCCGTCGCGGAAACGAATAAAGTTGACGGGGGTGTGTCGGAAGCGTGGTGGAGGCGGAACTGGGGCGTGGTTATCAGCCGAGGAGAGATGGGCATCTTTAGCTGATAATCGAAAAAAGGCGTTTTTACCGCGATTTTAGGTCACTTTTTTTGGACCCTTTTTTTTCACGAACAAGTCCCAAAAAAGTGCTCCAACTGCCCAGATGACCACTGGAGGGATTCGGGGATGACCTCCCCAGACTCCCCCAGTGGTCACTAACCCCCTCCCACCAAAAAAAACCCACTTTAAAAACTTTTTTTCCAGCCTGTATGCCAGCCTCAAATGCCGTACCCACCTCCATGACAGCAGAATGTGTTCGATCCTCTCACAGCCTTTCCCTGGGTCAGATGTGGCTCTCGGGTGCAGTACAGGGTCACATCAGCATTGCATTGTGGTGGTTGTAGGGTATTGGGCTCCGTGATTTCATTAGCTTGTGTTACAGTCTCACGATGTTGGTAGTAGAGAGTTGCACGGGGACAGAAATCCTACCCATCCCCGCCCGTCCCTGCTGGAATCTTACCCATCCCCACCCATCCCCGCTGGAATCTTACCCGTCCCCACCCATCCCCGCAAAAATTAAAACCGTCCCCACCCGTCCCCGCAAGAATTTAACCCATCCCCACCCATCCCCGTAAGAATTTAATAGTACATAAAAGAAAGTTCCAGTCAGCTCCCTTTCTGGATTTGAGCCACAGCACTGTAGGCAAGGAAGGAATGGAAGTTGGAACTTGGAACACTCTGGTGCGCACATGTAAGATTTGTCTCTGATTCACTGGCAGTGTGTGCTGAGAGGCCGCCACATGCACGCGCCAGTAGGTCAGGTGACATCTGATTCTCGTGCCTGTGTCAGAGCTGAGGTCTGTGCACCAGCCTGGGAGCAAAGAGGATTAACAGTAACATAGTAAGTGACAGCAAATAGACCTGAACGGTCCATCCACTCTGCCCAATAGTCACACTCATGATCAATTCATCATTAAATCAATGAGTGTGATATTATATACTTGATTATGGTCTTTCTTTCGTGTTTCTGGAACAAAGACCAGAGGAGTCTATCTGGCCCCATCCTTACGTTCCAACTGCTGGAGTTGCCATCGAAGCCCACTCCAGCCTATTCATGTTCTCATTTGTGGGACACAGACCGTAAAAGTCTGTCCAGCACTGTCCTTATGTTCCAGCCACTGAAGTTGCTGTCTAAGCCCTTTCTAGCCCATCCTACACCAGATTGCCATGTATGAGACATAGACCATACAAGTCTGCCAGGTATCAGCTCTAGTTCATCACAGCCAGAGTCGCCATCTAAGTGTCACTTGACATATCCACACACATGCAGCCATTTAAGGTTAGTTTTTATATAACTTCCATTTTCTAATTAGAGATCCTCTGTGTTCATCCCATGCCTTTTTGAATTCTGTCATCATTTGTGACTCTACCACCTCCTTAATGGAAGACTTTCCACATTTATGCTGTTAAAGCAAGGAAGAAGAGGAGGAAGAGACAGCACTCAAATAAATTGGTATTCGGTAGATGAGAGGCTGGTGCAGGTGCAGCTTACACTTCCACGGGAAGCCCACAGAACTGGTTCCATCCCCGCGGGAACCCCGCAGGAACTGCCTCCGTCCCCGCGGGAACCCCGCAGAACTGCTTCCATCCCCGCGGGAACCCCGCAGGAACTGCCTCCGTCCCCGCGGGAATCCCGCGGGTTCCGCGGGATTCCCGCGGGGACGGAAGCCGTGCAGCTCTCTAGTTGGTAGTTGGTAGGTTCTTCTCCCATGGTGCTTTTCCCCCTGCCTACTGGGTCAGAGTGTGCCCTGTTGTGTTTCCTGTTGTAGTCCATGTGGTATTGGCCATTTTTGTAAGCCAGTTTTAGTTCCCTTTCCTGTGTTAGCCACGTTAGAGAACTTAGTTCTTACCTTGAATGTGGCTGAAAGAGGGCATTGTACAGCATTCTGCCAGCTCGGACCTACTGCTCATCTCAGTACCAGGGAGACTCGTTTCCAGTGGGGCACAACCTCTGATCTGCAGTTAACTGTGAGTAAAGGCGGTTATTCCAATAAAGGACGTTTTCGGAGAGATTAGTCTTTGGTGTGCCAATGTTATATAGCAGCAACCAGTCCTAGAGGCCTGCGTGTATGCAGGTCCCTGGAGCACTTTTAGTGGGTACCGCAGTGCACTTCAGCCAGGTGGCCCCAGGCCCATCCCCCCACCTGTACCACTTTTGTTGGTAAATGGGAGGCCTCCAAAACCCACTGTACCCACATGTAGGTGACCCCTTCACCCCTAAGAGCTATGGTAGTGTTGTACATTTGTGGGTAGTGGGTTTTGGGGGAGGGAGGTTGGGAGCTCAGCACCCATGGTAAGGGAGCTATGCATGTGGGAGCTTTTTCTGAAGTCCACCACACTGACCTAGGGTGCCCAGTTAGTGTCCTGGCATATCAGGGGGGCCAGTGTACTACCAATCCTGGCCCCTTCCATGACCAAATGGCTCGGATTAGGACGTTTTTGAGCTAGGCATTTTTAGTTTCCATTATCGCTAAAAAAAACAAACGCCCAGCTCAAAAATGTCCATTTTTTCGAAAATTCGGTTCGGCCCGCCCCTTCACGGACCCGTTCTCGGAGATAAACGCCCATGGAGATAGGCGTTTCCGTTCGATTATGCCCCTCCACGTATATTCATTTCCCTATGTATGAAGCTGAATAGCAGGAAACAATGACAACTTGCCAAGACATTGCTCATTTCTCCTCTGTGCTTGGGACCATTGACGGGACTCATGTGGCCTTCAGGCAACCTGCTACCAGTAAGCGAATATTACAATAGAAAGGCATACCACTCCATCAATGTGCAGGCTATCTGCAATGCAACACTTGAAATCACAGTTGTCTGTGCATACTATCCTGGATATTGCCATGATTCCTAAGTGCTTTAACACTCAGGCATCCATGAGATCTTCCAGAGTGAAAAAAATCAGAGGTGGATGGCTAGTAGGTGAGGAGCATCTTACAATCCCTACATCAGTCTAATGATTGGGTGTAGGGGTCATAGGATATTCCTTTGGCCTCCCCCAGAGTCTAGAGGAGGTTTTGGTACAATAGGGCATAAACTGCTAGCAGGGTGGCCATAGAGCAACCATTTGGGCTTTTTAAATCAAGATTCCACTGTCTCAACTGCTCTGGCAGTGAGCTATTATACAGTCCCACCAAAGTATGTGACATTGTTACAGCCTGCTATATGCTGCATAATTTGACAAGTAGAAGGCAAATGCCAGAGCCACAGCCTCAACCTTGGCAGCAGGCCAGGGAGGAGGAGTGCCACCTTGGGGACCTGCCACCTCACTGGGCCTGCCATAGAGGCCAGCAAATGTGAGAACTTCATCCAGACATTTTTGGTTACATAGGTGGGAATATGTATTATCTAAAGGTGACAGTGACTAAATGTGACCCCAGCATTCACTAGGCCACATCAGAAATCCTACACCACTTTATCCCATGGGCCCCAAAAGAGGGATCCTATTGTACGGTGTATCTAGAAAAAAACACTCTCAATGGGAATGTTCTATAATACAGGGTACTAAGATGTGACAAAAATCTCTCTCTGTCCCTGGTATATACTATCCTTATCTAGCTAACACTCAAGCTGTATAGGGTTCAGTATGTGGGTGAACAGCGGATAAGGTTGGAATCAAACCACTACCCCTGGATCCTAGGCCACAGCCCTAACCACTAGGTCATGAGGCCATTTCCTAAGCACCACAATATGTCACATTTTTACCCCTGTGGAGTTTATATTCCCACCACAAAATTTTTCACAGTACACACTCCAGCCCCTATGGTCCAGTGCAGCAGTGGCAGAGGATACTAACGTTCTGCTGCTGGAGGTAGATGAGGACACTATTGGAGACACAGGCATAGAGGCCTATAAGCAGGAGGATGATCAGGAGCAGACAGTAAAACCAGTACTGGATTAACCTGCTTCTGATGACATAAAGGGAACTTTACTATAAAGTGTGCACTAACAGATATTACCATGTACTAAGTGCCATGTGACCCATAGGTATAAAATAAGAGATGCAACATTTAGCATGTGCTGATGTCCATTATCACATGCTAAGCTTTGGTAAAAGGGCCCTGAAGTCAGGTAATAAAACTAGAAGGCAGTACATGGTATCTGACTCAGGGATAAGTACACCGATACTACTGTTATTAATGAAATATTATTTAAAATAAATCATAAGATAACTTGACACCAATTTATTTATTTGCTTTCTTAATTGACTCTCTCCTCTTGCTATCATGAATTATGGTTCCTATATCTTATTTCCAGTGCTTAGGTGGTTGCAATACTTGAGCAGCTACCTGTGAACATTATGGACTCCTTTTACAAAGCTGTGTTACCGGTTAGCAGTGCGCTGAATGCGAAGAAGCCCATGGGAATAGAATGGTTTTCTTCGCATTCAGCACACCACTAATCGGTAGAACAGCTTTGTATAGGAGCTCTATAGGAGCTCAGCCTGTAGGTCAATTAAACATTCATTCTCTCAGGTACAAACTTTGGGGCCCTTTTACTAAAACTTAGTGCTCTAACAAACATTAGTGTGTGCAAAGTGCCATGTGGCTAACAGGTGTAAAATAGTATATGCAGCATTTAGTGCACGCTAATGCCCATTAACGCATGCTAAGCTTTAGTAAAAGGGCTTCTTAGACTGTGAAAGCTCCAGGGACAAGGACATACCTAGTGTATCTGAATGGTATCTCACCTTGAGCTATTATTGAAAAGGTATGAACTAAATGCAAATAAATTACACTTATTTACTGTGCTTTGAATTTGTGCCAGAATGTTTTTGCTTTTTATTCATATCTGTCTAAATCCCTATGCCATTTTGATGTTATTTTTTTGTAATACAGAAAAGAAAACTTGTGAATGTATAATCTATTTATAAATCCAGTGTATGAACGTGGAAAAAAATCTTTTATCTGTTGAGCAGATTTATCCTTGGATATTTATTCTAAAAATTGCTATCATGAAATTGAAGTATATAGTACTACTTTCTTTTACAAAAAAATACTCCAAATTACAAATATGTTTCATGAAGGCTTAGCTTGCATGATTTTACTGTCATCTATCATAAAGCCACAAATAACAGGTTTTACTCTACTATTTTCTTTAAGTGGAGACATTTGTGGTTAAGGCAATGTCTCTGCTTATGGAAAGAAACCTATTTGGTTTTAAACAAATGCACAATGACTACACTTTTACATGTTCCAATTCTAAAATAACAGAAGTGACAAAAAAATTATTGATATTTCATTGAAAACCTTGGAAGAGCATATCACATATGTCCTGATAGTCTGTGCTTTGTCAAAGGTCACTATGGAGGACTCAAGCTGTTTGAATGTGATGAGCCAATCCTTAATCTCATCTGTCAATGGAAACCATTTTTGCTGCCAGACCATTCAAAAGCCACTTGACAAGTGGGCGACCATTTGGTAATGCAATAATTGAGGAAATGAATCACAATAAAATATTATTGCCTTATGGATAACCATTTCATAGCTAAATTCTGTTTCAAAGGACATCATTAAATTAAGGAACCAACAAAGTTTGGTGACATTAACCTGCTCCAATTAGGTCTGTCATTTTAATGTTGTTTAGCTGTAGGTCTATGGTAGTACAATGCATACTGTACGCCTGATGGTGACTGATGTATTTACTGTTATTGAATATGATCATGTATGTCCTTTTAAGTATGTATGTTCCTCTTTAAAAAGTATACAATTCATAATTAGACATGATTATAAAGAGTTTTCTTAGGTGGTACAGCAACTTGTAAAATTCTTCACACCCTTGAACATTTTTTCACTTTCTACTAACAAGTACGATTCAAAATGTATTCAAGTATTAGTTGGTTTCATTGATCTACACAACATGCTGCATGCTTTCAATATCAAAGAACAATCACAGAAATAGTCTGAAGTAATTAAGAATAAGCCTTCACACCTCTTGACTCATGCTTAGGTTGAAGCCCCATTTGCAGCAATAACATCCATGAGTCATTAAGGGTAAGTATCTACCAACTTTACACAGCAGAATGGTGTAGCTTTTGTCCATGCTTCTTGACAGAGCAGCACATACTCTTTCAAGTTGGTTGGAGATTGTCTGTGGACAATTTGAGTTGACTCCCCTTTCCTTAAAGGCCCCTTGTGCTTTTGTTTTTGTGATTAAAAAACTGCTGTCAGTTTGAAGCATTTTTTCAAAGTATATGTACATCTCAAAATGCCCAAATGGATGTCCATGTGCTTGAAATGTCCAAATCCTGATTTTGCAAAGGCAGAAAAGGGAAATTGAACATTGCAGTATGTCCAAATTGTAAAGCAGGGTGTGCTGTGAACATATTATTTATCAGGACTAGGGAGGGACCTAAATCAGGATGTCCAACAGTGATTACCTAATGGAAAGAAATGCCCAAGTCTAAAAAGAAGGACATCCTAATTTAGAACTGTTTCAGTCAGTTTCAGTCACATCCAGGTACAAAAATGTGCTCTGATTGTGCAGTTGACCACTGGAGGGATTAAGGCATGAAACTTCCTTAATCCCCCAATGTTTGCTGTCCCCCCTCCCTCTTCCCTGAAATTTAAACTGAAAGGGTATACTAGGCTCTATGACAATTTCATATATTATAGGCATTCTTAGCAAAACAAGAAGCAAGTCTAGTGGCTTGCCATCTTACCTGTCCCGACTTTTGACACCTTACTGTTTCCTGTGATTGCTACACTGCACTCATGAGCATCTTCTAGAAACCCCTTCTCCCACCACCTTCACCTTTCTACAGTCTACTCCGGTATTTATAGTGTCATGGGTCCTTAGTTGTGTAATGCTATCCCCTTGTCACTATGACTGGAAACTACATTATTCACCTTTAAATCCCAACTCAAGGCCCATTTGTTCACCTTAGCTTTTGACTATTGCCTTGCTCCGCCATCAGGGTGTCCAGCCATGCCCACATAGCAGCATCCTTCTTGGCTCATGGCCATCGCAACTACCTTATACCTCAGCTCCTTTCCTCTCTTTCCTGTTTTTATTGTACTTCCTTTCTCTTTTCATTAATAATTATTGATTGTATTGTAAACTGCCTTGATGGTATTTTCTCATAGCTGGTGTATCAATTCTTGGAATAAACTTGGAAACTTGGACTTTAAACCAAGAGTCCTGGGTTCAAATCCCACTTTAACTCTTTTTTTATTGTAAGCCCATCAGAAACAGAAAAATACCTATTGTACCTAAATATATAAGACACCAGCAAGATCATACAGATGAAGGAAGAAATCTACAAAGATGAACAGAGGTACAAATATAGAACCGTTATCAGATACCATGGGACTCCCAGGAGGATTAATCATAGATTTGTGAACCTTAGGTAACATGTAGAAGGTAGGGATGGCAGGATTTTTTTTCAATCAGAAAATCACTCTCCTTTGGAGTAAGAAACTGTTTCTTATTTGCATTCTAAAGATAGGATAGAAGAACTTATCACATTAGAAATTAAGGGCCCGCTATTTAAACCATGGGAGTTAGCCTGGCTGACTCCCATGGTCTGCGCTGAGCCCAGATATTCAATGCTGGGCTGTTTCCAGTGACTGGCATTGAATATCTGGTTTATTTTTGGCTGGTTCAAACTTAACTGGCAAAGCCGATATTCAGCACTGGCTGGTTAAGTTTGAAACAGCTGAAGATAGGTCTGGTATTGATGTGACTAAATATTGCTGCCAAACTCATGCTGAAAATTGATGGATATCCAGTTATATCATGAGATATAACTGGCTATCCACTAACCACTAACTGTGAATTTTCAGTGGTTCATGGCCGGCCATATCCTCCTGAAAATTTGTGGATAGCTGGTTATCATGCATTTAACCGACTAGGCGCCGATCTTGGCTGGTTAAATGCTTTTCAATATTAGCTTAATATTTTTGTGTATTTTCTATATGAGGGACATCAAAGAGTCTTTTTATACATTTCCTGAATTGTACAAGTCTATTTTGAAGAGTCCACACATTTGTGGTTGGGGCTAAAGTCCACTCTAGGTTTTGGTCATGTAATAAATACAAATATTAAATGTTCTTCTTCCAAAAACAGATGTTGATGATCTTATGCTGTATTTTGATAGTAATAATAAACAAGCAACAATTCACATACATAATCCAAATAAGCCAGGCATTCCACTGAACAAGTTAAATAAGTTGCCACAGTGATATCTGCCATCCTTCAAGACAATTGTGTTTAGCCACAATTTCTGAAAAGTGACTAGTACTCATTAAAACTTAAGTAAATCCTGACCCACTAGGAGATACAGTGTGCATCATATTCTGCCATAAATTTAATGAAACATAATGTCTTTGAAACTAGGGAATACAATATAGAAAGATGTTCTGCTGCTACTTATTTCACGAGAAAGTAATACCATGAATATTCTATTATGATGGGACTCTAGTTCTAACTTGCCTGTCACAAATTTCCATTGTTTTAACATTATCAACTGGATAGTTTTATAGCTTCATGGAACAGATTTATCTGTTTGAATATTGATTAACTACATTGGAGACCATTAAAATGTGAAATTTATGACTATGAAGTAGCTGTTGGAGATTATGGATATTATTGGAGTGCTGATTAGCTAGGATTTCCTTAGGTTAATGTTTGCAAGGTAATGCCTTTCTATAGGTTTATGTTTGTTATCTCACATGAAATCTAACTTGACAGAAATAATTAAAAGTGATGCTAACACATACTGAGGTACAGGCAATAGTTTTAGTGCATTTGCCATGCTGCTGTTCACTTTCTTTAGAACACTAGTCAAAGCACAGCCAAGTAATTAAAATATATTTTTTTAAAAAGACATTTGATTATACAGTGAGGTGATAGCAGATGGTTAGCAATTTTATATGAGTAAAGACAGGTTAAGGGGGACATACAGTTCAAGTGCACAATATTGTCAATATATACAACATGCATGTGGGAATCATGTCATGGGGTCCTTTTACCAAGTAGCAGTAAAATGTAGCCATAGCACGCCCTTATGCTGGAGTAGTCTTTCCCATGTGCTAAGGCCATTTTTACCACTGGGGTAAAAGGACTGAATTTCCTATTTTTTGTACTAATGGCCATATGCTAATTTTGCCATTAGCACGTGGCTATTAACACAGATTACAACAAACCAAAATCCCATCACCTGACAATATTTAATTATAGGATATCCCACTTCAGAAACCTTGGCGATGACTCTTTTCACAGAGGGATGTCACCCTGTGACCTACTGGTATCATCATCAGACGTCACCTCCATTACTTGTGCATACTAGTGGAGGTGACCGATGACTATACTAGTGAGTTGCAGGGTGATATCCCTGTGTGAAAAAAAGTCACTGCAGAGGTCTCTGAAGTGGAATATCCTATATTGAAATATTGTCAGGTGCTGGGTTTTGGTTTGTTGTTATATTGATTCAACCCCTCACCTATGAACACTAGGACTGATTAAAGTGACATTAAAACAGATTAGCATGTGAGCCTTATTGTCACCCATTATGTAGGTGATAAGGGCAGTTATGGGCCTTCCTACCCTTATAATCCTACAAGGGTCAGACCCCTTCCCTCCCACCTTCTGAATTTTGGCTGTCAACTGTAAGGCAGAGTTCCCTCTAGTGGCCTCTTTCATGCCATTACCTAGGCCTTTCACTGGGAGAGCCCTCCCCCCCCCCCCCCCCGGTGGCCTCTTCATGTCAGGGCATGACCTATACTTATCACACAGGTCTCATGCACTAAGCACATGCTAATCACTATACAGCAATGTAGCTGTGCTAACTGATTTGCGCCCCTGTGCCAAAAAATACATTTTATTGTTTAGTGTAAGGGTAGCATGCATATATGACAAAATTACCATGGGCCACCTTAGTGCACCCCACATTATGCCATTTTTTTGCTGCGGTAAGCATGTGTTAGTGCTTACGGCAGCTTTATGAAAGGGCAATATAATATAAACTTACTTTATCTAATTCAGAAAGTTCAACATGACACATGGCTACTTTATGAAGCAATAGCAAAGGGTAGTCTGCCAAGCAATGGCATGTTTGTATTTTGATGATGATTTTGATAACAGTAGTTATTCAATGCAGTGCAACAAGAGATCTAATCTTGGCTTGCCTTCAACGAGCTCCTCAGGCCCTCGCCAAGTTATCTGAGTTTTTCAGGAGTTACTAAAGTGAATAAGGCCTGCTGGGTAGCACTGTCAAAATCGGATGGCAGTGATGCACGACAATGCACAGCATTAGTTCATGGTGGAGCATTACAGCTGTACCAACAACATGCACATATTGGAGCAAGCTTGTGACCTAATATCAGGTTGTCATGTTCTCTATTTACATAGCAATTGGCCCTTATGGGAATTTTTAGCTTCCTTCCTATGTTTCTAAAATTGTGACTTCCCAGAGAAAGTGCCATTATGGCCAGATGTGTGAACTTTGGTGGACTTTGGTCCTGGGGAACTGTGGAACTGAGTTTGATTCCCACTTCAGGCACAGGCAGCTCCTTGTGATTCTGGGCAAGTCACTTAACCCTCCATTGCCCCATGTAAGCCGCATTGAGCCTGCCATGAGTGGGAAAGCGCAGGGTACAAATGTAACAAAAAAAACTGTTGGTGGAAGTATCAAGAAAGTCAGCAGGTATGCTACATGTATGATATCTTTTTGTCCTTCACAGCTTCACAGGAGGGCCATGTTGCTGGTGCTGGAAATTATGAGGAAGATGCAACTTCAGTCCTATCCTCATCTGCCACATTCCTGAAGCCTAGGAGTTAAGAGCTGAAGAAACTGAGGCAGTCAGCGCAACACCACCATTTGTAGACTGACTAGGAATTGAAGGACACTCCCATATTCCCTCCATGCATAGTGATTAACAGTACAAAAAGTGATGCAGGATAGTATACATTAAGTAGTAATAAAATAAATGAGAATTGAGTAATTACAATGTGTAATATGGAAACAAATGCTAGACACAAGAAGGTAACAATTTATAATCATTCATGTATATATCACAATTATAATGGGACTGAGAAATTGGATAATTGTACAGTTAGGGGTTTAAATTAATTATGATCATGATCATGATAAATTGCTTAAACAGAGAGGCTTTATAGTATTTCTGGAATATCCAATAATTAGGTTCCTATCTGATGAATTTCGGAAGGAAATTAATTCCAACATTTGGTACGGAGGTAAGAGAATCCTGACATGTAGATGGACTTGTAGATCACATTTTTGCAACGGGGATAGTGGAGGGTTAGATAATCTCTTGAACCAGGGAGATAATTGTTATAAATATGCATGCCTACATTTGGATGCCCTGATGCCAGTTTAAACTAGTATGCTATAAGGTCACTTACATACAAGTGTTCTTATAGAACCGCATTATTATGGCATCTAAATGGTGGTACTCTGTTATATAATTGCCAGAACCTTCTTCACATCAGGACAATATGAGCAAAAGATGATTATATAGAAGTGAAACATAAAACCATTCCAATGGCAGTTTCAAGGGGAAAGGTAAGGGTGGGAGTGTGACAAATAGGGAGAAAAGAGTGGGTAATCAGAAGGTAACAAAGCATGACATTTTATGATTTGTAATATGATAGGAAACCCAGATCTTTGTTCAGTCCTGTCTTGCTGGTGTCAAAGTACTTAATCTTAATTCCAAAGGCCTTATGTTCCTGTATTGTTTTAAATTTCCCTCTTAGCATTATGGCCATAAGGTTATTGATGCAGTGCTCTGGTCTCAAACAATGTTCACCCACAGAGGCATCACCTTGGTTTGCTTTATTGTGTCTGTGTGAGTTTAATTCTTGTCTTTGACATTCGGTCTGTCTCCCCAATATAGTACATTTTTTCACATTTTCTGCATTGAATAATATATACTATATTTAAGGAATGTTGAATGTTTTTCCTTTGTGGGTAACTGTGCGATCCTGTGATATTTGCTGGTACATTTCATAGCTTGGTATATTGCAGGGATTTATGCCATTCTCTATTTTTTTAGCTTCTCTTGGGAGCTTGTTTTTCATTAATTTTTGCTTTAGATTTGGTGGCTATCAGAAGACCAGCATTGGTGGAGCTGGGAATATCTCTTTCAGTAGTTCATCCTTGTGCAGTAGTGGCTGTACGTCTTTTATCATTTTTTCTCAGTTTTTACTAGCTCTGGATTGTATGTCACTACAAGAGGGACTCACTCTAAGATTTTTCTTTTTTATTCTTTGTACTGCAATAGGTTTTCCCTGGGTGTTTTAAGAGAAAAGGCAAACTTCCCAGAGATAATTTTAGGGTTGTACCCTTTCTGTTTTAAGGATTCAGTCAGGAATTTGAGGTGTCCCTTGGGTCAGAGCGTATAAGATGATATCATATGATTTTGCTGTGTATAATAGACTTTTTATGTGAATGATAAAAGCTGGAACTTTGGAGGTGAAACTATGGTACCTAGAAAGTTATTTTTTTCTGTGGAGTAGTCAGTTTTGAATCTGATTGAAGGGATGCATTAAAAGAAGTATGAAATTGTTTGATAGTTTCTTCTCCCTCAGTACAAATTATAAAAATGGCATCAATATACTAGCTGTACAGTATTTAAAGGGTTTAACCTAATATGTATTCAAAAATGGCTCATCTAGTTCTGCAAAATAAAAAGACTTACAGTGATTCCCTCCACAGCTCCCAGGGCCTCACCAAAGAACTATTAACCTGGGGATTATGGACAAGTGTTGAAGACTATTTTCTGTGCTTGTGCAAACACCTACCTACTGGCTCCTGCACTGTGTTGAGGTTTTCTAGTAAAGGCTACACATACTTTGGTCCCCGGGCCTATAAGAGTCTCTCTGAATGAAGACGTTAAGTAGAAATGGTCTTCTTCCTCTTCCTGTAGCTCTTGCATGCGATCAGATGAGAATGAGCTTATCCTTCAGCTTCTCCATCAGGTCACAAAACCAGTATGAAAGCTGACTAATGGAATGTTTGGCATACTCTGGCTGCTCACTGACCTTGCTAAGGCCTTCTAGATTGATTGCTTGGAGACTAAGGACATTTTGATGTTCTGCTACCTATATAGCTATTGTAAGCTATATAGCTCTTTTAGGGAAACAGGCTAGCAAAGAACTATTTATGCAATCAGCCAAATATTACTCTGAAAGTAATGTCTGGTTACTTATTAGCTAATTACTTGAAAGCTAGAAATGAGTGTAAAACTATCTCTGCTATTAAAGATGAAAGTGATAATGTTCTTACTAACAATGCTGATACAGCTAATAGATTCAAGGCCTTCAACACTAAATTATATACAGCTGAAGTAGATTTTTCAAAAGCTGATCTTTCCTTTTTTGATGCTCTAAAACATCTCTCCCTTACTTTAGATGACAATATAGGACTCTCAGACCCTATTACTGAATCTGAAGTCTTATCTGCTTTGAAAAACATGGTGGTTAAAAAGGCTCCAGGCCTATATGGGCTCACTGTAGAATTCTATCTCACATTTTCATCGTTGTTGATATCTAAGCTGTGCTAATTTTATAATCACCTCATTCAGTCTGGGGACATTTGTGGTTCTTTCACGGAAGCCACTTTTATAGTTCTATTAAAACCTGATAAAACCTTCTTCTAGTACAGAATTTTCATCTTTTATCTCTTATAAATATCAGTATTAAAAAACTTAATCAGTTATGCTGCAAATTTGTTTATTACTTAATACAAAAAAAAATGTATGCATAAATTATGACTGACATATCATTCAATCATACATTAATACTCTATCACCCCACAGCCATGCACACTAACACTCTTTGAGAACTCTTACTAATACAAATGATCACTAGCTACTCTCTACATCTATAGACCAACAAAATATTATGTCAAACCGTGGTCTACCACTTAAAGCGATCTTTATAGTCCCGTAATGTTCAGTTTTTATACTTTCACGAGGTTATTCTTTACATGCTGCTTCTCTGGTACAATGGATTGATGCATTTGTAATTCCAAGGGTCATACCCTACATTGAAATCTGATTGTGTTCACCACGCCAAAATTTAATGGTCAACAGATGTTCAAATGAGTAACATACTTTGTTCAACGAATTCTCATCTTAATTCTTCATAAATCCATCCACTCTGCTGAAACACCCCAGTGCTAAAATATTTGCTAAAATAATAGCTCAACGTTTATTTACCATATTAAGCAAATTGATTAATACTGACCAAACTGGGTTCATGCCTGGTACACTTTCCTCAGGTAACACCTGTCTATTTACCAATGTATTGTTACAAGGTCAGTTATTGCTAGAACCAATTATAGCTATTGGACTTGATGCCAAGGCTTTTGATCATATTGAATGGGAATATATGTTTTATGTTTTACAATGGTTTGGTTTTTCTCCAGAATTTATCAATGTGGTCAAAACACTATATGCAAAACGTACTACTAGAATCCAATTAAATGACATTGTCTCAGACTCCTTTCACCAAACTAGGGGCACTTGCCAAGACTGACCATTATTGTCTTTATTATTTAATTTGGCACTGGAATCTATTTTACTTGTTATTCGGCAATCCCCAAATGTCCAGGGTGTTCCTTTTGGTAAACGTATGGCCAAAGTATCTGCTTATGCAGATGGCGTGCTATTTTACACTACCCCCTCATCTATACCTGTGATTTTGGATATAATTTCCAAATACTCTGCTTTATCTAGTTATAATTTGAATGTCACAAATATTGAACTGATGTCCATTAATTGCCCAACTATCAAACATGAGATAACTCCCTATTATTTGGGCCCCAGAGTCTATGAAGTATTTAGGCATATGCTTTGGTCCATCTATTGAAAACACCATCTGTTGGATTCTATATATCACGCCTATCATTCCACGCCTAAATCTAAGCATATTCCATAACAACGCGTGTAAAACTTAATTGGCTTATCAAGCCAATCAGCATTATTAACAGCACTTAAGAAACAATAATGAACACTAATTGGCAATAATTAGAATTTGCATGCATAACTTATTAAGCTTATGCTGTAACTCACTCTGCCTAAAGTCTAATGCGCACATTCTTAATAGGAGGATGGTTATATAAGGGAAATGGGCTTTTTGTGGGCATTTCCAAGTTTACACGCATTATTATAGAATATGGCCCAGTCCATATAAATCTATGTGCAGGGATTTCTGCTAGATTTTCATTGGTGTAAATGGATGCATGTAGTTTTAGGAACTAGGATATCAACTAAGCATATTCTATATACTACACCTAAGTTTTATAGAATACTCTTAGGAGAAAATTATTTCTGCATGGATTTTCCAGGCACCATATATAGAATCTCCCCCATATGACTGAACACTGCTTATATTTTGAAGATCACTAAAGATCTGACACAGAAATGGTCTCCTCTACATTGAACCTGGTGGGGGCGCTTGGACACAATAAAAATGATGATAGTTCCAGAGGTGAACTACATACTCTGTATGTTGCCTTTCCTTCCACAGCATAACACATATAAAGCCATTGAGACTATTTTGTCTAAATTCCTATGGGTGGACAAACCTCCTCACATTGCTTTAAAAAGTCACTAAAAATAGAGGCAGAGTAAATTTCCCCAGTTTTTATGATTATCATGTGGCTTTCTTATTCTGCCAACATGTATCCTGGATAACTGCTATTGATTTACCTAGGTCTCCTGTATGGATGCAAATTGAAGCAGATAGATTCTCCCATACTCTATTAAGTTTCTTACCTTGGGCATATGTAGAAGAACCAAATCCAACCCTATAATTTTGACCACAGGCAATTTTTGCAGAGATTGATAAGTATGCTCTGCATCCACTCTTAAATGATACTAATAATTCTGTCTTTAAAATTAATAATGTGTGTATCAATTGGTCTGCATGGCAAGCTGCTGGGATTTGGTCTTTGACCCCACTCTTGAATAATTCTGACTGGTTTCCTTTTAAGACTTTGTGTATATTTTAACCTAAATCCCAATTACAATTTTCAATGGTTACAGCTCAAACATGGTAAATAGGCACAGCGAAGGAGACAGGAAGGATGATGGCAAAACAACTTTAATGGACTCAAAGAGTTCACATCAAAAGTTTTCTAATGTTTAGGGACTCCTGATGCAGGCCTGAGTGGCCAAAACACAATCGTGCCGAGTCCAGTTTTTAGCAATAAAGTTTTGATGTGAACTCTTTGATTCCATTAGAGTTGATTTGCCATCATCCTTCCTGTCTCCTTCGCTGTGCCTGTTTGCCTGGATTGACCTGGCATCTTGGCGCCTGAGAGACTTTAAATATCCCAGCTTCCTCTAATCAAAGGACTCAATTTCAAAGTGATGATTGGATCAAAATATGACACTGAATGATTGGTTCAAAAGAATTGGTTCAAAAAACTATTGATTCAAAAAAATATATAGTTCAAACAAATAATAAAGACACTGCCTTAACCATAATCCAGTCATGGATAAATCAACATAAGCATCTGACCTTAATTAATACAAAAACAACTTTTAAAAGAAATGATGCCATTCAATTGCAGAATTTAACCCAGAGAATTCCAGTGTTTTTCGCAATGGAAATTCCTCAGCTTTGCTGTTTCTGAATCTGTATGTTCCTGGTGCTGCATCTAAAAGGTATAAACTTATACAGCAATGGAAATTCCTCAGCTTCACTGTTTCTGAATCTGTATGAGAAATAGAAATGAATACTAAACTATCTACCACACAGTGGCAGGACTTTTTGGATTATTTTAACTAAAGCTACCTGCTCTGCTGCTATATCTCAATCTATGCTTTTCCTGATACACAAAGGAACAATCAATCACAGACTGGCCAATTCTTAAAGGTGTAGTTTTTTAAAAAAGGTTAGCCGTTCCACAGCCATATTCAAACCCATAGGTCTAGTAGTGTTAAGAGAAAAGATTCAGCATTGCTCTCACTGTCTGAGTATTTTTAAATCCCCACCTCTCCAACCCTTAGTCATCTGTTCAATCACCCATCAGTGCAAATCACTAAATTCATGTTTAGTCTTAATACAATGCTGAACAAGAGGGGCTTCAAATTTTCTTGTAGATACACAGTGTCTGTGCTCAATAATTCTTGTTTTAAAGATCTGGGACGTTTGTTCTACATAAACCACATGGACAGCAGAATACCATAAATTACTCTCACAGATTCAGAAGCCTCACTCTTAAGTTGAACCCATTTGTTGTTATCATAAATGAGGTGCATTATTCAGTAATTGAACAAATAGAGCACTTACAACATTTCCAATGGCCCCCCCTATTGTGCTGAACAAATCAACCAGACATCAGACTTACACAATCTGTCAGCTACATTTCTATTTTGGGTATAAGCAATCATACATTCAGTATCTGTGAAGCAAGGATGAGCCTGCATGATCCTCCAATGACCCTTAATTTAATAAGACATTTTAGAGGATAAAGTAATATATTTAAAAACACATGCCACCTTTTTTCCTCTTCTACATTTGGCAGAAGTTGCAATAAGAGATCCCTATTGTTAAATAATGCCAGTTTAAATGCATTCTTAACTACAGATTTAGGATGTCCCTGTTGTTCAAACTTATTTTTCAGTTTTTGAGCTGAATCCCTAAATTGCACAGTAGAATCACAAATGTGGTGATATCTAAGGAACTGGAAGAAAGGTAGACTGTTCTTCAAATGATAAGGATCCATGTTGTTGTGCTGCAACAAGGTGTTTCTATCAGTAGGTTTAGTATACGCATTGGTATGAAATCTACCTTCCTTAAATTTGACCTCAACATCCAGAAACATAATACAGCTTTGATGATATTGGTAATCAAATTTAATAGTCTCATGACATCTATTTAGCTCTTCCACAAAACTCTGCAGTTCACTCTCACAACCAGTCCATATAAGAAACACATCATCAGGGTGGAGTTTTAAGATGGCATTCGAGCTAGTCGCTTGTTCCTGGGCTCCGCACCAACTGGAGTTGTAGATCTCTAGTATAGGGAGAAAGATGAAAGGAGCTGTCAGGGTTGCTCCCCCAGTGGCTTAACCTACATCGCATTTCAAACAGCTCACTTTGAAAGCTTACGGTGTGAGGACTGGATCAATACCTCTAACAGTATCTTTGACCGGGTCCTCTGGGTTGGACTGTAGTGCTGGGGATGTCTCATTGAGCCCTGTAAGGACAGCAGACTCTTAACATGGAATTGCATTGCCTACAGAAGTGCAGTGGAGTGGTGACGCCAAACAGAGGCAGATGCCGTCTTTGCTGGGGTGTCCTCCTTTGGCATTTTCCTCTCCTAGTGCTCAGAACATGGTGCCATCAACTCCATTAGGAGTGGCTGCACCCTGTGGAATATCTCGAGAAAGCCATATAAGAGATCTGCAATCCGAAGGTTTGGATGTAAAGAAACCTACTGTTGTGACTTTAGAGCCACTCTGGGAAGTGATTCAGACTGTGAATAACTCTTTACAAACTGCTGTTCAACAATTGTTATCAGATGTTAAAGATTTCAAAATGTCCAGCAGGATCAGGCTGCCTGTGTTGAACAACATGCGGAGAGGCTAAACTCCATGGAGGGAAGATCTGCTCAAACACAGGAGGGAATGTTGGCCTTGATGAAGGACAAGGAATACTTGCACCATAAACTGGAATTTTTGGAAAATCAAATGAGGAAAAATAATTTGAGGTTGTTAAATGTTCTGTATTCACCATTAATTTCCATTCTCATAACTGTAGATAATTCTTATTATCAAACAAGAAATGGTTATTTAGCAAGGCCAAATGTAATAGTTGAACAAGGAAATCTGTAGGAACTGAACAGGCTGTTCATTCAACACCTGTTCCACTGTGATATGTGAAATGGAAGTATATAATGACTGAACATCCAATGTGACTAGAAATGTTTGGTTATTAGTAACTTGAAGGGTAGCCAAAAGATTTAGAAAGTGGGTATTATATTTCATATAGGAAGCACACAAAAACACATGTGGTCTGAAAAGCAATCACTTATTTACAAATTTGCTCCAGCAAAGAATTCTTAGAAAAGAGGACAGGGTGACCAGAGGGACATTGAGGATTCTTATGAACTTTTGGAAGAACATAAAACATATGTCTATGCATTTCAGCACTGAAAGAGAGATCTCTTATGCACCAGAGCAGTAGTGGTTTTGATGATCCATTATGGGGACAGGATAAATTCATGAATTACATGCTGTAAGTATTGGGCTAATGAGGATTTGATGTGGGTTTTTTTTGTTTTGTTTTGTTTTGTGATGACTAAAACAAACTGTGTATGCTCTCCAGGTTTTTGGTAAGCAACTTTTTTCTCTGTTGTTGGAAGTTTTTTGGTTGCTCTCTGGGAATTCCTTTTCGGAAAACTGACACAGACTGATGCTCTCAGAGCTTAGAGTCCTTGTGTATTTAAATTTTGAGATGTTTGTAGCCCCCCCCCCCCCCCCCCCCATAGTCTAGATTAGCCATTCTGTTAGCAAACTGCAGGCTTCTTTAACAAAGCCAGGCTAGTGATTCCTGCACAGCAAATGAGAGGAAGACCATAGGAATTGAATGGGCTTCCTCTCATTTGCCTCACCGAGAAGTGGTAGAGCATCTTTGTAACATAGAGGGGCATAATCGAATGGCACTGGCCATCTGTATGTGCGGCCATCTCGGGAGCCAACTGTATATTTTAAAAAAATGGCTGGCAATCTTTTTCTTCGCTAATACGGTTGGGCCCGGCCAAATGTCAGAGCTCGCCGGGTTTGAGATGGCCGGCATCGGTTTTTGGCCATAATGGAAAATAATGCCGGCCATCTCAAAACCGGCCAAATCCAAGGCATTTGGTTGTGGGAGGAGCCAGCATTTGTAGTGCACTGGCCCCCCTCACATGCCAGGACACCAACTGGGCACCCTAGGGGGCACTTCTAAAAATAAAAAAAATAAAAATAAAAAGAGCTCTCAGGTACATAGCTCCCTTCCCTTGATTGTTTAGCCCCCCAAATCCCCCCCCAAATCCCACTCCCCACAACTCTATACCACAGGCACATGATAAAACATGGGTCTGTCGAGTCGCATTAATAAACTAGTTCTAATAGTGTGACTCCTGTGACGTCCTCATCTTCTTCTGGCCATTTGTAACTTCTCTTTTTCTCCTAAAGGAGAAATGACATCCACAAAGGGAAGCACCTCAGTCACAGGAGGGGTGGAGGAGTTCCAGATGGAGAGCTAATGGAAGATCCAGACAATTTAGAGAAATCTTGTCTAGGAGAGACTCCACCACCAATGGACTTACCTGAAGGAGGTTGTGAGTGTCTGTCCATTGGGCCAATAACCATCAAAGAAACTCCACTCTTAGACTTAATTATCCTTTTCACCATGTTGTCATTGTTGGCTCAAGAGGAAGAACCCCCCCCCCCCCCACACACACACACACACAAAAATAGAATATCTTATCAGCATCGAATAACACTGAGTGACACTAAAAGGATACCAAAGGGCCCAGATGTGCCCCTTTGATCATATCCGTACAACTATGCAGCAAAAACCCATACTGTTGAAGCTGGTAAGATCTCATAGCACACTACGGCACTCACAAAATGTCTCTTTCACACACCCAGTCTTCTCACTCCTCTGTCAGTTCCTGAACAAAGGGGTGTGGAAAGGGGATGGTCATGGGTGTTTTTGGGTGGAAAAGGGAAAGGTTTTGAGTTACACACATAAGAACAGAATAAGGGTGCTCCGCATGAAAATTTAGGCATGGACATTTGTACGATGTTTTAATTGGTGCAAATGGTGGTGCCTAAATTTACGCATGAGCATAACGCTTAAGTGTTATTCTATAAACTGTGTCAAACTTTAGGCACAGCTTATAAAATAACGCTTAAGCAGTTTTTTTCAGCGCCATATATAGAATCTTAACGTGAAAATTATTATGTGTTGTTAACGCCTAAGTGTAATAGCTATTATAGTAGTAGGAGAACTGCACACCATGTTAAAGGCAAGAAAATTGGCATGTTATGCTTGGAGAATGGGTGTAGACCAGTGGTGTAGCAAGGGGGGCTGCTATCCGGGTGCAGCACGATGACACCCCCCCCTCGGCGCATCGACACCCCCCTCCCGACCCAGTGTCTACCCTCCTCTGTGCAACCAGCTCCCTACCTTTAAAAAAAATATCAGAATCCAAGGCGAGGCACAGCGCCTTGCACCTGCACGTAAAAGAAATGTGGACTGTCTCATCGGACCTTCTCTTGCTCTGTCTGTCCTGCCCTTGCGGAAATAGGAAATTGCATCAGCGGAGGGCGGGACAGATAGAGTGAGGGAAGGCCCAATGAGACGGTCTACATTTCTTTTACGTGCAGGCAGTGCCTCGCCTCGGATTCTGATATTTTTTTAAAGGTAGGGAGCTGGTTGGACGGAGGAGGGTAGGCACTGGGTCGGGGGGGGTGTCATCGTGCTGCACCCGGGGGGGGGGGAGCTGGCAGGGAGCACCCTCCTGAGATGACACCCAGGGCGGACCGCCCCTCCCACCCCCCTTGCTACGCCACTGGTATAGACTTCAAACTGTTTTATGTGCACAGTACATAAAGTGCATTGTTACTTGTACAGTGAGCATGAATGCACTTACCAACTCCATAAGAGCATCCAATCTAATTACAATCAGGTTTAACAAGGATGAGAAGTATAAGAGACTACTTTCCCAGTCATTCATTCCATCTTATGATACAGTTATCGATACTACCCCAATTAGACTACTGCAACGCAGCATATGTAGATTGCAGAGGAAACATTCCAAAATCATTGCAAACCATTCAAAACACAGCAGCATGACTAATTTTTAAGAAGTCAAAATACAAAAGAATAACACCTATACTCGAAAAGCTACATTGGCTCCCCATCAAAGCCAGAATATTCTGCAACGCTTGCACCATTTTTAAAATCCTGTTTGGCATGGCTCCTGAATACATGTTAGACCTGATAGACCTATCCTCAAGAAACATTAACCCAGAATCTAGAGGATACCTACTACTACACTTACCCAATTGCAAAAACACAGCATACAAGTCCATTTACACAGCTGGGTTCAGCTATCTGGGCTCTAAATGGTGGAACTCTATATCAAAGGCCACGAAAAGCATTAACAACTACCTGCAATTCAGAAAGGAACTAAAGATGTGCCTGTTCAGGAACAACCTATAGACAATCACACCCATGACCAAACTCTAAATACATTGTAACCACTATACACCACTGTAATAGCCACATAACAGCTACATGTAAGCCACTTTGAACCGAAACAATAAATAAACAAGTAGTAAGGAACATTCCAGTGCGGTAGCTGCAGAGGACATACTGGGCATTCCCCCAGCAATTACCGCACAGCCTTTGCAGTTACTGCACATTAAGTTTTGCTGTTAGAGCACAGTTAAGTAAAAGACCTTACTAAAGTTTAGTAGAATAGCCCCATTATTTCCTTTTGGGTTACTTTGTGGACCTGGTATAGGCAGCCATTATAGATTTATCTCATAGAAGATCATTATTTTCACTCGTTTAAAATCGAATTTCGTAACAGGGTAGCATCAGGAGGACAATCCTATGAAAAGACACATACTGTACATTTAAGCACTTACACCTGAATTCTATATATGGCCTGAAAATTTTGACACAGATCCAAGATTCATGCACATGGTTTCTGCCACGCGTAGGCAAATAAAAATGATTTTCCAGTGCAGGGTAAAAATGAAATTACTGCCTGGGCCACGCAGTGGCCGGGTGGTAACTCCAAATTGATGCGTGTAGGATGCACATATGCGCCTACACAGCTTAGTAAAAGGGCCCCTGAATGAATAAGCTGTTAGGGATGTTTATTTCTTTGAAATGACATGGGTGATACTAATGAAGAATGCATACCATTGGAAATATATGTGTATGCACTACTGAAAAATAGTGCACACAGTGCACTCTTCACAAATAGTGTGTACTTATTCTGAAGTGTGCATTATTTATTACATTGTTGCCAAGACTACTACTACTGCTAATAATAATATAATGAAAATTCATGTAAACAACATGGAATATTAAGCAAAATGAAATTTTTAGGCTACACGTCCCTTTAAGCTACTAAACAATGGCAAGAAAGATGGGTCTTTCCAACAGACCTGCTTCCCATATGGTCTAGAATGTGACTATAAATAAGACATATAACGATGTGATCCATTTTTTGTAATGGGCAATACCAAGTGTTAAAATCTGCTCTATGTGTTATATGGAAGTGTTTTCAAGGAGTTAGTAACCCCTTTGGAGAACTAAGTGCAAGTTATTGTAGAAGAAAGATCTGATTTATTTTGTTGGCACACCTCAAAAGAATGCTCTTTTCAGTCATTTATTTGCAGCATAAGAAAACTTAAATTAGAGTAAACTTTTAGGTAACAAAATCAAAACAAGCATGCATTGTCAGGTCTAGAAACACTGCTTCTGATAGTCAAAGGGGTTTATGTTCTTAACTTTGGGGTCCTTTTACTAAGCTGAAGTCACAAATGCCCTTAACGTGCCCTTACGCAGGTCATTCCCACTGCAGCCATAAATCTCCTGATTGTCTATATATTTTATTAATGGCTTTGTGTTAGTGTTGCCATTAGCACATGGTTTTTTTCTTTTTAAAAGTTACCACTGGAGCACTTACCACCACCTATTTTGTAATCTTTTTGAGAATATTTTAGTTGCCTAGGTGTGATCCTGGTCATATAAGAATTGGTTTTCTTTTAAGAAGAGCATTTTGCATATCTTTGACAGAATTACTGAGTATTTTGCAAGCTATTAAATTTAATATAAATATTTTGGCTGTTTAGATTTTATATACTCATGTTTGTATTTATAAATATCATTTTAGTTGCCCCCCTGATGCAGCCCAATGCTAGGGCAAAATGTGATTCACATCAGGCTTTTGTAAGATTGATGTAATTGGAATAAAGTGTCTTCTACATTAAGGGGCCCTTTTACTAAGCCGCATAGGTGCCTACACACACCCAACAAGCGTGAATTTGGAATTACCGCCCGGCTAGCGCATGGCCCAGGTGGTAATTTCATTTTTTATGCATGTCCACTATGCGCTCCGGAAAATAATTTTTATTTTCCAGCATGCAGGCGGTAATCATTATTTGTATGTGTGTTGACCATTACCACCCGGTTAACACGTGAGACCTTACCGCTAAGTAAATGGGTGGCTGTAAGGTCTCAGACCCAAAATGGATGCGCGCCAATCTTCATTTTGCCACACATCAATTTTCAGTCCCCCCACCCCCCCAAAAAAAGGCATTTTTTTTACAGGTGTGTTGAAAAAAATGGATCTGTGTACATCCAAAACATGTGCCTACACTAGCGTAGGCCATTTTTCAGCACACCTTAGTAAAAGGACCTCTAAGATCTGTATTCTGCTCTTTTCTGGACTGTTTGGTGCTACCTGCAGACTGCAGTTTCCTCTTGTGCTTGTTCCTCCCTGAAGGAAGTTAGTACAGTTGCTGCAGTGGAACTTGAACCTAGTGCTGTAGCTTCTGAGGCTGCTGTGCTAACCACTAGGCTACTGCAGCAAGCTAAGCTACAAGCTTTTCATTGAAAGAACACAAGAGTACTGATAGTTAGGTAGGACACATCTCTGTGAAGCACCACAGAAGTGCAGGATCCCACTGTATAGCATGAGAACACACTCTCTAATGGGCTCTTTTGCTAAGCTCTGGTAAAGGGGGAGGGGGAGAATGGGACTTGATATACTGCCTTTCTGTGATTTTTGTAACTACATTCAAAGCAGTTTACATAGTATATACAGGTACCTATTTTATATTTGGGGCAATGGAGAGTTAAGTGACTTGCCCAGAGTCATAAGGAGCTGCAGTGGGAATTGAACCCAGTTCCCCAGGATCAATGCCTGCTGCACTGACCACTAGGCTACTCCTCAGCAAGGGCCTATTTTGCTGCATGCTGAGGCTCTTTTTACCGCAGTGGGTAAAAAGGCAGAAAAAAGACATGGCCATGGGGGAGCACTTACTGCCACCCATTGAGGTGGTGGTAAGGGTACCCAAGATAACCCAGCAGTAACCAGGCAGCACATGGTGCTGTTCAATTATCACCAGGTAACTCCCATGGAAATGTTTTTCAAATATTTCCGCTAGTGCTGGAAATGCCACGAGCTGGGGATGGAACTACCACCGGTGCCCGTGTTGGACTGGCAATAGTTCCGGATTGCCGAGTGATAAGCTTGCACTGAGTTTACTGCTGCTTATTAAAAGGGCCCCTAAGTCTCACATGACATATATATAAGCAAATTTGAACACTTTTCTAAGCGGCACAAAAATCAGCACTGAATGCTACTCTATAAACTGCGCTCTGAGTTGGGCGCTATAGGTTAGCACATAAATCCAGGATCTGCACTCACCTTTTAGGTGTGAGGATCTACACCAGCTCAACCCTGCTGTAAATATCTGTGCCTAATTTTGGTGCGGATCTCCTCAAATTCTGTCATACTGCGCATATCTTTCATAAAGGCCCCTGACCAGCCCATGTTCCTCTCATAGCCATGCACTCTTTTTTGTTAAGCACTAAAAATGTATGCTCACATCTTTATAAAATAATGCATATCAAGTTGCATACATAATTTCAAATTGTTGCCAATCAGTGCCAGTAATTGATTGTTAGTGCCTGATTATTGGTGTTGATTGGTTTGTCAAGTAATTAAATTGTGTGAAGAATTTGGGCATTCACCCAAATATCCACATACAATTTTTAGTATTATATATAGAATTTAGGGAATAATGCCAATGTTAATCTAAATTTCATTGATTTCTGTGGCATCAATAGTGCACATTATTTATTTATTTTGAAACATTTGTACCCCGCATTTTCACACTTATTAGCAGGCTCAATGTGGCTTACAAGATACCATAATGGTGAATTCCATATATGGTAGGCATTAAACAAATACAAGTAGATAAAGGGTCAGGTAAGGTAGGGGTGAATAGGTATAATAAGGGATAAGGAAATAGGAATTAAATTGTCCATCGCAATGTAGGTATAGATGCTGCTTTTAAGTATAATGAATAGAGTAGAGCCTTGTAAAACAGATAGGTCTTTAAAGTTCGTTTGAAGTTTTGATGGTCATGCATTGTTTTCACCCTCTTTGGTAATGCGTTCCACATTTGCGTACTTAAGTATGAAAAATTGGATCAGTAGGTTGATATGTATCTGAGACCATTACAGCTTAGATAGTGAAGGTTCAGGTAAGTACGTGATGAACTGGTTCTGTCTCAATGTTGGTCATTGTTGCTCAATAATATATACTATTTAAGCAACAGGGAACAATATTGCCTCTACATTGCCCCTGCAATGAAAAATATTGAATAAGATAAAAAAATGGCAGATACAACATGCAAAAGTAAACTAACAAAACATTTTGGCTTGATCACTAGTGTTAACTGCATGACTGCCCAAACCAAAGTTCTGGGATCAGCCTCAACATGGAATATAGAGGTTTTGCAGCTACCAAGAGTAAGAGAAAAATGTATATGGGTAATTTAGTTTATGGTCTGCAACATATACAGCCCCATTCTAGAGAGAATATAGAAATTAGAATTGAGATGTACAATGTATAGCTTTCTCTAAAATAAGCATGTTTGCGTTGCCAATGTATGGCAGGAGCAACTTTTTTTTACAAATGTCACTGTCTAAAACATCAACTTGACAACATATGTGTCTTGGTGTTGACACTTGTGTAAGTTGGTATTTAAGAACCTAGATGTGTAAGTGCTGACAGTGCAGTATATCTGCCATTTTGGAAACTTACATATTTAAATACTCCCTATTAAGTACAGAGACTTAAATATCACAATATCAGACACAAAGTGGACAGAGATACCATGGTCAGATCACTACAAACTGAACTTTAACTTACAATGGCGGAAAAAAGGTACACAACCCAAACAAGAACCCAGAACCTACATGACGAGAGGCCAAATTGACCCTACAACATTCTGACAAGAGATCTACAATGATGAATGGACAGCACAAACAGACTCTAAACACTTCCTACAAAACTAGGATGACAGATGTAAAAACACACTAGACAAAATTGCACCATTACAACAAAAGACTACACGAAGAAAAAACTCAATACCTTGGTTCAATGATGAATTGAAAATACTAAAAACACAGGTCAGAAGACTTGAACGGACGTGGAAGAAAAGGAAACACGAACAGACACTTAATGAATGGAAACAACAACAAAGAAAATACAAATACACAATAAGGCAAACCAAAAGAGCATACTATAGAACCAAAATAGGACCTGACTACAAAGATGCACACAAACTATACCAACTCGTAAATAAACTAATAGACACTACACCAATTACAACAACCAGTACAGACATCCCAAAGGCAGATGACCTTGCTAAGTACTTCAACGAGAAAATCATAAAATTACGGTCCACGTTACCACTTAACACCAATGACCACGAAAAATTCATGGACTGCATGGATCCAACCCCTGGTGAATACCCAGCAGATCGAATTTGGAACAGCTTCGATCTATTAACCGAAAATACCATTTCTCAAGCAATCAACAAATTTTCTAAAACCCACTCCAAATTGGACACTTGTCCCAGCTATCTAGTAAGGTTGGCCCCCAAACGCTTTATAACAGAAATCACGACACACCTGAATTACATGCTACAGCATGGACTCTTCCCCAAAGACAAAGGAAACATATTACTCACACCAATACCCAAAGACCTAAAGAAAAAATTAAACAACACGGCAAACTATCGGCCAGTGGCATCCATCCACCTGATTGTCAAAATAATGGAAAGTTTGGTAACACAACAACTCACTAACTACCAAAACAAATTCACAATACTACATGAATCACAGTCAGGATTCAGATCCAACCATAGTACTGAAACAGTGATAACCATCCTCATAACCAAATTCAAACAACTAATAGCAACCGGACACAGTGTGTTGCTCCTTCAATTCGACATGTCCAGCGCGTTTGACATGGTCAGCCACCAAATACTCTCGAACATCCTAGACTACTTCGGGATTGGAGGAAACGTACTAAAGTGGTTCCAAGGATTCCTAGAAGCTAGAACCTACCAAGTGATCTCAAAATCAAAAACGTCAACACCATGGACACGAGAATGTGGAGTTCCACAAGGATCATCATTGTCACCAACCTTATTCAACCTAATGATGACACCTCTAGCTAAATCGCTATCCAACCAAGGTCTTAACCCATACATTTATGCAGATGATGTCACGATATACATCCCGTTCAAGCATGACCTAACCGAAATTACAAAAGAAATACAACATAGCCTCCAAATAATGAATTCATGGGCGGACGCATTCCAATTGAAACTAAACGCAGAAAAGACACAATGTCTCATCTTATCTTCACAATACAACTCAAATAAAAATAATACTATAAACTCTCCAGCCTATACTCCCCGGTCTCTGAGAGTTTGAAAATTTTGCGAGTTACAATTGACCGAAACCTCACACTAGAAGACCATGCGAAAAATACAACAAAGAAAATGTTCTACACAATGTGGAAACTTAAAAGAATCAAACCTTACTTCCGAAGGGAAACATTCCGCAGCCTAGTACAAGCAATGGTGCTAAGTCACCTAGACTACTGTAATGCAATTTACGCAGGTTGCAAAGAACAAGTCATTAAGAAGCTTCAAACAGCCCAAAACACAGCATCCAGACTCATATTTGGGAAAGCAAAATACGAAAGCGCCAAACCATTAAGAGGAAAAACTACACTGGCTTCCATTAAAAGAACAAATTGCGTTCAAAGTTTGCACCATAGTCCACAAAATTATTCAAGGGGAAGCTCTGGCCTATATGACAGACCTTATAGACCTACCTGCTAGGAAAGCAATAAAATCAGCACGCACATTCCTCAACCTCCATTACCCCAACTGCAAAGGATTAAAATACAAGTCCACATACGCAACCAGTTTTTCCTACATTTGCACACAACTATGGAACGCACTCCCGAAGACCATAAAAACAACGCAAGATTTAACTATCTTCCGAAGACTATTGAAAACTGACTTATTAAAGAAGGCTTACCACAAACAACCGTCCTAATTACTAAACAATAAGATTGAAGAAAAAGGCTGGATCGACCTTAATCACATGATCAAATAACCTCAATGCTTTTAATAAAGAAACAATCCCACTTCTAATCTAATATCGATTACTATGTAACCACACAATGCTAACTAACCTCATCGCCAAACACTATCACTTTTACCCTAATGTTGACACCTACGCAAGATCATAATGTATTCTTATACCATGTATGTACGCACTGACTGTAAAACCATGTGCTACTCTGTAGACCGGAAATGGCAAACGCCACTACGGCAAATGTAAGCCACATTGAGCCTGTAAATAGGTGGGAAAACGTAGGATACAAATGCTACAAATAAATAAATAAATAATCACTCATCACTATTGATTGGTGATGGTGATGGTGGTGGTGGTGGGGGGATGCTACTGGGAGATTAAAGTGGAAGCTTCCCCTAATCCCTCCTGTAGAGTGAGGCCAAAAATGAGCACTTTTACAAAATCTATAAGTACCCATTAGCAACTGCAAATCCTGATGTTAATCTCTGCGGTTATAGATGTGCATTCCCTTTCTGAAATGCGGAATACAATTGTTTTTTTGGGTTTTTTTTGTCATACTCTTATCCTACCCAAATCACTCCTAACCACACCTCCTTGCTGTAAGCACATAGTTCAGATGTACACGTGTAAAAGTTGGCTTTAAAACTGGGTTTTCCAAATGTATTCAGGGTATACAGTTAAATGCTTCTTTAAAACATTTAAATTGTAAATAAGGGTTCTAAAATAAGGGCCTCTGCTGTCCAATCCAGTTTATTTCAGAAGATTGGAGGTCCTTAAAAGTCACACTATCTTGACACTGTAATTGTGTAAAGCAGAAAGCCAACACCTCACGGAGATTTGTTCATTTTTCCTGGAATATTTAGAGTTTATATAGTACAGAGACGGATTAGGTTGAAAAATGAGCACAGATTCATTCTGTCCTTCATTATTCCAATTGCCTAACAGTTCTGTCTACAGGGGAAGGTGAAATAAACCATGTGAATCTTTAGCCATTCAACTGCAATAATAATAATTTAAAGAATTCCTTTTGACTTCATTTATGACAATCATCTCATAATCTTTGATTAGCACTTCCCCCAACATGTAGCTATACCATTATAACCACTAATATTTCTATGTAAAGAAAAGAAATTGCCCCCTTAGGGAAGAAGCTATTAATGTTGGCTGCTGTTAAGGTTGATTATTTTACCACATACTATTTTAGTACAGGTCCCATTGTATGCAATGAGACCTAGTTACTAATAACTTGGGTCATTTTCCAATAAACTTTGTTTCTGGTTAAACCTGAAATCTCCTCTTCTCTGGAATATCTCTGCTTTGTTTTTGTTCATTAACTGTAAAATAACCCATCTTAACAGTAGCCCATATTGATAATTTCTCCCTTCAGTGTAATAATCATAACTATTTCTGCTAGCAAAATGTTCCCTGATTTTATTATTCTCTGAGAGTAAAGAATTTCTTTCTTTAAATATGATAAAATTTGTAACCCTCAATCTTAGAGGATGCCCATCATTTTATTTGTAGGTGCTTCAGTAAAAAAAAGGGGGGGGGGGCTGTCTGCAAACTCCCGGTAGATTCCTTTGATATATTTGTGTAGCATAATTAAATCTCTTCTTACAAGTGTGTTCATATCACTAAACAGAAACTATGAATTGAGTCACATTATTACAAGTGCATAAGCTATGGGTAATTCAAACAGGCTTGTCTGATCCCCAAAGGTATTTATTAAACCTGACCGTTTTGTTTTGTTTTTTTAGTCATTCACATTTCTGCCTTTGTATTATTTTCATGCTTAGGGGGAAAATGATCAACTTGGGATACCATTAAGATGGGCTCAAGTTCTTACTGAATTAAATGGACTCTCTGCTAAAATAGCACACATTATGGTAAAATAATCCATGTTAACAGTTGCCCACGTTGATTAACTCCCCCCCCCCCCCCCAACCTTAGTGTGTGTACATGGTAAATCATAAGTAAATGTTATTTAACCTTAGGGCCCTGTTTACTAAGCCACACTACAAATGCTAGAGACACCCACATATTTCTATGGGTGTTTCTAGCTTTACTGCACACTTTAAACACTAGCATACCTTTGTAGCCAAGACCTGTCGCTTCTTTCTCTATAACATCAGCAAAATTCGCCCTTTCCTCTCTGAGTGCACCACCCGAACACTCGTCCACTCTCTCATTACCTCTCGCCTTCACTACTGCAACCTACTCCTCACTGGCCTCCCACTTAGCCATCTATCCCTCCTACAATCCGTTCAGAACTTTGCTGCACGTCTTATCTTCCGCCAGGACCGATATGCCCATATCACCCCTCTCCTCAAGTTACTTCACTGGCTTCTGATCAGGTACCGCATACAGTTCAAGCTTCTCCTACTTACCTACAAATGCACTCGATCTGCAGCCCCTCATTACCTCTCTACCCTCATCTCCCCTTATGTTCCTACCCAAAACCTCCACTCACAGGTCAAATCCCTCCTCTCAGTGCCCTTCTCCACCACCGCCAACTCCAGGCTCCGCCCTTTCTGCCTCGCCTCACCCTATGCCTGGAATAAACTCCCTGAGCCCATACGCCAAGCCCCCTCCCTGCCCATCTTCAAATCCTTACTCAAAGCCCACCTCTTCAATGTTGCCTTTGGCATATAACCATTATACCTCCATTCAGGATATCTAGACTGCCCCCACTTGACATTTTGTCCTTTAGACTGTAAGCTCCTTTGAGCAGGGACTGTCCTTCTTTGTTAAACTGTACAGCGCTGCGTAACCCTAGTAGCGCTTTAGAAATGTCAAGTAGTAATAGTAGTAGTAGTAAACAGGGTCCTTAGGGGTCCTTTTACTTAGCTATACAGTATAAGGTGGCCTGCGATAGTGTGGACATGTGTTTTGGGCATGCACTGGGACATTTTTTTTACTGCGGCTGGGGAAACAAGGTTTTTTTTATTGGGCCGGGAAATGGGTGTGCACAGTAATTAAAACTAGCCCGAAACTATTTATGGCCTGACCCCTTACTGCCACTCATTGATCTAGTGGTAAAGTCTCACACGCTACGTAACCATGCAATATATGCCAACTGCTGATTATCGCCGGGAATGCCCTCCGCAGTAGAAAATACAAACGTATTTTCAACTGTGAGGTTTGTCATGCATCAAACTCAGAATTACCACCAGGTGCACATACTAGGCTGGCAGTAGTGCTGATTTAGGCTCACTACCTATGCATTAGCCCTCCTGCGCCTTACTAATCTGCATAAGCATCTACGTGCACCCAACGTACACCAAAACGGAGTTACCGCATGCCTACCATGTGGCCCTTGCAGTAATTTCATATCTGGTGTGCGTCTGCTATGCATGCCCGAAAAATATTTTTTATTTACTGGCGCACATCAATTACGTGTGCCAAGTGGCATTTAGCATGCGTGGTTCATTACCATGTGAGACTTTACTGCTAGGCCAATGGCTGGTGGTAAGGTCTCAGAGATAAAATGGACATGTGGCAAATTTGATTTTGCCGCACGTCCATTTCAGCAAAAATGGTTTGGTGTGTGCCCAAAACCCGTGCCTACACTACCACAAGCCATTTTTCAGCACACTTTAGTAAAAGGACCCCTTAGTTTCTTACAATTCTCTCCAAATAACTAAAAGATATTATAGTTCCAATATCTTATTGGGTTTTTATTTTGTCTTTTAATTAATTAATTTTTGTTAAGACCTAGTTATGCTGCCCATGCATATCATTTGCTTTCACTATCTTGTACCATCATTTATTTCGTTTTAAGAGACTACACAACAGAAGCTAATATTCCTACACACTGTAATTTGTGTTCAATAAACTATCATTCCCACATCCTGGCCTTCTCAAGTAGTTATTTCAAATAGATTGCTTCTCTGTTAAGTGAATTTCTGCATATTTTCTATTCTGAATCTAATGATTCTTCTGTTTGCAAATAAAATTACAAATCTGATATGAAAGAGATTGAAAATAGCTGGAGGAAAAGAATTATAAAAGTATAAAAATCACTAAGGGCCCTGTTTACTAACAGGTGAATTTTTGAAAGAGAAGGGTGCCCATCTTCCGACACAAATTGGGAGATGGGCGTCCTTCTCGCAAGGTCACCCAAATCGGCATAATCGAAAGCCGATTTTGGGTGTCCTCAACTGCTTTCCGTCACGGGGATGACCAAATTTCACGGGGGTGTGTCGGCAGTGTAGCGAAGGCGGGACTGGGGCGTCCTCAGCCAATAATGGAAAAAAGTAGGGCGTCCCTGAAGAACACTTGGGCGACTTTACTTGGTCCATTTTTTGTCACGACCAAGCATCAAAAAGGTGCCCGAACTGAACAGATAACCACCGGAGGGAATTGGGGATCACTTCCCCTTACTTCCCCAATGCTCACTAACCCCCTCCCACCATAAAAAAAAAGTTCAAAAATACATTTTGCCAGCCTCAAATGGCATACTCAGGTCCATCGCAGCAGTATACAGGTACCTGGAGCAGTTGTAGTGGGTGCAGTGCACTTCAGGCAGGCGGACCCAGGCCCATCCCCCCACCTGTTACACTTGTGGTGGTAAATGTGAGCCCTCCAAAACCCACCACAAACCCACTGTACCCACATGTAGATGCCCCCCTTCATCCCTAAGGGCTATGGTAGTGGTGTACAGTTGGGGGTTGGGGGTTTTGGGGGGACGTTGAGGGGCTCAGCACCCAAGGTAAGGGAGCTATGCACCTGGGACCTTTTTCTGAAGTCCACTGCAGTGCCCTCCTAGGGTTGGAGGGCTCACATTTACCACCACAAGTGTAAAAGGTGTGTGTGTGGGGGGGGGGGCGTGGGCCTGGGTCCGCCTGCCTGAAGTGCACTGCACCCACTAAAAACTGCTCCAGGGACCTGCATACTGCTGTGATGGAGCTGGGTATGACATTTGAGGCTGGCATAGAGGCTGGGAAATTTTTTTGTTACATTTTTTTGGGGTGGGAGGGGTAAGGGGAGGTCATTCCCCATTCCCTCCAGTGGTCATCTGGTCAGTTCGGGCACCTTTTCGAGGCTTGGTTGTGAAAAAAAGGGTCCAAGTAAAGTCGACCAAATGCTCGTGAGGGACACCCTTCTTTTTTTCCATTATTGGACGTGGACGCCCATCTCTTAACCATGCTCCCGTCCTGCCTTCGGTACACTGCCAACACGCCCACGTGAACTTTGGTCGTCCCCATGATGGAACGCAGTCAAGGCGCAAAAAATCGGCTTTCGATTATGCCAATTTGGGCGACTTCGGGAGAATGACACCTATCTTCCTATTTGTGTCGGAAGATGGGCGTCCCTCTCTTTCGAAAATAAGCTAGATAGTGGAATTAGAATAGGTAACAAGTAGGGTGATAAATGATAAAGGGGATGGGACAACTTCCCTATGAGGAAAGGCTGAAGAGGCTAGGGCTCTTCAGCTTAGAGAACTAATGGGTGAGGGGAGATATGACAGAAATCTATAAAGTACTGGGTGGAACTGGTAGACATGAAGCACTTATTTACTCTTTCCAAGAGTACAAGGGCTAGGGGGCATACAGTGAAGCTACTAAATAGTAAATTTACAACAAATCAGAGAAAATATTTCCTCACTCATGAGTCCGTTTGCAAAGCTGCTCCTTTCATCTGAACATAGCGTTGACCGGAAGCCTCACCACCTTTTGAAATTCCTTCTCATTAAAGTAACTTGGAACTCCCTCTACCAAACCCAATACTTTGAGAACCCCCCCCAAGATGTACAAGGGCCCATATTTGGTGGTCTAGTGGGAAAGGACAGTAAAAGTCCTCTTCTGCTTCTGCCATGTCTAACCCAGGGTACAGAATGGCCTGATAAAGGATGACCCTTAGTGGTAGTACCATTAAGGATCAGCAAGCATTTTGCAACTATATTTAAGTGAGCGATGATGTGACTTTTGTTAGCAGCCCGATGCTCCAGAGCAGTAAAAATATTACTGGCTTTGAGCTGGCTTTATTTTTCCATAAATAACGCAGCTTGCAGAGTTTAATGAAAGCTGTGCTATTAATTTGCACAATAATGAGGTGCTTTGTCTGCATTTCATGCTTTTGCAGCTCACAATGACTTTTGTATAGTGTAATGTACTCTGTAATATAGGTTACAGTAAAATAATACATGATTTTGCAATTTAACACTCGATAAGTAGTAAATATTGTGTTATTTTCTTAATGCACATTCGTAAATACCTCCTAAAATTTCCCGAGAAATATTTAACATTGTGAAACTAGACATTGTACCCAATCCAAGTCAAGGATTATGATTGGTGTAGCCTAGACAACAGATGACAAAGGAGAGGGATTAAGTGGTTGCCTAGCAACCACTTAGAAATTTTATGTAAAATGGCAGTTGACAGTTGGGTTTTGATCTGTAGGCAGGACAGAAGTGCAGAAAACTAGCTAATGTTTAAGACTTTGTAGTAAAAATTAGATAAGAAATTGGTTTAAAGTGAATCTAAGAAGCAGCTAATGCCAAGATTAATAGACAGTTGCCAATACAAAAAAAAATCTATTCTGGGAAATTTGAGTGTGTGATTGAGAGTGTGAATGACCTTTAATTAATATTAGCTTGGAAAGAACGATAACAAGATTGAAAGTGATACAATTAAAACTGAGATGCCATGGGAATTTTCTGCTCTAGAATGAAAGGCTGAGGGTGGAAAAAAATCATATAGATTCTTTTTTTTCAGGAAGTTTTCTATAAAAAGAAGGCAGTGATGAAATGCTGCAAGTGCTTTATTAATCCACTATTTAGAAGTCTGGTGTAATAGAAACAAGCAGGATTGAAACTACTGAGATCTAAAGGGATGTGGGAGTCTTGAGTTTCTGAACCCCTATAATTAGAAATTGAAATATGCAAATACTGAAATTGACAACAGATCAGACCACTTCATACTGCAAGAAGGACATCCATGTCTATGTTATGACTCACACACCCTTTTTGTTTATTTATTTGGGTTACAAGTAGCAGCAGTGGGATTTGAACTGACCACCTTTTGATTACAACACCAGTGCTCTAACCACTAGGCCACTCCTCCAGCTCATGCCACTCCCTTGAAATTTGGCCATCCCTGTGGGGGGGCAGTATGCAGGTTCCTGGGGGGGGGGGGTATTTGTGTATCAGCGGAGGCATAACAAAGGCGTGGACGTCCTTCTTTCAAACATTTTGGACAACCTCAACTGCCCCCCACAGGGATGGCCAAATTTCAAGGGAGTAGAGTGGAGGAGTGGCCTAGTGATTAGAGCACTGGTCTTGCAATCTAGAGGTGGCCAGTTCAAATTCCACTGCTGCTACTTGCAATCCAAAATCCAAATAAATAAAGGGGGTGTCAGAGGCATAGCAGGCAAGGATGTCCTTCTCACAAACATCCACATTTTGGACATCCTCATCTGCTGTCGCTTCCTCTCCTTAGGATCAGTAAGGGAAGGGCTTTTTCCATTCAGTTAGTAGTTGGACCAGTGCACTACAAATGCTGGCTCCTCCCACAACCAAATGCCTTGGATTTGGTCATTTCTGAGATGGGCATCCTTGCTTTCCATTATCGCCAAAAACCAGGGATGACCATCTCTAAGGTCGACCTAAATTTCATGATTTGGGCATCACCGACCGTATTATCGAAACAAAAGATGGACGTCCATCTTGTTTCAATAATAAGGGTTGCCCCGCCCATTTGCAGGGCCATCCTTAGAGATGGGCACCCCCGTTCGATTATTCCTCTCCATATGAAATAGCACATAATAATTGACACATTGGTATGACGACACACACTAATTCAATCACTAACTGCATTTATTGTTATGAGGGGGGAATGGGTGTGGACTACACCTTGCAATTAGCATATGATACATACCTGTCATCAGTCATGTTAAATTTAAGGTCACAGTTTTATGTTTTGGGTAGTCTGTGGCGAAGTTCCTGTTTCTTAGCAAGATCAGTTGAATGTCTGTGTGTCTGTTTAAACCCTTCACTTTTTGAGTAACCTTTGCTTTCTTTGCTGTCTTTGTTTAAAGCCATGTTGGTGGTTACATGGGCCAAGGCCTTTTCAATGGCTGGTAAAGCTATATAGAATGTACTAGAGATGTACAATAATTTGAAATAACATGGGAAATATCAATGTTGCTTTATGATGGATTGTGCCCAAAATAACAGAAAAAAACCCAAAATGTTTTTTTTTCATGTGCTGTTAATAATGCACACATTTCTAAAACAGTGCGGAGGCTTCCAAAGAAGTGCACTATCTGAAAGAATGTGCACTACTAACAGTGGGAGTCTTTCACTAAAAATTTGCTTTAGTTACCTGCAGCAGGGCCCATTTTATGCTGCAGATAACTCAAGCTAAGCTTTAGTAAAAGACTCCCAATATTTCCCCATAAAGGAGGAAAAAAATAAGAAACAAACAAAATTAAAATTCCTATAAATGACACGGCGTAATTTATTGAGACACTCCCAGGCTAGTTAAACAGTCTCAACAATTTACTTTATTTTCCAGTACAACAATGACAAGAAGTGATTTATTTTACCAGGTGCACCCTCCAGTTCCTTAAGAGACTTAACAGCTAACAGGACCTGTCACATTTCCCTCTTTTTAACTAATATTTCTTGCCCCAAGACATGTCCTGATGATTCTATGTCTGGCTGTGAACCAGGTATTGGGGAATGTGAAGCTTCTGGATGTATTGCGCTTCTGGTTAGAGTATTCTTTTGTAGTATGTCAAAGCAAAACTTAAATGACCTCATAACTGGAGTGAGCATTGATGGCACCTACAGAGGTTGTGAAGTACGACTAATGCCGGGCAGACTTCTACAGTTTGAGTCCCGTAAATGGCAAAAACAGATCAGGATTGAGGCTGGAGCGGACTTCGATGACAACTCCAGTAGTTGTAAAGTAGGACTGGTACCAGGCAGACCTCTACAATCTGTGCCCCACAATTGGCAGGAAGAGACAGACATAAAGTATACTAATATTTAATCATGAAGATGTGGAACCTATGCAGAGTGCCAGATTCAGCTTTGGCTATCTTGATGGACAGATTGCTTTGTCAACCTTTAGCTTAGCTAGCTTCTCATGAACACAGTCCATTGAAAATCATTCAGGGTCTACCATACTTTCATTCCTGTTTGTGTTTGTCTTCTGTAGTCCAGTTTCCAGATCTTCATCTGTTAACCCAGAACAGAAATATTTGTTAAGCATTTACACTGTATCCCTATCAGTTTCTACACATTCTTCCTCTTTCACCTTTCAGTATCACTATGGAGCTCATTTTCAAAAGAGAAAAATATCCAAAAAGTGGCACAGATCTGCATTTGTATGTTTTTTTTTCACAAAAATATCCAAATTGTTATTTTCAAAACCAATTTTTACATGTTTTTCTATGAAGTCCATCAGAAGTGCATTCAAATCACAAATGGGTGTGCCAGGGGCATAAAAAGGGTGGGATCTGGGCATTACTAACACAGATGATTTTCAGCCATAATGGAACAAAACAAAACCATCCAGGACTAAACTAAGATGTTTTAAACTAGACCTGTTTTTATAATGAATAAGACACAAAAAGATGCCCTGAATTGACCAGATGACCACTGGAGGGAGTCAGGGATGACCTCTCCCTACTCCCCCAGTGGTCACTAACCCCCTTCCCACACCCCAAAAATGTCATTTAAAACATTTCTTGCCAGCCTCAAATGTTATACTCGGGTCCATTAGAACAGCATGTAGGTCCCTAGAGTAGTCTAGTCATGGGTGCAGTGCACTGCAGACAGATGGACCCAGGTCCATACCTCCCTCTACCTGTTACACTTGTGGAAAAACTTTGAGCCCTCCAAAACTCACCGGTAACCCACTGTACCTACATATAGATGCCCGTAAGGGTTATGGTAGTGCTGTACAGTTGAGTGTAGTAGGTTTTGGGGAGCTCAGCAGACAAGATAGGGGAGCAACAGTGAGCTGTGTACTTGACAGAATTTTATGAAGTCCACTGCAGCACCCCCTAGGGTGCACTATTACTTTCCTGGGATATCTGGGGGACCAGGCTACTAAAAATGCTGGCTCCTCCTACAACCCAACAACTTGATTTTGTGCATTTTGCATTTGGACTTTTTTTTTTTCGAAAATAGACCAAAAAACAAAATGTACAAATCACAAATCCTTCTAAACAGTATTTCTGAAAAAAAAAAAGATATACATTTTTCTTTATTGAAAATGACCTTCTTTCCTATGCAGATTTTGGATGTTTTTTGCAAAATATCCAAAGTCGGACTTAGACATCATATTGAAAATGCCCCTCTGTGTCACTTTTACACGTCCTTCTATACCTAACATATCTAAAGAATGTGTTGTATCCCTATTTTACTGTATTGGCTATTTTTCTTCCACTTGCATTTTTGCTTTTTTGTCTACTGTACAACTTCTCTTAGCTTATCCAGATATTGATGCCTGTCTTCCTTTTTCTGTGTGCCAACCCTTTCACTGCCAATTCCCCCCCCCCCCCCCCATAGCTTACTTCCCACTCATGTACAAAGCCTCTATTAAAATTCTTGGTGTTCTTTCTGATAACTGCCTGAGCTTCAAGCCCCAAATTGACTATGGGGCTCATTTTCAAAAGAGAAAAAAAGTGACATAAGTCTGCATTTGGACATTTATCTCACAAAAACGTCCAAATCAGTATTTTTGAAACCTCTTTTTATTATTTATTTATTTATGGTTCATTTCTACCCCACATTTCCCCACAAATACAGGCACAATGTGGCTTCCATGAATTACAAAAGTTAAAAGACACAACACATGTTTACAGTAGAAAAGGATAATACGCTAGTAGCAATTAGGAAGGCTAAACAGCAGAGTTACTAATGGGATACACTTTTTCAAAAAGCTACGTTTTCAGCAACTTCTTGAAAAGATGGTGGTCAGCTTGCGTTTTCAGGAACAGGGGAAGAGCATTCCAAGTCTTCGGGCCGGAGTAGTGGAAAGTAGAGGCAAAAAGAAGCTTGTATTTAACACCCCTGTTTAACATTTCCTGTTTCTGCAAGGGTGGGACCAGATCTGAGAGAGAGAGAAGGGAAAACGGAACTAAGCACCGAGCCGAGCCTGCATGCTTTTTACCACTGCTGCCACCCTAACCCCAATGAGGTAAGATAGATGACTTTTAAAATTTGGAGGGAGGAGGCCTGGAATTCGAAGGGAGGGATGATGACCCTGGAACTGGGAGGGAGGGAGGGACCCTGGAACTCAGAGGGAAGGGGGACCCTGGAACTGGGAGGGCCTAGAACTGGAAGGGAGGGAGGGAGGTGGGCCTAGAACTTGGAGGGAGGTGTAGGGGGGACGAGGGAGGGGGGCGGGGACAGGGGGGAGGGAGGGGAGAGGGAGGTGGATGAGAGGGAGGGGAGAGGGAGGGGGAGGGAGACAGGGGGGAGAGGGAGGGGGATGAGGGGGAGGGGGATGAGGGGGAGGGGGGATGCACCACCTGTAAAAAAAAAAATCAGCACCTCCAATCATTTTAAAAAGTTGGCTCCTATGACTGGTTCAATCCATCGCTGCTTGTTTGCTTCATAACTCTAGACCTTTTGACAATGTCACTCTACTTCTTCTCTCTAAACATTGACTATCTCTTTCACATATCCAGTTTAAAATCCTGGCTCTAATCTACAAAGGCTGCCTCCCCTCATTTCCGGATTATCTGCACCGCCTCCTTATTCTTTTTACTTCTTATTATTTACTCTGCACATTCAATACAGGTCAACTTTCCATTCTCCCTCCCTCTGTGATGATCCGCCTTGACATCACACATGCCTCTGCCATCAGCTATATTGGACCTAAGCACTGGAACTCCCTCCCTGCTGCCTTCCATTTTGAATTGTCCTTTGACCATTTCAAATCAGCGCTAAAAGCTCTCCTTTCCATGCTTGCCTACCACCACTTCTTGATTACAGTTTAATATCTCTCCCCTCACCTCACTGTCCTTCTATGCTTGATTCCATGTTACTCTGCAGTAAACCACATTGTAATCATTTACTGGCATTGTGTGCTATATCAAGCCTTGGTAAATAAATAAAATTAATAGTTTATGAAGGTTAACCTCTTTTTCCTTACCTTTTCAGCTACTATTTTTGAGAACCAAAGTGGTCTTCTTTCCCCTCACTTTTACATACTTTCCTTACAAGAAGGTTTGTTGCTCTTAAAATAGCCGTGTCACTTTAATATTACCTATAACATATAATGTCACTCCTCCATTTCTTCCTACCCTGTCCTTCCTGAACAGATTATGCCTACTACAGCTATACCACAGTCATGATTCTCTGTGACCACCACTAAATCCAAGTCAGTCTCTTCCATCAGAATCTTATTTCCCGTACTACAGGCATTAGTATACACTGCTTTCCAGATATTTCCTTTTTTTCCAAATTCTATAGAGGTATTTAATGTTTCACATACCTAAGGGCTTATACTTACCTGGGGGCTTTGACTGTCTAGCACCAATGATTCCAGTTTAAAGCCCTCTTCAGCAGATAATCCAATCTGCTGCTGAAAACACCTCTTCCATTTTTTGATCGACATCATCTCTGCTAAGCAGCCTTTGGAAAATCAAAATGTTCTCAGTGACACCATCTGCACAGCCAAGTATTCAGGATGCATGCTTCTTTGCCTTGGTCTCGCCTAGAGCATTGATGAGAACACCACCTGCACACCTATCTGCTTCATTGTCTCCCAGAGCCATGAAATCACTGTTGATATGTCCGTAAGGGTACCTAGCAGTATTATTCATGCTAACATGGATAGGCAGCAATGGATAATAGTCAGTGGGCTTGATGAATCTCAGCAAAATCTCTGTAACATCTTGAATATACCATGTTATTGTACAAAATGAGCAAATGTACCAGACAAGGGCAAAGTGACTGGGAATAATGAGTGAACACGTATTATCAGCTTTGTTACTAAGAAAGTATCAGTAGCAGAAGTGTAGTCAGGTAATGATGCCGGGGGAGCAAAGCGCAGACTACGTAGGTGCATATGCACACTATGTAGGCATGCCAGACCACCTGAAAAATAGGTGCTGGTGCCGTAAGTTTATTTGGGGAAGTAGTTGCTCCCCTTTTGCCCCACTTAGCTACACCTCTGATCAGTATGCTCAATTGAACTTTTTAAATTGGGGACAAACGCCACACCATGTCTCTATGACTGCACTAACGGGGCTGTTAGTGCAGTCAGTGCAAAAAATAAAATAAAATGAACCACCCACTGTTCTGGGATCAGAAATGGTGTTACAAAACTTGATGGTGAAGAAAATGCATATAGCGTTGCCATCCTATTCAGTAAGTGTTCCACATATTTGGCAACAATGCACTATTTAACAACCTCCAGCAGGCTCCTGAAAACTAGTTCATAATTCCTCTGGAACCTCTGTTGTGGCAGCATCTGTGATGCAGCCAAGGCCCAGAAATGTATCTAGTGGAGCCAAAAAAGAACATCAGAAATCTCATTAAACATCCTAGGAACACTCCTCACTGACAGAAACACATGCAGGACCACCAGTCTTAACAGTTTCACCAATAAAGGACAATGAGCAGTCTGCCAGTAAATTGCTTGCACACAACAGTCTGCCATATTTTTGGAAATAAAATAACATTCCTGTGCAGTGATGAGTAACAGCAACGTATCACAAAAGACAAACAGATAACCAACAATTCCACACAACCACACAAGCAAACCTTAAATGGTAGCAGGGACAAAGTATCAAGATGATCCAAAGTGGTGAAAACAATTTCTTTATTAATTACTGTATACTCAGTTCATTAAAAACAAGTGCAGACAGAGTCCCAGATACATTTTCTTTCTTAACACAGCTGTGTTTCAGCATTTCAAGCCTTCATCAGGAGTAGATTGCATCTATGGACTGTGAAGGGGAATAGCAAGGAACCTAAATAACAACAGAATTTGAAAGAGAACCAAACTTCTCACGTTCTATCACCAAAGTTAAGTAAAACTGCCACAACATCATGGCTAGCTTTTTACTCCATATTATCAAGGCAACCCATACTGAGAACAATCTAAAAAAGCTACATTCCTACATAACCTTTCTACTGCCTTTCTCCTGCCATCAAGAAGGTCAAGGCTGTACACACCACACACCACCAAAGAAAATGCCAAATCACAATCTCCTTGTGTATCTGTAAAACATCAGATATATATATATGATTGAACAGATTGCTGCCAAACAAGAACCCCAATGAATTGTTGCAAAACTTTATGCCACAACTACAAATCTTCTTTCACTTCATAATTTAGACCACAACAAAATGCTGTTTCCTCAGTCTTTGAAATCAACACCAAACATCTCAAAAATACCCTACCCATAGGAATAACACATGCTACAAAAATTAAAATGCCCAACCAATGACTACATTTTGTGTAGATTTTTTTTCTCCAAAAAGTCCCCTCTGTGGCCTCCCATAATACACAAACTTCTGTCATGGGAAGGCTGCACTCCATCTTAATAGAATCCAATTCCATACCTAAGAAAACTAAGGTGGAACTACATCCTTCCAATTTTTCCACTGCCAATGGGATCTGTAATTCCTGTGCAGAACTGTGAACAGCTACCACCAAGCAAGCTAACTGCAAACTCTTTGCTGATCTGCCAAATACAAAAATCATTTACAAAATATACAATATCATCACTCCCAGATAGTCTCTACAATCCAATGGACAATGTGTAGAATATTTCAAAGTATGAATTTATCAAAATAAACATACCCTCAAATTGAAACCACAACAAATGGAATGACTCTGGGTACACAGGCAACAAGTAAAAAGCCGTTTCTATATCCATTTTTGCCAAGAGCACCACAATAACTTGATTGAATGATGCATACTGAACAGAGCAGACAGATCAATGAAAGAGCTTACACTATACTCTTCCAGATAAGATAAATTATGAATCATGCAAAAATTTTCAGGATCCATCTTAGGCACAATGCCCAAAGGGAACACCACCCAAAGGAGGATTGTGAAAAGGCCCCACAATTTGCCCTAGCTGTATTTTTTTTTTTTTTGTAACTTCTCACACTACCAATGGGTGAGCAGCAACTGATGGTGCATTGCAACTCTGAAGCACTAAAGGAGGTCATGCTTTAGGAATGATGAACCCCACCAAAAAACCATCCCACAACAACTATCAGTCTGTCTCGGGTAAACTTCCAACTATACCTCAAGTATCAACAGTCTAATAGAAAGGAGCTTTATCCAGGCAATGTGACAGGAGGGAGCAACACGACCCTACAAAATTTCCCCCCTACTCCATCCCCTGACACTCATATAGCAGAATGCTAGGTGGGCACCATTTCACTGGTTGCATTTGTGCCAAAACCTGCATGCTCACTGGTCACATTGGCAACATTAAATTGGAAACATACATTGTCCCCAGGGCTGCCCCACTGCATATTGGGTTCCTCAAGGTTTCCACCACCTTCTGGTACTTTAAAAGAACTTTGTCACCCAGCTCCATATAAGGGGGTCCAACCTGACAACCCCCACAAATAAGGTATTTTTCTCTAAGGGATCCATGACTGAAAAAGCCACACATGAGAAGGTGTTATTTCCATGAGCCATAAATCAACATCCCTAAAACTCCATTCCTCAGACTTGTCCTTTGCTAAACCTTGTCTAAACTTCACATCATAGTTTAACCACTACCATCTCCCATATTGTTCATATGCCCATAAGATAAGATCAGAATATTTCAATAAACCCACATATAATGTAGGCTTAGCCTCACCCAAAAACTAACATAAATGTGAAAAGCTAGCATCCAGTTGCAAATAGTTTTGGGCATTCACTTATTTTTCTATTTTCCTTCATCTTTTGTCTCATCCTTCTTCCTATCACCCCTTTCCTACTCTATTGCCAACAATGAAAACAAGTCAATACTTTTGCTAGCATCAACATTTAAAAAGGAGGTAGAGCAGGTTTTAAATTAGAAACTATGGGAAGGCCAACAGTCACTCAAAAGAGCATGGTTTGGAACAAAGTATCTTATTTACCATAAGCATCCTATACTTATTATTCTCCTTCTCTTCTACTGTTCCTCTCTTTTTCTCCCCCCCCCCCCCCCCAGCTTTCTTTTTACTTGGATTAGAATTATATTTCTAAATTGCACCCTATTACTATCTTTTGTCCATTTTCTTCCTGTTCTTCAGCCAAAGTATTTATTCACAACACTTCCTTACTTGGCCTATTTTAGACTGAGTTCAGCAGATGTTTGTCTGAACTGACAAAATATGTTTACGAGGATATATGATTTTTAACATTATTTAACAGCAAGTTTCTAAAAACAATTACTAAAAATGTAGAGCATCATTTTAAAGAAAGAACATGGAGAGGAGACTACTGCAATGCACTCTACACTAGTTGTATAGAACAAATCATCAAGAAACTTCAAACTGCCCAGAACACTGCAGCCAGACTCATATTTGGAAAAACAAAATATGAAAGTGCAACACCCCTAAGAGAAAAGCTACACTGGCTTCCACTCAAAGAACGTATTGCGTTCAAGGTATGCACTCTCATTCATAAAATCATTCACGGAGATGCCTCAGCCTACAAGTTAGACCTGGTAGACCTGCCCCCAGGAACGCTAAAAGATCATCCCGCACATTCCTGAATCTTCACTTTCCCAGCTGTAAAGTTCTAAAATACAGACTAATGCATAAGTTTTTCTTACCTGAGCACGCAGCTATGGAATGCATTGCCGCTTAACCTAAAAACTATTCACGAACAAACTTTCGTAAATCTCTGAAGCCCTACCTCTTCGACAAGGCATACTACAATGATCAATAATTGCAAATGTAACACTTCTCCACTTTACCTATACTTGAAACTGTTTTCCTCTCATATCTGTTTGGTTAATCTTATTATGTCATCGATGTTCTCTATGTAATACCAACTGTTATCTAATCTGGAATGGCAAATGCCATAACGATACATTGTAAGCCACATTGAGCCTGCAAATAGGTGGGAAAATGTGGGATACAAATGCAACAAATAAATAAAATATGTCCAAGTCAGGAAGTGTTGCATTCTCACACTGTTTCCCAAGAGATTCTGCCAAATGTAGAGTTTCTTGTAAAACAGAAAGGGAAATGGGACTTGATATACTGCCTCTTTGAGGTTTTTGCAACTACATTCAAAGCAGTTTACATATATTCAGGTACTTATTTTGTACCAGGGGCAATGGAGGGTTAAGTGACTTGCCCAGAGTCACAAGCAGCTGCAGAGGGAATTGAACTCAGTTCTGCAGGATCAACGTCCACTGCACTAACCACTAGGCTACTTCTCTGCTTCATGTCCCAGCCCTTCAACTTATAGATGAAGAAAATATTTGAGAAAGCATCACAATGGAAAAATAAACAGTAGATTTTACCCTCCCATATAGACGTGGGAGCAGTTTTGTTGCTCCTTCAAGAAACTGTCCCTGCAGCTTCATCCCATGACTTCAATGGTTTATTGTAAACCACATCATTATTTTTGCAATGAGAGGCAATATATCAAACCTAATAAACCATAAATAACCTTTCCCCTTCAGCATCCCTTCTGACATCCCCCCAACAGCATCACATCTCTGTGTAATCACCTCTATCCCACAGCATCATACCCCTCCATGGAATCTCCCTGACAGCATTACACCATCTGTAACATTGCCCACACACAGCATCACCCTCCCCCTTCAGCATTACCCCTCTGTGGCTTTCTGTTGACAGTAGACCCCTCTATGGGATTCCCTCTGATAGAACCTTCCCTTGATCCCCCCCCCCCCACATGGTGGTCAAGAGCCCACTAAGTGATACCCATCCCCCAACACCCCAAAAAACCCCACTCACCCACCGAGGGCATAAAGTTTAAAGTATCTTCCCTTGTAGCTCCAACATTTTCCAGGCTTACCATGGCATCCATAAGGTCTGGAGGAATGAGAGGGATGCCCCTCACTCCCACAAAAAGTGATGCTGACCCTTAAAATGCCATTTTTTGCTACTCCCACAGATTTACCAGAGACAGCCTCATCTTATGAGCTAATTTTGTTGACTTTCTCCTGGATGTTCTCTGTTTTAATACTGTGGAAGAACATTTGTTACAATCTTGTCTGCAAAAAACCCCTGAAGCAGGTCTTTTCAAGCCAAAACATGGCCCCGTGTCGGGTCCTTTTGCTTTCTAATAAACTACATCCTTAAGAATTCACCTATTGTATGTGTGATTAAGTGTTGGAAGGCTCATCCATTGACCTTTAGCATTATTTCCCTGTGTCTTTTTTAATACAGACATGGATTCCCTATGTGAAATGGGGCATATACATTTGCACTGTAGACCAGCCTGATAGCTAGACACAGAAAGCATCCCCATGACTCTATCAAATGACTCTATCAAATGGGCACCCCAACATAATAGACCTGATAAAATAGCCCTGACAAAAAAGCCCCGACAAAACAGCCTTGTAACAAAATAGCCCTTGACAAATCAGACCCTTCCACAAAATAACCCTTGACAAAATAGCCCCCTAGAAAAAAATAACACATTACAAAAAAGATGATAAACTACAAGTGAAATCTTCACTGATAAAGGCTCCTACCAGTATTGCATTGTATAAAGTATATATAAATAAACAAAATTCTATAGCTACCAACTGGTATTCATGATCTGTTCTGCTGTTTAAGGATACTATTGTTCCATCAACATGCTAATTAAAAAAACCAACAGTATTGTCATCATTATCATAGTTTTACCAACCATATCCTGTTTGGCAAGGTAAGATTATTAGGAAAAAATGTGTTTATTTTGGGATTCAATTATTATGACTGAGTTATAATGCAATTGTTTTAAATTGTTTGTTTATCATCATAGTACTGTTTTTAATAGGAATATATATTTTATAGTATGCCACTTTGAAGAGCGATAGTGGAATGGTAGGTAATCAGATTAAACCAAGATTTCTGGTTGGATAGGTTCACAGATTGGGGTGTACCAGAGATGTTTATTTATTAGTGCACATTCATTTTTTTATTGCTCCTTAAATGTAGTGCACACCAAATCAACTTAACATGTGTTATCCTACAAATTAGCATCTATGAATTTTTTTTTAAGTTTATCAATTGCTTTGATCTGTAGAGCCAAAACGATGTACAAACATACCAGGAAAATGCAATTGACCCCAACAAATGTGAGGGAAATCAGTAGCGAGGAAATTGAGGAAAGAACCAAATTTTAACATTATGCATTGCATATTACTGCATTAATCAAAGATATCAAGAGAAATATAGTTCTGAAATTTAATTACACTAATGAAAATGTAAGCCTTATTGCTCACATAAGCAACCACAATGCTTAGATCACTTTCTAAGATTTTATTTTCCTTAGACAACTGTGGCTACAGACGATGAGCTTATCGGTACTGTAGGTAATATTAATAAAACTAGTATTAATTAAGAGTTCCAGCACAGTCTGTTTATCATAACAAAAGCATTACCCAAGTAGACTATGTTGGAACTCTTAACCTAAAACTAGTTTTATCATTATTACCTATAGCTCAAAGCAAAGACTTCAGTAGACTTCTTGTATTCGAGGAAAACTTTTTACCAGCCGAACCCAGAACTCTTATCTCTACTGCTACTTCCTGTTACTGCATAGGCAGGACAGACGTGGCAGAGACAAGCCAGACATAAGACTTCCGGGGTTGGCTGGTGATCAGTTCTCCTCATATATAGGGATCCTCTACAAGTAAATCTGGGCAGATCCTCTTGCAGTGTGCCGCAAGGTAAGTTCTCCTCCTGTCTGGTATTATTTGGGTTACATTGTCAGTGTCAGGGCTATTTTGACCGGGTACCCTTCAGATGTTTAAATGCTGTTATTCACATATGGGGATGCTTCTAAAATGAGGGCTACACCTTTCCTAGAAAAAATGAATTTTAGACAGGAGAAACTCAAAAAGTGAATTTGGCCTCACTTAAGAATTATACATGGCATATTCTCATATATGTTATCATGATTATTTCAATAAGCAGATAACCCAATGTGGCATAATGCCTTTGAAAGCAAGACATTGACATGTAAAATCAAATATCTGCAAAAAGGATCTTCTGGGGCATTAGCAAATGTCACATTTGAAAGAGACAGAAGAAAATCAGGAACAATGGGGGAAAATCCTAACCCCTGACATAATCCAATACAGAGATGCATTATTTAGCTTCTTTTAATCTATATCTAGAGATGGACATTGTTTTGTTTCAAACAAAACTGATCTCTGAGCTTAACGTTCAATATTGAAAGTGAGATATTGTGATGCACAATGAAAAGAAACACCTGACAGTATATATCTTAACACATGGTCATATACTTTATTGTCATTTTCAGTAAAGGTCCCTTATGTAAAAGGGAAGCTTAGCTTTTTCTTCTCTCTCACTCAACCATAGCCAATACATAACTTGAAAACAATGTACTCAAATATTTTTTATCTTTGTTTTTTCCAGTCATGTTGGAACAATATGGTTTAATCTTTATTTGCAATTTATGATTACTAACATTTGTGTTTTACCTCAAATATCCTTTTTTTTTTTAATGTGCATTTGGGTAATTCCTAATGGAGTATTATTACAAGGGAGAAGAATCACAGATGCCTGATTCAAATCATAATACTTACTTACATGCCAGCCTATGGAAGACTGAGAAATTAAAGCCAATATTTTCTCATATCAAAAGGATTCAGTATGTCATAGTCTAAAAAATATAAGATAAGCCAGGCTGAGTCAGACCAAAGTCCATTGACCCCAACATTCAGACCAGATTAGAAGCACCTGACATTTCCTCAAAGTAGATCTTTGTCTTATATCTCATTTCCAAGGATAAGTGATGGATTTCCACAGACTACCTGGACAATAATTTTTATTGACTTTTCTTCCAGAAACTTGTCCAAATTTCATTTGAACCACACTGAGGTATTTGTTATGACATATGCCACATCTTAATTGTTTGCTGCATGGAAAAATATTTTCTGTGATTTGTTTTCAATATGATAGCTGTTACTTTAATGTAATATTGTTTTACTGTTTCAAATGTTAACAACTATCCCCTATATGTCCATGTCAACTCATTCACAATTTTTTAAACTTCTATCTTGTCCCTTGGCATTTAATCACTGTGATTTAATCATTGGAATCTGTGCTTTTTCTTCCCTTTCAATTATCTCATTTTCAATCTAAATAGCCCTAACCTGTAGGGATCTGCACATCAAAAAATGTTGGTTAGGAACATATTCGGTTCTGAACTCCATCTGGTTCATCTTTGGATATCAAATCACTTGTCACCTTCATTTCATTTGTCCTCATTGAAATCCATGGGGTAAGCAATTTTGTAAAACAACAATGGGGGTTTCCATCCATTTTCAATAAAATTAATTTAAGCCTTGCTAATAGGCAACTGTAACAGAGTCAACACCAGCATAAGCTATCAAGTGTGTCACGTGGAGGGGCATTATCTAAATCTGATTTTGGACATTTTGTTTGAAAATTCCAAAAATTAAGTGGTGAACATGGCCATTTTATAACCTGAGAAATATATTTTTGTTTTAAAAATGGCCATTTCCTAGATGCTTTCCAGACATTTTGTGCTTAGTGCGTCTATCTGATTGAACAATTTTCGAAAAAAAGAGTCCAAGTGAAAAACACACAAAATCAAGTCATTGGGATGTAGGAGGAGTAGCATTCATTGTGGACTGGCTACAAAGACGTCCCAGCAGAGCAGTGGGGCACCCTAGGGGGCACTGCAGTGGACTTCACATAAAAGGTCCTAGGTGTCCTAGGTATACATCTCATCCTTACCCCTTTATATTGTATGGTGAGCCATACAAAACCCACCAAACACTTACTGGAAGAGCCCAGGCAACTGGAGTGGGATGATGTAGTTATAGTCCTGGCACTGAGGACTTTAGTTCCAACATTGGAACCTGTAGTGAATAAGACTGTCTGGGATTAGGTTACAATTCATGGATTGCTTGGAAAGATTCTGTGGCACTGGGAAAGAAAGCAGAGGATATGCTATCATAAATCCACATATCTTCAAGATAGACTTATGGATACCCAATAAGGCCCAACATTGCAGCAAGAGTGGCTGAATGGCTTTAAAACACCTGAAGAGGACCAACACAGCAGCAAGATCAGCTAGAAAGCCCTAAAATATTCAGTTAGAGCCAAACCAAAGCACCAAGATAGGCCATAAGGGCCTAAAATACCCAAAGAGGACCAATACAGCAGCTGGAATGGCTAGAAGGTCCTAAAATGCCTTAAGACTGTCAACACAGCACCAAGATAGAGAGGCTGAAAGGATTTAAAATTTGTGGAAGGACAGCAAAGCACCAGGATAAGCTGGTAGTGGCAGGAGACTAATAGACAAGTATGGAAATGGTGTAACCCTGGGTTTAAGTGTTGTTGGGACCGGGGCCAGATTGCTCACTAACTTATCCTTCCAATGAATCAGTGTGTTGTACTGAAGATAAATAGTTTGTTTGTTTTTACCCGTGGATCATAGCAAATAGCTTTCATGTAAGTATTCTCTCTAGTAATGGGTTTCAACCTACTTTCCACTTTAACATGCAAATAGTCCACCAGCACCAAAAACTGCATGAATCCTCATCACTACTGAGCACATCTGCTATGAATCTCTATTGTTAACTATGTCTTTAGAATATTCGTTATTAGGACTACAAGACTCAGGTAGCCCTTTGTGAACTGAGGGTCCATTTTACAAAGCCGTGAGAGGGTGGTAATTCTGAGTTTGACGCACGTTAAATCCCACAGTAGAAATATTTTTCTATTTTCTATCATGGGGACATTTCCAGCAGTAATCGGTAGCATGGTCATGTTGGCGCACGCTACATGGTTACTGCATGGGTAGTGCATGAGCCCTTACTGCTAAGTCAATGGCTGGCAGTAAGGGCTCAGGTTGTAAATAGACTCACGCTAGTTTTAATTTATATGCATGCCCATTTCCCGGCTCATTAAAAAATGGTCTTTTTTCCCAGTCACGGTAAGAAGTGGCCCAGTGTGTGCTCAAAAGATGTGCCCATACTACTGCAGGACACTTTTTACCACGACATTGTAAAAGGACTCCTCAGTTCCTCTATGGCATACTTGAAGAGCTTCAGGACATCTTTTCACATGAGTCATATTTGTCTATTCCTGATGCCTCAGGGGCTCTCAATACTGATTGTTCAATGACAAATACTAGATGACTGCCTGCTGGTCTACTAAACTTTGCAGTATCAGATAAGTGGAATTTCACCAGATCTAACTTCCTGAACATCCTTTTCTGCCTCCTGTTTCTCATGTAGCTCATGCTCACTTTTCACACTCTGGTGAAAATACTCTGCTATTTTTCAGCACTTCTCAATCACTAGCTTCAAGACAGAACTGCCACTTCCTTTGGACACCAGGCCCAGGTAGTGTCTTATTATCAGGTACAGCAAGTGTACAAAGCATCTGATACCATGAAAACCATTTCCCCTTACTGCCTTAGCCATGCTCATCTGTTCCAAAAAAAGGCAGGACACATGGTGCTCTGTCTGTGGCCTGCCAGCCCTTCAGCATTCTTCTTATTTCTGCTAAGATATGGGCTCATATATGGCTAATATCCATAATCTGGGTATGTAGCAAAAGCACTGCCTTATACATACAGCCTGCCCATACTTCATTTAGCTGCCACATGTGTGCCACCAGTTAGAGGTAGATGCATGTCTGACTAGTCCAGATGTCACTGGTGAAATTCATGCTCCTATCCTCTATCTTTGTCAGCTCTTCCTGCAGTTGTACATGCAGCTGCACCCTTTATAGAATAGAGCTTAGCGTTGATCTTTTCTGGTGCCCATTTTGAATGCCATTTATAGAATTCTGTCTCTGTGATTTATATGCTCACATTATAGAATACCACCGTATATGACTTCGAAATATTCACATGCTAGTTATCTATAATCATTGTATCCAAATGACATTTACATTTAGGTGCTAAGACTGTAGAATTAGGGGGGGGGGGGGGGTGTTTATAGTGCATACCAGATTAACATAACATTGTGAAGAGAAACACAACCTCCACTATTCCTTGGAATTTAAAATCTAATCAAAACAGACAAGACATTCAACAAAATGATTTGTCACAACTGAGTCAAATATATTTGAACTTGCAACCTAGAACTAAAAAGTTCCAGAATCCTGTGACAAGGATCATGCCGTTACCTTTTGATTCTGTGTATGTGCTTGTTTTGTTTATTGTAGAATTTATTCCTTTTTAAAATTGCAATAAGAAAAATAACTACTTTCGACCACAAATATTCACTAAATCATTGGAATGGAAGTTGTGTTGTAATCAGCCTTGCTCACACTCAGTTAACAGTGTTAGGCTGGAAGTCTGATGGTATTAGTCGTGGCCAACTCCCAGCTTTCACCACACTGAGCGTCAGAAAGCTGCACAGGTCACTAACCCCGCCCTTTACTTCCTAGAATTAAAGGGGGAAAAAAACTAAAAATTGGATTACTCCTGATTCTGAGGAAAACCAGACTAGTTTGTAAGATGTAATAATTTGATATTTATTCAATAACATCAACAGTTTCAGTGCATGAAAATGGTAAACGGTTTTGTAATAATTGAACTATAATTTCTATTATCAGTTTCCTTAGTTGAATCAATACATTTACACAACATTAACCTTTTAACTTTTCCTTTCTTTACAGGTTTCTCAACTTTACCATTGCAGACAAGAACAAATCAGATAAGTACTATAACATTCACCCTACCCCTTTTTAGAATTTGAAAATGTATATGTTTAAGAAAAAAACCCCTATAATCAGTGACCCACCCCTTTTTAGAATTTGATTCTTTGTTATTCTTTTCTTTACAGGTGTCAAGGATCTTCACTCCCGGGAGACTTAAGGTAAGTAATGATTTTTGTCTATTTCTGTTATCTGTATTCTTTACTCTCTTTGTTATTCAATTGTACTTAGCTGTCGCCAAATTTGTACACAGGATCTTTCTTGCGGTGGGGCCCAACTTCGGATATCCACTCTTTCCTCTGTGACGTCTGTGTGCTACACCTCTCTCTTAATAAATAAAATGGGAGCAAAACCCTACCTTCTTATTTTAAATCTTTTAGAATATTCTATTTCTGGGAATTTATAATATTAAACTTGGCACACTAGCTAAAATTAAACAAAAATTAATTTAAGCACCCTTCTATGTCAATTCTAGGCTTTCTTTTATATATGCCCTAGGCTACACAGAGTGTCTGATCACTTGCAGCAGAGCAGTGCAGCTCAACATTCCATGCCAGCCTTACTTCCCAACATTCCGCTCCTTCACCTTCCCTGCACTCATACAGCCTTTCAATATTCTTTCCTTTACCCTCACCTAAAACCCCAAAACCCAACCTAACAAATACTTAACTCAACCACTTAACCTCTCCCCCCCACCTTATCTAACCTAACTTTCACTCTCAATCACCTTTTACTCACCCAGGACATTCAAACTCAAAATAACCTTAATAGAACACTTAACACTCTAAATTTTAATCACACATACATACTTCCTAACTACCCTTAATAATTCTGTTACCCTAAAATTATTTGTTCTCCTCTTTTCACTCAAAATCACTTTTCCACACTCACAACACCACAGCGCTTCTTCACTCTCTGAAGGTCAAAACCACTCTGACCAACTGTCCACCAAGCCGTTTCCTAGGAAACAGACCCTTCAGCTTGGGGTTCCAAACCCTAGTAGCCAATCCTACGTCCTGCTCAACATTCCACAGCTGCCTGCTGACAAACGGAATGCTGAGCAGCACAACTAAATCTCCATTTTAAATAAGAAATCCCCATAGAAATCTATGGGAAATTCCTAAATTATTTAAAAATGACAATAAATTTATGTTAAATCACCCCAAATTTACTATGCCCACTAAACTTCCCCTTCCCTACTAAACCGTATTTTTAGAATTTAAATATACCACAATTTAACGTCCGCCCGCCATTATTCCACCTAAACCCCTTCCAAAAATCCCAAACTCAATAAAAACCATTCCAAAAATTCAATAAATACTTCCTTAACCTGCCCTATCGAATTTATCAATTTAACCCTTTCCTAACCCTGTTAAACCCACGCTCGCCCAAAACCCCTATTTAAAAATTAAAAATTGAAAAACTAAATCACCACAAAAATCATAAAAAATTCCCAGAACCCAAATCTGAAAACTAAATTTAAATAACTTGAAACCCCGAATTTTTAAAAATAAAAAACACTATTTATGCAAATTTAAAATCAACCGATTAACATTTTTGGTCAAGTGACCCCTTACCTGATCCGGGATTTTCTCCTCACTCGATGGCTTCCCTTGGTTCTGGTCCCGGACGTCCCTACGCCAAAACGGAGCCAAAACAAAAAAAGCTCCGAAGCCGGCCCAAAATCTAGGCCCCGGCTTCGGCCTAATCGCTAAAACGCGCGCCGCCGATTCGTGCATGAGGCACGCTGCCTCATGCACATCAGTACAGCTCCTCCCCGACGTCCTCCTTGCCGGCAACTCGTGCCTCAGGAGCTCCGACGTCTCTTCACTCCCGGGACATGCCCCCATCCCCCGGGAGTCCGAAAATTGCCGCGCTGTTCCTCCAGCGCTCTCCTTCCTCCGGTCCACCCACTGCTTTTCACTCCCAGGGACGGGAGAAAAAAAACTTCAACGCTGCCTCTGGCAGCATTCTCAGCCCCCGCACTGGCCCCGAAACGTCCCGGGAAGAAGAAAAAAAACAAAATCGCCACCTCCAGCAGCGCCCTCAGCCCGCACCGGGCCCCAGAACATCGCTGGCGAAACTCAAACCCCGCAGCACCTCCGAAGCCCCAGAACGGACCTCAAGTAAGCAGACAAATATATATATATTTTTTTAAATTCCTAACCCCCGTTACATTGTCGGTAGGAAAAACTATAAAAGAAAAAAAGCAAAATAATAAGAAATGAATGGAAAAGGCAGAACTCCAAAATCCCTCAAATGCAAAGAATGCCTAGCATTATCTCCTCCCCCCCCCCCCCCCCCCCCCAAAAAAGGAAAGTACATAAGAACATAAGAGTTGCCATACTGGATCAGACCACGTCTCTATCTATCCCAGTATCCCTTTCCAAACAGTGGGCAGTCTAGAGTACCTGGCAGAGTCCCAAAAAGTAACAAGATTTCATTTTACTTAACCTCAAGGTTAAGCGGTGACTTTCCCCAAGTTTGCCTTAATAATAGCTTCTGGAATTTTCTTCCAGAAATTTGTCCAATCCTTTTTTTAAACCCAGCTATATTAACTGCTTTTATTATAGGGTCCCCTATCATCTCCACAATCCTTCCTTTTCTTCCCCTGACAATTTCCTTTCTCTTGGCTTTCCTGTATTAATTTGCAGTCTCCTATCATTTTGTTTTATTTTATTTGTGTAAATCATTTTGGTATTGTTCAAGAAAGGTGGTATATCAAATAAAGGGGCCATTTTACAAAGTCGCAGGTAGTGTGTGCCAAAAATGCCCTACTGCTGGGGTAGCACAGGATTCTGGTGGTAGTTCCAAAGTAAATGTGCACAGTTTCCTGTGATCTAATATAATAGAACTCACCGTGAACTTTCTGAAGACAACGTTCTGAAGTCACTCAAACATTCCCTGAAGGGTTCGTGGATTCATGGTGGTGAAGCCAGCCAGCCACATCTCTGCCCCGCCCTCACGTCAAACGTTATGACGTGAGGGCAGAAAAGTTACAGTGAACTGAAGGAAGGGATCGAAGACATTGCCAAGCAATGGTAAACAACATAAGACGCATGACGGACCAATCAGAAAAAAGAAACCAATAACAACGTTACCAGGCAAAGAAACGCGACGTTACAAGGACCTATCAGAGATAACAACAAGGTAAGAAGGGAGGAGCACTCACCAGCAGAAAGACTCATTATCTGAACAACAACACAGAGAACAGAGGAGAGGACCGAGACGTCATTAACACACACAAAAAAACAAATATTTCTCACGCCGATGCAGAAAACTCCAACCCTCCCCCCTTCCCCTTTTCACGGACTGACCGTGGACGTGCAAAAACATCCCTCGCCTCAGCAAACCCCTCACCCACCACGTACAACCAACTCTTCCCACGAGACCTGGGACGTAACTGCACATGAGAACTGGAAGTGGCACGGAGGCTTGAATTTCAGGGAGAAAACCAGCACAGTCAGCTCTGGTGTCAAAGCATTCCAGAGTTACCCATCATTCACAGTCAAGGATTAAAAAAAAAAAAACTGTGCCTGCAAAACACGGCTTTCTGAGATCACCTGCTCACTGTCAGTAAAATGTGAGCGCCTTAAACAGCTTTTCAATAAACAAAAAGATCCTGCAGATAAAAATCAGTACTTTCCAGAACAGCAGGGATCCTGTGCAGAGGAGATCAGATGTCACTTCAGAGGAATTGAAAGTGTTTGGAATTCTTTGTATTCTATTTGATTTATTCTCTCTCTCTCTCTCTCTCTTTCTCCCCTCCCCCCCCCCAATCCCCTTTACCAGCTTATGTAAGGTTAAATTACTTGCAAGCAGCATTACAAATACTAAGGGCTGATTTTATTTATTAATTAAAAAATTATGCACAGTAAACCAAGACTGATATATAGCATTAAATAAAACTGGATTTCAAGTAAAAATAGTTTTAGACAAGCCACATAATAATTTCTTAATGATTAGTTAACTGTTAGATATATTACACTTCAAAGAGTGATACAGTGGGGCTGCTTTTGTTGCAGGAATTGATGCATGAATTACCCCTATTGTTAGCAGAATCTGTGGTACTTCAGGAGTCAAACAGCACACACCAGAATGAGGGAGAAATCTTCTTTATTTGCCAGCAAACAAAGTAGGACATCAGTTCTAGCTCTCTTCTTCCCTTTCTCAGCTCTCTGGATGTTATGGCTTCTGTCTCAGCTTCTTCTCTTCTTCTGATGTCTGTCTTCCTTCAGCTCTCCTTCTTCTGTCTGTTCCTTCTGACGTAAGCTGCTTCTGCTCCCACTTATATACCGTTCTATCTCCCTCCTAGCCCCCCTTACTCTCCAGATGGTAAAGAATAGATTGATCACCCTGCCTTGAACTAATTATTACCATACATATATTCCAAATATCAGTTACATAGGTTTAATATTTCTCAAACTGACCTATGACCTGGGGCCCCTCACATTAGACAATATGGCACCAGTCTCTTACATTTTCATTATGATTAATTTCTCAGCTATAGCTTAAACTGGGTTCATTTAGGGGCTAAGGGACATTCTCATATTCCTAGTCAACTTCATACTAACTGCTAACTGAACTCTGGCATTCATTAAGGGGTCAAGGGCCAGTCTTACTTAATAGCATACAGCTATAGTTTGTTATTTCTTTCAGAAAGCCCAGTCCTACATTTACCTATAATTAATCAAGGAGAAGAGAGTTGACTTCTCTTTCACCTAGCCAGGACTGCAGCTAACTCAAACCATATGCTGACCTTTTCAACTACAGTCTTACTTAGAAAGTCAGACAAAGAGTTGGACAGACATTAGATTTAAAAAGGTATTCTACATATTAACTACACAGAATAAACATATTCTAAAATAAGCATCCTTATAAGACATATTCTAAAATACACAGAAATCAGAATTCCTTATAACAAAATCTACATATCAAGAATATCTAGAATTATTTAAACAGCATTCAGCCTACTTTTAAACTACAGTATGTCTGGCTCATGCCTTGTTCATAATAGTATACAGATGTGCTAGCATTAGCAATCCATCACTCACAAGGGGTCAAAGAAAGTTTCTGTCTCTGACCTTTCTAACCTTTAGCTTAGCCAAAGCTAGACTTTCTAAGTAATTAAATCCAGCTGGCATTCCTTCACTTGCAGGGTGAAAAGTTGAAATACAATTTCTTATATATCTATATAATTATGCCCACTGCCTCATTCCCCCCTTTGAGACTAAAATCAGCTTATGCAGAGATAAGTCTCACAACTCAAACTCTGGAGATTATAGTGATCCTAACTAAGAATAGGCTTGTGAATCACCATTACCCTACTTGTTAAGGTCCGACGGCATACTGCCGAAGCACATGAGGCCAGGAAACAAAACAACAACCCTGCTAAAACTAAGACTATTAGGGAAATAAACAAAGGACGTATCCAGGAGGTCAATGACCACCACCAGGAGGTAAGGTCTAATCCTCCTCGGTAATCCTCCACATTAAGGCTGGCCAACTGTAGGACTTTATCCATAGCATGCCTAACTACATGCGTCCTATTTATGACAATAGTACAGCACTCTGAACAATTTAGCACTGTGCAGAGGCCACCCTGGGCTGCAAAGAGATAGTCAAGACCCATACGGTTATACCGAGAAACTATACTTAATTCATTAATTTGATCCTGCAATGCATTAACTACCACGTTCAGCTCATGAACTAAAACATGGAGTAGAGACTGAAGTCTCCGGGTAGCCATGCCTAGTTCAGTAATACCCGCTACCGGGCCCCCAATTGGAATCCAGGCCGTGGCAGAAAGGGCTACAAGTCTCTTTTTAGTCAGAGGATAAGTAGAGTTAATATACTGGAGGGCTAATTCAATCGCCTCATCCTCTGTGGCAACGGAGGAAGGTAAGGACAAGGCCTCTCGCTTAGAGCGGTGCGGGGATGGTGGCCTGAGGAGAGGAATAACTTTAGGAAAATAATTCAAGGTTACCAATACACAAAAATCATATGTGGGGGGAAGAATCATGTGGAGGACATTATCACAGAGCCAGTAATGACCAAGGAGAGGGCGAGGAAAGTTCCCAATAAATGTTGGCACAGGATGGACATTAGGATGCCCATAATGCGAGCCCCTATCCCAGGGGGAACGAAGAAGAAATGGAGACTTTGTACACCATAGGTGCCAATCCCCAATTGTGACAAGCTGCTCATGTGTCATAAACCTTTCATACCCCGGGGACTTATGAAAGTAGAAAATAGGCCGGGACACTATAGTCTTCTCAGTAGTACGGTTAGGAGCCAGATAATCACCTTGGTCATAATCTGCAGGTATGGTAGTAGGGCACATAGGAGTACCTGGAGAGACTACCCACACAGATTCCCCTTTTTCTGGGAGAACATTAGTATAGTTACAGGGAATGGGAAGAACAGTTGAGATGTTTCTTGTTAAACAAAACACTCCAGAAGCTGGATAGGGAGACGTAAAGACTGGCCTTAGGGAAAATTCAGAGGGGGAAGTGGCATTATAAAAGGACCACCAAGTATAATCCTGGCTCCAAGGGCCTGAACTCGAAAAGTAGGGAGGTATAAGAGCTGGGAGCTGCACAGGGACAGGAACAGCTGGGACATCTGTAGTATAAGGAGAAAATCGGGAACACACAATACAAGGGGAAGTAATCTTTGCCTGGCTAATTAGTTCCTGGACAGAGTGTAACCAAAGGTTGGAGCGAATTGGGGTATTAGGAACAAGGAGGCAAGGAGTAGAAAACAACAAAAGCATCCAAACTACTAACATTTTCTTTCTTCCTAATCTAAAACAAATACAGCAAACTAATTAAGCAATAATATTTCAACAGTCTGTGCTAATCACAGATTACTCTAATATAATGTTCTCAGTCTTTGAGTTCTTATACCAGTTGGGATAGACCCTCAACTGACAAGGATCAAGCTCTCAAATTCCAAGAAAGCCAGAATCAGGGCAAGAAAGAGTCTCAGTGTGAAGCCGAAGTTCAGCAGCTCCTGCAGTATGCAGTTGACCCTTCTTTTCAGCTAGTAGATTCTTTGGTTCGGGTCAAGCGCAACTTCAATGGCTCCGCTGGATCACTTTCTGCTCTCCACTGTTTAGGCTCCGTCTGATCCGTGCTGGGCTCAGTCTGGTCAGCAGACTTGATTCGAGACCAATGGACCCATGGAGTTATCCCTGCGACCTTCACAGCTGTAGGGGTAGAAAGCAAAACAGTAAAAGGTCCTTTCCACCGGGGCCCCAAAGGCTGGAGCCTCCAGTCTTTCACCCAAACTCTATCTCCTGGCAAGAAGGAATGTACCTGAGCCTGGAAGGGGACAGGGTTTATTTCTCTTACGTAAGACTGAAGCTCAGAAATTATCCTGCCCAAGAGGGCTACCTGCTCCTGCACCTGGGCAGACCCTAAAGTCCCTATGTCTCCCATAATTCCATGCAAAATGGCTGGGGGCTTCCCATACACAATTTCAAAGGGAGAGAGGGCTGTTCCTTTAGTTGGGGTGCATCGGAGGCGGAAGAGGGCTAGTGGCAGTGCCTGTGGCCATTTCAGTTGGGTTTCCTGACAAATCTTTGCTAGGCTATTTTTCAAGGTTCTGTTTGCCTGCTCAACCTGCCCTGAACTCTGGGGACGATAGGCACAATGCAATTTCCAGGTAATGCGCAATGCGCGGGACAGGGCCTGAAGTGTAGCTTCAACAAAGGTGGGACCATTATCTGAACCTATGGCAAGGGGCAGTCCATACCTGGGGATGACATCCCTAAGGAGGGCTCGAGCTACTTCTGTGGCTTTCTCAGTGACTGTAGGATATGCTTCCACCCACCCAGAAAAGGTACAGACCATGACCAAGAGGTATCGGAGCCTACCGCTCCTGGGCATTTCTGTGAAGTCTATAACTAGAGACTCAAAGGGTGTTAGTCCTCTAGACTGAACTCCTGGTGGAATACGGGGTCCCTGACGAGCATTATTCTGGGCACAGAGAGTACATCGGGCAGAGGCAGTGGCAACCAGACTATCCAATCCTTCCAGCACCACTACTCGACTGAGTAGGCGGGCTAGTGCTGTTTTCCCTAAGTGTGATAGGTCATGAGCTTGAGACACTACAGGCCAAGCTAGGTGGCGTGGCACCAGAACTCTGGTATCAGGGAGATGTAACCAGCCATCAGGTCTCCTTACTGCACCTTCCTCTTGAGCCCATTTCTCTTCCGTTTGGGTGTACATAGGCGTCCATTCTTGCAGTCGAATTTGGAACAGGGGAGTCACAGTACTTGCTGAGGGTGCTCGAGCAGCTTCCTTGGCCACCCGATCAGCATGGCGATTCCCTCGGGCCACTGGAGTATCTATCCTTTGGTGTCCCCTGCAGTGAATGACAGCTACCTTCTTAGGGGCCCAAACAGCCTCTAGCAGCTGAAGTATTTCAGGTCCATACTTAACAGGTTGGCCTGCGGCATTTATGAGTCCCTTTTCCTTATACAAAGCTCCATGAGCATGTAGAGTTGTGAAGGCATACTTGGAATCAGTATAAATGTTGGTTACCAGTCCTGCTGCTAGCTCCAGAGCTCGTATGAGGGCCACAAGTTCTGCTTTCTGGGCTGAAGTTCCTTGGGGCAGGGCTCTTGCTTCTATCACCTTGTCCTCTGTCACCACAGCATAGCCTGCCAATCGCTTGGAGTTCTCCACGTAACTGCTTCCATCTGTGAAATAAATTACATCTGGGTCCCTCCAAGGAACATCTTTAAGATCTGGTCGACTGGAGTACACTTCATCCATGGTTTGGATACAGTCATGATCCGGTGGTCCCTCAGATGCTGGCAAAAGAGTGGCAGGATTGAATGTAGCCACTGTTTCCAGGTGTATCCGTGGATTCTCACACAAGCTAGCTTGGTACTTAACCATACGGTTATTTGTAAACCAGTGGTTGCCCTTATACTCCATGAGGGTGAGAACTGTGTGGGGGACTTTGACAACTAGTTCTTGCCCCAAGGTCAACTTATCAGCTTCCTGGACCAGTAAGGCTGTTGCTGCAATGGCCCTCATGCAGGCTGGCCATCCTTTAGCCACTCCATCCAGCTGTTTAGACAGGTATGCAACAGGCCTCTGCCAGGATCCCATCATCTGGGTCAGCACACCCAGAGCTCATGGACATACAATGAGAAAGGTTTCTCCACATCAGGAAGGCCTAACGCAGGGGCTTGGAGTAGGGCTTTCTTTATGGCAATGAAGGATTGTTGAGCAGTAGGTCCCCATTCAAATGGTTCCTTTTCATCCCCCTTTGTGGCCTGGTAAAGGGGTTTCGCCATCAATGCAAAATTTGGAATCCAAATTCTGCAGAATCCGGCTGCTCCCAGAAATTCCCTAACTTCCCTTCTGGACTTGGGTTGGGGAATTGCAGCAACTGCTTGCTTCCTACTGACATCCAGTCTCCGACTTCCCTGGGAAATGCAAAAGCCCAGATACTTCACTTCTGACTGACAGAGTTGGGCCTTTGAGCGTGAGACCTTATAGCCTGCATCCAAGAGTAGCTCCAGCAATTCTCTGGTAGCCTCAAAACACTCTTCCTGGGTCACTGCTGCAATCAGGAGGTCATCTACATACTGGAGTAAAACTCGCCTGGAAGGCTCAGATTTAAAAGTCTTAAGGTCTTGCCCTAGGGCTGTCCCAAAAATGGTGGGGGAGTTCTTGAACCCCTGTGGCAGGCGGGTCCATGTATACTGAAGCTTCCTTCCTGTTACTGGGTTTTCCCATTGAAAGGCGAAAAGCAGTTGACTGGCGGGGGCCACCCGAATACAAAAGAAGGCATCTTTTAAGTCTAGTGTCGTGAAATGGGTAGCTCCAGAAGGTATCAATCCCAGCAGGACATATGGATTAGGCACTACAGGGTGTAATGAGATAGTGGATTTGTTGACCACTCGTAAGTCTTGGACTGGCCAGTAGTCCTCAGTCCCTGGCTTCTGAACTGGCAACAGTGGCGTATTCCATGGAGACTGGCAAGGACGAATAATTCCATGGGATAACAAATGATTCAGGTGTGCTTGAATCCCTTCCAGAGCCTTTCGGGGAATTGGGTATTGGCGAAGATGGATTGGCCGGGCACTTGGAAGTAAATCTACATGGACAGGAGGAATATTTCGGGCCAACCCTGGGAGATTATCTTCTGCCCATACCCCACTGACCTGAAAGCTGTCTGCCAGGGGTAGGTCAACTTGGCCATGCGACTGATGCAGCCGCCATTCTTCTTCAAGGGGGCAGCAGAAACTCAATATACCCTTAGGGCTGGATATCGGGGGCCGAAAGGAGACTGAAGTCTGGCCATCAGAGTCAAAGGAAATTTGGGCCCTAAGCTTGGACAGCAGGTCTCGACCTAACAAAGGGATTGGACAGTCTGGCATATACAGGAATTCATGAGTGACTGTGTGTGAGCCTAATTGGCATCTACGGGTCGTCAGGAAGGGCCTCCGGTTCTGCACCCCCGTGGCTCCCACCACTCGGACAGTTTTTCCAGACACAGGCGCTAATCGCTCCGTCACAACAGAATGTTCAGCTCCTGTATCAATCATGAATGGAATTGAGCAGCTCCCTATAGTTAACTTGACCATAGGTTCCTGGGAGCCCAGTTTGTAGGAACCCGGTCTGTCCTATTCGTCCCATTCTGCCATCTCAGCTATCCCGATGATGTCAGATTCAGGAGGCTCATACCTTCCCTCTCAAACTCGGCCTCGGCTTCCTCGATCTCCTGGTCCCCTTCTCAGTCCCTGGCGCCTCTGGGGGCATTCATCTTTCCAGTGCCCTCTTTCCTTACAGTAGGCACACTGATCCCTCTCCAATCTTGGTCTGGGATTCTCCCCTCGTGGCCAGGATTGATTGAAGGAATCTCGGGGCCTGGCTGGTGGTCCGGGGTCCCACTTTGGCTTCCCATTAGCTAGAGGTCGACCTCGGTTAAGGGTGGAATTAGTAATGGCTGCCGCTAAAAGGTCGGCCTTCTTCTGCATCTTCCGGTCAGCCTCTCGGCGCACCTCCTGATCCCTATTAATGAAAACCTTGGTTGCGATCTCAATTAGCTGGGTGGTATTCATCCCTGCAAATCCCTCCTGATGCTGCAACTTCTTCCGGATATCTGGCATACTCTGGGCCACCAATGCACTATTCACCATTCTCTGGTTTTCTAGTGCTTCAGGGTCAAATGGGGTGTATGTTCTGTAGGCTTCAATTAGTCGCTCTAAAAAGGCCCCAGGGGATTCAGTTGCCCCTTGGAGAATTTCAGAGACCTTTGCCAGATTAATGGGCCTCTTTATGCCTTTCCTCATACCTTCCAGCAAGTCCCGGCAATAGCCAGACAACAGTTCATAGTGCTGCCCATTATTTGGATCCCAAACTGGAGCTGCGCGAGGAAACCGAGTTCTAACCCATTGCTCTGGGTCCTGTGTCCCCTCGGGGACACGCGCTCGCGTGATGGCCTCAGCATTTTGTAAAATCTTCCACCTCTCCTCAGTTGTGAAGAGGGTCAGGAGAAGTTGTTGACAATCAGTCCAGGTTGGGTTATGGGTGGCCATAATGCTAGCCACTAGGTCCACCACTGCCTGAGGCTTTTCAGTATAAGAAGGGTAATGCGTCTTCCAATTCAGGAGATCGGTGGTTGTGAAGGGTACATACTGGTAGGCCTGTGCCTGTATAACCTGACCCTCATTATTAGGATCCGGTTGAGTGGTGGTTACCTGACGTAGGGGCAGAACTCTCGAGGAGGTGGGAATGGAACCTGAGGTAGAGCTAGGAGCTACCCTCCTATCATGCTCAAAGGTGATTGCAGCAGGTCTAACCCATTCAGAGGAGGCGTGTTGAACCCCTGAGGGATGGGGAGGGGTACTCATAGACTGAGAGGTGGTCACAGGTGATTCAGTCCATTGAAAAGGATGCCGGGCCCCTGATGAGTGGGTAGGGGTACTAGAGGGAAAGGCTGGGCTGTCGGGAGTTGAGGAGTCAGGGGGTGCAGCCCAAAGCGGGTCTTGGGAGGTTAACAGGGGAGAATGTGGCAAAGGAGGGTAGAGGCTGGCTGAAAGGTCCACCCTAGGATGTGACGGGGTTTGCACAGAAGAGGAGCTATCCGGAGAAGCCTGTGCTAGAGAAGCTTGGGCTGGGCGGCGTGGATCTCTGGGGGTGGCACGGAACCCCACATAAGGTGGTGGCTCAAGATCTGAGGGGTCATCCGAGAGTATAGGTTTCTCGGACAGGGTAGGGGCGGAAGCCACCGATTGGGTGGTAGGCTTCCTAGGGCTCTTTCCCTCTTCCAATTTAGATTTTCTAATCTTTCTTTGAACGCGGCCCAACATGAACTTTACTGGGGATCCCATATAAGTTTTCAACCAAGAGGGAGGGTCAGTCACAAGGCTGTCCCAGGAATCTATATAGGGGAGCTGTTCAAGATATTCTGGTTCTCCTACAACTATGCTGTAGACCTTCCGGATTACTTCAATATCTAAGCTGCCACCAGGGGGCCACCCCACTCCCATAGATGGCCACTCAACTTCACACAAGGTTCTTAGAGTACTTGAGCTTAAAGTCTGTCCATAATCATTAATTAAAAATCCTTTCTTGAAATTCTTAAGCATACAATCTAGGGGCGTATCAATTTGTCTAGACGATTCCCTCCCATAATGCTTACAGTTACAACACACAAAGAGGGAGGGAATTTTTGAGAGTGCAGTAAGGGGTCCCCACTCTCGAGACACTAGGTAGACAGACAACAATCGCTTCCTTCCGTCGCTGGCCAATTGAACTCGCGTTAATTGGAAACGCAGCTATAAGAAGTCCGCACTCTTTTAACATTCATGCATCACACATTCAATACAGAAAATCCCACCCAACAATTTCAAATTTCTCAGATACAGATAAGCTCAAGCGGTTTCGCTTCTAATCTCCACTAGACTAAAAGCTACTAAGGCCTTCGCTGAGAGTTGATCAGACTCCCCTTCCCTCAATTTATGAGGGGCTGGTTTACAGTTTCCTAGCTAGGATTACAATACAGAATACAGAATACATACCCGGCGAATGTTCCTCAGTCAGTTGGGTGCCGGTTCAGGATCCCACCGCTGCCACCAAGAATTGTTGCAGGAATTGATGCATGAATTACCCCTATTGTTAGCAGAATCTGTGGTACTTCAGGAGTCAAACAGCACACACCAGAATGAGGGAGAAATCTTCTTTATTTGCCAGCAAACAAAGTAGGACATCAGTTCTAGCTCTCTTCTTCCCTTTCTCAGCTCTCTGGATGTTATGGCTTCTGTCTCAGCTTCTTCTCTTCTTCTGCTGTCTGTCTTCCTTCAGTTCTCCTTCTTCTGTCTGTTCCTTCTGACGTAAGCTGCTTCTGCTCCCACTTATATACCATTCTATCTCCCTCCTAGCCCCCCTTACTCTCCAGATGGTAAAGAATAGATTGATCACCCTGCCTTGAACTAATTATTACCATACATATATTCCAAATATCAGTTACATAGGTTTAATATTTCTCAAACTGACCTATGACCTGGGGCCCCTCACATTAGACAATATGGCACCAGTCTCTTACATTTTCATTATGATTAATTTCTCAGCTATAGCTTAAACTGGGTTCATTTAGGGGCTAAGGGACATTCTCATATTCCTAGTCAACTTCATACTAACTGCTAACTGAACTCTGGCATTCATTAAGGGGTCAAGGGCCAGTCTTACTTAATAGCATACAGCTATAGTTTGTTATTTCTTTCAGAAAGCCCAGTCCTACATTTACCTATAATTAATCAAGGAGAAGAGAGTTGACTTCTCTTTCACCTAGCCAGGACTGCAGCTAACTCAAACCATATGCTGACCTTTTCAACTACAGTCTTACTTAGAAAGTCAGACAAAGAGTTGGACAGACATTAGATTTAAAAAGGTATTCTACATATTAACTACACAGAATAAACATATTCTAAAATAAGCATCCTTATAAGACATATTCTAAAATACACAGAAATCAGAATTCCTTATAACAAAATCTACATATCAAGAATATCTAGAATTATTTAAACAGCATTCAGCCTACTTTTAAACTACAGTATGTCTGGCTCATGCCTTGTTCATAATAGTATACAGATGTGCTAGCATTAGCAATCCATCACTCACAAGGGGTCAAAGAAAGTTTCTGTCTCTGACCTTTCTAACCTTTAGCTTAGCCAAAGCTAGACTTTCTAAGTAATTAAATCCAGCTGGCATTCCTTCACTTGCAGGGTGAAAAGTTGAAATAAAATTTCTTATATATCTATATAATTATGCCCACTGCCTCACTTTAATGGGCTAATACCATACTACTCTTTTATTTATTAATATATTATGATTTATTTACCACCATTTTAAAGAAATTCACCCAAAATAGTATAGAGCAAGAATAACATGGACATAAGCAAGACATGTTTACAGCAGTAAAAAAAACAACAACATTCAAATAACAGTGCAACTATTACATACAGTATGCAGTACTTCCAATGTCAACATAATACATTAAAACATCTTAATAGGGGTAAGCAGAGGTGGAACACACAGATAAGATACAGCAATGCTTATCAACTCTTTCCTGGAGGCAGACCTACACAGTTACCACACTAAATATGCATTTTTCAGCACTATAACTGCGGCTCTCCCCCATCTCAATAGAAATTCAGATGTTTGCTCCAGCTTTCTTGCTTGCGGTTTCTCTACGGGAACTGTGAGGAAGGGGGGGCCCTGCCACATAATCTCATTCTCACACACACACTCGCATCCAGTCTCTATGTCACGCACACACAAACACACATTCACTCTCTCTCACACAGACCATCTCACACACACTCTCTCAAATACACTCTCCAAGGTTGATTCAAAATATGTGACCCTCAAAGCCACACTCTACTCCATCCCACTTTCCAAGCATGGGGAAGGGGGGGAACCCCCTGCAACCAAGATAAAGACCACAGAACTGGGAGGAAGGGGGGACCCTGCCACATAATCTCATTCTCACACACACACTCGCATGCAGTCACTTATATCCCTTTATATCAAACTAAAAAAAAAAAAATGCTAGCGCCCGTTTCATTTGTTTCGGAAACGGGCCTTTTTTACTAGTATAAAATAATTTTCTACCATGGGGGTTATTTCTGGCGGTAATTAGTGGCATGGTCACATTGCCATGTGCTGCCTGATTACCACAGGGTTAGTGCATGAACCCTTACTGCCAAGTAAATAGGAGATTGCAAGGGCTCAAGCAGTAAATGGGCAAGTGCTAATATTGGACTTAGCGCCTGGCCATTATTGCTGAAAATAGAAATTCAGCTTTTTGGCAGATGCTCTAAAAGGTAGCCTGAGCTCGCAGGAAAATCACTCGCTAAAAGTAGTAGGCCACTTAAGAACATAAGTGTTGCCATACTAGGACACACTGAAGGTCCATCAAGCCTAGCATCCTGTTTCCAACAGTGACCAATCCAGGTTACAAGTAACTGACAAGATCCCAAAACAGTACAATATATTTTATGCTGCTTATTGTAGAAATAAGCAGTGGATTTTCCTCAAGTCCATCTTAATAATGGCTTATGGACTTTTCATTTAGGAAGCTAGACAAACCTTTTTTAAACTCCATTAAGCTAACTGCTTTTACTATCTTCTCTGGCAACAAATTTCAGAGTTTAATCACAAGTTGAGTAAGTAAATATTTTCTCCAATATATTTTACATTTACAACTTTGTAGCTTCATTACATGCCCCCTAAGTCCTAGTATTTTTGGAAAGCATATACAAGCAATTTACGTCTACCCATTCTACTCAACTCTTTATTTTATAGACCTCTATCATATCTCCCCTCAGCCTTCTTTTCTCCAAGCTGAAGAGCCCTAGACACTTTAGCCTTTCATCATGGGGAAGTCATCCCATCCCCTTTATCATTTTTGTCACCCTTCGCTGTTCTCTGTACCTTTTCTAATTACACTATTGGGCTCATTTTTGAAAGAGAAGGACGTCCATCTTTCGACATATATTGGAAGATGGACGTCCTTCTCCTAGAGACGTCCAAATCGGTGTAATCAAAACCCGATTTTGGATGTCTCCGACTGCAGTCGCATGGATGTCCAATTTTCAAGGGGCATGTCGGAGGCGTAGCGAAAGTGCGACTTGGGCGTGCCTAGCACTTGGACGTCTTTGACCCATAATCGAAAAAAGCAAGGACATCCCTGACGAACACTTGGACGTTTTCACCCAGATGTGTTTTTATTACAAATAAGGCACAAAAAGGTGCCTGAAATGACCAGATGACCACCAGAGAGAATAGGGGATGACCTCCTGTTACTCCCCCAGTGGTCACTAACCCCCTCCCACCATCAAAAAAGAACTTTAAAAATATGTCATGCCAGCCTCAGATGTCATACTCAGGTCCATGACAGCACAGGAAGGTCCCAGGAGCAGTTTTAGTGTGTACTTTAGTGCACTTCAGACAGGCTGACCCAGGCCCATACCCCCCCTACCTGTTACATTTGTGGATGAAACAGTGAGCTCTCCAAAACCCACCACAAACCCACTATATCCACATATAGGTGCCCCCCTTTACCCGTAAGGGCTATGGTAGTGGTGTACAGTTGTGGGTAGTGGGTTTTGGGGTTGTTTTGGGGGTTCACACACAAGCTAAGGGAGCTATGTACCTGGGATCATTTTATGAAGTCCACTGCAGTGCCCCAAGGGTGCCCGTTTGGTGTCCTGGCATGTCAGGGGGATCAATGCATTACAAATGCTGGCTCCTCCCGTGTCCAAATGGCTTGCATTAGGACATTTTTAACACGGGACGTCTTTGGTTTCAATAATCGCCGAAAGTCAGAAACGTCAATGTCTAGGGACGTCCAAATTAAAGGATTTGGACGTCTCTGACGATATTTTCAAAACGAAAGATGGACATACATCTTTTTTCAAAAATACGTTTTTCCCCGCCCCTGGATTTCGATGTTTTGCAAATATTTCACCTCTTTCTTTTAAATGTGCTTCTATGCAACTTCATGGAATGTCCCATAGTCTTTGTACTTTAAAACAGTAAACAATTGATTCATGTTTACCCATTCCACTCCATTCAGGATTATATAGACCTCTATCATATGACCCCTCAGTCATCTCTTCTCCAAGCTGAAGAGCCCTAACCTATTTAGCCATTTCTCTCAAAACCCCTGTTACATTAATTCTAGTTAAGGAGTTTAATGTAGGCCAGCAAAAAGACCTGTCTAAATTAAAATGTTTAGCTCTATGGATAGCACGTAAATATTATCATTCACATGTATAGCTCAACAACATATGTATATTCAGTGCTGCTGAGTGTACGTGTAGCAGTGATGAATATACGTGAATGATTTAACACTGTGGCTGGCATTTTTTTTAAAGATGTTAACTGTGGTGTTTAAATATTGAACCAAATGTGTCTGTTAAGTTATACCTCCATCCTTTTACTATGGGGCCCTTTTACTAAGCCGCATAGGTGCCTACACATGCGCAACACACGTCAATTCAGAACTACTGCCCCGCTACTGCGTGGCCCGGTCGGTAATTTCATTTTTTACATGTGCCCACTACACGTGCCGGAAAATTTCCGGTGTGTGCTGCTAACCGGGCGGTAATCGTGCTGATTACTGCCCAGTTAATGCATGAGACCTTATCACTAAGTCAATGGGTGGCGGTAAGGTCTCAGGCCCAAAATGGATGCACGCCAATTTTCATTTTGCCGCATGTCCGTTTTTGCCCTCCACAATGGCCTTGTTTTCAGGTGCACTGAAAAATGAACCTGTATGCATCCAATACACTTGTCTACACCAGCGCAGGCCACTTTTTGGCGCACCTTAATAAAAGGACCCCTGTATATTGCTTCTTGGAAACCATGAACAAATTGTAGGCTCTAGTGCTTACAAATCTTTAATTCTCTTTGAAATTAAGTTCAAAGATAAGATTCCATTAATTTTATCTGATAGGTCATATCACAGGTCTGCCTTCCACTGAAATGCCATAAACAATGGTGTCAATCACCTGCAAACTCTGTACGAGTTCCAAGTAGGATCTGCCCTTATGCTTTTTAGTAGGATTAATTTAACCATATGTAGCACACTTAAGGTACATTAGCATTGCTATCATATTAATGCAAGGCTAGTCCTGTTAAAGGCCTAAGGCAATAAACCTATTGGAGACTTGTGTACAGCTATAGTTATGTTACATTCCATTGCCTCTAGCTAAATGTTAATAATTTATTATATCTCAATTTTTGCAAAAGCACTTGCTCAGTTTATCTATAAAGATGGGCGAGAAAGCTAAAGCTATTGGAAAAGAGCAGGAAGGATATTTTCACCAAGATTTTTAAATTTCTTATATTAAACAAAGTTTTTCAAATTTATGAATAGTTTCATAAAAGCAATATATCAGGAAACATAGTAATTACACCTTTCCCTCAAAGCAGACACATTGTTGAATAATAATAAATCACATCTTTATTAATATATATAAACACATCTTATTTCCCTATGTTATCCCCAAACTATAAAACTAACACTACTGGCCTCAGATTGTTCGCTGTTGGTATCACAGTCTCTTCTATTCCAGTCTGCATACGCCATATCTAGTTGATTAAAAAAATCATCTGGGCCTCCACCATATTTCCAAGCAAGGCTGAACAAATCAGTAAGGCAGTCTTTTTCAAAGACACAGTAGCATTTTTAGCGCAAGCTAATCATTACCATTCGCGAAATGCTAGAGATGCACATAGGAATATATGGGCGTCTCTAGTGTTTAGCACTTAATTTTAGTGTGTGCTAAAAACACTTGCATGCCTTGTTTTTATAAGGCCCACCTATAGAACAGAAAAGAAAAGAAAAAAAACAACAAATCAGTAAGGGGTCTTTTTACTAAGTAGCGGTAGGGCTAACGCATGGGTAGTATGCGCCAAATTGGTAATATGTGTGGTAATATGGCCATGCTAACTGATTAGCACTGGAATGCCCATTCTCAGCCCCCAGACATACCACCTCCATACAGAAATAAAAAATATATTTTTAGCTCATGTTTAGCGCATGCCAATTGGGCTCTTATTTTAGGACACCTGAACATGTCCCACAGTGAGCCCTTTTAAACTGCAGTAAGCATATGCTAGCACTAACCACAACTTAGTAAAAGGACCCTTAAGTCTGCTGCAAAACTTGGACAGTTCCTTAATATGGACAATCTATGTGTAGTGTTGCATACAGTGATCAACTCTGTTGACTATTGTAATTTATTTATTGACTTATGTGTATCAGTCTTCAAAGCTTTATAATTGGTGCAAACCTCTGTTTCCAGATCAATCACCAAAACACCTTATAAAAATTGTATTCTGTATTTGTGTGTATAACCTAATTAGTTATCAAGCCAATCAGTGTTAATAATTGCCAATTAACAAGCAATTATTGACATTAATTGGCAATAACTTACATTTACATGCACAACTGACTAAGCATTTTCTATAACGTGATGAGTGAAAATTCTAAGTTGCATAGTTGAAAAGGGGGTGTGGAATGTGTGAGTCTTGGGTGATTTTAAAATCTATGGTCCACACATAATTTAGGTATTGGCATTTACACCATGTAAAATGTGGTGTAAATGGCCGTGACTAAATGTAGTCTTGTCGACCGGCACTCTGTGTATTCTATAAACCACACAGAAATTTAGGCTTATTCTATAAAGTATGCCTAAATTAAGGCATATTTCATAGAATACTCTTAGGGGGGTCTTTTACTAAAGCTTAGTAACGTGGAGAGGCATAATTGAACGAAAACGTCTATCTCCATGGGCGTTTATCTCCGAGAACGGGCCCGTGAAGGGGCAGACCGAACCGTATTTTCGAAAAAAATAGACGTCCATGTTTTATTCGACAATTTGTGAGCTGGGCGTTTTTGTTTGTCAGTGATAATGGAAAATGAAAGCGCCCAGCTCAAAAACGAATAAATCCAAGGCATTTGTTCGTGGGAGGGGCCAGGAGTCGTAGTGCACTGGTCCCCCTCACATGCCAGGACACCAACTGGGCCCCCTAGGGGCACTTCTACAAAAACAAAAAAAAAGGTAAAAGAGCTCCCAGGTGCATAGCACCCTTCCCTTGTGTGTTGAGCCCCCCAAATCCCCCTCAAAACCCACTGCCCACAAGTCTACACCATTACTATAGCCCTAAGGGGTGAAGGGTGGCACCTACATGTGGGTACAGTGGGTTTGGGGGGGTTGGACGACTAAGCATTAAGCAGCACAATTGTAACAGGTAGGGGGGGATGGGCCTGGGTCCACCTGCCTGAAGTCCACTGCACCCCCTAATAACTGCTCCAGTGACCTGCATACTGCTGCCAGGGAGGTGGGTATGACATTTGAGGGTGAAAATAAAAAGTTGTGAAACATCATGTTTTGTGGTGGGAGGGAGTTAGTGACCACTGGAGGAGTCAGGGGAGGTCATCCCCGATTCCCTCTGGTGGTAATCTGGTCATTTAGGGCACTTTTTGGGGCCTTATTCGTGGAAAAACAGGGTCCAGGAAAAGTGCCCTAAATTCTCGCTAAAAACGCATATTTTTTTTCCAATATCGGCGAAAGGCGCCTATCTCTGATCGGCCGATAACCATGCCCCAGTTCCGCCTTCACCACGCCTTCGACACGCCCTCATCAACTTTGTCCGCATCCGCGACGGAGTGCAGTTGAAAACGTCCAAATTCAGCTTTCGATTATATCGCTTTATTCGTTTTTGTGAGATAAACGTCTATCTCCCGATTTGGGTCACAATATAGGCATTTTTCTATTTCGATTATAAGCTGGATAGTAACATAGTAGATGACGGCAGAAAAAGATCTGCAAGGTCCATCCAGTCTGCCCAACAAGATAACTCATATATGCTACTTTTTGTGTATACCCTACTTTGATTTGTACCTGTGCTCTTCAGGGCACAGATCTTATAAGTCTGCCCAGCACTATCCCCGCCTCCCAACCACCAGCCCCGCCTCCCAACCACTGGCTCTGGCACAGACCGTATAAGTCTGCCCAGCACTATCCCTGCCTCGCAACCACCAGTCCCGCTTCCCACCATCGGCTCTGGCACAGACCGTATAAGTCTGCCCAGCACTATCCCCGCTCCCAACCACCAGCCCCGCCTCCTGATCTTGACTAAGCTCCTGAGGATCCATTCCTTCTGCACAGGATTCCTTTATGCTTATCCCACGCATGTTTGAATTCCGTTACCGTTTTCATTTCCACCACCTTCCGCGGGAGGGCATGCCAAGCATCCACTACTCTCTCCGTGAAAAAATACTTCCTGACATTTCTCTTGAGTCTGCCCCCCTTCAATCTCATTTCATGTCCTCTCGTTCTACCTTCTTCCCATCTCCGGAAAAGGTTCTTAGCTTGAGTTATCTGCAGTTGCGCCCATTTTATTCCTAGTGGCCCTTTGCAGATAACTTGAGCAAAAGTTTAGTAAAAACCCCTTTAGGGTTTTTTTCATTTTGGCACCGATTTTTTAGGTGTGCTATATAGAATCTAACCCATAATCTTTCCATTGGAATCACTGTGTTGGCTGCCTATGCAAGAATAGATTAAATTCAAGATGTGTACCGTGCTTTTTGGGATGATTAGATTACAATTGACTTCACCAGTGCAGCCTTATGATTTTATCAGCATATAAGAGTATTACAGCTACAAGGCCAAGGTTTATTGGACATTTCCTCTTTGAAAGTGGCAAAGAGAAATTTTGTTCATAGTCATATAATTTCTATCACAGGTCCTACATTATGAAATAATATTCCAGATGATATACTGTATAAATGGAAAAAAGATTTTGAACAGTTCAGGAAGAAACTTAAGACACTTCTCTTTTGTCAGGCATATGCAGTTTAAACACACAGTGTGTGGTTTTATAGATTTTTATTTATTTATTTATTTATTTATTTATTTATTACATTTGTATCCCACATTTTCCCACATAGCAGTAGGCTCAATGTGGCTTACAGGTTCTGGAGAGGAGCGTACCAACTCCAGGAATATATGCAAAGTGGAAAATAGAGTAACAGTAGGTGCAAGGAAGCTGATAAGGTTCTGGAAAAGAGAATACAGCTCTGGGACGAATATATAGTAGCATATAGAGAGAAGTAATCCCAATGAGGCTGATCAGTCTCCGGGGATAGGACTACAGCTTCTAGTGAGTAATACAGAGTAGGATAAGGGTAGAAGTACACTTAATTATAACTGGAGTAAAATTCGTACAGTTTGAAGTAATAGGATTATGTGGAAGGGGTATTGTTCATTTCTTAGATCGAAAGATGTAATGCATTGTTCATGAATTAGTTCGGGTCTGCTGGGTAGGCTTTCCGGAAGAGGTGAGTCTTGAGGTCTTTTCAAAATTTTAGATGGGTGTTTGCAGTTCTAATGTTTCTAGGTAAAGCGTTCCAGAGCTGGGTGCAAATGTAGAAAAACTGGATGCATATGTTGATTTGCATTTTAGTCCTTTACAGTTTGGGTAATGCAGGTTTAGAAACGTTCTTGATGATTCGATGATGTTTCTAGTTGGTAAGTCGATAGGTTTGGTCATGTAGGTTGGGGCCAGAAATGGATTATTTTGTGGACCAGAGTACAAATTTTGAAGGCTATTTGTTCCTTGATTGATAGCCAGTGCAGTATTTCGCATAGGGGTTTAGCACTTTCGAATCTTGTCTTTCCAAACATGAGTCTAGCTGCCGTATTCTGCGAGGTCTGGAGTTTCCTTAAGATCTGTTCTTTGCATCCCGCATATACGGCGTTACAGTAGTCAACATGTGATAGTACCATTGTTTGAATTATGTTACGGAAAGTTTCCCTTAGGAAGAATTGTTTTAACCGTTTGAGTTTCCACATTGCATGGAACATTTTCTTTGTGGTGGCAGAGGCTTGGCTCGCCAGGGTTAGGTTGGTGTCAATAGTAATTCCAAGGATCTTCAGTTTGTCCGATATTGGAAGAGTATGTTCCTGGGCTTTTATGGATGAAGGGAGGTTTGTTTTGTGGTGAGAATAAGGCAGTGAGTTTTTTTCCTTGTTGAGTTTGAGTTTGAATGCCGATGCCCAGGCATCCATTAAGCTTAAACTAGTCTTTATTGCAACAGTGATTTCTGTTGGATTAGAGTTGAATGGTATGTAAATGGTGAATCATCCGCATACAGAAAAGGATTAAGATTATGCTTGTATAGGGCATGAGCAAGGGGGATCATCATCAGATTAAATAATATGGGTGAGAGAGGTGAACTCTGGGGTACTTCGCAATCGGTACTCCATGATGGTGATATGTTTGAGTTTGCTTTTACTTGATAAGATCTCGTGGTTAGGAAACCCTTGATCCATTTGAGTATATTCTCTCCTATGCCTATCTTGTTGAGTATTCTTAATAGTATATAGTGGTCAACTACATTGAATGCGCTTGACAAGTTGAATTGCAAGGGGAGTATGTTTTTACCTAATGCGATTTCCTTTTTCAACTTGGCTAGGAGAGTTACCAGGACGGTTTCCGTACTGTGGAGAGATCTGAAGCCCAACTGTGATTCATGAAGGATTGAGAAATTGTCGATGTATTCAGTAAGTTGTTTAGCTATAATGCTTTCCGTCAGTTTGTTTGTAAGTGGGATGGATGCCACAGATCTGTAGTTGGTGATATCGTTAGTTTTCTTTTTGGTGTCTTTTGGTAATGGTGTGAGTAGTATATTATCTTTGTCTTTGGGGAATATGCCATGCTGGAACAAGAAGTTGAGGTGGGAGGTAAGTTCATTGATGAATCAAGCGGGGGGGGGGGGTCATTAGATAATTGGGGCAGGTGTCCAATTGACAGTAGGCTGTAGAGATCTTATTGGTTGCTAGTGCTATTGTTTCTTGTGTGATCTGTGCGAAATTTGTCCAAGTTCGGTCGGCTGGGTATTCTTCTGAGCGTGGGTCTAGATCATTAAGGAGGATATCAAGGTTGGTGTAGTCCTGTGACATATTTTTGCGTAGATCAACAGTTTCTCCCTGTTCTGAGTGCTGGAGACTGCTCTCCCAATGTATAAAGGAGCAGAGTACTTGAAGCAGGTGAAGAGCTCAGAAAGCAGCACACATTCAAATACCAATACAGTTATTAATGTCATCCACCAGTATCTGCATTACAGAGGCCACTTTCTCCCTGTTCTGAGTGCTGGAAACTGCTCTCCCAATGTACAAAGGTGTTGATGCTGATTTTTCTGTCTTTCTGCGTGATTATATGTTATTTATAAGTATTATCTATGTGAATGGTCTTTGTCAGCATTATCGCACCAGGAGCCGCTGGTGCGGCTTGATAAAAGAGGCCCTTAGATAGGTAGTATATTAAAAATATTCAGATAAGGGGTCCTTTTACTAATCTGCAGAAAAAAGTAGCCTTAGTAGTCTTAGTGCACCCTTATATGGATCTTTCCTGTGCGCTAAGGTCAGTTTTTACTGCAGCCATTAACCCGTGGATTCTATGTAGAGCACATAGAGATGCGAGCCAAAATCTAGGCATATTCTATAACCACGCATGTAAGTTAATTGGCTTAACAAGCTGATCAGTGTTGATAACAGCTCTTAACAAGCAATAATGAACACTAATTGGCAATAACTTATGCGCACAACTCAATAAGAAGAGTATTCTGTAATAAACTGCACCTAAATTCTAATGTGTGCTGTTCAAAAGGGGTGTGGCTATGGGTGTGGAAATGGGCATTTTCTGGGTATTCCAAAATTTACGCCACAGTTAGGCCCAGTGCATGTAAAAATACTTGCAGGATTTAGGCCACATTTTAGTTGGCCTAAATTTATGCGCATTGTTTTAGGCATTAGGATTTCCATCTAAGCATATTCTATATACCTCGCCTAAATCTAGGCATTGATTGTAGAATACACTTAAGCCGAAATCTTTACTGCATAGATTTTTTTAGGCACCATATATAGAATCTGGCCCTAAATGACCTATTTTCTATTTTTTGTGTTAATAGCCATGCACTAATGTTGCCATTAGCATGCAGCCATTTTTTTAAAGTAAGTAATATTTCTGGCGTTAGTTTCCTTTCCTTTATCTCTGGTTTCTGCCCCCTCCCTTCCTCACTTGGATTTGTCCAAGGTGAATGCATCATATTAAAAACACCAGGTGAAAAGAAGGGAATGGTTCCAGGTACATAACATATAAAGGTCAGTTTATTGTTCACCTTTGCCCAGATTGTTTAAGAATCCAAATGTTGTAAATAGAAAGAAATTTACACCAAAGAAATCTTGGAATTTGAAAAAGATGTCAAAATTGAGAAAAATATTGCATTCAAGTGCTAAGATGGAAACAAAATGATTATTTGCAACTTCTTCTACTACATACTGTATACATCCTTCTTAAATTGATTAATATACTTTTACTTTAAAAAATAAAAGTAAAGAACTAATCCAATGGTTCAGAGTCAATACTATTTCACGAGACTGAATTTTGATTCTTAAGCCTAACTATTGCTCTATAGGTCAGTTGGGGTTGGGAACATTGTGGAGAACAGTTTGCAATTTTGGACATTGTGAAGGCCCCCTGAGGGTAGGAAGTTTCCAGTTACTATGCAACAGCAATATCTATGTATCCCACCTATTTTTAGTGGATAATAATCCCCATAGAGGTTAAGGGGTTCACTTTCAGAGACTTAAGCATAAATCACCCACTATAGTATCTAGAAACAGGTTCTTGGGGTGGGACCAGTAAGACTTTAGCTTAAGAGAATCACTCAGGAGGTCTTTTACTAAAGGTTAACTCGAGTTATCTGCAGCAGGGCCCATAGGAATAAAATGGGCCCTGCTGCAGATAACTTGAGCTTATCTTTAGTATAAGACCCCCTCACTCCTCTGGGCAATACTCAAAATAGTCCACAGTCCAGGTATTTTCTACCAAACAACAGAAGTTTATTAAGACAAAAAATCAAAACAGCTGGACAGAGTAAAACATACTGCTAATACAGGAAAACAGAATCTGTAAAATTTACAGTTCAGGTCTTCAATGTGCAATACAAAGCTCAATCTTCTAGATCATTGTCTGAAAAGAGAGTTAGGCCTTTCAGAAAGGTTTTTTTTTTCCTCCTTGACCCCAAGACAACAAAAGAATTCCAAAGCCCTTCAAATATGTTTTCTGATGGGCAAGGTCCAAGAGCAAATTCCTATCCCTTAGAATAAGGAATCCTCTCTCTTCTGAGCAGCAATTAGCCTTCTCTATTCACTTCCAAAAGGCATCAGTAAAGATACTGTTTTGAAATGAAGATATAAACGTTTCTTTCTTCTCCTGTAAAGCATTGGTTTTCATCCCAGTCACTGGGACATACTCAAACAGAGTTTTCTGAATTCCCACAATGAAGTTATAGGTAGTAGACACACATCTATCCCATGCATATTTATTGTGGGAATCCTGAAAACATAACTGGTTGGGTGTGTCTCAATGCCTGATTTGAGAACCCCTGTTATATAATACCTGAAACAAACAGCATCTTAGACTGCCTTCCATGGCTGTCCAAGTCTATAATATCCTAAGGCTCAGAGTATCCTTTTGATAGTCTTACCCTACCTCTTCAAGATGAGCAGCTATTCTCTCAGATTTATATAGAAATATAGAAAATGATGAAAGTAAAGACTATGCTCCCATTCATAAAGTTCTGTCTTTCAAACATATAGAATCCCTTTTACTAAGCTTTGGTAAGCACTAATGTGTTCTTACAGAGCAAAAAAGGTACTGTGGGGTGCACTCAAGCATCCTGTGGTAATTTTTGCATGTGCATGTACTACCCGCCCGCTAAAAAATAAAAAATTATTTTTTAGTCTTAGGGGCAGGTCGAGTGAGATTAGGCTACATTGCCGCATGCTAACTGATTAACATGTGGTTTCCATGTGTACTCTTACCCCTACAAAATAGGTGTGTTGATAAGTGCTCACTCGCAACTTGCCACATGCTAATGTGAAACATACAGGCTCATTTTCGAAAGAGAAGGGCGTCCAAAAAGAGACACTAAAGGCACATGGGCGTCCCTGTGAAAAAAGGTAGCCCAAATCCAATAATTGAAACAGGGCCGTAAGGATGTCCTCAGCATGACGACATCCATCTATGGTTGTCCCCACAGGGGGTGTGTTATGGGTGGCGTTACGAGATGAGCGCCTCCAACATATAATGACTATCGAAATGGTTTCGCATGGGCGTCCTTAGTTAGACCTGAAATAAAAGCGACCAGGGTAAGGGGGAAGTCGTCTAGGGGGAAGTTGTCTTTTGACCCATTAGCGATTTTGTGGAGTTGGAGAGTGGCAAGATCGTTGTTTGCAGAGAAAGCTGAGAGTTTGTTCAGTACCTGTTACCTTTGTCTATGTCCCCTAGTAGGAACATTTTCACCCTCACCTGCCTCATTTGTGTTTTACCTTTTCAGCTTTCCCTACTCCTTCTAGCCCCCAAACTCAGACACCACTTCTCCTTCCTCTATCTTCCCCATCCCCTCCACCTATCCCTCTCCATTCACTGTCCCCAAGTTCATATTTCATTCCCTTACCTGTTTGTAGTCTCTGTTTGTCTCTTTGTCCTGTGTACTGCTGCAGCGTGTTTGTGAAGACTGTCGTTTGCTGCTTGGAGAGTGAGTGGCTAGAGGGTGTGGCAGGAGATTTTGTAGTGGGTCAGAGAGTGCTTGCAGTGTGGCTCTGCTATGTGTGACCGCATTGTTTGTCAGTGGTGGGAGAGTGAGTGTCAGCTTCTGTTTGTTGCTGCTGTGTTTCACCAAGTTGGTAGGGAGCGGTGAGCACTGGTGTCACTGAATTGCACCTGTAGTGTGAGGAAATGGAGGCACTAAATGCACAGGTGACTTACATGTTGGAGGAAGAGGGGAGGCACCACAGGAGGTACTCACGCCCCAGAGTCTTCAGGCCTCGTAGCAGTTTCCTAGACCTCACTGACCTGCAGTGTCTCACTAGGTACCGGTTTGATAGGGCTGCCATTCAGCACCTTTGTGACTAGCTCCAACCCCCCCTGCAGCCCAGGACCCGTAGGAACAACCCCATCCCCGTGCACCTAAAGATCATTGGTTCCTATCTTTTCTGGTCACTGGGAGTTTCCAGTCTGTCCTATCTGTGAACACGGGTCTCACCCAGGCTTCCATTTCTAACTGCCTCACCCAGTTCCTTGATGCCATCCTTACCCAAATCTCTGAGTACATCACCTTCCCCACCACCCCCCAGGTCCTGCAGAACAACATGGCTGACTTCTATGCCATAACTCACTTCCCCTCGGTCATAGGTGCCATTGACTGCACACATGTCACACCCCCCCCCCCCCCGGGCATGAGAGGCCACTTATGGGAACAGGAACTCCATGAATATGCAAGTTGTGTGTGATGCCCAGGGGGAGATTCTAGATGTATGTGCCTGATACCCAGGTTCCACCCATGATGCCTATATATTACAGCACCCATGAATCTTCTGCAGGTTTGACCGAGAGGAGATCACCAGCGGATGATCCACAAGGTACCCACTCCAAACAATACACATTCATCTTTCTCATCCTGCTTCTCCCCAAAGGTGACAGAGGCTACCCACATGACCCCCATAGTGCACCCACAAACAGGGTCAGAGGAGAACTACAGCAGTAGACATTGGACCACCCATGGCATCATTGAGCACACCTTTGGACAACATAAGAACAGATTCCGATGTCTGGACCATTCTGGAGGGAAGCTCCTATACAGCCCCCAAAAGGTGGCAAAGATATTCCTAGCCTGCTGCATGCTACATAATTTGGCAATGCGCAGAGGACAGGCCCTCCCAGAAGAGCCACAGCAACCACAGCAGCAGGCCCCAGATGAACAGGATGAGGAGCCCCCTCCACCTCCCGCCCACAGAGCAGAGCAGAGTGCACACCAGCTGGGGGTCAAAGCCAGGCAAAGACTGATCGAGACAAGTTTTGTGTGAGAGTAAGTTGACATTTATTTCAATCACATAGTACTTACACACCACCATCACCACCCCCCTCCCACCACCATCACCTACTCTGTGCATATTCCCCTCCCTCCAACCCTCACCCCCCCCCCCAGCATGTCCCATCAATTTCCCTGCCCCCTCCCCTGGCCTCCTCCCCGTCCCCTCCTACCCCTCCCACCCCTCCCACCCCTCCCACCGTGTTCCTTTGCAGCTGGTGGTGACTGCTGGAGGCTGAGGATCTCCTCTTCTTTGTGGGTGGTTGCTGTGCAGTGGTGGAAGTAGATGCCACTTGTTGCTGCATCAGGGCTATACTAGGTGCTTTCAGGTCATGGCGCAGGCCCTCGATGCTGTGCTCCAGCCTTTGGAGTTGCTGTACCACTTCATGTTGAGTCTGTACCGCTTCCCGTTGCACCTGTAGTGCTTCCCATTGCAGCTCCAATTTCTGGAGCCAGTAATTTTTCAGGTGAACATTGTGCCCCAGAATTGTGTCGCGAGGAGCAGAAGATGTCACCTCTGGCTGGATGGTCTCTGCTGAGGATGTGCCCTCCCCCCTTCTGCATCTTCTTCTTCTTCTGTGCCACCATCTGCAAAGGCTGTGGGTGGTGGAGGGAGAGCCTCTGCTGTGAGTGGTGGATGGAGAGCCTCTGCTGTGGGTGGTGGATGGAGAGCCGTCGCTGCTGCTGCTGGGTCCTGTAGTTCAACCCCATGGTCCTGTGTGGTTTTTTGTGCAGGCACACCTCCAGACCCACTGGTTTGCTGCTCTGTGTGCTGGGGGGCACTGTCCCCCACTTGTGTAAAACAGAGTGTAGTGCAGCACAACAGATACCACATCTTCCTAATGGTCAACCTAGCTGAGCCCTCAGGCTGTGCTGATGTGTCAAGGAACCCAATTCCGTGAACCCCATCCTGGGGCAAGAGCCCATGAATGATGCACTCGAGGGGGGTCAAGTTAGCAGTGTCATCTGCTGGGGGGTTGGCACCAACCTTCTTCCTGACATCACGCCTCAACCGGCGCCGTTTCCGTTTGCAGTCTTCCGCATCCCTGCCACAGTGGAATACCGCGTTAACCAGGTCCCTTACTGCCTCCCATTCTCTCTGCTTTGTTGTAGCAGCCAGACTCTGGCCCGTGGGAGCAGAGATGTGTGTGCCTTCGCTGTATATCCTGAACCAGCAGTTCAATTTCAGGTTCGCTGAAATTACCCTTGCGGGTGGGTGCTTGCTTTGGTGCCATTGTACCAATGCGATGCAAAGATTCGAAAATACTGAGAAAGGCGCTTAAATACTATCCCAGGGACACCCATGTAAGAACGCGATGGGCGTCCCCGAGATCAGCGTCCTAATTTCGATTATTGACAAAATTCCTAAACGTCCCCAGCTGCTCTGGGGATTTGGGCGTCCTCATTTCGATTATGGGTGAAAATGATAAATGTTCCCAGCTGCTCTTCCGATTTGGAAGTTTGCATTCCCTTTATTGGCACCTCTTTAAAATGGTTTTCTCTGTGCTTGCACTTTAGAGGATTTTCTTTAGATTATGGGGTGGTATTTCAAAGTGTTTAGCTTCAGTTATAGTAAACCTTGTTTTTGCCACTGTATGGTTTTGTAAACCTGTTTGTTTATTTGTTTTTTTTTTGTGGGGGGGGGGACCTTTTTGCCAATTCTTGCAAGATAACTGGTGTGTGGGCTTTGTACCTTTCCTTTCCAAAAGTTTCAGACTGGGTGTTAGCTGGTAGCTTTGCATATACTCTGCTTTTTGTACATGTGACCAACTCCATTTTCTACCCTTCTGGAGCTCCTTGCTGTGTGTGATGTGCTCCCTCACTGCCCTCCATTCTCTCTCTCCTTTGTTGAAGCAGGCAGCCTCTGGTCCCTTGGAGCCAACAGATTCTTGCACCAAAAGTTCAAGGTAAGCTCATACCTCTCAGCCACCTCTTCGCTTTCTGCTATGTAGGTGCTAAACAAACACCTCTTGCATCTTGCAGGATAGCTGGTCAAGAAGATTGCAAGAGACAGCAGTGGACTATAATACATTGGACTCTGAGAGCCATGATTGTTTCTATCCAATTTATTGTACAGATGTCTTGTTCTCTATTGGATACACTCAGTTGTGGCTGCCTGTAGGGTGGGGGAGGGGAAGAGACCCTGAGAATTGATGTGTGCATCCCTCATGGTCAAGGACTCCTCATTCTCTGTATGTTCTCTGCATTCAAATCTTACCTCTATTTTCACCAGGTTCATGGGTATCCACAGCTGGTAGTTTTTCTCCCGCTTTGCACCTCATGTGTCTCCCCGCTAGGTTCCATCCTTCTTTATGTAGTGAACCCCAGTCCCCTTTTATAAAGTGCCCACCCATTCTCAAGGTTGTAAGGGGTGGAAAGGGGGAGGCATATATGCACTCAATGTCTTTTACACATTATTGAACACAGTCCTACAATCCTCCATAGTTATGGAACAACAACATTTCTAAATTCTATCAAGCAAACCATTTTCTAGGTGGCCACAGGTGCGTGCCTACCATGGCCTTGAGCCCTTGAGTCATGGTGAAGGAGAGGGGTTCTGGTTACAGTTCCCTTTCTAAATTACCTGCAGGTGGCTACAGTCTTGTGCCTATATAATTCCCCTTGCCTGTGCCCTTCTGTACCTGATGTATTATATTACAATTGTGATGAAGTAAGCATCCATCTAATGCTTTTACCTTTGTTTTCCCTTTTCTCCTCAGCACTATATACCATTGCTGATACATTCTATGTGAAAACATGACCCAGCTGTTTGTAGCTCCTTCCTCATCCTCACCAATGAGGCTTGGTTGTGGGTAAGGGTGTCTGGTGATCAGAAAGCAAACATCATTTATGCACTACCTATGGTTATCTGCAAGTTTGTACTTGGCAGATCACTAGTGCTGGACAACATACCTATTACTTATACAACTCTGTGCTGTGGGCCTGAATGGTAAGGGGGGGAAAGGCTGGATGGGCATTTCTGTTCCTCAACAGAAATGCCCACCCAGCCTACCCCCCTTACCATACAGCCATGCAGTTTGGAAGGAACAGGTGGCCTTCTGTATGGCTACACCTATGACACATATGTACCAAAGTTTCTCTGTCACAGTTCACCTGTCATACAACCCAGATTGCTGACTCCCAGCATTTGATAATACCACATACGTGGTGCACAAAGTACACACACACAGACCCTGGTCAGTGCAAAAAGTGTAAAATTGTATTTAAATAAACTATATACAAATTATTTTCCTCCCAACATCATTCACCCCTCTCCTGTCCCTCCAATAGCCTTCTTAACAACTCAATCACCAGCAGCATGAACCAGCTATGGGTCTGCTGACAGTCCTCGACAGAGTGCTGCAGTACTGCCACCTCCAGCAGCAACTGGTTGACTACAGCAACCAGTTGCTGCAGGAGTTGCAGTACTGCGGCACTGTTGTCTATAGGTGGTGGTGGTGTTGTTGCTGGGGCTGGGACTGGTGGTGTTGCTGGGGCTGGTGGGTGATTCTCCTCCTCCTCCTCCTCCTCCTCCACAGGAGTTATATATGTCCATTGTTGTTGTTCCTCCTCCTCCCGCTGCTCAATCTCCTCTTCCTGTGCCACTGGTGCTGTGGTCGCCGCCTCCTCCTCCTTCTGTTGCTGCTGCTACTGCCACCCTGTGCATGTAATAGGATTGTCTTTGAGATCAGCACATCCAACATGGCTTGCATATTGCAGGAGCTGGCTGGCCTGAGGCAGGGGATGAGGAAAGGTGTGGTAAGCCCTGGGCTATGCCCATGGGGTGTGAGATGCATTAGATGACATGACAGGTATAGCTGGGTCGCCCATCCAGGACCCAGCCAGGCTCAACTCTGCTTAGGTGCCTCTTCCTCCACACGACTGTTGCCTTCACTCCACAGCAATCTGGCTCCTCTGAGCCTTGGCTCCAGGCCTTGTGAACTCCCAGGACTTCCTCCTCCCTCTGTTCCTTTCACAGAGGCACATTCAAAGCCCAATGTTTATAAGTAAGAGCATTTATTTTCTTGCTTCAAATCAACAAAACACCCTTCACTCCAGGTTGTTTAGGCTAGCAGCCCAGAGCACAATTCAGGTTCAACACAGTCAAATTCAGGTTCAAAAACAGTCCATATAACTTCACTTCACTTTAGCTCAGATTACTTCACTTAGGGAACAGTACATTATCAGAGGGAAAAACCAAATAGCTTGGTAGGTTTCAGCCCAGACCTTTTTAGTATGAAACAGTTTACACAGTCTTTCTTGCACCTTCTTACAGCATGGTTACACAGCTTTATTCCCACCTGGTTCAGGCTGGGGTTTCAATTGTGCCCAGCTCTCTTTTCCTCCCACAGGCTGCACCTGTTTCCTCTTTAGTAGAGATTTCCCCCAGTGCCTCAGCCTCTCTCCTCTGGTCTTCCACCAGTCTCTCCAAGGTACAGCTAGCCACCTTCTTACAGCAGCTTTTTGGGTTTGAGCCAGGGCTCCAATCTTCATCTGTTCCTCCCCTAGTCCTTCAATAATCTCCATTTTATCCTCCTCTTCAACTTCCCCCACCCCCAATCTCTCCAGCTGGCCCTCATCACCTTCCTCAGAGACCATTTCCCAATCTTCTATCTCCTCCCCTAACTCTTACACAGCCGGGTGGGGAAGAGAAGGATTCTGGGACTGGTAGTTCCTCCCCTTCTTCCTTAACCCAGCCAACCTCTCTGCCTCCGGTAGCCCAGCTTTCTGAATGTGGGTGTTGTGCACATGAAATCTGCCCCGTTGGGATTCCCCGGCTCCCTGTACCCCCTTTCTTCGTGCCTTCCCGGATCCCCTTTCACCCGCACTCTCACACAGGGAACCCTGGAAGCTGGTGTGACATAGAGTACACAGGATGTGTTGGCAGACCACACTCATTGGTCAAAAGCATGTTTGCATTATGATTTGTGACTATGGTTGGCTGACCATTTTTTTTTTTTTTTTTTGGGGGGGGAGCACATAGCTTTAATATGAGGCAATGACATCCACTAAGAGTAGGACCTCAGGCAGGAATACCATGAAACAGTATCCACCCCAGAAAGGGGGATACAGAAGTGAGGCATGTCATCTCATTCATCTCAGAGGAGGTTAGTTGGAAGTTGCAGCCACACTCATGGGAGGGTAGCTGCAACCTCAGGCCTTGATCTGGGACAGAGGTGTTATGACTTACTAGTTGCCTATTAGCCACATGGAAACATATTGTACACGACATTTGCATTATTAAATAAATACATTTACAAATGAGTACAGGTGCCCTGTTTTTAATACTTACGTCGAGCCCTGAGGCGCTGTCACACTGTTCTGATCATGTCAGGGTTCTCCCGCTTTATTCTGCGGAATCTGCGCCTCAGGGACTCAAGGTCCCTCCAAATACCAAATCTTCTGCAAGATATAAGTTTGTTCACCAGGAGTCAGGGAATGGCCCTTCTTGACTTCAGCACACAAATTCATTTGGAAATCAAATAGGAGAGACAGACAACACTGATTGGGGGGGGGGGGGGGCATTACATTGGTACAGATGAAGTCATTGAGGTGGACATGAGGTCAGAGAGTGCAGTTTGTGTGCAGTATTGTAGGGATAGTAACATAGTAACATAGTAGATGACGGCAGAAAAAGAACTGCACGGTCCATCCAGTCTACCCAACAAGACAAACTCATATGTGTACACCTTACCTTGATTTGTACCTGCCTTATTCAGGGCACAGACCGTACAAGTCTGCCCAGCAGTACTTCCCGCCTCCCAACCACCAGTCCCGCCTCCCATCACCGGCTCTGGCACAGACCGTATAAGTCTGCCCACCACTATCCTCGCCTCCCAACCACCAACCCCTCTTCCCCCCACCTGCTCCGCCACCCAATTTTGGCTAAGCTTCTGAGGATCCATTCCTTCTGCACAGGATTCCTTTATGCATATCCCACGCACGTTTGAATTCCGTTACCGTTTTCATCTCCACCACCTACAGCGAGAGGGCATTCCAAGCATCCACCACCCTCTCTGTGAAAAAATACTTCCTGACATCTTTCCTGAGTCTGCCCCCCTTCAACCTCATTTCATATCCTCTCGTTCTACCCCCTTCCCATCTCCGGAAAAAATTTGTTTGCGGATTAATACCTTTCAAATATTTGAACATCTGAATCATATCACCCCTGTTCCTCCTTTCCTCCAGGGTATACATGTTCAGGTCAGCAAGTCTCTCTTCATATGTCTTGGAACGCAAATCCCATACCATTCTCGTAGCTTTTCTTTGCACTGCTTCCATTTTTTTAACATCCTTCGCAAGGTACGGCCTCCAAAACTGAACACAATACTCCAGGTGGGGGCTTCACCAACGACTTGTACAGGGGCATCAACACTTCCTTTCTTCTGCTGATCACACCTCTCTCTATACAGCCTAGCAACCTTCTCGCTACGGCCACCGCCTTGTCACACTGTTTCGTTGCCTTCAGATCCTCAGATACTATCACACCAAGATCCCTCTCCCCCTCAGTACCTATCAGACTCTCACCGCCTAACACATAAGTCTGTCTTGGGTTTCTACTCCCTAAGTGCATCACTTTGCATTTCTTCCCATTGAATTTTAATTGCCAAACCTTAGACCATTCTTCTAGCTTCCTCAGATCCTTTTTCATGCTTTCCACTCCCTCCTGGGTGTCCACTCTGTTGCAAATCTTAGTATCATCCGCAAATAGGCAAACTTTACCTTCTAACCCTTCGGCAATGTCACTCACAAATATATTGAACAGAATCGGCCCCAGCACCGATCCCTGAGGCATTCCACTACTCACCTTTCCCTCCTCTGAGCGAACTCCATGTACCACCACCCTCTGTCGTCTGTCCGTCAACCAGTTCCTAATCCAGTTCACCACTGGATGTGGGAATGCTTTTCCTTTCTAGTACATAGATTCTATTAATGAATGTTCATGTGCACATATCACTGATTACCCTTGAATGCAGACTACAGTTTGTGCTTACATTGCTGAGGGAGCTCTTATATGTGTAGCTACAGGAGGGGGACCTGATAGCCCAGGAGGGGGAGGGGGGAAGCAAACACTTACCTTTCCAACCTGTCTCTTATTTGACAGTAGGCTTGAATAGAGACAGTCCTGGGGGCAGGTGGTGGTGGTGCATAAAAAGAGTGTGCTGGTGCTTTAGGCAAAGGTGCACCAGGCACAAACTTTCAGCATTGATGAAATTTGGCTCGTGCCTCAGATCCATGTTTCTCAGTGAATAACCGTTGGAAAACGTGTATCACCTTATATGGACGCCCATGCGTGATGGACATCCTTACACGCACAGTTCCATATATGGATGACCATCTCATATATGGACAGGTCAGCACGTGGATGTCCTGGCATATATAATGGGTCCGCACATGGACGGCCATCACGCATGGAAGTCCATGGCGTGCATGGACTGTCGTCACACATGCAGGGCCTTATCTGGGTGAGTACGTCTTCACACATGCGGAGTCTTCCTTATATGGATCATTATAAAGTGTGCGAACCTCTTCATATATACACAATAAAATATGTATGTTCCTTATATTTCCCATAGCTGCATTTTCTGCAAGTACAGTGCATGTAGTTGCGGACATCCAGGTACGGAAAATATAAGGAAAATTCATAGTGATAAATACAGTAACAAGGACGTGTTTCTTGCAGAACTGCCAAAAGACGTCTCTCTTACAGGCCCACCGTCCTTCAGCGGGCCTAGTAAGATGGATGTCCTTTGGAAGTCCTGCAAGAAACACGTCCTTGTTACTGTACTTTATACTTATGAATTTTCCTGCTTCCCAATGGCTTGATTTTGTGCATTTTTCACTTGGATGCTTTAAAAAAATGGACCTAAAAGATACATGCACAGAGCACACAAACATCTAGTAAGTGGCCATTAAAAAATAAATAAAAAGGATAGATGTTTTGAAAATTGCTATATTCACCACTTAGATTTTGGACATTTTGAGCAGAACATCCATAGTCTGACTTAGACTTCATATTAAAAATGCCCCTCCATACCAACTAAGCTGCTCAAGTGCCTACTTGTTTCAAATTCAATTAGAAAGAAAATCATTGTCCATGTCTCTTACCCAGAGGAGTATATTTGCAGTAGTCGGGCTAAATGAAAAGAGCTAAGCACAGAGGAAAAATTTCAGAAAAACTGTAAATAAATGATTATGTTTATGTTAATTTAAAAACTTGATGGATCGTCAGTTCTTGTGCCAATGTCATTATCATTGCCTCAGTAGAGGTCAGTCCAAATTAGCTAGCTGTCTAAAGAAACTGCTAAACCAAAATATGCAAAGCACAGTTACTTCATAGCATTACTTGACAGCTACTGTATCTAAGGAAATGCAGATGAAATGCCTTATTATATTAAAAATCCAAGACCTGACTGCCTCACCGTCTAACCTTCGTAGATTAGGAACATATATAATAATATTTTATGGGTTATATCACCTCTACTGTCAGCATTTCATTGGAGGAAACATAGGAGATAGAATTCAAAGCATACCCAAACAATGAAGGAAAGTCAAAAAAAGCACAAGGAGCCTTCAAGAATGGGGGCATCAAGTCAGAACTTTATTAAACAGACCCAACACGATCCGTGTTTTGGTGAAACTACCTGTGTCAGGGGTTTAAGTAAAAAAAAAAATTCATAGATATAAAAATTCAGTGTTGGTTCTGTTTAATAAAGTTCTGACTTGATGCCCCCATTCTTGAATGTTCCTTGTGCTTTTTTTGGCTTTCCAGCATTTCTTTGGAGATCATTAAAGTGCCACCAAAATTATATACATTTTTTTCCAGAATACACTTTTTTAAAAGTCTTGAGAATCTGTAGGTTATTTCTCTGAATAATATTTAAGTAGAACAAATCATTTAGAACTGGCAATGCCAGTAACAATATTCAAAGGTCTGTGTTAGAGCTTTTTTTTTTTTTAACAAAACAAAACCTTGTGGGAAATCCCATGCATGAGACCAATTATTTATCCTCCTGTCTAAATTTCTCTTGTTGCAAGAATTTATTTCACAATATGAATATCTGAGGACTTAAGAACTGTAGGCAATAATTCAGCTCATAAATTAACTGATTCTGCATTATAGGGGGCAATATGGTCACAATTGATGTGAAGAGCCACCACTGGGCAGTATAATAGAACAGATGAAGGTGTTCACAGCTTTTTGTTCAGATATAGTCAATGAAAACTGTCAATTTGGTGAGTGCATACACAAGCAAACATGATATTTTGGTCATTCACTTTGAGTTCTCTGGGTTGATAGTTGAATAAAACAGATAGGCCCTAAATGCTTAAGTAACTTTTTTGCTTGCTCTCATTAATGGTAAGGTGCCAACCTGCACCTTTTCTTATTTACAATCTCTCTAGTTAATTTAAAAGAGGGAAAACTCTTATGCTTTCAAATCTTCCTCTGTTCCAGACCTATTTCACTAGTCAGACAAAGAAAGCTGCAGAGATCATTGGGGTCTGCTGATTGGCTTATCATTGACAGTGATTGCATTTCTCACATTTATAATGCCTGCAATTCATAGTGACTTCAAGCAATAAACAGAGAATTTTTAAACAAATTGTGTGAACTGTCTCTCAGATCACAGGATATAGTAGACGTCCTGCCGTATTTTCAAAGCACAAAGACTTACACATTTGCCTAGTAACCTATGGAACTTTGTAAGTCTAAGTGCTTTGAAAATTAGCCCCATTGGGTAAGATCTAATTGTAAAAAAATGGTGTACTATGCAAACAGTATATCATAAGTATATATTGCCATACCGGGACAGACCAAAGGTCCAACAAGCCCAGCATCCTGTTTCCAACAGTGGTCAATCCAGGTCACAGGTACCTGGTAAGATCCCAAAACACTACAATACATTTTATGCTGCTTATTCTAGAAATACCGAATGGGAGATGTTGCTTTCTAATTTTAAATCTTCCATGAAGTTAGAGATGAACAGTTCAGCACTGATTGAATATTGTAAGGCAGAACAAATCCCTCGGGGCTTGAGAATCAATAAGGCTCCACAAATTTTTAAAGAACATGATGATTTCATTTTAAAATGGAACATGATACTCAACAAGTGCTCACTGGATCTTATGTTGTTGATTATTGAACAATCCAGAACTGTTCTACAACATGAAAAAGAGTTGCTCGATAAAGAAGTGAATCAGCTAAAAGTAGGTATTTCTGATCATGTGTTCCAGCTGAAATATACTCAACTGAAGGAATCCTTAGAATCGTTTAAAGAGCAGTTGAGGAAGTCTAAGATCAAAAAGTTGAATAGAGATAAGAATGACTATATTAAACAAACTGTATACCCTTGGACTAAAATCCGAGCACATCAAGACACTACAAGACCTGATAGTGATAATACAGTGACGGTTCCAAAAAGAGTGGCTTTTGAATTCTCTGACAGCATGTCGAGCGGTAGTGAGCAAGATAATAATTTTTTAGACAACAGACAAGGGATAAGATCACGGGGCAGGAGAGGACGCAGAGGGGGATACCGGGGACCACCCAGATCCAGACCACAAACGAGGTCACAATTTTGAACCAAATTAATGTGGTAAACCTCTCAGATATCCCTTTAACTACGGCGCAAACATCATTGTTATCCAAGGGACTATCGTATGTACCCACTAATATCTTTGATCCCTTTCAATTTCGTGTGGATTTAGAAAAATGTATTAGAAGTCTACAACTAAAAATTTATTTTGCTGGCTCGCACAATGATGAACCATGCTCAAGAGTCTTTAATAAATCTCAATGGTCTCCTCCGATCCCAGTAGATCCGGTAGTGAATGCCTTTAAACAGATGGTTTTACGTGATGTACAGAAGTTTTTTTCCAAAGAATTTCAACAGGCTCGCAATAATTTGGCTTTCAATGAACGAAGAGCCCTTATAGAATTGAAGAACAATGCTGATATTATTATCAAAAAGGCAGACAAAGGTGGAGCAGTGGTTGTACAAAATAAGTCTCAATATATAACCGAAGCGGCAGTACAACTTTCCGATAAATCAGCTTATGTCGAATTGCAACATGACTGCACGCTTCAGTTACAACAATTGATACATGACATCACGAAGGAAGGCCTAGAAGTTGGCTACTTGACTACCAAAGAATTTCAATTTCTGAATAATAAAACCCCCATGATTCCGGTGATGTATTTATTACCGAAAATCCACAAAGACATGCATAAACCACCTGGTAGACCAGTCATCTCTTCAAGGGGTTCGCTTTTGGAACCGATCTCGATTTATTTAGATTCATTTTTGAGAGATAAGGTCCAACAATGTCCTTCATATATCAAAGATACTAATCATTTTTTGCAAGTGCTACGTGATGTAGATTTACCATCTATGAATTGCTTAATGGTTACATTCGATATTAAATCTTTGTACACGATGATCCCACAGGATGAACTGATTGAAGTGGTTTATGTAGTGTTGGAAGGTAGATTGAGACCACATGAAGTACCAACCAAATTTTTGATGTCTCTACTTAAAATAGCTTTGTGTAAGAATTTTTTCAAATTTGGCAATAAATTATATTTGCAAATTTCTGGTGTAGCCATGGGTGCTACTTTTGCCCCGACTTTGGCCAATTTATACATGGCAGCGTTTGAAACTAAATGGTTATCTAATTCACCATTCACTCAGAATATTCTGATTTGGCTTAGATACATCGACGATGTCTTTGTGTTATGGAGAGGCACTGTAAATGAATTAAATGATTTCCATCAATGGCTTAACAGTTGTCATCCACGTATACAGTTTACAATTACCTTTTCAGATAACAAGCTTCATTTTTTGGATGTGGAAATTATTTTAAAAGATCAGATGTTCCATACCAACGTATACACTAAGCCCACGGATCGCAACACAATCTTAGAATTTAGTAGTTGTCATCCTAAAACTCTTCGCAAAAGTTTGCCTTTTTCCCAATTTTTACGTTTCAAGCGAATATGTTCTGATGCAACTGATTTTCGTCAGCAATCCCATATATTTGGCCATAAATTATTACATCGTGGCTATCCGTAGACTGTTCTTAAACAAGCATATACTAGAGCTAAATATACTAATCGTGATTTATTATTACAAAAACCGCCGGCAACATCACAAGATGATTTAGTCATGACTTTTATCATGAGATATATACAAGGAGGGGAAACAGCAGCCCAAATCATTAAAAGACATTGGGACATCATACGGTGAACCCTACAACGGCAGCCACAAAAGATGCAATAAGAGTGGTTGTAAGACTTGCCCGCTTTCGATTGAGACCTCTAATTTCTGCCATAATGGCCAGACTTTTCAACTGAGACATCAAACCACTTGTCGGACTACACACATCATATATTATATCAGATGTCCGTGCAATAAGGTATATATTGGTAAATCCAATAGATCATTAAATGCCAGAATGGTGGAGCATAGATCGAGAATTTCCACAAACTGTGTTGGTGCTCCATTGGTACAACATTGCATTACAAAACAACACACTATCGATTCTTTAAGATGTATGGCAATAGATCATATTATTCCAAACACCCGAGGCGGCAACATCAACAGATTATTGCTGCAAAAAGAAACGCAGTGGATTTATCGTTTAAATACAGTTGAGCCGCTTGGATTGAATTCTCATTTACATTGGAACTGTTTCTTTTAAACCAACAGCTGACTGTGACGTATGTCCAGAGGGGTGTGGTTTATAGACTTTAAAACTAAAACGCCAGCGACATTTTGACTGGTCGTACAACGGTATCAGTCTCTGTTGAAGTAAGTCCAGTGAACGCCTTGAGTTACAACAGATGGTAGGCTTAAATTATGATGTTATTGTTGTTTAAATTTTGTTCTCCTTGGTTTAGAAAGATTGGCCCTTGAGAAAGCAGTTGACCGCGAAACAGGGTCCTGTCGGGCTTACAGGAGTACCGGAGATTGTACGTGTATGGGGAACAGTGGATCCGGGAAATCTAACAGGCTCCAACCCACATACGATAAGCTCTAGCCCATCAAGACGGTGAAAAATATATTGAGCTATCAAGTTAAGTTGACTTTTGCATTACCAATTAGTGATTGCAACAGTTTTACAATTTTTTGAAGTAGTGCACAACAAAAAAATGTGTTTTAAAAAAATAGTTTGAGTGTAGTAATGTATGGACACGTAGATATGTAGGTTTCCACACGATGCAAACTATGTGCACTATTGGTTGGTAGGAGGTGGTCTGTGATTATACCAATTCACAAGCTTGAGTGCTGCTATAGCACATTGACATTAGTTTGTCGCTGTGATTGTATGAGACACCTCCAAATAATCAACATTTTTCTGTTGCTTCAGAGCTGCTTTGTCTATTGTTGTTTGTGTATTTTTACAAAGATATTCTCGACTTAGCAGAGCCATTTTTTGTTTTTCTTTTTTGATATTCTAGAAATAAGCATTGGCTTTTCCCCAAGTCCATTTTAATAATAGTCTATGGACTTTTCCTTTAGGAAGCCATCTAAACCTTTTTTAAACCCTGCTAAGCTAACCACTTTTACTACATTCTCTGGCAATAAATTCTAGAGTTGAATTACATGTTGAATGAAGAAATATTTTCTCCAATTGGTTTTACATTTACTACTTTCTAGCTTCATTGTGTGCCCCCTAGTCCTAGTATTTTTGGAAAGAATAAACAAGTGATTCACATCTACCCGTTCCACTCCACTCATTCTTTTATAGACCTCTATCATATCTCCCCTCAGTCATTTTTTCTTTAAGCTGAAGAGCCCTAGCTGCTTTAGCCTTTCCTCATAGGCAAGTCGTCCCATCCCCTTTATCATTTTCGTCACCCTTCTCTGTACCTTTTCTAATTCCACTATATCATTTTTGAGATGCGGGTGACCGGAATTGAACACAATATTCGAGGTGCGGTCGCTCCATGGAGTGATAGAAAGGCATTATAATGTCCTCATTTTTTCCCATTCCTTTCCTAATAACACCTAACATTCTATTTGATTTCTTAGTGGCCGCAGCGCACTGAGCAGAGGGTTTCAATGTATAATCAACGATGATGCCTAGATCCCTTTCCCGGTCGGTGGCTTCTAATGTGGAACTTTGCATTACATAAATATAATTCAGGTTCCTCTTTCCCACATGCATCACTTTGCACTTGCTCACATTAAATGTCATCTGCCATTTAGATGCCCAGTCTCCCAGTCTCATAAGGTCCTCTTGTAGTTTTTCAAAATCCTTTTGCACAAGATGGAGGTCTGAATCTCGGGAGCATACCGGGTTCTGGAGTTTCTTCTTTGTATTTTTCCTCTCTGATGCCTCACTCTAAGTGAAAGGGGATGGTTAAAGGCAAACTGCCGCTGGCCAGAACCTCTTCCCCAGTTCAGCAGACACTAGACCGGTAAGCGATGAGTCACCCGCTGTAAACCAGGGTAGCGAACTCTGCTCAGAGCACCGACGGAGGATCGTAATCCCTCCTGGGGTCAGAAATAACTCTATCATCCCCAGAGCTGAACCCACTTCCATGCCCTATGATATTTAGGAGCACGGCAGGAAACCCAGCTGAAACAGAATCTGTTATCAGCATGACCCAGACCGGTGGTGCAGTGCCCAAATTTGCAGAGAGAGAGAGTAAATCAGGAGCCTGGGGCTCCCGTGGTGGCTTCATTGGAGTCCATCTGGAAGGCAATTCAAGATTTGACTGAAGCGGTAACAAAATCAGTGCAAGATACCTCTCTTCTCCTGAGTAAAGTGGACAATTTGACTCTATCTAGCTAAGCAATCTTCACAGACACAGCTAGAGGCTAATAATTTAAAATCTACAATGGAAGTCTTGGTAAAAGACAAGACCTCGATCAATCAAAAAATAGAGCAAATTGAGAACTATAATAGGCATTTGAATCTTCGTGTATTGAATTTTCCCAGAACCATAGTTATAAGCCGGATTGAATTCTTCAAGAAATATCTTCTTGAAATGTTGACATTTTCTTCTTAAGTGATTCTTCTTTTTAATAAGATTTACTATCTTCCTATTTATTCTCCAGCTGGGGTAGAGCCTGTGGGTTCTGGAGATTTAGTTCAGAAACAAGATATTGAAACTGGAATCCAAGATCTTTCCGCATTATTGGAGGACTCCCTGTCTGATGTTTCTAAGCGAGGGACATTAATTGTCTCATTTGTATTTGAACAACATCTTAATGCTGTAATGAGACTATACTTCAAGAACTCTTATAGACCATTTTGTGGTCATAGAGTATGGCTATATCCGGATGTACCAAAGGCTACACAAGACAGAAGCTATTCTTGGCTCTTAGAGAAGAGACGAGGGCTCTAGGTGCATCGTTTTTACTTGCATATCCATGTAAATATTTAGTTCGCTATTTGGGTATTATGTTCCCAGAGCAATTGTGAACCTTTTTGGATATGAAGAAACTTTCCGGTGGACTGAGAGAATCAACTAGTAAAGGTATGAAAAATCTGTGGGATTAACCGAGTTAAACTATTGCTTCTATTTCATTTTTTACCTTATTTTGATCTCCTCATCTTTATTTCACCTCCCCCCCCCCATTCCTTTTTGAGGTCTAAGGAAAAGAATTTGTGATTATTTTTTATGTTTTTTCCTTCTGTTTTTTTTCCTTCTCTGTATTTCATTATTCAAGTGTCACTTGTAAGAAATTTCATTTGTTATAAATATATAAAAAAATCCTTTTGCAATTTAACAACTTTGAATAACTTTGTGTCCTCAGCAAATTTAATTACCACAGTAGTTACTCCCATCTCTAGATCATTTATAAATATGTTAAAAAGCAGCAGTCCCAGCACAGACCCCCGGGGAACCCCCACTATCTACCTTTCTCCATTGAGAATACTGACCATTTAACCTTACTCTCTGTTTTCTATCTTTTAACCAGTTTTTAATCTACAATGGGACACTATCTCCTATCAGAAGTATAGTTACTATGATAATTTCTATCCTAGCATGTTTATAATAAGGGTGACTTTGAAATTATTGTAAACTCTTTGGAGGTCAGTTAAGTAAAGGTCACCTAAACTTAAGCACTTAAATTTTGTGTGTAAAGCGTGAATTCTATAAAGGCAATTAAGCGCATAATTGCCCTTCCTAGCATAAGATAGCATTTATGCATCAAGAATTAGGTGTAACCAATTACACCATGTCAATGGAGGAGTAAATGTGTGCACCTAAATGAGGCACATGTGTAACTGATGCTATGTATAAAGTATGTGCTAGAATTCCAATTCCCTTTCCCATTCCCTAGAATAGTCAGTCGGTCTATGACCCACCCTTGACTCTCCCACATGAACATTCCATGTACAGTTATACACTAGACAATTTACATATATACTTTATAGAATAGTGGCTTAACTCATTTACATGTGTAACTGCAAATTAGTGCCTATTAGTACTAGTTTATTGATAGTTATATATGTAAACTGTACTATTCTACAACCTGTCGTTAAATCATCCATATTACCTGAAGATTAGAGGGTGGACAATGTAATGCTGATTTTTAAAAAGGATTCCAGGTGTGATATGTGAAATCACAGACCAGTAAGCCTGACTTCAGTGCCATGGAAAATAGTGGAACCTATTATAAAGAATATAATTACAGAACACATACACAAACATGGTTTAATGGGACAGAGTCAGCATGGGTTCAGCCAAGGAAAGTCTTGCCTCATCAATTTTCTTCATTTCTTTGAAGGTGTAAATAAATATAGATAAAGATGAGCTGGTTGATGTAGTTTATCTAAATTTTAAGAAAGCTTTTGACAAAGTTCTTCATGAGAGACTCCTGAGAAAATTAAAAAGTCATGGGATATGAGACAATTAGGAATTGGTGAATTAGGAATTGGTTATTGGACAGAAAACAGAGGGTAGGGTTAAATGGTCATTTTCCTCAATGAAGGAGGGTAAGTAGTGGAGTGTCATAGGGATCTGTACTGGGACCGGTGCTATTTAACATATTTTTAAAAGATCGAGAAAATAGAACAACAAATAATTTTGCAGATAACACAAAACTATTTAAAGTTGTCAAAACATATGCAGATTGTGAAAAATTGCAGGAAGACCTTTGGAAACTGGAAGACTGGACATTGAAAAGGCAGATGAAATTTAATGTGGACAAATGTAAAGTGATGCACATTGTGAAGAATAATCAGAATCATAGTTACCTGATGCTAGGATCCACCTTAGGAGTCAGTACTCAAGAAAAAGGATCTAGGTGTCATTGTAGACAATATGCAGAAATCTTCTGTCCAGTGTGTGGTGGCAGCCAAAAAAGCAAACAGAATGCTAGGAATTATTAGGAAAGGGATGCAAAATAAGACCAAGAATATTATAATACTTCTGTATCACTCCATGGCGTGACTTTACCTTGAGTACTGTGTTCAATTCTGGTCACCATATTTCAAGTAAGATATAGCAGAATTAGAAATGGTTCAAAGAAAAGTGATCAAAATATTAAAGGGGATGGAACTCTTCCCATATGAGGAAATGCTAAAGAGGTTAGGGCTCTTCAGCTTGGAAAAAAGACAGCTGAGGGAGGATATGATTGAGGTCTATAAAATCCTGAGTGGTGCAGAACGGGTATAAGTGAATCGATTTTTCACTCTTTCAAAAAGTACAAAGACCAGGGGACACTCAATGAAATTACATGGAAATACCTTTAAAACAATTAGGAGGAAATATTTTCTCTCAACGAATAGTTAAGCTCTGGAACTCTTTTCTGGAGGATGTAGTAACAGCGGTTAGCGTATCTGGGTTAAGAAAAGGTTTGAAGAAGGTCCTGGAGAAAAAGTCCATAGTCTGTAGTTGAGGTGAACATGGAAAAGCCATTGCTTGCCCCGGGATTGGTAACATGGAATGATCATAGTAACTGGGCTTCTGCCAGGTACTTGTGACCTGGATTTGCCACTGTTGGTTACAGGATACTGGGCTAGATGGACCATTGGTCTGACCCACTATGGCTATTCTTATGTTCTTATGTACATACTGTATGTAGTTGTGCATGTAACTGTTCACACCATTTATAGAATTAGAAGGTTTGTTTTTGTAATCAATCAGCAAAACAGATGAACAGACCTCATGAAAATGATGTATCCATTCAAATAAATCCTTTACTAACCATAGTGTTTCATTCTAACAGGGATTTTGATTCATTAGGATGAAGTTAAATTTCAAACAATTTTCATTATAATAAATTTAAAAATGCATGGTGTCATTATTTATTGATTATATGATTGATTGCTACAATATGTTAACAGTTATCTATGTTCATAATATGATAGAACAGAAAAAGTTGATGTATCCAAAGAGAATACGTTTTATGCTCTTACATTGCTTTTCAACACGGGAAAAGTTCTTATAGTCTTATTATGATCTGTATCCTGGTAGTGTTGCAACTCTAAAGTCTATGATGCACTATCTTTTGATTAATGGTGTTTCCTTACACAGTAGCAGTAGAATGTACATTAAAGGTGATCAAAGGGCTATGGATGGACTCAGTATACGAGGAAGAGATGCAATAGAATATTCAAGTCTGAACCTGAAAATACTGGCATTACTTTAGAAAGATAATGACTATATTCAGATTTCAACATATACAGTATACAAAAAAGCAGCTGGATTTCACCACCCTCTGTGTAATTTCTTGCCCCACTTCAGCATGCCCTAAATCCTTCCCCACCTTGAAGAAATAAATTCTGGCTGAAAAGTAAACTGCACAATTTATAGAACAGTACCTAGGCCTACACTACTGTGTTTGTAAGTTTGCCATAGTCTACATTGTGGGTTTTACAACTTGTTCAAAATTCTGCTTCCTATTTGATTACTAGGTGTCAATATTTTGAACATATTGCTCTACATTTGAGAGCATTACAATAGCTGCTCATTGTTTACAGGATGCATTTTAACAGACTGTAGTTGATGTTACAGACCTTCCAGGGGGATGGTACCTGATATATATGTAATGTTGGCTCATCAGCCAGCTCATACTTTGCGATCAGCTGATAAGTTGATAATTATTCCTCTTCCATTTAAGGTTTGGCTGTTGTCATCTACGGCAAGGTTTTTTTTTTTTGACATATGGTCCTACAATTTGGAAAGCTCTGCCTCGGACTTTTGGACTCATTTTCAAAAGAGAAGGATGCCCATCTTTCGACATAAATCGGAAGATGGATGTCCTTCACACAGAAACTTCCAAATCGGTATAATTGAAAGCCGAATTTGGACATTCCCAACTGCACTCCATTGCAGGGACGGCCAAAGTTCAAGGGGGCGTGTTGGAGGCATAGCAAAGGCGGGACTTGGGCATGCCTAACACTTGGACATCCTTGACCCATAATCGCAAAAAAGAAGGATGTCCCTGACGAGCACTTGGATGTTTTCACCCAGACCTGTTCTTATTACGACTAAGGCACAAAAAGGTGTCTGAACTGACCAGATGACCACTGGAGAGAATTGGGATTGACCTCCCGTTACTCCCCCAGTGGTCACTAACCCCCTCCCACCCTCAAAAACATCTGTAGAAATATTTTGTGCCAACCTCTATGCCAGCCTCAGATGTCATACTCAGGTCCATGACAGCAGTATGCAGGTCCCTGGAGCAGTTTTAGTGGGTGAGTGCACTTCAGACAGGCGGACCAAGCACCATCCCCCCCCACCTATTACGTTTGTGGAGGAAACAGCAAGCCCTCCAAAACCCACCACAAACCCATCTAGGTAGCCCCCTTCATCCATAAGGGCTATGGTAGTGGTGTACAGTTGGGGGTAGTGGGTTTTGGGGGCTCAGCACACAAGGTAAGGGAGCTATGTTCCTGGGAGCATTTTATGAAGTCCACTGCAATGCCACCTAGGGTGCTCGGTTGGTGTCCTGGCATGTCAGGGGGACCAGTGCACTACAAATGCTGGCTCCTCCCATGACCAAATGGCTTGCATTTGGTCACTTCTGAGATGGACATCCTTGGTTTCGAAAATCGCCGAAAATCAGAAACATCAATGTCTAACAATGTCCAAATCTAGGGATGGCAAAATTTAAGGATTTGGACGTCCCTGATGGTATTTTCGAAACGAAAGATGTGCGTCCATCTTGTTTCGAAAACACGGTTTTCCCTGCCCCTGGATTGGGACGTTTTGCAAGGATGTCCAAATCGAAACTTGAATGTCCCTTTTGAAAATGCCCCTCCATGTCTTTCTATAGGGCAGTTAAGACAGGACTCAATAAATACCTGTGGTAGGTCACCATAGTGCCAGGAAATTGTACCATGATGTCTGAGATTTCAATTCCAGCACACAGCTTTACAGTTTGCTAGCCTTAGATGCACTTACAGATTGTTCAGCATATTTTGCTCAAAACATGCATATTTATTGAAAATATTTGCCTTTACACAAGTCAGACACATTTCTTGGCTAGATTTTGTGACTCCTGAGGCAGGCATTTACCACTAAAATATAGATCTTTGATGAGTTTTACAATATTTATATGTTCATTGCAAACTCCTTTTTGTATCTAATAGAATCAGGCAATGATTTTATGTATTTTATTGGTTTAGAAAATTTTCCATCATTAATTTTTTGTTACCCCCCCCCCCCCCCCCCACACACACACACACACACTCTTGTTCTTTTGATTGTAATTTCAACTCTCCAGCTATTTTGTTTCTTTTGGAGAGCTCCCTTAAAAACTGTACATCTCCCACTTCTATACCATGAGTTGGATATCTGTAAGCTTGAACCACATGGTGCAGGAAGTTCAGGAAATCTCATTATGTCAAGTCATTTAGGCTCAGTTTCACAGAGAGCAGAATTGTGATGCAGATGTGATGCACAAATGGGAGACACAGAGGAGCATTTTCAATATGACATCTAAGTCCAACTTTGGATGTTTTGCAGTAAATGTCCTAAATCCAAATAGCAAATGTAACCATTTTTGAAACCATAAAGCGTCTCTTTGTTTGTTTTCAAAAATACCGTTTGTAACAAGGTTTTGTGCTCTTCATATTTATCTTTTCAGGCCATTTAAAATAAAAACCGCTACACAAGTGAAAAACATAGAAGGAGGAGGTATGAGTCTGGGTCCACCTGTCAGTGCACTGCACCTACTACTACACTATTCCGGGGACCTGCATGTGGCTCTAATGGACCTGGCTATAACATCTGAGGCTGTCAGAGAGGCTGGCGAGTGCTATTTTTATTCACATTTTTTGGGGTGGGAGGGGGTCAGTGACCACGGGAGAAGTAAGAGGGAGTCATCCTTGAATCCCTCCAGTGGTCATCTAGGGCACCTTTTTGTGTCTTATTCATTATAAAAACAGGTCTAGACCAAAACGTGGAAGTTTTCGCCCTAGATGTTTTGGTTTTGTTCCATTATGGCTGTATAACATCAGTGTTAGGCAAACCCTGAGCCCACCTTAATCATGTCTTTGAAATGCCCCTGAAATGCCCTCTTGTGATTTGTACGTACTGCAGATGAAATGTGGGTAAACATCTACAAACAGGTTTTGAAAATACCGATTTAGACGTTTGGAGAAGAAATCCGTTCAAACAGTGCTTTATGACATTTTTTGGACATTTTTCTCTTTTAAAAGTGAGTCCCACAGTATTTCTGAGACAGTTCTGCAAATGGCAAGGCAAGTGGAAGAGATTTGGTGTAAGCTGGGAGTGTATGAAAGAGAGAAACTGGATGAAAGCTGTGGAGGTGGATATGATAGTGAAAGAGAGAGAGAGAGAGAGAGAGAGAGGGACTGAGTGAAGACTTAGGGAGGGAATGAGATGAAAGACTGGTGGGGATCCAGGCCACTGTGATATATGAAACAAAGAGGGGCATGGCCATAGGTGTGGAATGGGAAGACGCCGCTAGATTGGCGAAACATGGCCCATGTAGGGAACTTGGGAAGTTGTGTTGTCTTTATTGGATGTTTTGAATGAAGAAGTTTTGCATTATAAAAAAGCTATACACTAACCAGGAATCTGCATGAAACAATTTATATACACCACTGACTGCATCAACCCCACTGATTAAGCTAAGTAATAGCGCTATTTGTATAAGCAATTTTTGTTTTATTCTGAAGATTTGATTGAGCTATTACTTATCAGGAGGAAGCAGGGTGTGCTATGTTGTATGGAAAGGTGTTATAAAATCTCAGCTCCTGATTTTAATTGTATACACCAAAAACTGAGCACATATCATTTAATTTTATTTATTATTTTTTCACTGTTTGTATATTTAAATCTTGAGTTAGTTAAGTTTCTGATTTCTATTTTATATTTATATATAAGAAACTGACCTTAGGAATACCCAGTGTGTATATTCATGTGGAATGGGAGGGCCATGGGCATTCTGAAAATCTACACGCACGGTTATAGAATACACCTGCTCCATGCCTAACTTAGGCACCAATATTTACATTAAGTTGTGATTGGCAAAAGTACATGCCTACGGTTAGGCAAATGCATGGCCGCTAGGCATATTCTATAAATGAGCTAGGTGCATTCTAAAAACCGTGCCTACATTAAGGAACAGCTTACAGAATATGCCTAGGCGGAAATATTTTTGGTGCCAATTTTTCAGGCACCATATATAGAATCTAATCTATAACCCTTGGGTTAATTTTATAAGACATCTTTCAAACTTGTAAAAAGGCATTTATGTACAAAATATCCTTTATAAAATTTCCTTCTACGTGGGATGCATATTTTACTCTTGAGGATCAAATTAGCTAACTCTATAGTTTCTTGGCTAGATGCCTTTGAAATTGACCTCTATATTTTCTTCTCTTCTCAGTTCTTGCTGGTTCTTTTTGTATTGAGAGTGGATATGTTATTCTTTTAGCAATTGTAAAGAATCAAGCCTTGCCTGTTTTGTTCAATTCTTCTAGCTTCTCGTTACGCCTATGATTTCTGACTTATATTACAAAGAATACCATCACACTGAATCTGACATGGTCCTACGTTAGCCTGTAGCATCTTCTGTTCTTTTTTGTAAATCCATCTTTGTTATGAAAATGAACACATTTTACATAATGGGAACTACTACCTTTGACTTTCATATTCTGTGATAACTCATTATCATGATAAAGCTAGTAACGATGACAGATAATAGCAGAAAATCTAGTCTCATTCTTGTGATGGTAAGAAAGATGGCAAACAAGACAAAATCAACTCATTCTTGTCAGAGTCTTAGAAAAAAATCTAAAATAATGCTTTTTTACTGAGTTCATTGTTGTCTTGAAACTTCTCTACCATGTTAAAAAAAATTCTACCATCCTTTCATTCATTTTGGAAGCACCTACCTGTATTAAGATGCAGTAGTAGAGTGAATATGTCATATCATTTGTACTTATAAGTCAGTGATTTTATGGTTTGTACATTTTCTGCACGTTCTAGGTAGTCTTTAACGGCAATGCAATATGCATATTCACAAGTAAATCAGATCTAAATGCTTTCTAAGATTGTGTCTGTGAGCTGAAAATATGGGGAAATAAGGGGTCAACTTTCAAACAAGACATCTTCTAACTCAATCTTTATCTGACGATACTGAGATTATCATCCGTCGTGCTGATAAAGGAGGAGCCGTGGTTATTCTCCAGCGAGAGGATTACATTAAGGAAGCATATAGACAACTTGATGACACGACTACCTATTGCAGGATGGAGAGTGATATCACAGAAGATCGCTTGGAAAAAGTGCTAGAAATCACTACAGTGGCCTTCCAACAAGGTTTTCTTACTAGTAATGAGATGTCCTATCTGAATCACAGGAACGCTAAGATTCCAATATTTTATTTACTTCCGAAGATTCATAAAACTCTCATTAAACCTCCGGGCAGACCTATTGTGTCTGCCCGTGATTCGTTACTAGAAAGATCATGTAAATATATTGATGGTTTTCTAGCTCCGCTAGTTACAGATATTGAGTCATATATTGAAGACACGACTCATTTTTTTTAAGAAATTGGAAGCCTTACCATCCCAGGACAACATTGGATTTTTGGTCACATTAGATGTTCAATCTTTATATACAGCTATCCCACAGCATGAGGCATTGAGGGTGATGGAACAAGTTTTAGAACGACGCCCTAAACCAGTGACTGTTCCCACAGAATTTTTGTTAAAGCTACTGAGGTTAGCTTTATTTAATAATTACTTTTTGTTTAATTAACTTTTTTTACAACTATCTGGTATTGCCATGGGAGCAGCTTTTGCTCCTACAGTCGCCAATCTATTTATGGCAGACTTAGAGGAGAATATGATTTACAAACTTCCTCGGTTCCAACATGTTAAATGCTGGTGGAGGTTTATTGATGACATCTTTGTAATATGGGATGCTACATTAGAAATGTTAGATCAGTTTTTGATAGATCTGAATGCATGCCACTCTACCATCAAATTTCAACATACTGTTCATACGAGTGAAATCAGCTTCCTGGATGTAAAGATCACCAGAAGTGTGGATAAATTAGAAACCGATATTTTCACCAAACCTACTGACCGTAACTCTTTATTGTCTTATGATAGTATGCATCCAATGCATATAAGGAATACTCTTCCGTTTGTGCAATTTTTACGCTATAGGCGTATTTGTGATACCCCACAGAAATATAAAGATTCTGCTGTTCGATTAAAAGACAAATTGAAAGAGAGAGGATACCCCACTAAAATCATTAAACATGCCTACAAAAGAGCATTATATAACCATTGAGAACATTTGTTAGAATTTAAACCTCAGAAACATCAAGAAGAGAAACAAAGAATTGCTTGTATTATGCAATATATGTCATTGCCACCAAGAGTTGCCAATATGATTTATAAGAATTGGAAAATTTTGTCCACTCATGAAGTTACGCGGGATGCAAAGAACAACTACCCTGACTCTCAATCAAAGAACATATTGCGTTCAAAATCTGCACCCTCTTTCACAAAATCATCAACGCTGAAGCCCTGGGATACATGACAGACCTTATAGACCTCCCAATCAGAAACACATCAAGATCAACACGAACATATCTAAATCTCCACTACCCAAGCTGCAAAGGACTCAAATACAAATCAACCTACACATCCAGCTTCTCTTATATAAGCACACAACTATGGAACGCACTACCAAATGCCATGAAAACAACATATGACCATCTAAACTTCTGGAAACTACTAAAAACTCACCCGTTCAAAAAGACATACCCGAACGATCCAACTTAAATGCCTCAACTCTGCAATACAACAAAACCAAAGCTCATACTGGACATCAATTAACTCTTCCTCATCATTATTCCTAAATCTGTCTGTCACGCATGAACTTTACTCTACCACAACCTCAATCTGTATTTGTTCATACCGATATTGGCGATCACCTCTACGGTACTATTCGCCTTATTTTCAAAAGAGAAAGACACCCATATTTCAACCCAAATCGGGAGATGGGCGTCTTTCTCCCTTGGGCGCCCAAATCGGTATAATCGAAAGCCGATTTTGGGCGTCTTCAACTGCAATCTGTGGCAGAAACGGCCAAAGTTGACGGGGGCATGTTGGAGGTGTGGTGAAGGCGGGACTGGGGCGTGTTTATCGGCCGAGGAGAGATGGGCATCCTCGGCTGATAATCGAAAAAAAAGGCATTTTAGCGCGAATTCGGGTCACTTTTTTGGACTTTTTTTTCAAGAACAAGTCCCAAAAAAGTGCCCTAAATGACCATATGACCACCGGAGGGAATCGGGGATGACCACCCCTGACTTCCCCAGTGGTCACTAACCCCCTCCCACCCCAAAAAACTACTTTAAAAACTTTTTGTTTCCAGCCTGTATGCCAGCCTCAAATGTCATACCCAGCTCCATCATAGCAGTATGCAGGTCCCTGGAGCAGTTGTTAGTGGGTGCAGTGGACCCAGGCCATCCCCCCCTACCTGTCACACTTGTGGTAGTAAATGGGAGTGCTCAAAACCACCTCCAAAACCCACTGTACCCACATCTAGGTGCCCCCCTTCAGCCATAAGTGCTATGGTAATGGTGTAGAGTTGTGGGGAGTGGGTTTTGGGGGGATTTGGGGGCTCAGCACCCAAGGGAAGGGAGCTATGGACTTCAGAGGTAGTTTGCTTTGTTTTTTTAATTGTTTAAATGCTCGCAGTCTAAGCAATAAAGTTCATGACCTTCAGGCCCTGATGTTGGAGGCAGACTTGGATGTTGTTGCAATCACGGAGACGTGGCTCAATGGTTCCCATGAATGGAATGCAAACATACCAGGCTATAATCTATTTAGGAAGGATAGAGAGGGTCGTAAAGGTGGAGGAGTAGCTCTGAATGTGAGGAAAGATATCACGGCGACTGAAATGGCAGGGACCTGGAGAAAGGAAGAAGCGATATGGATCACCTTAAAAAGAGAGGATAGAACCTCTGTCCACGTGGGTGTTGTCTACCGACCCCCAACACAATTAGAGGAACTAGATAAAGATCTGAACACAGATATTCAAAAATTAGGAAAGAAAAAAGAGGTTCTGTTGATGGGAGATCTGCCGGATGTAGATTGGAAGGTTCCGTCTGCGAAATCGGAAAGAAGTAGAGAGATAGTGGATGCTTTACAAAGTGCTCTGCTCAGATAAATGGTGACGGAATCCATGAGGGAGGGAGCGACGCTGGATCTGGTGCTCACAAATGGGGATAGTGTATCAAATGTCCGAGTCGGTGCCCACCTGGGCAGCAGTGACCATCAAACGGTTTGGTTCAATATGACAGCTGAAGTGGAGGGCGGCCACTCAAAACTCAAAGTCTTAGATTTCAAGCGTGCTGATTTTAGTAAAATGGGGGAATACCTGAGGAAGGAGCTGATGGGCTGGGAGAACGAACAAGAAGTGGAAAGACGGTGGTCCAGGCTGAAAGAAGCTATAAATAGAGCCACATGCATTTATGTAAGGAGAGTAAATAAAAGCAAGAGTAAAAGGAAACCAATATGGCTCTCCAAGCAAGTGGCCGAGAAAATAAAGGCTAAAGAGTTGGCGTTCCTGAAATACACCAAAACTCAAGAAGCTGAACACAGAGAAGAATATCGAAGGAAACTGAAAGAAGCCAAGAGAGAGATACGTCTGCGAAAGCGCAAGCGGAAGAAAAATGGCTAGAAATGTAAGGAGGGGTGACAAAAATTTCTTCAGGTATATTAGTGAAAGTAGGAAGACAAATAAGGGAATTGTGAGACTGAAAGACGCTGTGAACCGCTATGTAGATAATGATGAAGAAAAAGCAAATTTGCTAAATAAATACTTTTGTTCTGTATTCACAGAAGAAAATCCTGGAGAAGGACCGCGATGGACTAGCAAAAGTGCAAATGAAAATGGAGTAGATATAGCACCGTTCATGGAAGAGAGTGTGTATAAACAACTTGAAAAGCTAAAGGTGGACAAAGCCGTGGGACCGGATGGGATCCACCCAGGATATTAAAGGAGCTCAGAGAGGTTCTGATGGGTCCTCTTAAAGATTTGTTTAATAAATCATTGGAAACGGGAGAGGTTCCGTGCGATTGGAGAATGGCGGATATGGTCCCTCTTCACAAAAGTGGTGATAGGGAAGAATCTGGAAACTACAGGCCGGTAAGCCTCACTTTGATTATTGGAAAAGTAATGGAAGCGATGCTGAAGGAAAGGATAGTGAATTTCCTGGAAGCCAATAAGTTGCAAGATCCGAGACAACATGGTTTTACCAAAGGGAAATCGTGCCAAATGAATCTCATTGAATTCTTTGACTGGGTGACTGGAGAATTAAATCAGGGATGTGATACAGACGTAATCTACCTAGATTTCAGCAAGGCTTTTGACACGGTTCCCCACAGGAGGCTCTTGAACAAACTGGACCGGCTGAAGATAGGACCCAAAGTGGTGAACTGGATTAGGAACTGGTTGACGGACAGACGCCAGAGGGTGGTGGTAAATGGAATTTGCTCGGAGGAGGGAAAGGTGAGTAGTGGAGTGCCTCAGGGATCGGTGCTGGTACAGATTCTGTTCAATATATTTGTGAGTGACATTGCTGAAGGGTTAGAAGGTAAAGTTTGCCTTTTTGCGGATGATACTAAGATTTGTAACAGAGTGGACACCCGGGAGGGAGTGGAAAACATGAAAAAGGATCTGCAGAAGCTAGAAGAATGGTCTAAGGTTTGGCAATTAAAATTCAATGTGAAGAAATGCAAAGTGATGCACTTAGGGAGTAGAAATCCACGGGAGATATATGTGTTAGGCGGGGAGAGTTTGATAGGTACCGATGGGGAGAGGGATCTTGGGGTGATAGTATCTGAGGATCTGAAGGCGACGAAACAGTGTGACAAGGCGGTGGCTGTAAATAGAAGGTTGCTAGGCTGAATAGAGAGGGGAGTGACCAGCAGAAGAAAAGAGGTTTTAATGCCCCTGTATAAGTCATTGGTGAGGCCCCGCTTGGACTATTGTGTTCAGTTCTGGAGGCCATATCTTGCTAAGGATATAAAAAGAATTGAAGCGGTGCAAAGAAAAGCTATGAGAATGGTACGGGATTTGCGTTACCAGACGTATGAGGAGAGACTTGCTGACCTGAACATGTATACCCTGGAGGAAAGGAGAAACAGGGGTGATATGGTACAGACGTTCAAATATCTGAAAGGTATTAATCCGTAAACGAACCTTTTCCAGAGATGGGAAGGCAGTAGAACTAGAGGGCACGATACGAGATTGAAGGGGGGGCAGACTCAAGAAAAATGTCAGGAAGTATTTTTTCATGGAGAGAGTGGTGGGTGCTTGGAATGCTCTCCCACAGGAGGTGGTAGAGAGGAAAACGGTAACGGAATTCAAACATGCGTGGGATAAACATAAAGGAATCCTGTTCCGAGGGAATGGATCCTCAGAAGCTTAGCTGAGATTAGGTGGCAGAGCTGGTGGTGGGAGGCGGAGCTGGTGGTTGGGAGGCGAGGATATTGCTGGCCAGACTTATACTGTCTGTCTCAGAGCCAGTGGTTGGGAGGCAGGGATAGTGCTGGGCAGACTTATACGGTCTGTGCCCTGAAAATGACAGATACAAATCAAGGTAAGGTATACACAAAAAGTAGCACATATGAGTTTATCTTGTTGGGCAGACTGGATGGACCATGCAGGTCTTTTTCTGCCGTCATCTACTATGTTACTATGTTACAAGTGCCCCCTAGGGTGCCCGGTTGGTGTCCTGGGATGTGAGGGGGACCAGTGCACTACGAATCCTGGCCCCTCCCATGACCCAATGCCTTGGATTTGGTCGTTTTTGAGCTGGGCGCCTTTGGTTTCCATTATCGCTGAAAAACGATACCGCCCAGCTCAAATCCGCACAAATCTGATGCATTTGGCTGGCACAAACCGTATTATCGGAAAAAAAGATGGACGCCCATTTTTTCGATAATACGGTTTGTCCCGCCCCTTCACGTACCTGTTCTCGGAGATAGACGCCCATGGAGATGGGCGTTCGCGTTCAATTATGCCCCTCCACGTAAGCCACATTAAGCCTGCAAATAGGTGGGAAAATGTGGGAAACAAGTGTAACAAATAAAATAAAAATGGATAAGATAATTCCTTTGTACTGCTCCATGGTGTGACTGTACCTTGAATATTGTGTGCAATTCTGGTCACCACATCTCAAGAAAGATATAGTGGAATTAGAAAAGGTACAGAGAAGGGCAACAAAAATTATATAGGGGATGAGACGACTTTCCTATGAGGAAAGGCTAAACCGGCTAGGGTTCTTCAGCTTGGAGAAAAGGCAGCTGAGGGGAGATATGATAGAGGTCTATAAAATAATGAGTGGAGTAGAACGGGTAGATGTGAATCACTTGTTTACTCTTTCCAAAAATACTAGGACTAGGGGACACGTGAAGAAGCTACAAAGTAGTAAATTTAAAACAAATCAGAGAAAATATTTCTTCACTCAATGTGTAATTAAACCCTGGAATTTGTTGCCAGAGAATGTGGTAAAAGCAGTTAGCTTAGCGGGGTTTAAAAAAAGGTTTGGATAGCTTCCTAAAAGAAAAGTCCATAAGACATTATTAAAATGGACTTGGGGAAAATCCACTGCTTCAGCTCCTTCTTCAGGTATTCCCCCATTTTATCAAAATCAGTACATCTGAAATCCAGTACTTTGAGTTTTATGCGTCCACACTCCGCCTTTGCGGAGAGTGGGTGCAGAGAGGAAGGGGGGAGAGAAGATGCCTAAGCTACAGGGGATGGTGACACCAGGAGGGTACCCGAACCTAAATTTTGGGAGCCAGTTGTTAAAGTACTTTTGGACTAGCTTAGGGACTAATCTTAGGGACTAAGTACTTTAACAAGTAGCTCCCAAAATTCTTAAAAATCTAACAAAGGGCTCTGGTGCGAGTCAACTCCAGCACACCACTGATCATTCAGAAACAGACATATACCTACTGTACCTAAATATGTATGACACCTGCAAGCCTGAAGGCTATTGAGGTGGTGTGCAGTGAGGTATGGTAGGTATTTCCCTATTCCTGGAGGGTTCAGCATTTAAAATAAAAGTTGCAGGTGGATATGAACCTGGGTTTACAGTCCACTGCACTAACCACTAGGCTGCTCCTCTGTTCTGCAAGGATGTCTGTGTGGCTATTTCTATAAAAAAAATATACTACCAGAGAGATGTCCTTGTCCCTGGATTTTGATGTATACAATTTGGATGTTTCAGTTTGCAAAAATGGCTATTCATGTTTGAAAATGGCTGTGAGATGGATTTTTTTTTAATTTTTTTTATGTTATGAGCAGGGCGTCCAATTTTGACTTGGGTGTCCTGTCAAAAATGCCCTATCACATCTCTTTATTGGTTTTTATAAAAGAATAGTTGTTTACCAAGATAACAAATAAAAAAAAAGCAAAACAAAACAGAAAAGGATATGACATTCTAATCAACTGGATGCACTGGTCATATGGGTACAGACACTCAGTCACACAACTTTTGACAACAGGCACTACTTATATACAGTGTTCCACCAAAAATGAGCATTTACCAGAGCAAAGTTCTTCCAATTCTCCAGTATAAGTTGTAAAGCCAGGGTCAACAATATGTCCATTACAGCTGAAAGTGATGGTACAAGATGGTGTTGCAGTGTTGAAGAGTTTAATGTAACCACTCAAAATGATAAGCCAGTCAATATAGAATATTTATGGGATGCTGTGAAGAAACAGTGTTTTAAGCCTGAAAAATGTATTGGATATATTTCCTGCATTGATTATGTTCTGAAAGGTATTTCTCCTATTTGGACAGCAGACGATGCATGTTTATGTTTAAAGCTGTTACAGGGAACTGAGGTTTTTTTTTTTTGTTTTAGTTTGACACAAACAGGAAGCATGAAGCAGTATATATTTGAAATCTTGTTGACTGGGTCCTGATTGGCCCAGGAGCTCATCTCAATTTGGTCTTTACTGGATTTGAGTTCAGTTTCAGCTAGGGAGGAAAGAGAGATAGATCTCTATGCTGAAGCTCGGTGAATTATATGTCCTGACCTTCCCAGGTACTGCTTAGGCAGTATACAAATGTCTAGTTAGTGTTATAATTGATCCATATTTCATTTACCTCTGTTTGCTATTTGCACATTTTTTTTGTCCACTGTTCCAAGTTCTTAGAATAAACAAATTGTTTGTTTGTTCTGCCTGTCTGGACTGATAAAGAATCCTGCTGATTTGTGTGTTGGGTCTGTGAGAGCTTTATGGGAGCTGTAGGACAACTGGGAGTGTGGCTCCAGTAACCTTGATATCACTGGGGATAATTTGAGAGTGAGAGACTCACCCAGAGGCAGTTATGACCCAGTCAGTGGGAGGAGGGTGCTAGTGTAGAGCACAAGCAGCAGGTGCAGGCTGACCTGAGCTGCACTGGGGATATACCCTCTAAGTGGCCGCAGGGTAAACCCTGGTGGATGGCTAGGCATTTCATGACAGATGAACTGTATGTCTTGACTGTAAGATGAAGCAAGCAGGGGACACTCAGATAACAACATGTTTTAGTATACCAGTATCTGCTGAACATGATCAACAGGTGTCAACTTGTAAGAGCTATGCTGCATGAAATCAGGCAGGTTCCCAATATAACCTGTGAGCAGTACAATGCAGTGACTGGAGAATTATGGAGGAAATGGCAAGTTTTTAAAAGGTGATGCAGGAAAACCCCAGCTCCTCAATTCTAAAAACCATTTAATTGGCCAGGAAGGGCACTTGGCCATTAAACTGCACTTAACTGGCTATCCAGTGGTATTCAGCAGGGGATATCTGGCTTTCCCCCGCTGAATATCCATGGTTAGCAGCTAGGAGATAACCTTCTGTATCGCATGATATAGCCGTTTATTCCCGGATATTCAGCGCATAGTCAGCTATTGTAAGTGGCCACATGAGGTCACTTGAAAAGCTTGGATATCTTTGATCAGTTTAAACTTAACTGGCTATCTTTGAAAAACAACTTAGCTGGTTAAGTTTAAACTGGCCAAAAATAAACCAGATATTCAATGCCAGTCACTGGAAATGGCCCGGCATTGAATATCCGGGCTAATCACTGACTGAGGGAGTTAGCCAGGCTTCCTCCTATGGTCTGAACATCAGCCCCCAAGTCTTCCTCCACAGTAGACCTGAAATCATAATTGTCAATAATTAGAATTTACTCACACAACTCTCTAAGCGCATTCTGTAATGCAGTGTGCCTGACATGCAAAGGCAAAAAGGGGTGTGGTTATGAGCAGAGAAACGGGCATTTCGTGGGCATTCTAAAATGTATGCTCATAATTATAGAATATGGCCCTGTGCACCTATAGCTACGTGCTGGGATTTACACCACATTTTTGTAAGTTAAATGGGGGCATGTAGTTTTAGGCACTGAGATATCAACTAAGCATATTCTATATACCGTACATTTAGTCGGCACTGATTTCTGTGCCAATTTATTTTTAGGTGCCATTTATAGAATCTCCCCCTAACTGTGAAGTGCCACTGAACATCCATAGTTAGTCCCGGACATGCAAATTAAATGGCCAGGACCCGTTTCTGGCCATTTAAATCACTTTGAAAATCAACCCCATAGCTTCTTTATTACTGTATATAAGTTTAGGGGTATTTTATCTTTTGCTAAAACAGCTTTCAAATTAAGGGGCACTTTTACTAAGCCGTGGTAAAAAGTGGTCTACGATAGTTATGGCACATGAAATTGGCATGCACTGGGTCACTTTTTACTGCAGCGGAAAAAATACCTTTTTTAAAAAATGGGGCAGTAAATTGCCGTACGCTAATATTAAAATTAGCGTGCGGCTATTTACTGCTTGAGCCCTTATAGTCACTTATTTAGTAGGCGGTAAGGGCTCATGTGCTAACCCTATGGTAATTGAACAGTGTACACCAATATGGCTGCAAGGCTGATTACTGCCAGGAACGCCCTCGCAGTAGAAAAATATTTTCTACCACGGGAAAGTGCATACACTAACTTTGGAACTACCGCTGGGCTCCCACGCTACCCCAGTGGTAGAGACGACTTGGTACACCCTACCCATGCAGTAGCCCTACAGCGTCTTAGTAAAAGGGCCCCTTAAAGCTGAAAATGCAAATATTTGGATTTTCTCTTCGTTTTATTTTCCCGTTCCTCTTCTCTCCTTTTCCGTCTCTGAACTGTACTGGCAATCTACTGCTGAAGAAGTTTTCCATTTCCCTAGCCTTTTTGATAACTGACACCTTCTGTTTAGTGGATTTGGCAATTTCTTTTTTCCATTATTTTACAAATGAGAAGCTGATGGGCATGCAGGAGTCACACATGTTTATGCTGGTGGCAGAGATTGACTGCATTACTGAGTTGATATTGTAGTTTGTCTTGCTTTGCTGTTCAAAAGGTGCAGAATTCCATTCCAGTAAATTTGCAGGAGAGCCTTACCACAGGTTGTTTAGATGGCTTTCACTGACATCTTTATTTTATTTTTTCAATATTTTGAAGATTTAATAATGGGTGCATTGGCAGTGTATCAAGAGATGTATCAATTTTCTGACAGATATATTGTAGCTGGAATAAGTGTCATGTGTTTTTATTATAGTATTATGAATGTACTCCTTAGCATGGATCAGGTTACAGAGATGAGGAAACACCTTTAGTTAGGTTGCACACAATTGCCAATGTTTCAGTATCAGCAGTATATTTTTTTTGGTAAGGATTCAATTGGCAGTTCAAAGAAATAAAATCATTTTCATTTTTGAAAAAAAGCTATTCATATTTTATAGGGTTTTTTTGTTCCTTCTATTTAGTCACTGTAAACATTATAATCTGAGAAAATCAGGGGCACTGCATATACAAAGCTCTGGGTAGACACTAGATTGATATATGCAAGGCATGCACATAAGCTTCCCGGTATTTAAAACCATTTAACCAAGTAGGCTAGTTAAATGGCACTTAGCTAGCTATCTGGAAATATGCAGCAGGAGATCACCAGTTATCTCTCATTGAATATTGTCAGTTAGCGCTTAGAGGATAACCATTTATTTATTTATTTATTTATTAGGATTTATTTAGCGCCCTTTTGAAGGAACTCACTCAAGGCAGAGTACAGTAGGATATATATTGCATTTATATTGCACTAATATTCAGCGCATAACTGGGTAAGTTTAGCAGTCAAATTAAGCCACCAAAATAGCAAATATATCTTTGGCTGATTTAAACTTAACCGATCAGCACTGAATATCAGCTTGGCTGGTTATATTTAAAATGACCAAAAATAAGCTGGATATTCAATGACAGTCACCGGAAACATTCTGACATTGAATATCCAGGCTTAGCGCTGACCCCAGGTGTCAACCCAGCTAACTCCCACAGTCTGAATATTGGGCCCAAGATCAATAACTGAAGATAATTCTCAGTTAAGGGGGTTTACTAACAAAACAAATCAGGGTGTGCCCTTAATAACAGTTTCTCCTAAAGTATAAACCAAATCAAATACATGCATGTATTTATTAAAAATAGAAATAAATAGAATTAAGATGACAGAAAGAAAGGTACCTGGGTAGGAAACCAATAGTGGATGGAACAGATCCAAGAATCAGGCACATTAGTCATTTTTTTTTAATGAATCTTGTTGGTATTGCTGCTTTAATGCTATATATATTTGTGGACTGATTATAGCATTTAGAGGATGTTTTTATAAGGGGCACCCAATGAAAGTGAATTGTTATAAAATAGCATAAGTGGAAGAAACTGAACCTCCATTGCAGATGCAGATACATACACCTTGCCTCAAGTAGATGCAAATACCCATGCCTATCATTTTTAAGTTTGCATGCAGATTAGCATAACTTTTTATTTTAATATCCAGACTAAAGGTCATTGATTATAGGACAGGGAGGATGTGATTTGTTCTAGGGCAAATACCTGAGATATGTATGCTGTCTGACATTCACCCTTGAATGAGCAGGTATCCTCCAGATGAACTCTTGTGATGACACTTAGACCTGCCACATGCCTTCTTCTCCTTGGGGTGACCTGCCTTTCTCTGTTGCCAGCCCCCTTTCCCATAATTGTAATATTATTGTCAAAAATAAAATCTCAGATTCTTGTATTTTTCATTGCTGGTACATGGTTCTCTACTCCCTCATTGTATATTTCACTCCCACTAGAAGACAGAACCTACTCCAATGTATATTTGATGGAGATTGCATTATGAGATAAAAAGGCAACTCAAGCATGTTGTAGGTGTACCCTCTCCAATGTGCTTATACTAACCCTGCAGGCTAACCCTTAGTCTAGTCTCACCTCTGACCTGGTTCACATGAATAAGTGCTGAAGAAGGATGAAATAGAATCAGAAATCTGTTTTCTGGTCCATACAGTGCCATTTATATATTCTTGCCTATGGTCTATGATAACATTTGGATCACCTGTTGCCTATTGAAAGTAGCAGACATAATGCATAGTGTCACAAGCTTATGGCCAGGACTGCAATGTGTAAGGGCAGTAACCCTGTAACACTAGCAATGTCTAAATATTTATGTACTGTGTGCCAGCATTACACATCCATATATACCCAATCCACTGCACCATTGTCATCACACCATTCACCACATCCCTTGATCTCTAGTATGGACATGTTGAGGAGCATTTTTGAAAGAACATCCAAATCAGAAATGGGGCATCCTGCTCATAATGTCCAAAAAACACCCATCCATCTCACAACCATTTTAGAACAGGAAAAACATCGAGATTTCCTATCTGAAAATATGTGAGGAAGACGTTCTTGCGGGTGTCATAAATTCAGGTGCATAGATATTTCTATGTTCAAAGAGGGCTCACATATTTGTACAGAAATAAAAGAGTTAAACAGGTAGTTATACCTGAGTCCCATTATTCAAAGTCCACTGCACTGACTACTATGCTATTCCTTACATTTGCTTGTTTCTCTGTTAAGAATGGTCATAATACCTGAAGCTGTCATAGATCCTTGCATTCACTGTCACTTTCTCTTCATAGGAGGGTGGGAGGGGATCAGTAACCATTAGGATATGAAGGAGGGGGTCATGTCTTCATCCCTCTAGTGGTGAACTGCTCAATTAGGGAATGTTTATGTACCCTGATCATGACTGAAATAGGTCTAGATAAAAACTTCCTTCTTTTTTGCCTTGGACGTTTCTTCCAGTTTCATTATTGCTGAAAGATGTTCTAATTTTGGGCACACCCTAGTCCCTACCAAAACATGCCTCGAACACGCCTTCTTGCTATGTGGACAAACTGCAGTGTATAACATCCAAATTCTGCCTTTTGAAAAATTGTGATTTGGACGTTTTGAACATCCATCTGCTTCAAAAATGAATGCCATATGTCCAGGTTTATATTATACCACACCCACTGCCACAGAAGAACCCCATCCTCAAAGAATGGACACACAGGAATGAAGCAGTTCACAAAAGGAGATTTTTCTTTGGAAATACTGACAAATACTCTATTAAATAACTGTATTAAAGTGAGCATAGATTGACCTCCATCTCACAATAGCCCCCCCCCCCCCCCCCCCCACATACATGTCAATGATATTGATACATAACCAGTGGATCATGATGGAACAGATGACAATCTGCTGTCTGGTGAACCAGAACAACCCCAGAACAGTCAGCCTATCCTCAGACAGGTCATGGGATAGGGATGTGCTTCATGTCATTTTTTGCCTGAAATAACAGGGGGAAAAAACAACATGTTTTTGTTCTGTTGCAAATAATACACATTATTCATGAATAATGCACACTATAGGAAAATAGTGCACGCTGTTTGCAAAAAGTGTACAAAATGCCTTATATGGCAGTTTGATCCCTAGCAGTAGTACAAGTGATCACCATCACCCATTTTGAACCTGGTTTGGAAGGAGTAGGAGTGACTAGGGATTGCTTCTGCTCTAACTCCATTAGATCCTTAGAAATTTGACAGGTAGGTCTGGGGGGCCTAGGAGGATGGGAAAGAGTTAAGAGATGACAGAGGTTCAGAAAGGAATTTGTTTTGGGGGAGAACTGAGTTGGGAAACCATCTTGGTGGGGCAGGGGTAGCAAAAACCTAGGAGCATCTGGGGAGGTGTGGAAGCAAGATGGGCTTCAGGGGGGAAATATTTCAGCCCAGCCCTTTTAATAAGCAGTCCAGAAGCATCTGACCGTGGCTTTGCAGTCATATGCTCTCAGGACAGAAAAATATTGCCAGATTTTTGATGACTGTATTTTTTCAGAAATAACAGCCTGAGGTGTTCACCACAAGAAGCATTATTCAATTTATATAGTAATGAGCTGTTTTGCCTGCATTTGCATACATTGCATCTCATTAATGTGTATTCCATGGTACCAGACATTAATTTACATTAGAATAATATAATGCACATTATTGCCATTTAACATATTTTAAAGGTGCAAATAATATGATTGATGGCTGTAATGTACTTTAATAACTACCCCCCTTTAATGAGTTAAATTCAAGAGAAAGAAACACATCTCCATTGGAATATATCTGTCCCTGAAAATTATTGCTGTAATAGTAATGACATGTTTCTAATTTTAACCACAAAGGCTGATGTCTTAGGGAGTCAGACTTCTTTTATCTGGATATTATTTACTGTCAGCCTGTGATTAAAGTGGGAAAGTAAAAATTCTAATAAAAGCTTCATTTTTAGAAGGCTTAAGGGATTTTATTGCATGTAAAGTATAGCTTTCCCTTCCAGTTACTGTGCTTCAATTTGATTTTACCCGTGCCTTTTATCTTAAAGAATATATGAAACTTGCAGAGCATGGATTTCCTGGGCAAAATGCTGAAGTAGTATGGATGGTCACAAAATCTTCAATTTTCATGCCTAATTAAGGTCCATAAACTTAGCAATAAAAAGAAAAGACAAGCAAAATGATAAAAGCAGTGTTTCAGAAGACTAGGATTGACATCTCAATGCCCAAACTCATCCTTTTCTCTGCTTCCAACCAGAACTGCAAAAACCTCTCCAGAGTCTCTCCTCACCCTCTTTTCCATTTTATAATAGTGTCATGGAGGTGAACTTCTGGCCGCACTAATCTATATTCTATCCTCTGCTGGTTTCTTCTCATTTTTAAGGTAGTAGCTTTAACGCATCAAATACTTCATTCAGGAATACCACAGTTTCTGTTCAGATCATTTCTTCCTTATGTACCAATTTGTTCTCTGCATCCTTCTATTCAACATCTCCTCACCATTCTTTCTCATCTGTAGATTCATTCACATCATACCAAATCAACTTATTTTTCCATGGTTGCCCCTACTCAATTGAACCTTATACCCTTGGATCTTCATATTGAGCTCTATTTTATTAATTTTAAGGCAGCCTTGAAAATGTACCTTTTCAGAAGAGCTTTCTATATTTGTTTATGTTTATTTTAAAGTTAGAATACCAGGCCCAAATATATTCTTCTCAGAAAAAGGAGGAGAAAGAATTCAGAAGCTCAGAAACCTGTCTAATCATTCGTATGGGACTTTCAGCTGAACAAGCTTTCTCATCAGTCTTTAAAACACCTCCTTATATGTTTTCTTTATTTAACAGTTTCTTATACTTTTCTCATTTAAAAACCATATTCTGGTAAGGACACTTATCTGGAAAAATGAGAATTCTACTGGTCCACTCGAGCTTCTTCAGGAGCGAGACCCTTAACTAAATCATGTCCTTCATAATGCGACTAACACAAACGTGTCCTTCTTAATGAACATGTCCTCTTGGTTTGGCTAGACAGCTGCACTAAGAGGACATGTTCATTAAGAACTTGCCTGTCTCTAGCGATTGAAAGCACAATATTGGAGCACCAACTTCCAATGGCAGCAATGCAGTTGGAGGACTTCTGCTCAATTTAGAGGGAACAGTGGATAAGGCTACATAAAAGGTCACTCAAAATGTAGAAAAAATGTACCATGTCAGCACTAACTTCTAAAATAATGACCCTATCTACAGAAAGAAACTGTCCTAAATATTACAGTGGTTTCTTCAACTTCAATACATCTATTGGAAAAACTGAACAAGCCAAATTATTATAGATCAGTAAATAGTGAAGAAGTAGCCTAGTGGTTACCAGGTTGACAACCAGCAACGCATGATTGAAATTCTTCTGTTGCTGCTGCTTGTAACTTGATGCAAGTCATTTAACCTTCTATTGCCTCTGATACAAACTTAGGACCCCTTTTACTAAACCACACTAGCGATTCCCATGGCAGCAAGTGCAATGCAGATGTGTTGCAGAACATTTGCCGTGCTAAGAATCGCTAGTGCGGTTTAGTAAAAGGGGTCCTTAGGGTTTTGTTTTACTAAAGTGTGCTAGAATCTGTGCTTAACATGTTCCAGTGTGGGATTTTCCCATACACTAAGCCCAGATTTTAAACGGTACTGTTTTATGGCTTTTCCCTTTTTTTTCCCTGGTCATGAACTAATGTTCCCATTAGAACATGCTGCTGGCAAAAAGTTAGGGGTCCTTTTATCAAATAGCGGTTAAAGGTGGCGCTGGCATGTGGGTTTGCCACAACTCGAGGCAACCTTTTACCATTGTTGATAAAAGGGCCTTTTTTCAGGTGAGCAGGTATATGTCCATGCGGTAAACAAAATATTGCTGAGTGGCCATTTACAGCTAGATCTCTTACCACCTCCTATTTAGGACAAGTCCGGCTGTAGACCAGATTTGCTGCAAGCCAAGACCACACTATCCCTTCCACCCTTTAGTAAAAGGGCCCCTTAATGTGGGAGCTCTTAGCACCTCCTATTTAGGAGATCTAAGTGCTCCTGCATTAACTCTACATTAACCAGTTAGCACACTTTAATCATAATGTGCTAGCTCAGTGGTTCCCAAACCTGGTCCTAGAGGCACCCCAGCCAGTTAGGGTTTAAGGCATGTAGTGGAGGCAGTGCATGCAAACCATTGTCATAAATATTCATTGTGGATATCCTGAGAACCTGTCTGGCTGGGGTGCCTCCAGGACTAGGTTTGAGAACCACTATTCTAGCTAGTTAACTCTTCTCTGCCCACATCAAGCTTCCTCAGAGGAATATTCATAAAAAATAGATAATGCTCAGTTTAGCATGTAAAAACAGGGAAAATACCACAAAATGTTTCAACATTTATGCACTGGTAAGTTCTCACACTCTAACCATTCATTAAGGTCTTAGTGCCCAATAGTAAAAGGGCCTCTTAGTTTGTAAGTCTTTTAGAGATAAGGAAATACCTAAAGCACCTGAATGCAACTCACTTTGAGCTACTACTGAAAAAGGTATGAGCTAAATACAGCAAATTGTAATGGTTGTCCCCTGGTACTATTGCTAGGGTTTCATCCTAGTGGTGGTACCTCAACACTATTGCTAGAAGATGTGGTGGCCATTTTGCTACCGGGGCCACTAGGAGCAGAAGTGAGTGACGTTTACTCCTGCCTAGAAAACCTTACAAGACCACCATGGAACTTAAAGTAGGACTGGTGGAGGGCCAACTGGGATGGGGGGGGGGGGATTGGAAGGGGAGTCAGGATGTATTGAGGGGATTCTACTGTAGAGGATTGGACCTGGGAGGGGAGGGGCCATTAATGTTGAGGAGCCTCTAGCACTGGGAGGGGCAAGGAGAGAAATTAGATTTGAGGGGGTGGGGGACCTGATATCCCTTTATGTGGGTCCTGACCTAAATTCAGCCAAGACCCAGTTAATTGTTGAAGTGGGTCTTAACAGACCTGCATAACCCTCCTGAGGCCAGCACATGCCCAATGAGAATGGATATGCAATGCCAGTGCTCAAACATGACTTGGCATTGAATATTTGTGATTAATTTAGTTGCTGACGGTCAGCGTTTAACAATATGCTGTCACTGACTGTATATTGACCAGAAGTCCCTACAGTTGAAAATTCAGAAACCTGTTTTTGTGGTTTATTAGCTGCTGGGCTGCAAACAGGAGTACAGTTTAAAAGAGGAATGTATGAGGATGCCAAGAGAGATGCTTTCACATATCAGGGAATATACGGTGAAAGCTTTATGACAGTTGAGCTAAATCTGGGTCATTAGCAAGTATAAAGGAGAAATAAAACAGTGAAGTTAATGGAAATGTAGTTAATGGAAGATTTCAGCAAAAATAAGCATTGGGAAGGTGAGAAAATAATGGGCAGAGTGCAACATCCAGTAGGTGAGGAGTTGCTGGTACTCTCCAGCACTCCCTGTTCCCTTCAAAATGAGTGATGACACAGAGGCAAGAAAAATGATTCATTCTTAATCTCAAAGCCATTTTAAAGAGAATGCTTTAGCCAAGCAAAAGGATAGAGCACAGCTCTGTACAAGCAGAGCCGTAATAGTAGAAGTGCATCAGACCCAGAGTCACACATAGCTGAACAGAAGAGAAATTAAGTCTGTCTAACCCAGGAGGCCAGGTGTCAAGAGGCAACTAAGGTGAAGAAGAAGAAAGCAGGAGCACAGCACGGCAAGAGCTAGAAACCCAGGAGTGCCAAAGGGGCTGAAAAAAAAATCAGTAGAAACTCATGCCTAGTCAATCAACTGAACATTAGAGCAAGGTCAGCAGAGTTAAAGACCCTTCAGCAAGATGAAAAGTGGAATAATTATTGTTATAAGATAAAAGGTTAAGCACAGTTCAGAGTCTCTAAAATTTGTTTTAAAAATTTCTAAATGTAAAAAACTGTGATTTCTGTTATTCCATTTTCAATGCATTCATTGCTGACAGTATATTGATATTGCTGGGGGGAGGGGGCAATGTCTCCATTTAGTTTTGTGCATACCATCACAGCAAAGAATCTCACTCTTAAACCAGGGTACGTGGAGTATGATCTCAGTTTCTCAAATTTACTTCTAATGCTTGCCATAGTACTTGCATCATGCCAAAGAGCTTCCTGCTAGAGTTCATAAAATGTAGAATGTAAAGGCAATGTATCAAGGAGTGCTTGAAAATTCATTTTAATCAAGCCTATTATCAATGGTTTTCTTTTGGTTTTTCCTTTACCACAATTTCTAGTTTTCATGCATTGGAGATTTTTATTGGTTGGATTTGGAATATTCTAGGTGACTATAATATCTTCTTTTCCCCAATTCTCTTTTGGCTGTGAACCCATTCTTTTCCAATATAGCTATGCTATAATGTTTACAAATGTTCCATGGATGAGATGCACCAGTTTATTGTGCTTTCCTGTATACAAACTTCTCCCATCAGAGCTTTTGCAGCAAGCTACAAGATGAGTAACCATTTTCAGCACTTCCTTACAGAATCTACATATGTTAATTTTCCCAGCTTTTTTTCTATGCTTCCTGTGCACAATCTCATCCATAATCCATTATTTTGGGCCACAAGTGAGTGTAAGGGCCTTTTGATGCTGAACCCAGAATTTCTGTGTTGATGACATGATATTTCTATTATCCTAGAATTTCTTATATGGGTACTCCTAGAGCCAACTATTTTAAATGCTCCTTCAGTTCTTTGGACTTGCTATGAAATATGTCTAGATCAAAGCTTTGAATTTTCAAATGACCAGTTTTTTTTCTGTATTCTAACTATTTGAGTGAATCACTAGCACTATGGCACTCTATCATAGAACTCCACTGCACGCTGGGCCTCTTTTACAAAGCCGTGCTGCTGATTCTTGGTGCGGCAAATGAGAGGAAGCCCATTCAATTCTTATGGGCTTCCTCTCATTTGCCACATGGGAATCTCTAGCGTGGCTTTATAAAAGAAGCCCCTTATAAGAGAAGGTCATAAAAAACTAGGGGCATCTTTTACTAAGGTGCGCTCACGTTTTTAATGCGCGCAAAACCTTAGAGACACCCATAGGAATGCATAGGTGTCTCTAACGTTTAGCGTGCCTACAATTTTAGCGCACGCAAAAAATTTGAGCACGTCTGAGTAAAAGACCCCCATGATTTAGTAAATAGCACCCGAATTTGGGTGCAAAAAACCCCCCCGCACACTGAGCTCTGTTCTATAAGTGCCATTTATAGAATAGCACTCAGTGCCGGGATCTGTATCCAGCTTTTGGGCATGAGGATTTATACCAACTAAGGGGCCCTTTTAGTAAGCTACATTTAAAAGTGGCCTGTGCTAGTGTGGGCACGTGAAATTGACACACACTGGACTATATTTTACCAAGGTGGGTTAAAAGGCCTTTTAGAAATGGGGCAGAAAATGGCCATACACTAAAATGAAAAGTAGTGCATGGCTATTTACTGCCTGAGCCCTTACCACCTTCTATTTACTACTAATGCAGTAATCAAGCAGCACACGGCAATGTGGCCACAATGCCAATTACTGCCAGGAACGCACCCTATGGTAGAAAATAGAAAATTATTTTCTACCATGGGAAACAGTGTGCGCCAAGTTCAGAATTACCACTGGGCACCCGCGCTACCCTGGCAGTAATGCCAATTTGGTGTACTACCCACACGTTAGTCTACTTCTGTTTAGTAAAGGGGCCCCTAAAACCTGGTGTAAATCCTCACACATAAGTTAAGCATGGATCTCCCAAACTCTATAATACTGTGTGAATCTTTAGTGAATGCCCTTCACCCACTCATACCCCTCCTTTGGCCACTCCCCCTTTCAGGTATGTGCTAACAAAATTACATGCACATCTTTATAGAATAGCTCTTAGCAAGATGTGAGTATAAATCAAAATTGTTGCCAATTAGGTCAAATAATTGATTGTTAGCACCCAATTATTGGTGCTAGTTGGCTCGTTACTCAATTAAACTGTGCACACAAATTGTGCTCAAGCCCAAATTTGCATACACAATTACAAGCACCATTTATAGAATTTTGGGGAAAATGTTCACCATCTTGCAAAGCCTCATGGTAAACTAATTTCCAATTATTCCAAATATAACATATGTTTATCAAAAGCAACATCAGACTGAAAATTATATAGTTTACATTATTAAAGTTATAATGACAACAGAAAAGAATCAGGGTTGGGTTTATTTTACATTCAAGCTTATTTTCGAAAGAGAAGAATGCCTATCTTTCAACACAAATCGGAAGATGGGCGTTCTTCTTACAGGGTCGCCCAAATTGGCATAATCAAAAGCCGATTTTGGGCGTCCCCAACTGCTTTCCGCTGCAGGGACATCCAAAGTTCACGGGGCATGTCGGAGGCGTAGTGAAGGCGGGACTTGAGCGTCCTCGACCCATAACGGGTGTCCCTGACGAGCATTTGGACGAATTTAGCTGGTCCACTTTTTCTTACGCCCGATGCACAAAAAGGTGCCTGAACTGACCAGATGACCACCAGAGGGAATCAGGGATGACCCCCCTCACTCCCCCAGTGGTCACTAACCCCCTCCCACCCTCAAAAAAGAACTTTAAAAATATTTTGTGCCAGCCTCTATGCCAGCCTCAAATGTCATACTCAGGTCCATCACAGAAGTATGCAGGTCCCTGGAGCAGTTTAGTGGGTGCAGTGCACTTCAGGCAGGCGGACCCAGGCCCAACCCCCTACCTGTTACACTTGTGTTGATAAATGTGAGCCCTCCAAAACCCACCACAAATCCACTGTACCCACATGTAGGTGCCCCCCTTCACCTGTAAGGGCTATGGTACTGGTGTACAGTTGTGGGCAGTGGGTTTGGGGGGGGGGCTTAGCACACAAGGTAAGAGAGCTATGTACCTGGGAGCTTTTTATGAAGTCCACTGCAGTGCCCCCTAGGGTGCCCAGTTGGTGTCCTGGCATGTCAGGGGGACCAGTGCACTACGAATGCTGGCTCCTCCCATGACCAAAGGGCTTGCATTTGGTCATTTCTGAGATGGGCGTCCTTAGTTTCCATTATTGCTGAAAATCAGAAACGACTAAGTCTAAGGATGACCATCTCTAGGGATGACCTAAATGTCAAGATTTCGGTGTCCCCGACCGTATTATCAAAACAAAAGATGAACGCCCATCTTGTTTCAATAATACAGGTTTCCCCGCCCCTTCGATGGGACGTCCTGCGAGGATGTCCTCAGGAAAACTTGGGTGCCCCTTTCAATTATGCCCCTCATTGTCACATTATTTGAAGGTTTTAATGTGCAGAATGTCATCAGTAATCCTGAGTCCTGTTCTCACTCAGTTGTATGATTGTGGGAAAATAAATATCCTTAATTGTGTATTTTTAATTGCAGCTACTGAAAGCTGTGCCAAGTTGTTAGGTACGGAAGACTGCTTAATACCAAATTTGTCCCCAACTGAGGTCTCAGAAGACCTGTTGCCAGGAAACACAGAGTCAAAGATAACTCAACAAGAACTAGAAGGGCAAGACTGTTTTCAGAAGCACTCTTCAGATCCTGAATTCATTCTGAAAAGACAGTGATCATCTGCCTATTTATTCCTATTTATTAAACACCTGACTATTTTCACTTGTTATTCCTTAACTACTATACATAATCCATTTGAACTGTTCCACTGAATATTTTACAATTAATTCCATTTATTCTGTTGCCTGCCTCATTATTTTATAACCTAGTAAGGCTCCTGGAAGCAGGATACTTCCTTAGTTAATAATACTTTGAACTGACTTTTTATTCACTTTCAATTTCAAGCTGGTTTAAACTTGTATGCATCCAAATGTATCCTCCCACTTTGATCCAGCCTGGCTTCCAACTGAAATTTAACTGCATTTGAGCCTGTCACAGTTTTTTTTTTACAGCTGGAGTATATTTCCAGATGGTGTGTAATCACCATTCCTTTTTAAATCTGTTTTTATAATGGCTATAATGAAGAATTATTTTCTAGGACTGAATAGAGGATGCATAGAAATTACAAATTGGTCAAGCAAGAGGATATGTAACAAAGGCAAGGTAAATTCTATTTATATCTAATCTGAGCATGAATACACACATATCCATGAGGTAAAGCAGATTTTTGAGGGATTTTGGAAGAAGATGGTTACTAAATTTGAATGCCAAAAATATATATATTTTTTCTCTGGAAACAAGTCATTGGGATGGTAGGGTATCAAAGTGTCATGAGAAATGCCTAGCCACCTACCTAGGGTTACACTGTGGCCAATTAGAAGGTCTACCCCAGCACAGCTCAGGTCCACCTGCACCTGCCACTCATACTTTACACTAGCACCCTCCTCCCACCAAATGGGTCACAACCACCTCTGGGCGAGTCTCTGGCTCTCAAATTATCCACAGTGATTTCTAGGTTATTGGAGCCACACTCCCAGTAGTCCCACAGTTCCCAGAAAGCACTTACAGACCCAACACAAACCACCAGGGTTATTTATCAGTCCAGACAAACAGGGCAAACAAACAATTATGTTTATTCTCTTAAAATATTGAATAGTGGAACAAAATAGTGCAATTGGCAAACAATAACAGGTAACTGAAATAAGGATCAGTCATAACACTAACTAAACACTTGCATACTTCCTAGAAAGTACTTGGTGAGATCTGGGCATATATCTGTTCACAGAGCTTCGGCAAAAGAGATCTCTCTCTCCTTCTCCCAGGCTGAAACTGAAGCAACAGCCAGCATTTGCTGGGCAATTTCAAAACTCAAGGCCAATCAGAGCCCAGGACAGTCAAGTTTCAAATAAAAACTGGTTACATCACTATAGGCACTTCCTATTATCTGTGTGACAAATAAAAAAAAGAGAAGTCAGTTCTCTGTAACAGCTGTAAGCATAAGCATGTACCATCTGCTGGCCAAACAAGAGAAATAGACCTCAGATATATTTAAGATAGGAAAATATCTGATACATTTTACATACCCTTGTCCTTCTTTCTTTGACATTAGAATGAGTTAATCAGTTCCATGACATAGGGACCCTTTTACTAAAGTGTGGTACGTTTTTGCACTACCTCCATATTAACAGCCAAATTGAAGATGCAGTAAATACTAAGCGCTGTATGGTAACTGTTGGGGCATGTTTAGAATTCCCCCTACAGTGTACATTAATGTCAAGCACAATTAGCGTAGATGCACCTAATGCTACCTCTTGAGGCAAAATTAAGACAGAAGCCTTTAAGTGGAGAATAATGAAAGATTGAACATTATCCTTGTCAACTGCTAAGAAGTTTGTAGAAACAAACAAAAACATGCTTTGAAATGCCTTTATACAAATGCTAGAAGCCTAAAAAATATGGGAGCATTATATACCACTAAATGATGAGGTAGATATAATAGGCATCTCAAAGACCTGATGGAAGGAGGATAACCAATGGGACACTGTATTTCTATAAAATTTAGCGTACTTTAGAGACTATGCCTAGGTGTAATTTTTTTCCATACAGATTTTTTAGGTGCCATATATAGAATTTATATGTTAAAAATTCAGCAGAAAATAGACAGCAATGTGGAATCTTTATGGATAGAAATTCCATGAGTGAAGGGAAAGAAAATGCTGATAGGGCTATACAACAGCTGATCAGGCCAGAATGACAAACAGATGATGAAATGTTAACAGAAATTAGAGAAGTTAGCAGATTTGATAATGTCCTGTTTGAATAGAGGGTTTTTTTGACCGGTAATTGTGTTTATGACAGCATAGATATATGTAAGTTAGCTGCTACTTATGTCTGAGGGTTTTTTTTCCCAATTTTTGTAAGTAATCTTTAACAGTGATAATTGAAAGTGGATCTGGAATGGAAGAGGTGAGGATAGGACTCACTGAGTGGTACCTTTCTACAGCAGTATATGTGGTGTATTGGGGATTTAAATTGCCCCAGCATTGACTGGGAAAAAAATGTCATGTCAGGAAATGCTAGAGCAATAAAGTTCTTAGATTAAATAAATTGCTTGTTCATGAAGCAGCTGATTCAGAAACTAACAAGAAAGGGAGTTATTTTAAATCTAACCCTTATTGGAATGCAAGTTTTAGTGTGAGAGATAATGGTTTGGGGGCTATTTGCCAATAGTGGTCATAACATTATCAAAAATTGAAGATGATAACTGGCGAGAAAACACTAAGGAGTCTTTTTTATTAAGCTGTGGAAAAAGGGCACTGCAGTAGTGGCAGGGGCTGTTTTTCCCACATGCCAGGGCCCTTTTTACCACAGCAGGTAAAATGCCCCCCCCCCCCCAAACTGGCCACACAGTAAGATAACCCTTACTGCGTGGCCATAAGGTGGGGCGCACTTACTGCCACCCATTCAGGTACGGTAAGGGTTTCCATGGTAACCCGTTGGTAACCAGGCAGCGTGTGGCAATCTTAACTCGAAAAAACAACACAAAATGCAGTATCAACTAGAGTCAAGACTCGTAATATCATACAAAATATACAAAGACTCTAGAAAACAAAACTTCAAAGGAGGTGCATTAAAGTGGAGAAAAACCCTCAAAAACCTGGGGCAAACTGTCACAGGTTTAGAACGAGGTTACTAATAACAAAAGTAACACTCGCCCGGTTTCATCACTGGGTATAAAAAACTCCCATTCTTTCTACATTCTGTGTTTTGAGATTGCTAAATGATAACCGTATGGTTCTTCCTGGACACCGTATGGATCAACTGGAGTCAACCAGGCATTTGGCTTTTCATTTTACAGCCCCTACCTTATGGAGCTCTCTGCCCCTAGCAGATTGTAGTGAGATGTCCCTTAAAGGATTTAAATCAGCACTAAAAACATGGCATTTGGTTGAACTCTGCTCGGCACACCAAAGAGAAAAGTGAAATCTGTGAATATGCTTTATTGTTTTTGTAATGATTTGTGATGTGTCTTAGTGTGTCTAGATGCCTTTCCCATCTAAATAGCATTGTTCCTTTCTCTTTCTGTGGTCTGTTCAACAGTTAAAAGTAGTATAGTAAGTTTTCCCTACATAAATAAATACATTTGTAGCTAAAATCCTCAAGGTTCTCTTGGAGGGAAGCAAATTCTTCAATTATATGCTCTAGTAATGAACCACTTCGATATTTTTTGATCCAGTTAATAGAAATCTCAATGACTCAACCTATTTTCAGTCAATTATCTTGAAAAGTGAAGAATTTAAAGGCTGTTTCTGCCTTGCTGGTACCGAAAGAGAAAATGTTGCTGGCAGACCCATTGTTAGCACTATTATCTACCTTTGTGCCATTTTGTTGTACTGAAATTATTCATAAAACTATCAGTTTTTAGTCCACCAGCACAATTTCTGCACTGGAGGAACAGGAGTGACAAGGGAACACTCCTGTTTCATGAAGATAGCAGCAGATGCATTAAGATGTTAAGGCTGGGGTGGGAAGATAAATGAGATAAAAATTTAAGGGTTTTTTAAAAATTGTTTTTGCCATTGATGCAAGGGGGGAAACTCAACCTCAACATTTTGTTAATTTTGTTTTATTTATAATTTTCTCTTTTTATCTAGTCAGTTAAAACAAAACAAACAACAGCAATAGAAAGAAAAGAAAGAAGAAACAAAAAAAAAAAAAAAAAAAAAATGAAGCAAAAATGCCTGTGCATACTTCTAGATATCAATTCTTTTCAAGTTGTTTTCCTCATTGGCTCCCTAACATGCTGGGTAGATAAGCATACCAGTTCCCAAACTTAGGGGATCCTTTGATAAAGAATAGCACATGTTATTTGCCACAGAATTCATTTTGGGCTCCTTTTACAACAGTAATGATTCCCACATAGCAAATGCAATGAAACCCATTGAAATTAAATGGGCTTCATCGCATTTGCTGCGCCGGAAATCACTACCGCAGTTTTGTAAAATGAACCTTATATTCATATAGGGCCTGCTGCAGATAACATGTGCTAATCATTAGCAAAATACCCCCTTAATAAAATTCCTAGCCTCTATGTTCGTCTCCCCACAGATCTTACCACCATGTTTTGTAATATTCAATACAGCTAACAAAACAATATGGCATGTTGCCCAAACATCTGGACATCTAGGTCCCCAAAGCCTTGCTGGACAATACCTGGCTACTAGCAACTTGCCAGGGTTAATTGGAATTATATTCAATTCTGATGAAGTTCAGAAGGTTGGAGTAAACAAGATCTGATTTATCCAAGTTGAGATGCAGTCAACTAAATCATTCTTAATTATTCACAACATATGCTTATTTCAAAATGCAATTTTAAACAAACATTGTGAAAAAATGGAAATGCATAACTGCTTTGAGATTCTATATCAATGATTATAAAAAGTATAGAACAAAAACAGAAAACAGAAATCTGTATTTACTGTTCAAAGAAATCTATCTATAGATAATGATTTTATGAAAAGCATTTAAAATATAAATGCCTCTGAATATTTTGTCTTTAATAAATTTAAGGACCTTTTTACTACAGTGCAGTAAATTTTAATATAATTAGGGTCCTTTTACTAAAGTACAGTAAATTTTGCACTTACCACACGGTTAATACAAAAATTATCACGTGGTAAGTACAAAGCTTGTGCCATAAATGCAATGTGCGTGCCCTGAATCTTCCCTGCTTTTATCAAACATGACAGACCTTTATGACATAGACATCACATTACATGCCTGAGCTGATAGTATATAATGTGGCCCCAGCCTTATACCTGTCACAGTATAGACCTGCACAGTGCCTCCCCCACCCTACATCCAGCCCATCTGATCCCCCTTGATCCAATCCCCCCCCCCCACAAGAATCACCTCCCCTGTCCTAATCCCCAATCTGACACCCCACTTTGCAATATCCCCTTCCTGATCTGATCCCCCTCTGACAGACCCCACTCACCTAATCTTTCCCCTGATGCCCTTACACCCTAATAAGCTAAGGCTCTTCAGCTTGGAGAAAAGACGGCTGAGGGGAGATATGATAGAGGTTTATAAAATAACTAGTGAAAAAGACCCGTTTCTGACACAAATGAAACGGGCGCTAGCAAGGTTTTCCTCGGAGTGTGTATGTTTGAGAGAGTGTGTGTGAGAGTGACTGTGTGAGATAGAGTGAATGTGCGAGTGTGTGTGTGACAGAGAGAGTGAGACTGGGTGCGAGTGTGTCTGTGAGAGAGTGTGTGTATGAGAATGAGAGTGTGTGCGACTGCGTATCTGAGACACAGGGAGTGTGAGAGAGAGAAAGTGTGTTTCACACAGATACAGTGTGTGTGAGAGAGAGAGAGTGTGTGTGAGAGACCGAGCGTGAGAGACTATGTGTGCGAGCGATAGAGTCTCTGTGAGCAACCACCCATGTCCAGCGACCCTCCTCTCTTCCCTGACCCCCCTCCAGCCACCCATGTCCAGCAACTCTCCTCTCTCTCTTGCCCCCCTCCAGCCACCCATGTCCAGCAACCCTTCTTTCTGCCCTGCCCCCCTCCAGCCACCCTCCTCTTTCCCCTGCCCCCCTCCAGCCACCCATGTCCAGCGACCCTCCTCTCCCTCTGTCCCCCTCCAGCCACCCATGTCCAGCAACCCTCCTCTCTGCCCTGCCCCCTCCAGCCACCCTCCGAGCTCCCCTGCCCCCCTCCAGCCACCCATGTCCAGCGACCCTCCTCTCCCACTGCCCCCCTCCAGCCACCCATGTCCAGCGACTCTCCTCTCTCCCCTGCCCCCTCCAGCCACCCATGTCCAGCGACCCTCCTCTCCCACTGCCCCCTCCAGCCATCCATGTCCAGCGACCCTCCTCTCCCCCTGCCCCCCCCAGCCACACATGTCCAGCGAATTCTTCAGGGCAGGCAGGAAAGATCCCCAGTCTTGCCTGCCCGCTGACGGCGCTGACCCTCCCCGTTGCCAGATTGCTCTTCAAAATGGCCGCTGAGACTTCCAGCGGTGGCCTTGCGAGACTTCTGCTGAAGTCTTGGCGGCCATTTTGAAGAGCGATCTGGCAGCGGGCAGGCAAGACTGGGGATCTTTCCTTCCTGCCCCAAAGAATTCACTGGACAACCTGGGTGGCTGGAGGGGGGCAGGGGAGAGAGGAAGGTCGCTGGACATGGGTGGCTGGGGGGGGGCAGGGGAGAGAGGAGGGTCACTGGACATGGGTGGCTGGAGGGGATTTCAATGCAGGGGGCCCGGCCGGGTGGTGGACAGAGGGGGGGAGCAGCAGTGACCTCGGGGGGTGGGGGTGGAGGAGGGTAGGAATGGTGGCAACCCTGGGTGGGTGGAGGGGTAACCTAGGGGGTGGGGGGAGCAGTGGCAACCTCGGTGGGGTGGAGGGGTGAGCGGCGGCAACCTTGGTGGTGGAGGGCATGGCGGCAGGGGTGTGGCCTTGTGCTGCTATCGTGCGGTTGGTCAGTGCTGCGTGTGATGTCAGCCTGAGCTACAGAGCCTAGCAGACCAACTCCGAAGAAGCCACGGACACAGGCAGCAAGACGCATAGAACGTTGGAGGTGAGAATTATTATATAGGATGAGTGGAGTGGAACAGCTAGATGTGAATCGTTTGTTTCCTCTTTTCAAAAATACTAGGACTAGGGGGCACGCAATGAAGCTACAAAGTAGTAAATTTAAAATGAATCAGAGAAAATATTTCTATACTCGATATGGAATGTAGTAAAAGCAGTTAGCTTAGTGGGTTTTAAAAAACGTTTGGATAGCTTCCTAAAAGAAAAGTCCATAAGACATTATTAAAATGGATGAGGAAAATCCACTGCTTATTTCTAGGATAAGCAGCATAAAATGTATCATACTGTTTTTTCTGGGATCTTGTCAGGTACTTGTAACCTGGATTGGCCACTGTTGGAAACAGAATGCTAGGCTTGATGGACCTTCGGTCTGTCCTAGTATGGCAATACTTATGTACTTATGTAAACCCCTGCCCCCTTCTCACATGCCATCCCCTAAGTGGCAGTCAACACTCCCTATAACAACCCAGACTCCTCCTAAGAATCTCCAGAACTTGCTGGGGGGGGGGGGGGGGGGGGAGGCATCCCTGATGGGCTATTAGTTTGGAGCTTGAGCAATCACCCTCTGCTCCCTCGCCATCAGACTCTGGCAACAATATGTCACTATGACCCCCAGCAGTATTCTTGCGGTACTACTGCTAGGAGTCAGTCTTCCATATAAGAAGAAGATTCTCCTTATATCAAAAACTGACCCTTAGTGGTAGTACTGCAAGACTTTCATTAGGGGTTGTGATGGCCATTTTGCAGAATGGCCAAAGTTCAGAATGGAACAAAGGGGATCACTCCTGCCTGGTACCGCTGAGCTATCACAGATGATTCCCAGGTAGGTCCTGGGAAGGGGTGGTTTGTGAGGGGGGATTCTTTCATTGGAGGTATGATTTAGGGATGGGGTAGGGCTTTTGCATGGGGTGGGCTGGGATCGATGGGGGGAGAGGGCGCTAGAAAGCAATTTGATGTTTTAGACAATAGTGGACCAATGAAGCAGTTGAAATAATGCATTATTAGTCATCTACAAAAGCATATGAGGATCAATATACAAACCCAAACATGGCCATGTTTTGCCCATGTAACAGGCTACATCAGGCGCATAAAAACTTAATGGTGTGATTAGATTGTCTTTACAAACACACAAGATTTGAGAAGGAGTTTTGTTTTTACCTAGTAATGAAGGAACTATTCACACCATTAAGGTTTTTTGCCTCCGACGCAGCCTGTTACCTGGGTAAAAAAAAAACAGCCGTGTTGAGCTTTCAAATTGACCTTGGCTTTGTATATTGACCTTCATATGCTTTTTAGATGCTTCATTGGTCCACTTGTATCTATAACCTCCATATTAGATCTTGTGGATTGACTGCTTTCTTGCTTGAGACCAGCAATTGAAGGTTTTGCAGGGAAAGAGGGGAGAGTTTGTGGTAAGGATTAGACTATCTAGGGAGATCAAAATGCAGGAAGAGAGGTAAGGGACAGTGTGCCACCACAGTAGAACTCCTTGCCATTATTTATTTATTTTGAAATTACCACCAATTCTTGACTGACAGCAAGCACATTACTGTCTACTGTGCTGAAAACCCCACATGCAGCTTGGTAAAAGGGCCTCTTAGTTAATTTGTTTCAGATACCAGGAGTTTTATTCAATATATTTTCTTCCATCAAATTATTAAAAGATAAAGGGACCTTTTACCAAAGGTCAGTATGCATTTACCCTGTTATCACGTATTATCTGCTGCAGAGTCCACTTTATGCAACAGACCCTTGGCAGATAGAATGCAATAATTGTATTAACATACATCAACCTAAATAATTGACCCCAAAAATGAGCCTTCAAACATTTAAATATACGAAAGGTACATTTAAATACAAGAAGCAAAACATTTGTAGACCAACCAATTAACCAGACAGGAGAGGCTCCCGCCTGGTTAAACCCCACTGAGCAACTCAGCACATGATATTCAACAGCACTTAACCAGTTAGTGCCGCTGAATATCACCACTAACCAGACAGGGTGGAACATGGGCAGAGTGCCAGTGGATTTTCAGTCCACTAACTGACTAAGAGGGGCATAATTGAACGGAACCGGCTAAATAGATGGCCGGCCATCTATTTGACCGGCGCCGCAAAGAGTAGTCCCGAACCGTATTTTCAAAAAAGATGGCTGGAAATCTTTTGTTTCGATAATACGGTTGGCGCCGGCCAAATGTCAGAGATTGCCGGGTTTGAGATGGCCGGCATCGGTTTTCGCCGATAATGGAAACTAATGCCGGCGATCTCAAACCTAGCCAAATCCAAGGCATTTGGTTGTGGGAGGAGCCAGCATTTGTAGTGCACTGGTCCCCCTGACATGCCAGGACACCAACTGGGCACCCTAGGGGCATTGCAGTGGACTTCAAAAATAGCTCCCAGGTGCATAGCTACTACTACTACTACTACTACTATTTAGCATTTCTATAGTGCTACAAGGCGTACGTAGCGCTGCACAAACATAGAAGAAAGACAGTCCTTGCTCAAAGAGCTTACAATCTAATAGACAAAAAATAAAGTAAGCAAATCAAATCAATTAATGTGTACAGGAAGGAGGAGAGGAGGGTAGGTGGAGACAAGTGGTTACAAGTGATTACGAGTCAAAAGCAATGTTAAAGAGGTGGGCTTTCAGTCTAGATTTAAAGGTGGCCAAGGAGGGGCCAAGGATGGGGCTCCCTTACCTTGGGTGCTGAGCCCCCCAAATCCCCCCCCCCCAAAACCCACTCCCCACAATTGTACACCACAACCATAGCCTTTAGGGATGAAGGGGGGCACCTACATGTGGGTACAGTGGGTTTTGGGGGGTTTTGGAGGGCTTAACATTTACCACCACAAGTGTAACAGGTGTGGGGGGGGGGGGGAATGGGCCTGGGTCCACCTGCCTGAAATGCACTGCATCCACTAAATACAGCTCCAGGGACCTGCATACTGCTGTCAGGGAGCTGGGTATGACATTTCAGGCTGGCATAGAGGCTGGAAAAAATGTTTTGGCTTTTTTTGGGTGGGAGGGGGTTGGTGACCACTAGGGGAGTAAGGGAAGGTCATCCCCAATTCCCTCCAGTGGTCATTTGGTCAGTTGGGGCACCTTTTTGAAGCTTGGTCATAAAAAAAAGGGAACAAGTGAAGTCGGCAAAATGCTTGTCATGGTCAGCTTTCTTTTTTCCATTATTGGGCGAAGCCGGCCATCTAAAACCACGCCCCCGTCCTGCCCCCGTCCCGCCTTCACTACCCTACTGACACGTCCCCTTGAAGTTTGACTGGCTCCGCAATGGAAAGCAGTTGGTGCCGGCCAGAATCGGCTTTCAATTATACCGATTTGGCTGGGTTCAGGAGATCGCCGGCCATCTCCCGATTTGTGTCGGAAGATGACCGGCAATCCCCTTCGAAAATGAGCTGGCAAGTCACTGGATAAAGGGGCCCTTTTACTAAGCAGCGGTAAGTCTGCCACAGGCTTACCATGTACCAATCTGGAGCTACCACTTGTCCAACGTGGGCGTTGGCAGTAGTTCCACCCCTAGAATGTGGCATTTCTGGCACTTGTGGAAATATTCAAAAAATAATCGGCCAGTGCTGCATGCTACCCAGTTATCTCCAGGTTAGCACAGGAGCCATTACCACCATCTCAATGGGTGGTGGTAATTGTTCCTCCCTCCCCCGCATGGTCACATGGTAAGTGAATTCTTACCGCATGACCACATGGTAACTGAAAACGCATGGCCATTTCTTTTTTTGGCCTTTTTACCTCTTGCGGTAAAAAGGGCCTCAGCGTGTGGCAAAAACGGCCCCTGTTAAATTCCAGGTGACTACTGAGATCCATATAGTCAATGCCAGGAGCCATGCTTGCTTCGGCATTGAATCTGTGGTCAGTTCAGGCTGTGGCTGTGAGTTGCATAGATGCAGCTTAATGCCAAGGGCTGAATATCTGGCAGAGAGCTTATGATATGATGCTTTGAAAGGTAGACTCAAATTTATGTACTTTATGTATTTCTTAGAAAAGTTGATATACTGCTAATTGCTCAATAGTGCTGCTCAGAGGTTTACTATTGTATGTATAGTTAAAAAAAGAAAGAAATTGAGAGAAGTGGTGAGAGAGAGAGAGAGTGTTCATAAATAGCCAAATCTCTTAAAATCAGAAAATGAAGGCTCATGTCTGATCTTCAGTGGTAACATGTTCCACAGATGTGGGCCAGTGTATGGAATACTGTATGATGGGTTGTGTTCAACTGTGCCTATGACAAGAGGGAAAGTGTTTGCTGTGAAGATCAAAGGTTGTAAGAATTATAGGGAATCAATCTGGATAATATGGAGAGCATGAGACATGTCCTTTATAAATCAAACAAAGGATTTTAAACTGAATACGTGCACAGACAGATAGGCAGTGTTCAGCTTTTAGAAGTGGAGTCGTACAATCAAACCAGTGGAAGAAACATCAGAAAATAGGTCATCGTGAAAATGGTGGTGGCTACATAGAATGACCTCCCAGTGGATATGGTAGAAACAAATCCAGTAATTTGAGAAAACCCTTGTTGCAGATATATAGGGACAGCCAGAGATCATCAGGGATTTATGGCATTAAACAATTTAGATGGGCAGATTACATTGACCTAATAGTCCTGTCATTGCATTCCCTGTTTCTATAAACCATTTACCATTAATCCACACCAAAGTATACTTAATAAGCAGCAACCATAAAATGTAAATAAAGCCTATTTCTAGTACAGGTCTCATTTTACGTACTTATTACAGTGACAACAGTGCTGCACCAAATGCCAATTTTAGTAGTATAAGGGTCATGTATGTGCTGTAAAAATATTGGATGCTGACTATGTAAGTCATTGATGATGCTGTAAGTATTGATTTAACATAACTGTAAAAGTTTTTGGCATGCAACATGAAGTTTACACTGTGGGAATATTCTATTTCAGCTGCTTGCTAAATATTTTGTACAAGGGCACAACATTATTAGCTGTTAATTGATTTCTTCTGGGTGCTGTGTTGCAAATTCCATATGCATAATTCTGGCACATGGACATGACACTACAGCAGTTTCAGTTTTATGGATCACAAAAAACAGCAGGCAAACCCTAGGTTTCTGCTACTGCCTTCCATTTGACTTTGCTTTTTACTGTTTTGAGAGAAAAAGTATAATTAGTGCATTGATCTTTCTATATCCATAAGAACAATGTCTGGAATTATACTATCTAATGACAACAGATGTAGTAGAAATGGCCTTTAAAATTGTGCAATGACTTTAAGGGTAGTTTTTTTCAATAGGACTCCTAACCCCACATACTGTAGTACACTTGCACGTCTCAGTTCTAACTGATCTTCAAACGCAAATTGCATGCATAGCTTGCATTTGAAGGCTGGATAAAAGTATGTGTGCGTATCGTAAGTTATCTCAAATGATGGCATAAAGTAGGAGTATTATTAATATGCATTTTTGAAAATGTAATGTAGTTATGTAGTTTTCTTCCTTGACCAAGTGACATCCCCTGAATACCATTTTTCCTTAGATGAAAGAAAATGAGTACTTTTAAACTGCTGAATATCCATGTAGAAGAATACAGCCAATTTTGTCCATCTAAATTCCATTTATATCAATATTTCACCTGTCCTACAAAAATGCTCAAGGCATAATACATAATAACACATAGAATGCAAATTATAATGACCAATAATCTTTTTCTGAATTAATGATATATTCGGAGCAGGGGTGGACTAACAGGGATCTGGGACCCTGGGCAATAAGAGTTATGGGCCCCTAACCACCTATCAAAGCTGATTAAACTAGATAGAAACTAGGGAAGAGTGGGCCCCCTACTGGCGTGGACCCTCTGGCACTACCTTGTTGTCCTAATTGTCAGTCTGCCCCTGATAGAGTAGAATACAAACACGTCCCTTACAATCCCTCATTTCCTCCCTTTCAACAATTGGAAATAGAAGGATTAACCTTTATGGAAACCCCAACTAAGCACTTTCAATTACTGTATATTACAGTGATTATACAGAGGTCATGTGTGGCCATGTGGCGGGGAGGTCTTTTTGGAAAATCTGTTACCAAAAATGTTAGATCTTACATTTGAAATGCCCTTTGAAATTGAACATGCTTACAGGGCTCCCTCCGGGAAATCTTGTGCAATACCCATGCTCATTTGTGCTAAAAATATTAAGATCAGTGCTTTTTTTGAGGGGGTACTTGGGGGTACTATCGGCACCTTTTCCATTGTCTGCTAAAATTGACCCATGGTCCCTAAGTTTTAATGAGAGCTTAGGCTTTACACAACAATTCTGCCTTGTCATAGATTCTGTGACTGGTTGTACAGAGCCTGGCTATTGTGGGGTGGGTCCCTCAGTGATCACCCCACCCCTGAAGGGTGGCCTGGCATTTGAGTACCGTCATCTTTTGTGCTAGAAAAAAAACACTGATTAAGATAAACACAAGCTCTTGCTATTCTTAAAAAAAACAAAATTAAAATTACCATTAATTCATGATGGGATAAAAATGATTTTTCCAGACTTAAATTATCAGTTTAAAAAAGAAAACAATTCTTAATACTCAGAGATCCCCTTAAATCACTCAGGAGTCCTTCAACAAAGCCACGCTGAAAAGTGGCCTGCGTTAGTGTGGGGAAATGGCTATTTTGTAATGGGCCAGGAAATGAACCTGTGCTAATATTAAAACTATTTACGGCCTGAGCCCTTACCGCCACCCATTGACCTAGGCTCATGTAACCATGGTAACTATGCAGCACGCACCAATGTGGGCTCGATGCTAGTTACCACTGGGAACATCCCCCGTGCACAGGATTCAGCGTGTGCCAAACTCGGAATTACCACCGGGTGCATGTGCTACCCTAGCGGTAGTGCCAATTGGGCATGCGTTACCCATGTGTTAGCCCTCCTGTGCTTTTCTAAAAGGGTCCCACAAAGCTCAATTTGGCCTAATGTACCCCATAAGAAAATGTGTAAATGTCCGTAATACTACACACTCATTTGAAGATCTTGAAGCTTTAAAAAAAATTTCTGGACAATTTTAAAATGTAAATTTCTAAAAACTATCTTATGATTATCTTCGGATTTGCTTTCTAAACATTGCAGTCGTTAATCCTTGGATTCTATATAGTGTGACTTAAGTTATGCGTGCAAATCTGGTCATATTCTGGATTTGAGTGTGCAACTTAATTAGCTAGCAAGCCAATCAGTGCTGATAATTGCCAATTAACAAGCAATTATTGACACTAATTGGCATTAATTAGAATTTATGCGCACAGCTGTATAAGCATATTCTGTAAAGTAATCCCTGTGATTCTATATATTGCATCTACAGTCACAAAAGAGGGTAATACAGCATACAAGTATATAACACAAACCAGGAAAAAAGCAACACTGGGCCTTCAAGATAGAGATAATTGTCGGCAGAATGGAAAATCTACTAGTATAAAACTCTGTCTATTCTTGTCTGCTGCTTGGCTTCAATCCTTTTACTTTACACTTCATAAAGTTAAGCTCTGGAACTGTTTGCTGGATGATGTAGTATCTGCATATCCTTACAGCCTTCTCCGGGGTGACACCCAGGTCCACCCCGATCCACTCAGGGCCTCCGCTCTAGGTGCCCAGCGCTCCCACCAGGTGCTGTGGAGGACTTGCAGCCCTTCTGCATTTCCTCACAGCTGTATCCGGGATGACTCCAGTTCCACCCCGATCTTCCCAGGGCCTTCTCTCCAAGAGCACAGAGTTTCCAGGTGCTTTTTGGCTAGGATCAGGCGACCCTTAGGGGGAGGAATGCTGGCTTCGGCCTAACCCCTGATAAGCCTTTCCTCAGCTGAGAGGTGCCCACCTCTACCACCGGCTGCCTTTTAGGTGCTGTGGAGGACTTGCAGCTCATCTGCATATCCTTACAGCCTTCTCCGGGGTGACACCGAGGTCCACCCCGATCCACTCAGGGCCTCCGCTCTAGGTGCCCAGCACTCCCACCAGGTGCTGTGGAGGACTTGCAGCCCTTCTGCATTTCCTCACAGCTGTATCCGGGGTGACTCCAGTTCCACCACGATCTTCCCAGGGCCTTCTCTCCAAGAGCACAGAGTTTCCAGGTGCTTTTTGGCTAGGATCAGGCGACCCTCAAGGGGGCGGGGCATTTTTCTCTTTGTATCTAATCTTTTTCCAGTTGCTAAAGTACCTTAATCGTTTATGGCCCCTATTCACATTCTCTTCCTAGCTCTGTCCCTTCCTAATCTTTTCCCTCACCCCCTACCTCTCTCCGCTACAGGAACTCACTTCCCATCCATTGACTTCATCACCTCACCTTCTCTCCTACCCTCTTCCTCCCTCTTGGCTTTTAATCTCCGTCTCTTTCTTCCCTCCATTTTGCCTTCCCCATTCCACCTAAATACCTCTCGCCTTCGACGCCTTCGTGGCCACACTTCTCCTACTCTCCTCCGCTCTCTTTTACTCCTTCTCTTACTCTCAGCTGGTGACATCAATCCCAATCCTGGCCCTCCTCACCAACTATTATCCAAACTCTACAGATCTCACCGTGACCTCTCTAACCTAATCTCTATTCCTCTACTCCCCTCCTCTTCTCTGCCCTTCTCTTGCGCCCTATGGAATGCCCGCTCTATCTGTAACAAACTCCCCTATATCCAGGACCTCTTTATCTCGCGTCACCTCCATCTGCTCGCCATAACAGAAACCTGGCTCTGCCCTGATGACTCTGCTTCAGTCGCAGCCCTGTGCCATGGCGGTTATCTATTTTCACATACTCCTCGCCCTGCTGGCCGTGGGGGCGGTGTTGGACTACTTCTCTCTCCCTCCTCCAGATTTCAACCACTTCTTCCACCTCAATCTCACTGTTTTTCCTCCTTTGAAGTCCACTCTATCCGCCTTTTCTCTCCTCTGCCTCTTCGAATAGCGGTCATTTATCGTCCCCCTGATAAGTCCCTTTCATCCTTTCTCAGTGACTTTGACGCCTGGCTTGCCTTCTTCCATGATCCTTCCTCCCCCTCTCTCATCCCTGGTGACTTTAATATTCCTGCTAATGATCCTTCCAACTCTTATATTTCCAAGTTACTCGCTTTAACGTCGTCCTTTAATCTCCAACTATGCTCCACCTCCCCCACTCATCAAAATGGTCACTGTCTTGATCTCATCTTCTCCTCCAACTGTTCACCTTCTAGTTTCCTTGCCTCTGATCATCCCTCCTCTGATCACCATCTTATAACTTTCACACTTAAATCTCCTCCCTCCCAGTCCCGTCCTATCCTATCTAATTTATCTAGGAATCTTCACGATATTGACCCTTCATCTCTATCCTCCCATGTTTCAAACCTCCTCTCTACTGTGGCACCATCCACGTCTGTCAACGAGGCTGTTTCTTCTTACAACAATACTCCATCCTCTGCCTTAGACACTCATGCACCTTTGATGACCCGCCCTGTAAGGCGTACAAAACCCCAACCTTGGCTGACTTCTAATATCCGCTACCTACGTTCCTGTACCCGCTCCGCCGAACGCCTCTGGCGGAAATCTCGGGCCCTTGCTGATTTCTTACACTTTAAGTTCATGCTGACCTCCTTCCAATCTGCTCTTTTACGTGCCAAACAGGATTATTATATCCAACTGACCAACTCTCTTGGCTCTAATCCTCGACTTCTCTTCACCACATTAAACTCTCTCCTCAAGGTGCCCCCTCCCCCAGCTCCCCCTTCATTATCTCCTCAGACCCTTGCTGAATTCTTTCACAACAAGGTTCAAAAGATAAACCTTGCTTTCTCTACCTCACCAGCTCTCCCTCCACTAGTCCGTTCCCCTCATTCCCTTTCCTCCTTTCCTGAAGTTACTATTGAGGAAACTACACTTCTCCTTTCTTCCTCAAAATGTACCACCTGTTCCTCTGATCCCATTCCCACCCACTTTCTTAATGCCATCTCTCCTACTCTTATTCCTTTTATCTGTCACATTCTCAACCTCTCACTTTCCACTGCGACTGTCCCTGCTGCCTTTAAACATGCTGTGGTCACACCTCTCCTTAAGAAGCCTTCACTTGACCCTACTTGTCCCTCTAATTACCGACCCATCTCCCTCCTTCCTTTTCTCTCCAAATTACTTGAGCGTGCTGTTCACTGCCGCTGCCTTGATTTTCTCTCCTCACATGCTATTCTTGACCCATTACAATATGGTTTTTGCCCTCTCCACTCAACCGAAACTGCGCTTACTAAAGTCTCCAATGACCTATTACTGGCTAAATCCAGAGGTCAATATTCCATCCTCATTCTTCTTGATCTTTCCGCTGCTTTTGACACTGTCGATCACAGCATACTTCTCGATACCCTGTCCTCACTTGGATTCCAGGGCTCTGTCCTTTCCTGGTTCTCTTCCTACCTCTCCCTCCGCACCTTTAGTGTTCACTCTGGTGGATCCTCTTCTACTTCTATCCCTCTGCCTGTCAGTGTACCTCAGGGTTCTGTTCTTGGTCCCCTCCTCTTTTCTATCTACACTTCTTCCCTTGGTTCATTAATCTCATCCCATGGCTTTTCCTACCATCTCTATGCTGATGACTCCCAAATCTACCTTTCTACCCCTGATATCTCACCTTGCATCCAAACCAAAGTTTCAGCATGCTTGTCTGACATTGCTGCCTGGATGTCTCAACGCCACCTGAAATTAAATATGACCAAAACCGAGCTTCTCATTTTCCCCCCCAAACCCACCTCCCCGCTCCCCCCGTTTTCTATTTCTGTTGATGGCTCTCTCATTCTCCCTGTCTCCTCAGCTCGAAACCTTGGGGTCATCTTTGACTCTTCTCTCTCCTTCTCTGCTCATATCCAGCAGACCGCCAAGACCTGTCGTTTCTTTCTTTACAAAATCCGTAAAATCCGCCCCTTTCTTTCCGAGCACTCTACCAAAACCCTCATCCACACCCTTGTCACCTCTCGTTTAGACTACTGCAATCTGCTTCTTGCTGGCCTCCCACTTAGTCACCTCTCCCCTCCAGTCGGTTCAAAACTCTGCTGCCCATCTCATCTTCCGCCAGGGTCGCTTTACTCATACTACCCCTCTCCTCAAGACCCTTCACTGGCTCCCTATCCGTTTTCGCATCCTGTTCAAACTTCTTCTACTAACCTATAAATGTATTCACTCTGCTGCTCCCCAGTATCTCTCCACACTCGTCCTTCCCTACACCCCTTCCCGTGCACTCCGCTCCATAGATAAATCCTTCTTATCTGTTCCCTTCTCCACTACTGCCAACTCCAGACTTCGCGCCTTCTGTCTCGCTGCACCCTACGCCTGGAATAAACTTCCTGAGCCCCTACGTCTTGCCCCATCCTTGGCCACCTTTAAATCTAGACTGAAAGCCCACCTCTTTAACATTGCTTTTGACTCGTAACCACTCGCCTCCACCTACCCTCCTCTCTTCCTTCCCGTTCACATTAATTGACTTGATTTGCTTACTTATTTTTTGTCTATTAGATTGTAAGCTCTTTGAGCAGGGACTGTCTTTCTTCTATGTTTGTGCAGCGCTGCGTATGCCTTGTAGCGCTATAGAAATGCTAAATAGTAGTAGTAGTAGTAACAACAGTTAGCATATCTGGCTTTAAAAAAAGATTTGGTCCAATTCCTGGGGGAAAAGTCTGCTGTTGAGACAGACATGGGGAAGCTATTGCTTGCCCTGGGATAGATAGCATGAAGTGTTGCCACTATTTGGATCTCTGCCAGGTACTTGTGACCTGGTTTGGCCACTGCTGGAAACAGGATACTGGGCTACATGGACCATTGGTCTGACCCAGTATGGTTTTTCTTATGTTCTTATGCATAAAGCATATTAGACACCTGCAAAAAATCACTACGATATTGGATACTACATCTAACAAACGTTGGTCCTGCTCTAAAGAAATCAGATCACTTCCCCATATGATTTATTACTGTGATAATCTTAAAGAATTCTTGGCTTCAGTATGGAAAAAACTATCTAGCATTTTCTACAAAAGACTGCTTCTCATAAAAAAACTACCATCTTACGCTTTATGACTCCTGATATCTCAATACCATCAACATATGCTAAACTATTCAACATCATGCTTGCCTTAGCCATTTATGGGGCCCTTTTACTAAGCCGTATAGGTGCCTATGTGAAACCAAAATGCGTCAATTTTGAGTTACCACCCGGCTACTGCATGGCCCTTGCGATAATTTCATTTTTGACGCGCGTCCACTACGCGTGCCGTAAAATATTTTCTGGCGTATGGGTGGTAATCATGCAGTAATCTGCATTTTGCGCACATTACCGGCCAGTTACCGTGTGAGACCTTACCGCTAGGTTAATTGCTGGTGGTAAGGTTTCAGACCCAAAATGGACGCACAGCAATTTTCATTTTGCTGCATGTCTATTTTCGGCAAAAAATTTTAAAAGGCATTTTTACAGGTGCACTGAAAAATGGTTCTGTGCGCACCGAAAACACGCGTCTACACTACCGCAGGGCATTTTTCAGCTTGTCTTTGTAAAAGGGCCCCTATGTAATTATCACCCTTTGGAAGGATAATATTAATCTTAATATATATGAACGGGGGGGTGGGGGGGAGAGGGTCAAATTTGCTTCTTTAGAAAAAGTGGAGAGGCTGCAGCCTCTAATTGTGGCAATCTTTCTTCAGTTTTGAAAGTCTTGACCCCCTTGGATTCTTACAGCCAACACATACAGTGTATGTGTGAAACACACACAAACATTATATAAAGTATATGTGATCATTCTACTCTGCATTCACTCTTCTACAGTGATGTATGTTACACTGATTTTGCTGTACCTTATAAAGTTATATGTTATTATTTTTGTCTTATATGGTTCATGTTCTTTTTGTTCTAAAACATACATAAAAATGGGGGAAAAAGACATGGTTCGGTTCTGTAAGGCTAAATAAAAATTCACAGGAAATGATTATTAGCATACTCTTCAATCATGTGAAAGGGGATTCTATATAATGACACCTCAGTTTAGATGCCTCATGCCATGCGCTTAGCAGCAATTCTATAACAGCATTATGGTATCAAGATTCCATTATTGAATACTAGCTTAAGGTCAGCATTGGCACATCCTCACCCTCACTCAGATTCTATATAAGTCATGGTGAATAGAGTACATTAAATTGTGCACGTGGCTAATTTATGTGTGCTATTCAACTAATAAGCCAATTACTCATGGTAATTGGTCAATAGCAACCAATTATCACCAGTAATTGGCAATAATTGGAATTTATTTTATGATTTTTTTTAGATGTATTCTAAAAAGAGGCACATGTAAATTCCAACGTGTGTAGCTGAAAAGGGGGTGCAGCAATGGAAGGGGTATAGGCATGTCGGGGTGTCAATCACACGTATGTGCATTGTTATAGAATTTGGGGGAATGCACATACATGTAGGCGTAAGCATTTACACTAGGTTTTCAGTGGCATAAATGGCTGTGCCTAAATGTACTTAGGTTCCCTCAGCCTATGCACTATTTTGTAAACTGAGTCTTAATGTATACACAGTTTAGAGAATAGCGCTGCATGTGTTATTCCAATGTGCCTCTGTTTAAGAAGCCTCATATAGAATCTGGCCCCCTATGTGTAGGTATACCCTCTTATGCCACGTTGGAGCACCAAGAAGCATCAAGTGACACACTTACAGGCTTATTTTCAAAAGAGAAGGGCGTCCATCTTTCGACACAAATCGGAAGATGGGCGTCCTTCTCTCAGGGTCGCCCAAATCGGCATAATCGAAAGCCGATTTTGGACATCCTCAACTGCTTTCCGTCACAGGGATGACCAAAGTTCATGGGGGTGTGTAGGAAGCATAGCGAAGGCGGGACTGAGGCCTGCCTAACACATGGGCATCCTTGACCGATAATGGAAAAAAGAAGGGCATTCCTGATGAGCACTTGGGCGACTTTACTTTCTTATGACCAAGCCTCAAAAAGGTGCCCAAACTGACCAGATGACTACCAGAGGGATCGGGGATGACTTCCCCTTACTCTCCCAGTGGTCACTTACCTCCTCCCACCCTAAAAAATAACTTTAACAATATTTTTTTCCAGCCTTTATGCCAGCCTCAAATATCATACCCAGCTCCATGACAGCAGTATGCAGGTCCCTGGAACAGTTTTAGTGGGTACTGCAGTGCACTTCAGGCAGGCGGACCCAGGCCCACCCCCCCCCCACCTGTTATACTTGTGGTGGTAAATGTGAGCCCTCCAAAACCCACCAGGAACCCACTGTACCCACATGTAGGTGCCTCCCTTCATCCCTAAGGGCTATGGTAGTGGTGTACAGTTGTGGGGAGTGGGTTTTGGGGAGCTCAGCACACAAGGTAAGGGAGCTATGCACCTGGGAGCTTTTTCTGAAGTCCACTGCAGTGCCCCCTAGGCTGCCCGGTTGGTGTCCTGGCATGTGAGGGGGACCAGTGCACTATGAATGTTCGCTCCTCCCATGACCAAATGGCTTGGATTTGGTCGTTTCTGAGATGGGTGACCTCGGTTTCCATTATCGCCGAAAATCTGGAACGACCATCTCTAAGGACAACCATCTCTAAGGTCGACCTAAATGTTGAGATTTGGGAGTCCCCGACCGTATTATCGAAACGAAAGATGGCTGCCCATCTTGTTTCGATAATACGGGTTTCCTCACCCCTTCGCGGGGATGTCCTGTGAGGACATCCTCAGGAAAACTTGGGCGCCCTGTTCTATTATGCCCCTCCAGGGGTCCTGTTTACTAAGCTGCGCTAAGGGTGCACTAGCGTTTTTAGCACATGCTAAGGGTTAGCACACGCTAAATGCTAAGTCACCCATAGAGAAAAAATATATATATCCGCCAGAAGGCGGAGAACTCTAGACGCCCCACGGACAACAACAAGAAATGAAATAAAAGTGGGAGGACGACCAAGGATTCCAAAGACTGAAAGGATATATAATAATAAAGATGTTTATTGAGGTATAAAGACTCGACACAACATCGTGTTTTGGCCGTTAGGCCTGCATCAGGAGTCTATAATCAAATTTTGAATACATAAATTATAAAAACAATATAAAAGTAGACAACATATATATACGTTTAAATATTTAAAATTAATTTTATAATTTTAAATGTTATTATATAAAAAAGTATGTATAATAATAACAAATTAGATGCATTTAAGAATGAATATGGATTTAAATGGATGATTAAATTTTTAAGAAAATAAAACATTTTAATTCATCAAAAAATAAAATAAAACCTTCCATATTTAAATATATGTAAAGACAAAAAATGGTGTGCTTTTATAAAAATGATGTACATATAAATAAATAACAATATGTAAATGAATTCTCATGTTTACACAAAGTAAGAAAACAGTGTGGATTGGATACATTAAACATGGATAACCAAATGCATTCAAAGGTGAATTTATACACATTAAAAATTAAATGAATCCTCTCATATATTAAAAAAATGGGGGTCAAACAATGAATAAATATATAAACACATAAAATGGTGTGCTTATGTAAATACAATTTGCACATGAATAAATACAAATATGTCAAAGAATTCTCATGTCTAAACACATAAAAGATTATAGCACATATATGCATGTGTTTAAAAAAATAAAAATTAAACGAAAGTGATCAATTAATGGCAGATTTAGAAAATTGACGAAAGAAATTAATAAATGGCAGATTCAAAAAATTGATAATGAGTGTGGTAACACTGACCTTAATGCCGAATGCTTTTGATAACTATTTGATGAAGGCAAATCCTCAACAAAGGGAGGTCTGGTTAAGAGGTGAAACAATAATAAAAAAAGTGAATGAAGCAGCAAGATGAGTGAACATGAATTCTAGCTATATGTTGATTGTTAGAAAGATGATAAAAAATGACCATATAGCCAGTGAATGTAATGCACATATATATCTCTCTCATCATCAAAGGGCTGGAAATAGTGGTAAACTGGAGCCCTGATTGGGAAAAATATGTTTTATTTTCTTAAAAATTTAATCATCCGTTTAAATTCATATTCATTCTTAAATGCATCTAATTTGTTATTATTATACATACTTTTTTATATAATAACATTTAAAATTATAAAATTAATTTTAAATATTTAAACGTATATATATGTTGTCTACTTTTATATTGTTTTTATAATTTATGTATTCAAAATTTGATTATAGACTCCTGATGCAGGCCTAACGGCCGAAACACGACGTTGTGTCGAGTCTTTATACCTCAATAAACATCTTTATTATTATATATCCTTTCAGTCTTTGGAATCCTTGGTCGCCCTCCCACTTTTATTTCAAGTCACCCATAGAAACATATAGGTGACTAGCATTTAATGCACGCTAATTTTAGCATGCGCTAAAAATGCTAGCGCACCTTAGGGCCCTTAGTTTATATTCTTCTTCAAACTACACACCTAAATGGGAGAAATGCCCATGGCCTGCCCATACTCCAGCCATGTGCATGCTCCCCTTGCAGTTAGGCACTACCTTACAAAATAGCATCACGAGGCACCTGTCAATTTGATGCTACCTTTGACGACTTAAGTAGTACCTACCCTTAGGCACAACTTTATTGTGGAGGAGTGGCCTAGTGGCTAGAGTACCAGTCTTGCAATCCAGAGGTGGGCAGTTCAAATCCCACTGCTGTTCCTTGTGATCTTGGGCAAGTCACTTAACCCTCCATTGCCTCAGTTACAAACTTAGATTGTGAGCCCTCCTGAGACAGAGAAATATCCAGTATACTTGAATGTAACTCACCTTGAGCTACTACTGAAAAAGGCATGAGCAAAATGGAAATAAAATTTTAAAAAAGTTATAGAATTGTCCTCATATTATATGTCACAGTGTGGTATGGGGTAACTCGTATGGGTTTCTGCCAGATACTTGTGACCTGGATTGGCCACTGTTGGAAACAGGATACTGGTCTGACCCAGTATGGCTGTTCTTATGTTACTCACTATTTTCCACCTGGAATAACAATTATGTTTTAATCCAAAGGAAGAAATCTGTTTATATGTCAGGTGTTTGATTTGTGGGAATGCTGTACATAGAGATATCAGTGACATTGTTCTATAAGGACAAGCTGATAGCATTAATAATCTCTGACTTATATCAACAGAAGTTATGGGAAAGTCCCATAGGAATCCTTCAGTTGTCTGGTAAAGCAAGCAATTTTCCATCCACATCCAAGATAAATGGCAGATTTTGTGCATTAGAGTACCTTGGAATGTCAGTGACAATATACTCTGAGGACAAAAAATTCAAAATATAATCTCTGAGTGACTTCACAAATTGTGAGGTGTAGAATGCTGTGAACCTCTCCATAGGATTCAATTAAATTTCCCTCTGGGAATTGCAGCACAGTTTCTCAACTACAGGCAAAAAAAACTGTTTGTTGAAACCAGCTGCAATCTGAAGTCACCTTCGTATGCTAGGATGTCAGTGACAAAGTCTGTGAAGAACAACTTTGTAGAATCAATACTGAAAACTTCAGAGTTATGACATGAAAAGTGTGACAAGGTGTCATAGCATGGGTGAGTGTTCAATCCCTGGGCCTCAGGGAGGCCTGTAAACAAACAACTGAGGCTGCTTTAAGATGAAACAAAATCCCCTTTTATTCAGGACAGTAGTGGAAACTACAAAATGGAGAGTTTATCTTGCCTTGCAGGCAAAGCCAATAAATGAGAAAAAAAAAGTCTTCTTACACTTAAGTAGAGGAGTCATAGCCTGGAGGACTGCTTTTCATGTTCTGGGCTTTCGCTAAACTCTGGGTTTTTATCTTCTCTGGCTGTACCACACCTTCCTGGCTGAATTCCCTAATCCTGGCTCTGTTAAGGTGGCCTGCTGAGGGGAATGTGTTCATGGAGGACCAACAGAGGAGGCATCGGGCTTCTACTTTCGCCCTCCTGCAGCTTTCAACCCCTCCTCCTACCGCAGTCTCACTGCTTTTCATCCTTTGAAGTTCACTCCATCCGTCTATTCTACCCGCTGCCACTCAGAGTTGCAGTCATTTACCATCCCCCTGATAAGTCCCTCCCTTCCTTCCTTACCAACTTTGATGCCTGGCTCTCCGTTTTTCTTGAACCCTAATCTCCGTCCCTCATTCTTGGAGACTTTAACTTACACACTGATGACCCATCTGACTCTTACGCTTCTCAGTTCCTCACTCTGACATCCTCCTTCAACCTCCATCTAAGCTCCACCACCCCTACTCACCAAACTGGCCATTGTCTTGACCTCGTCCTCTCCTCTACCTGCTCACCCTCCAATTTCTGTACCTCAGCCCTTCCTCTCTCTGACCATCACCTGATCATCTTCACACTTCATCACCCTCCCCCTCAGCCCTGCCCAACACTAACCACTACTTTCAGGAATCTCCAGGCTGTCGACCCTCCCACCTTATCCTCTAGTATCCATCATGTCCTCCGAGTCTGTCGACAAGGCGGTCTCTGTTTACAATGCCACTCTCTCCTCTGCTCTGGACACCCTTGCACCATTCATCTCCCGTCCCACAAAGCGCACTAGTCCCCAGCCCTGGCTGACCCCTTGCACGTCCAAAGGAGTGGAAGTGTGAGTTAGGAGTGTATGCTGAAACGGAAGTCATTTACAGCTGAACCCGTGTCGGTGGTGCCACTCCTAAACCCTTAAGAGCTATCAGCTTGGAGTTTTTGGCTCCTGTGGAGGTTACATTGAATATCATCTGGAAGGCGCTCCAGGACCTAACGGTGGTAGTAAATAATTTTGCTTCAGATATAATCTTATTAGTGAGCCACATGGATAATCGAATTGAATCCTTTGAGAATGAAAAATTGATACAGCAAATGAAGTTCTACAGGAGTAGAAATAGACCAGAAAATTTTGAACAAAATGAATATTATTACAGATGATTAATTTTGAGATTATTGTTTTCCCGGGTATGACTCCTAAAGTTTTTTCCTCTGAAATGATTCCACCTTAATCAGTGGGAATTGGATTAGAGATTCAAGTGTTTGTATTGTTAAATAATTTCTGATTTTAAAAGAGAAAAAATGAAATCAGGTGTATTATTTCCACTAATATTGGATAATAAGTATGTTTCCAACGAAATTAATTGACTATACACCGTCTTGGGTTTGAAGAAGCCAACCAGACGATCAATGTGGAATAATGATTCAGATAAATAATAACTGGGAATAATCAGGTTAATACCACATTTTCTTTGTTTACTGTTGTTTAATTGATCTCCTTGTCTTGTTTCACTCTCCCTATTTATTTTGTGGTCTAAGAAAGAGAAAGATTGTATATAATTCATTTATCTAGTTGAGATTGTTTTCCTCTAATATTGTATTAATGTACAGTCATCTCTGTATTACTGTTTGCAAGTGACCCTTGTAAAATGAAAAATTATAAATAAATGACTAAAAAAAAAGATTGAGACCAAGAAAAGAGCCTTGAGGGACACCACAGGGTAAAGAAAAGGAGTGGGATGTATAAGAATGAATCACAACTGAAAAGCTTCAATCTGCAAGGTAGGAGGTAAACCATTGGTAAACTGTTCAGTAGTTTATATATAAAAGAGTTCAGAAAGTAACAAAGAGTGACTGACCAAATCAAAAGCTGCTGTCAAGTCTAATGATACAAGCAATGCTGCATTACCACAATCAAAAGTTGAATGAAGATCATTCATAATAAAAGTGAGAATAGTTTCCATTGACTGTCCATGTCTAAAGCCTGATTGATGTGGGTGTAGTATGTTAGAAGACTCAATGTGCTGGGAGAGCTGATTCAGGTCCACCTATTCAGTTAGTTTAGAAAGAAAATCTGAGGTTAGAGATAGGCGGATAGTTTTCAACTTTCATAATATTAAGAGATAAGCATTTAAGAACAGGTTGGACTAGGGCCTGTTTCCACTCGATGGAGACAAAGGCAGTTGGAAGACTTTTACATTTTATAATCGAAAGAAAAAAAACTCCCATATTACGACCTAAATCGGGAGATGGACGTCTTTCTCTTGCGGGCGCCCAAATCGGTATAATCGAAAGCCGATTTTGGGCGTCTTCAACTGTACTCCGTCACAGGAACGAATAAAGTTGACGGGGGCTTGTCGGAGGTGTGGCGAAGGCGAAACTGGGGCATGGTTATCGGCCGAGGAGAGATGGGCGTCTTTAGCTGATAATTTAAAAAAAGGCGTTTTACCGCGATTTTGGGTCACTTTTTTGGACCCTTTTTTTTTCACGAACAAGTCCCAAAAAAGTGCCCCAAACTGACCAGATGACTACTGGAGGGAATCGGGGATCACCTGTCCTGACTCCCCCAGTGGTCACTAACCCCCTCCCACAAAAAAAAAAACACTTTACAAACTTTTTTTGCCAGCCTATATGCCAAGCCTCAAATTCCGTACCCACCTCCATGACAGCAGAATCTGTTCTATCCTGTGACTGCCTTTCCCTGGTTCTGATGTGGGTCTCGGGTGAGTGTGACACCTTTTCTGTTAAGGGCACTGCAGAGTCACATCAGCAATGTATTGTGGTGGGTGTAGGGTATTGGGCTCCGTGATTCCACTAGCTTGTGTTAAATGCTCACGATGTTGGTAGTTGGTAGGCTCTACTCCCATGGTGCTTTTCCCTCTGCTTACTGGGTCAGAGTGTGCCCTGTTTTGTTTCCGGTAGTCCATGAGGTAGTGGCCATTTTTGTAAGCCAGTTTTAGATCCCGTTCATGTGTTAGCCACGCTATAGCACTTAGTTCTTACCTTGAATGTTGCTGAAAGAGGGCATTGTACACCATTCTGCCAGCTTGAACCTACTGCGAGACTTGTTGCCAGTGGGGCACAACCTCTGATCTGCAGTTAACTGTGAGTAAACGTGCTTATTCAAATAAAGAATGTTTTCAGCGAGATTAGTGTGCCAAGGTTATACAGCAGCAACAAGCCCTGTCCCTGGAGCACTTTTAGTGGGTACTGAAGTGCACTTCAGGCAGGCAGACCCAGGCCCATCCCCCCCCACCTGTAACACTTGTGGTGGTAAATGGGAGGCCTCTGAAACCCACTGTACCCACATGTAGTTGCCCCCTTCACCCCTAAGAGTTATGGCAGTGTTGTACATTTGTCTATCCCACGACCAAATGGCTTGGATTAGGACGTTTCTGAGCTGGACGTTTTTATTTTCCATTATCGCAAAAAAAAAAAAAAAAACCCGCCCAGCTCAGAAAGCACCAAATCCATGGCATTTGGTCCGTCCAAACCGTATTTTCGAAACAAAAGATAGACGCCCATTTTTTTCGAAAATACGATCTGTCCTGCTTCTTCACGTACCCGTTTTCGGACATAGACGCCCATGGAGATGGGCGTTCGCGTTCGATTATGCCCCTCCGCGGCTCTCCCACATTGGTTGGCATTCTGAGAAGTGACTTGGCTATGGCCAGTTAACAAGTTGCATAGGTGATTAGTCTGGGTTGTTTCTGGCAACCTAGCCAAACATCCTTTCAAAATTCAACAGTCTGGATAAGTTTTCTGTAGTCATCTTGGGCATAATTTGGATGGGTTGGTTGAGTGCTTGTCCCCACTGTACTCTTGGGGCAGCTGACCCAGAGAAATATGTTGTAGCTCTAATGACTTTGAAAGACTTGCTGTTGCTTGCATTGCGTCTGAACAACTTTCTACAACTGCATCTTCCCCTCCACTAGGGTCTGGATTAACCTCTTCATCCTGATATATTCTAATTCTGTACCTGCAAGAGCTGCAGCGCTGTTAACATTGATCACTACACCAGGGGCGTAGCCACGGGTGGGTCTGGGTGGGCCCAGGCCCACCCAGTTTTGTTTCAGGCCCACCCAGCAGTGGAGGCAGCGGAGCGGAGGGAGCAGGCTGAGCTCCGATCCCGCATCTGCCTCCCCAGCCCGCCACTGCCCCGCCGCCGCCCGCTGTACCTTTAAATATTACAGTTTTGCTGGAGTCGCGGGCAGCCGGCATTGAAGACATCGGCAGGCTTACGCCGGTTCCAGCAGCCTTCCCTTCCCTCGTTGCAAGTCGGATGATGGCTCCGCCCTCGTAGAAACAGGAAATACGTCAGAAGAGGGCGGAGCCATCATCCGACTTGCAACGAGGGAAGGGAAGGCTGCTGGAACCGGCGTAAGCCTGCCGATGTCTTCAATGCCGGCTGCCCGCGATTCCAGCAAAACTGTAATATTTAAAGGTACGGCGGGGGGGGGGGGGGCAGGAAGGAAACAGGGCAGACGGGAGAGGAGAGGAGGGTTGCTGCACATGGTGGAAGAAGGGGAGAGGAGGGTTGCTGGATGGAGGGAAGGGGAGAGGAGGGTTGCTGGACATGGTGGAAGAAGGGGAGAGGTGGGTTGCTGGATATGGTGGAAGAAGGGAAGAGGAGGGTTGCTGGATGGAGGGAAGGGGAGAGGAGGGTTGCTGCACATGGTGGAAGAAGGGGAGAGGAGGGTTGCTGCACATGGTGGAAGAAGGGGAGAAGAGGGTTGCTGGATGGAGGGAAGGGGAGAGGAGGGTTGCTGGATGAAGGGAAGGGGAGAGGAGGGTTGCTGGACATGGTGGAAGAAGGGGAGAGGAGGGTTGCTGGATGGAGGGAAGGGGAGAGGAGGGTTGCTGGATATGGTGGAAGAAGGGGAGAGGAGGGTTGCTGGATGGAGGGAAGGGGAGAGGAGGGTTGCTGCACATGGTGGAAGAAGGGGAGAGGAGGGTTGCTGGATATGGTGGAAGAAGGGGAGAGGAGGGTTGCTGGATGGAGGGAAGGGGAGAGGAGGGTTGCTGCACATGGTGGAAGAAGGGGAGAGGAGGGTTGCTGCACATGGTGGAAGAAGGGGAGAAGAGGGTTGCTGGATGGAGGGAAGGGGAGAGGAGGGTTGCTGGATGAAGGGAAGGGGAGAGGAGGGTTGCTGGACATGGTGGAAGAAGGGGAGAGGAGGGTTGCTGGACATGGTGGAAGAAGGGGAGAGGAGAGGGCAGGGGAGAGGAGGGTTGCTGGATGAAGGGAAGGGGAGAGGAGGGTTGCTGGATGGAGGGAAGGGGAGAGGAGGGTTGCTGGACATGGTGGAAGAAGGGGAGGGGAGGTTGCTGCACATGGTGGAAGAAGGGGAGAGGAGGGTTGCTGCACATGGTGGAAGAAGGGGAGAAGAGGGTTGCTGGATGGAGGGAAGGGGGGAGGAGGGTTTCTGGACATGGTGGAAGAAGGGGAGAGGAGAGGGCAGGGGAGAGGAGGGTTGCTGGATGAAGGGAAGGGGAGAGGAGGGTTGCTGGACATGGTGGAAGAAGGGGAGAGGAGGGTTGCTGGATGGAGGGAAGGGGAGAGGAGGGTTGCTGGACATGGATGGATGAGAGGGACGGGAGAGAGAAGAAATGCTGGACATGGATGGAGGGGATGGAAGAATGAGGAAGGAGATGAGATGAGGGAAAAGGAAGAGAGGAGAAAAACTGCACATGGATGAAGAAAATAGGCAGAAGCTGGATCCACTAGACAGTCAAGTCTGCAGAGGACGCAGCTTTTACTTATGGATATAGAGCAAGAAATGAAGAAGAAAGGAGGAAAGTAAAGAAATAAATGGAAAGGAAACCCTGGAAACGGAGTTAAGAGGACAGATAGCAGCAGAATCGGATACTGGGCCAGCATGATCAGAAAAACAGTCACCAGACAACAAAGGTAGAAAAAAATCATTTTATTTTCATTATAGTGTTTGGAATATGTCCACTTTGAGAATCAGGTGCTCAACATTAAAAGTTTATATTTATTTACTTATTTATGGCATTTTATCCCACATTAAACATGAATTAAATTGGAACCTGGGATCATTTAATTTTTTTTTCCTGGAGACAGTAATGCATTGCCCCCCCCCCCCCAGGCTCTCTCCCCGGCTATAGCCAGCTCTGCAATTTTGAGGGGAGGTGGACGGGGGGGGGGGGGGGGGGGGAGGGGGGGAGGTGGACGGGCGCAGAGGTGGACCGGGGAGAGAGCCTGTTGTTAAACATTTACCAGCACACCACTGTCTAGTGCCCACCCATCCAACCTGTTGGCCCACCCAAAAATTGACTTCTGGCTACGCCACTGCACTACACACACAAAAATCTTGCATGTTCATCATTTCTTCAGGTCCCTCTCTAGGGCAGGGTTCCTCCCTTTGGTTCAAGTATACATCTCTTCACTGTATTGAGGACAAGAGCCCTTACAGAGATAGTGGATCCATTATCTTTAGCAGGGAGATGCTGGTTCCGCTACTGCTACAATATGACTTCAATCCCTGGGCCTCTGGGAGGCCTGTAAACAAACAACTAAGGAAGCTTTAAGAACAAAAAACACTCTTTATTCAAGACAACAATGGAAAACACAAAACAGAGAGCCTGTTCTACCTTTGCAAGCAAAGCTAATAGCTGAGCAACAAAATGTTCCTTCTTACTGGGCCTCTCTGACTTTCTCCAACTCTGGGTTTTTATCTTTCATGGCTGAACCATGCCATTCCAACTGAATTTCCAGGACTGGGGTTCTCATATATACACCCTCAGATAAGGTATAAAATTATTTTACCAGTAGATTTTTATTCAGCAATAGATCATAATTGGTTGGATATTTGAGGATTCTGTACAGAAGTTAAGTAACAATCTTGTGAATGGGGTGTTTAGGTATACCAAGATCCCATATGAGGGTTAAAATCCTTTTGATTCATGACACCAACATTACTAATTAAACTCTAGAAGAACAGGAAATAAAAGATGAGAAGAAAGGGTTAAAGCTGAATGAACCAGTTGGATTAAATGTGAATGTTATCTGATCTGAGAGAAAGATGTGTTGGACGGATTCAGATAATTGAAAATACCGAAGAGATGGACAGCTATGTTCTCAAGAAAGTCATATGATTAAAAGGAAGACAACAGATCATGCCCCTTAATGATGGGCATTTTCCTTAGCTGCAGCTTTTCTAAGGAAAGGGGGGGAAATGATGGGATTTGATATACAGTGCAATCCACTTAAGTGCAAGGGTCTGGGACCAAAGAAATATATGCAGTTAACCGGAGTGTGCACTTAACCGTTGTGACCCAAAGAAGCTTGACATCTGATAAACATATGTACAGTACTGTTTATTATATGCACAGTATACAGCTTCCGTTAACAGATTACGAGCCAGTTCTACAGCACGTTTATCCTTGCCAGTCTGGTCATCCATAATGCTCATCAGACAACGTAGCACAAGAGCCCAATAATGTTGTTTGAAATTGGCTATTATGCCCTGATCCATAGGTTGGATCAGAGAGGTAATGTTTGGTGGCAGGAAGACCACCTTGACGTTAGACAACCTGACATCATCACTGTGTGCAGCACGATTATCACAAAGCAACAAAATCTGATGCTTTTGTGCCCGCATTCTAGTGTCTAACTTCTTTAGCCACTGCTTCCAAAATTTCCCCAGTCATCCATGAATTTGCGTTAGCCTCGTATGACACACAAAGTCGTTTAACATTCTTGAAGCAACGGGGCTGTTTGCTCTTTCCAATGACGAGTGGTTCCAACTTCTCACTCCCATCCATATTGCAGCAAAGGAGGATCATCAGTCGGTCCTTCGATGTTTTACCTCCTGTAGATCCGGCTTGTTTGAATGCAAGTGTTCCATCAGGAATCGCTCGCGAGTAGAGACCATTTTCATCAGCATTGAAAATGTCACAAGGTGCAAACTCGTTGAAAATGGTAGGAAGAACTGAAACAACCCAATTTTCAGCACCAAAGTCATCAGCATCTTGTTTTTCACCATGCTTTTTCTTGAATTTTATGTTGTTCTTCTCCTTCCATCTTTCCACCCATCCAACAGTGGCTTTGAATTCAGTTAGCCCAAGACTTTCAGCTAGCTGATTAGCTTTCTCCATAAGCACTGGACCACTGACAGGAAACTGTCTGCTAGTGACTTGAGAAAACCACCAAAGAAGAGCATCTTCTACCTCCTCAGCTTTTCCCGCCTGTTTTCTTTTCCGGTGTGGATTTGTATTGTTTTACCAGTCTTCCAGAAGCTGGTCTTTCTGCTTCAAGATACATGAAGTTTGACTGGGATTGACACCATATTCTTTAGCAATAGATTCTTGACTTTGTTTTCTAATTTTTTAAGAACGTCTATGCGTTCGGCCAGTGTTAAAGTCTTAGAGTTGTGCAACGATGACAACTCCAGTGTACACTCTAACAACATTCTTTCGCTTATTCTGCCTGTGGCAGTTAAAGGGGGGTAAATTTGAAATCTCATTGGTTGTCACACACCAATCGGCTTCCATATTCTGTGTGCGCGCTTATGCGGAGCCTTTCCTGCAGAGGAGCGGTCTTAAACCATACATATAAGCGAATCTTGCACTTATCAGTGGTGCACTAAACAGAAGTTTGTCCCCATAGAAATTGATGGCGCCAAAAATGGGACTGAAGTACGGCATGTAGTTAAACAGAGCATGCACTTATCCGACGTGCACTTAAATGGAGTGCACTGTACTGGCATTCTATGGTTGCAATCAAAGTGGTTTACATATTATATAAAGGTACTTATTTTGAACATGGGAAATAGAGGGTTAAGCTGAAGTGCAAGGGGCCCTGTGGCAAATCAGCATGTGGATTTGCCATACACCGAGGTCCTTTTTTACCGCAGCGGGTAAAAGGTTTTTTTAAAAAGGGAATGGCCATGCGGTAAGTGAACCAATTGCCACATGGAAATGGTGCATTCTGGGGGCAGGTACTACCGCCAGGCTCCTATGGAATCCTGGCAGTATTGTCAAAATGATGCATGGCAAAGCAGCAATACGGGTACCATCACTTTGTAAAAGGGGTCCTAAGCGACTTGCCCAGAATCATAAGAAGCTGCAGTGAGAATTGAACCCAGGTTCCCTGGCTTGCAGGCCACTGCACTAACCATTAGGCTACTCCTTTACTTTTTTTCTGGAATTTTGTAAGGAAGAGAGAGTAAATTTTCATATATATTAAAGCTTGAATGTTTATTTTATATGACTGCCATGTAGACACCCATTATTAGACATAATCAATCAAAGCATAGCAAGTGATTGGATATGTCTCTCTATAATTATACTTGGTCTAAGAAAATTGTAAATAATACATGTTATGAAAAGATTATCACTTGGGTTTTATTTATTTATTTATAGTTTTGCTTATATATTCAAATGCTTTAAATTCATTTTTCTTCTGCCTCTCTGTTACCCAGTAGGAAAAGGCATGTCTATTTATGTTCAGAAGCTTCTTGAAATTTTAAATATTATGTTGCAAATAGCATCTTTAATGATTTATGGTACAATTTTAATTAGCCTGCATTACTGCAAATGAATGTAAGTATTTTTTACTCACTTATAGTGGAACACATTTTCAAAGGGAAACCCTGCAAGGTATCTAAATTAAAACTATCCATGTGGATTTGCATCATACTTTTCAGTGGGCTATAAAATTGGGACAAAAATGCACATGGTTTTGAAAATTAAATCCATGGATATCATTTGCCTTGTATGCCTTGTAAAAGCTTGTATGTTGTGAAAGCTCTATATGAATTTATTTTTTCAATTATATGATACCTCATAATAGTACACCATTTCATAGGGTAGTTCACATTTTGGTTGGATTTCAGTTCATTTGGACTTTTTCCTGATTTTAGGACTTTCAGTTCATTTGCACTTTGTCCTGATTTTAGGACTTCTTGCAGTTTTTCATATATTTGTTTTAATTAAAAAAAAATTTAAGCACATTAGAATTTTTTAACAAATGTTATCTCATATAAAGCACACTAATTCATAGGTCAACGTACTAATTTTTTATGGTATGCTAATGTTCTGCTGATAGAGAAATATTTCTGTATTGTATATTACATCATTGTAGTTTAGGGTGGACTAGTTATTTTTGGGTGTCATATTTTTGGTCTTTCCTAACTTTATAACCTTTATGGTGATACATGATTTTACAATATTTTTGCTTTGTGTTTTTAATTCAGTTCTTTAAATACATTTTTAGGTCTGTACATGAAGATTCATATTATCTACAACTTTTTTTAGCAGGTTTCATGCATGGTTATGATTTTATTTTTTTATGAATATCTATATAATTCATGATTGCTTGTACAATAGTTTTATTACATACTAGTAAAAAAGGCCCGTTTCTGACACAAATGAAACGGGCGCTAGCAAGGTTTTCCTCGGAGTGTGTGTGTTTGGGAGAGTGTATGTGAGAGTGAGTGTTTGAGAGTCAGAGTGAAAGTGTGAGTCCAATCCATGCTCCTCTGTCACCTGGCCCCTCCATTCATCCCTATCCAGCAATTCCGCTGTCTCCCTGAGGCCTGCCCTGCAATCCATATGCATCCATGGCCATCTGTCCCCTCCATTCATCCCTATCCAGCAATTCCCCTCTCCCTGAGTCCTGCCCTTCCAATCCAGGGGCGTATCTGCGTGGGGCCTCAGGGGCCTGGGCCCCCGCAGATTTTGCCCTGGACCCCCCTACCGCCATCAACCCTCCCCCGCTGCCGTTCTTACTTTTGCTGGCGGGGGACCCCAAACCCCCGCCAGCCGCCCCGCGGTGTTTGAAATTCATCTTCGGCCTCCGTGGCCGTGCTGCTGTGATAGGCGCTGTTGAAATCCACTTCGGAGTCTGACGTCGTTGTACGTTGTACGTGCTGCGACGTCAGACTCCGAAGTGGATTTCAACAGCGCCTATCACAGCAGCACGGCCACGGAGGCCGAAGATGAATTTTAAACACCGCGGGGTGGCTGGCGGGGGTTTGGGGTCCCCCGCCGGCTGAAGAAGAAGTTTTTACGGCAGCGGCAGGTGGAAGCAGACCTCGGGTTCCCCCGCCAGCAAAAGTAAGAACGGCAGCGGGGGAGGGTTGGCTGCGGGAGGGGGGTAGAGAGAGTCATTGGTGGCGGTGGGGGCTCGGCGGCGGGGGGGGGGGGGCTAAAATGTGCCCCCTCCCTCTGGCTCTGGCCCCCCCTACCGCCGGAGTCCAGATACGCCCCTGTTCCAATCCATGCCCATCCATGCTCCTTTGTCACCTGGCCCCTCCATTTTTCCCTATCCAGCATTTTCCCTCTCTGCCTGAGGCCTGGCCTGCAATCCATATCCATCCATGGCCATCTGTCCCCTCCATTCATCCCTATCCAGCAATTCCCCTCTCCCTGAGTCCTGCCCTTCCAATCCATGCACCTCTGTCACCTGGCTCCTCCATTCATCCCTATCCACAATTCCCCTGTCTGCCTGAGGCCTGCCCTGCAATCCATATGCATCCATGCCCATCTGTGCCCTCCATTCATCCCTATCCAGCAATTCCCCTCTCCCTGAGTCCTGCCCTTCCAATCCATGCCCATCCATGCTCATCTGTCACCTGGCCCCTCCATTCATCCCTATCCAGCAATTCCGCTGTCTCCCTGAGGCCTGCCCTGCAATCCATATGCATCCATGGCCATCTGTCCCTTCCATTCATCCCTATCCAGCAATTCCCCTCTCCATGAGTCCTGCCCTTCCAATCCATGCTCCTTTGTCACCTGGGCCCTCCATTTTTCCCTATCCAGCATTTCCCCTCTCTGCCTGAGGCCTGCCCTGCAATCCATATCCATCCATGGCCATCTGTCCCCTCCATTCATCCCTATCCAGCAATTCCCCTCTCCCTGAGTCCTGCCCTTCCAATCCATGCTCCTCTTTCACCTGGCCCCTCCATTCATCCCTATCCAGCAATTCCCCTCTCTGCCTGAGGCCTGCCCTGCAATCCATATGCATCCATGCCCATCTGTGCCCTCCATTCATCCCTATCCAGCAATTCCCCTCTCCCTGAGTCCTGCCCTTCCAATCCATGCCCATCCATGCTCATCTGTCACCTGGCCCCTCCATTTTTCCCTATCCAGCATTTCCCCTCTCTGCCTGAGGCCTGCCCTGCAATCCATATCCATCCATGGCCATCTGTCCCCTCCATTCATCCCTATTCAGCAATTCCCGTCTCCCTGAGTCCTGCCCTTCCAATCCATGCCCATCCATGCTCATCTGTCACCTGGCCCCTCCATTTTTCCCTATCCAGCAATTGCCCTGTCTCCCTGAGGCCTGCTCTGCAATCCATATCCATCCATGCCCATCTGTCCCCTCTATTCATCCCTATCCAGCAATTTCCCTCTCTCCCTGAGTCCTGCCCTCCCAATCCATGCCCATCCATGCTCCTCTGTCCCCTGCCCCCTCCATTCATCCCTTTCCAGCAATTGCCCTCTCTCCCTGAGCCCTGCCCTCCCAATCCATGCCCATCCATGCTCCTCTGTCCCCTGCCGCCTCCATTCATCCTTTTCCAGCAAGTCCCCTGTCTCCCTTCCATGACCCCCCCTTGCATCCATGCTCCTCTCTCTCCCATGTCCCAGCCTGGGCCGCCCTCTTCTTCCCCCCTCCCCTTCGCATCCATGGTGTCGTTTCTCCCCTGCCCTCCCGCTCCCATTGTTTTTCTTTTGTGACCACCCTCTTCGCTCCCCCCAACATGGTTTTTATTTTTTTTTCTTGTTTTTAAATGTACCTCCGTGGTTCCGGCAGCGAAGCGTCAGGGAAGGAGGCGGTGCTCCCGACGTCTAGGTTTCCCTTCGCTGTGTTCCGCCTTCTTTTGACGTCATCCTTGACGTCAGAAGAAGGCGGAACACAGCGAAGGGAAGGCTAGACGTTGAGAGCGCCGCCTCCTTCCCTGACGCTTCGCTGCCGAACGTTGCGATTGGATGAGTGTCATTGCTCCGCCCTCGACGTCATCACGTTTGACGCGTGGGCGGGGCAGACACAATGCGATCTCACCCCCTTCACTTTTGGCTAACAGAGGCTTCATTCGAACGTTGGAGGTGCGTTTTATATAGAGAGATTTAGGATTTCTCATATTGGTTTATATAATTTATTTATGATTGTTCTTATATTGTTGTTCACGTCAATTATTTCTCACAGAAGCCTTTAGGATAGATATTAGTGCATGAGACATTAGGGGGTCCTTTTACTACGATGCAGTAAAAGGGGACCTGCGCTAGCATCAACACGTATTTTTGACGCACGTTGAGGCCCCCTTTTACTGCAATGGGTAAAAGGCTGTCTTTTTCTGGAATAGAAATGGCCATTGAGGTGGCAGTAAGGGGTCCAGCGCTAACCCGGCGGTAACCGGGCATCACTACAAATATTTTTGCAGCACTGGAAATAGCACACACTGGAGGTTGGAAAAACCACCGGGCTCCTGCGGTAGCCTAGTGATAATTGTGGATTGGTGCACAGCGAGCCTGTTGCCATGTGCCAACCTATTAGTAAAAGGACACCTAGTTTTGCATGTGGTCGTATAGAAATGCATTTTTGTACAATATTTAGGGGCCCTTTTACTAAAGGGTTGATGCGTGGCAATAGGCTTGCCGCATGCCAATCTGGAACTACCGTCAGGCTACCACAGGAGTCCTGCGGTAGTTCCCATCCCTATCGAATACCATTTCCAGCACTACAAAAATATTTTCTATTTTAGTGGCACAGGTGCTTACCCGGCTGGGTTAGCGCGGGAGCCCTTACCACCACTTCAATGGGTGGCGGTAAGTGCTCCCTTCTGAAATTGCCACACAGCAAGTAGTTGACTTACTGCATGACCATTTCTGTTCCAGAAACAAAGACAGTCTTGTACCCACTGTGGTAAAAGGGGGCCTCAGTGTGCATAAAAACATGTGCTGATGATAGCGCAGGCCCCCTTTTACTGCAGCTTAGTAAAAGGACTCCTAAATGTGGTGGGACAAGTATCCTAGACTGCTGCATGTTTAGTTTTGATAGGCAGGTACATTTTTAACCTATACATTTACATTAGTTTCACTTTGATTGGCAGTATACATAAAACCTATTATTCCAAAATCAAGGCCATTATTTACATAGAGGTCCTTTTACTGAGCCCTGCTAAAAAGTGGCTGGCATTGCTGTCAGTGCATGTGTTTCCCATGCACTAATGCCACTTTTATTACAGCAGTAAAATGGCCACATTTGTTTTCTTGTAATGGTCAAGTGCGAATTTCCCCATTAGCACATGGCCATTACCTCTGGGAGCCCTTAAGGCCACTTATTTAGGAGGTGGTAGGGGCTCCAGCACTACTGCTGTGCTAATTGAGTAGTCAATGCTACCAGATTAGCACAGACATGCCTACTTTCTGCCCTCAGACACGCCTCCCGCACTGAAAAATAAAAACATATTTTCCAGCATGGGAGTAGCGCGCGATAAGCAGAACACTACCATGGGATGCCTCAATACTGTCTCTGTACTAAACCGAGGCCTAAATCCTGATTGGTACTCATGTAACAAAGAAAAAAAATACAGATATTCCATCAACTGTTTGGCAGCTATTCCTTCTATGACCTTGACCATGAGAGACATAGAAGCCACTGGTCTATAGTTTGAAACCTCACTTCTTTTAATTTTCACATTTTTAGGAACTGGTGTCAGTGTGATTCTACCTTTTTCTTTAGGGAATAGCAATTTGGACAGCATATATGTCAAGTATTTCAAAATTTGTTCAACAAATATTTCAGGAGCTTCCTTCATTACATAGGGCTCCTTTTACCAAGCAGCAGTAAAAGGGGCCTTACGGTGACATTGGCACATGGATTTACTGTGCACCAATGCCCCTTTTACCTCAGCAGATAAAAGGCAGAAACAAGGAAATGGCAGTGTGATAAGTACACACTTGCCACATGGCCATTTCCTGGGAGAGCCCTTACCACCTTCTATTTAGGAGTTGGTAAGGGCTCCCGCGGTAGCCCAGCAGTAACCGGGCTGTACACGGTGCTGCCCGATTGCTGCTGGGTAAGTCCCCAGTGCTAAAAATAAAAAGAGAAATTGCACACAATGGGGGTGGCACCACCACCGGCTCCTGTGGTAGGCTGGCGATAGTGCTGAATTGGCACACACCATTGTAAAGGGGCCACAGCATTGTAAAGGGGCCCCTTAATTTGGACAAATATCCAACATATAGAAAGCAGATGAAAACCTTAATAGGGATTGTTTAACAGTTCCAAAAGTTGGTGAATTACAAGTAACCTATGCCCTATCAGTAATAACACCCTCATTTGGACACCCTGCATCTTCAGTAAACAATTCTATATCTGCCTTCGGGAAACCTCTTTAGATCCATTATCTTTTTTTCAAAATATCTAGCTATGGGGTCCTTTTACTATGCTGCAGTAAAAGGGGCCTGTGCTAGCAACATCAGACATTTTTTCCACACGCTGACGCCCTTTTTACTGCAGTAGATAAAAAGGCCAAAAAATGAATTGGGATCAGAAAACAACAAGGCAGGTGATCCACCAAATCCAACGTGGAAGATAAATACAAGGAGGCAGATCTTGTAAAATGCACAAAGGGATCCTTTTACCAAGCTGTGAGAAAAAGGGCCATGCGGGTAAAAAAAAAAGCCCTCAGCACACATGGCCATGCAGTGAGAGAACTCTTACCACATGGCCATGTGGCAGGGAGCTTTTACCTCCACCTATTGAGATGGCAATAAGGGCTCCCGCGCTAACCCAGTGGTAACTGAGCAGTGCGTGATGATGCCCAGTTACCTCCGGGTTATCACTGTGCAAGCCTTTTCCAGGGGTTTTCTTTTTCTCATGGAAATGGCACGTGCTCGGGGCGGGACTATTGGCTGCGGCTGCATTGGGCTGGCGGTAGTCCCGGAAGAGCAAGCATTAAGCCCGCGTTGGGCTTTACACCACTCTGTAAAAGGAACCCCTAGTGTTTTATTCAGCAAAAAGGCTCCCAGGTTAACAATTATCTGTGTCCAAAATGACCATGTTTTGCTAGTAATATTGGCTGTGTCAGGGACAGAACAACCAGTTGGTGTGAACAGCACACATCACCTAGTCTGGTCCAGAAAGTAAAACGATATATGCACTGTATGTTCATATACCTGGAGGCATTTGGAAAGAGTTTACCTTGATTAGCGTGCACTTTAAACCCAATTCTGTAAGTATAGAACATTATCAAGATAGAGTCTTAATTCTTAAGCAAATCTTCTTTTATGTAGTAACTTGAACAAGGAGAAAATACTTTACAGTTTGTTGCTTGAAAAGTATGTAGCCTCTACTGCCCGAGTACACTCTCAACCAGTGTACCCCACACTCAGGGACTGGGAGAGTGATTTCAGCACACGCTAAGAGATAATGCTGTACAGTAGGAGTGGCTATGGTTGTAGATACAGTAGGAGTGGTAAAAGGTCTTGATAGAATTACAGTGATTTTTCAAAGGCATGCACAACTTGCTAAGTCAGAGGGCTGCTATCATCATGCTCAAGATAATTTACATTCATGTAAGCTAGTTATTTTCCTGGATGTGTGACCAACTTGAGGGATTCTGCTAGTGTATAATTTGTGTATAGTGCTCTCTAGCAATCTGGCTTATTCTATTGTTGGAAACTGAGAATACTTTCAGGAAGAAACATAAGGCACTTCTGTTCATTCAGGCATCTGGTATTGCTGTTCTCAGCTGTAATAAATGATAATAGTATTAAGGATTACTCTCCAATAGATAGCAGACAGCTTAGGCATTGACTTTGGCCACTACAGCAAGAATGGTGTTTTTATTATTTAGGGGGTTATAAAGGTGTGTTATTTTCCCCTTAATATAATTTAAAGTGCAATAAGACAGATTATCTACTATAATAAAAAGCACCTCCAATGTTCTGAAGCTGACTCCGTGGAAGTGAAGGGTTTGTAGGGTTTGTGCTGCCTGTAACGCTGTATCCATCCCTTGTCCTGGCATTTGCGTGCTTCCTGGTTCGTCACAAGCAGCAGTGACCAACCACAGGATAGCAGCATGAGGCACACCAATGTACCCTCAGTCCGCGCCTAACATCGCCGGCATCAACACTGCTGGTACTGCCGCCGCTACCACCCCCCTGCAAGCCACTCGCTGCCTCCCTGACAACCCCCCTCCCAGACACATGACGCCCTCCCCCCTGGGTCCACAGTCAATGTCGCCGGCAACAACTGTGTTGGTAGCGCTGCCGCCGCCGCTAACACGCTCTGAGACACATGGCCCCACCCCACCCCACCCAGGAAAGGAGGGAGGCTGGAAGGGAAAAGTCCCCAGCTTCTCCTCTCTCCCCTGCCCCCTCACCAGCCACCCATGTCCACCGACTCTCCTCTCTCCCTTGCCCCCCCTCCAGCCACCCAGATTGTCCAGCGAATTCTTCGATGCAGCATAGTTGCCAGGCAGAGTTTCAGGGTCCTTCCTTCCGAGTTTCAGGGTCCCTCCCTCCATCCCTCCCAGTTCCAGGGTCATCATCCCTCCCTTCCTCCCTCCCTCCTTCCCTTCCGGTTCCAGGCCCCCTCCCTCCGATGTTTAAAAGTCATCTTCACCTTACCAAGTCAGGGTTACGGCGGCCGGCAGCGGCGGTAAAATGCATGCAGCCTCAGCCTTTTTCTGTCTCTCAGCTGTGGTCCCGCCCTCATTTCCTTTATTTATTTATTTATCTATCATTTTACTTAATTGCATTCACATTTATCACATAAATGTAAGGAAATTCAGAAACTAATATAAAAAGGAAAACATTTTCTCTCAACAATATATATTTACATAATTGTCCACAATTGGAAGATCCAAGATCAGGAAAACAATCTTAAAGAAAGTAAGAAAAACTCTAAATGGTTAATCTTACACTTCACATTTTCTGAGGGAGGAAGGTTAATCGGTTATTGTAGCCGGTACAGTGGTAACTGAAGGAAGTTGCTGCAGAGGATTCTTCATCTGTTTCCACAAACTCTTATAATTTCTTAGGTTCAAACAAATAAGTAATAAGGAAATAAAACACTTACAAGGGAATCACGCTAGGAAGGTCCCACCTAGGGCAATGATTCCTGGCTTAAAAGCCAAGACCTCACACCTCCCAGTCTGCGATTCCCTTGATGTGTCAGGAAATATATGCATCTTTGAACCCAAGAAACTATCAACCATGTATCGGAAATACAATTTCAAAACATTGTTCCTATCTAAATCAAAGACGAAAGTCACTAATAATAACTCTATCTATAACTTCTGAATTTTCCAAAATGTCAGTTAAACAAACTTACATCTCTTTCCTCTGATAAAGAAGATTTTAAAGGAAATATAATTTTAGTCACCAAAAGGTGGCTATCAGAAGGTATTAGCAAAGTATCAGAGAAATATTTCTTCAAGAATTCAGTAGTTGATATATAGGATATTAAAGGTAAATTTATCATTCTCAAGTTATTTTCCCTTAATTGGTTCTCCGGAAATTCCAATTTTTACAAGAAAGATAACTATTCTTCATTACCAAATTATCTGATTTTCATAGAAAAGCCATTTCCATAATCAAAGTCTCTATTTTTATATCTTGGACTTCCACTTTGTTAGATAAGTATTAATATAAATTCTTTAACTCACATAGTGAAAAAATTTAAACATCTGAAGAACAGAGTTATTCACATTCTGCTGCAGTTCCTATAGTACGTCCATTATGACATTATTGGCTTCACCAAGTCCAATTTCTCCACAGAAATCACTCCAGATATCTTCGGGGGGGGGGGGGGAAGAGCTCACTCTCCAATCCCCCAGTTGGTTTATTATCCGAGTCGATGCTGCGCCAGGACCTCCTCGGGTCACATGGAAATCCTAACCCACTTCGGCCGTTTCCATTATTGACCTCCATAGCGAAGCATTACTATTTCCGGGTCTTGGAGGGGTCATGCCAACAGGGGGGACTCAAAGTCACTCCCTCCACTGAGATTCGGCAATAAAGCCTTGCTGTTCCCCGAAGTAAGAACCGATATCCACGACGTTATGACCCCGAATCTCCAAAATAAACTGAGAAGTGGTGGGAACCCAGCCGTGTTCGAGGAGGACAGCACCACGGTTTTGCCTTTTCTCTTCCCCATTCTCTGGGGAGCGCGCCCTCTTCTTCAGGCATTCTGGTGTAAAACGGGAACTCAACTAGCGTACGTCCTCCCTCAATGCCATCTTGGATCCTCCAGGTTGGGACACTCTTTGTCTGGTTTCTCCTCAGAGGCCTGTCTGATATGGGTAACCCTACAGCATAGCCCTCTGAGTCATTGAAACATGGAAGCCCCTCCACCACTTACAAGGTGGTGTCCCTTCGGAGGGGGTCCCGCCCTCATTTCCTGTTTCCGCAAGGGTGGGACCACAGCTGAGAAAGAGAGAGAAGGGCCGAACCTGCACGCGTTTTCCCGCTGCTGCCTGCCGCCGTAACCCTGACTTGGTAAGTGAAGATGACTTTTAAACATCGGAGGGAGGGGACCTGGAACTGGAAAGGAGGGAGGGAGGAAGGGAGGAACGATGACCCTGAAACTGGGAGGGAGGGGATGACCCTGGAACTCGGAGGGAGGGGGGACGACCCTGGAACCTGGAGGGAGGGATGATCCTAGAACTCGAAGGGAGGGAGGGGGGATGACCCTGGAACTCGGAGGGAGGGAGGGGGAGACGACCCTGGAACTCGGAGGGAGGGGGGACGATGACTCTGGAACTTGGAGGGAGGGGGATGATCGTGGAACTCGGAGGGAGGCAGATGACCCTGGAACTCAGAGGGAGGGAGGAAGGACAACCCTGAAACTGGGAGGGAGGGGGGACGACCCTGGAACTCGGAGGGAGGGAGGGAGGGGGACGACCCTGGAACTCAGAGGGAGGGAGGGGGCGCCCCTGGCACACACTCTCAATCTCACACACACACTCTCTCTCTCACAGACACACTCACACCCAGTTTCACTCTCTGTCACACACACACCCTCGCACATTCGCTCTCTCTCTCTCTCTCTCTCTCTCACACACAGTCACTCTCACACACTCTCTCAAACATACACACTCCGAGCAAAACCTTGCTAGCGCCCGTTTCATTTCTTTCAGAAATGGGCCTTTTTTTACTAGTATTGACATAACACACAGTATTAGGTACCCTGCAATGCAAAACTTCACATTACTTTGTAAATCAAATAACAGAGGGGTCCTTTTACTAAGATGTGCTGAAAAATGGCCTATGGTAGTATAGGCGTTGATTTTGGGCGCGTGCAGAATCATTTTTCAGCACGCCTGTAAAAAAAGTATTTTATTTATTTTTGCCTAAAATGGATGTGCGGCAAAATGAACATTCTCGCACGTCCATTTTGGGTCTGAGACCTTACCACCAACCAGTGGTAAAATCTCATGTGGTAACTGGGCGGTAATTACCTACATGCACTAAATGCCACTTGGCACACGTCTGATACGTGCAGCAGAAAATAAAAATTATGTTTTGGCCACAAGTATCGGACGTGTGCCAAAAATGAAATTACCATAAGAGCCATGTGTTAGCCTTGTGGTAACTCCATTTTGGTGCGCATTGGACACGTGTGGAGGGGCATAATCGAAAGGGGCGCCCAGGTTTTCCTGAGGATGTCCTCGCAGGACGTCCTGGAGAAGGGGCAGGGAAACCCGTATTATCGAAACAAGATGGGCGTCCAAGTGTAGTTGGTCCAATTCTTTGGAATTCTTTGCCACTTTGATTGCAACTAGAAACTACCTTCCAAATTAAAAAAAAAAAAAAGGCCTCAAATTTGTTCTTTTCATAGACTCCTTTAAAAAATGATTGTTGATAAAATCTCTAACAGTTGTCTATAGTGAAATTATAACAATCTTTAGTAGTTGAAGTCAAGGTGTTTGGTTTTGATCTGAAGCAGGAGGACCATACATTTTCTGTTCTTTCTCTCTACATTATACTGTAACTTAATTCTTTACAAAATTCTATTTGATTTTAAACCACTATGATGGAAATTGCCCTTAGTAGTATATCAAATATAAATAAAGCATGAAACTTGAAGCATTCCTGAAAAATACTGTCAAGCAAAAAGCATTGGAACACTCCTTCAGGAGACCAGGTAGAAATATTTTCCCCTCTCTACGAAACACTGCTATATGTAGTGTATGTGAAAATGATACTTTTAACTATAGTGGGAACATATACATTCAGAGGTTATTATACATGAGCAAACCATTCTTTATACTGTATCTATACTCATCCAACACCCCCTTTTTAAAAACTTGTACTGAAAAAAATTTCACATAACTGAGTTCTTACATTCGAAGCTGATCTTTATAGCTGTGTTATGGATATTTATCTCTCACTAATTAATTTTAACAAATGCCATTCCAAGTCCTTTATGATCAAAAAGGATAGACCTCTTTCTGCTATAGTTTTACTAAACTTGAGTGGATGTCTAGTGGTTACATTAGCATTTGCAAGTTAGGAAAACATAAATAAGAGTCTGTTTACATTTCATGTTAGGGCTTAAGGAATAAACTTGGCATTTTGCTTCTGGTTTCCTCTGAAATTGTAACATAGTAATAAGAAGTGTGTTCCCTAGAGTTCTATACAAAGAAGTAAAAAGGCAGGTAAATGCAGCTAACAGCTTGATGCATTAATCTCTCTTGGATCTGACAGTTTAATGCAATATGTTTTGTTTCCTGTCTGGATACCTTAGTTTGCTGTTTCTTTACAGGAAGCACATGACAAAAAGACTCCAAACAGGGTGGGTAGCCTAGATGCAATGCGACCCAATTACTAAGATGCCCTGTTACAGTTCTAGTAACGACTCACAATGTTTGGCTGAGAATCCCTTAGGTGTCAGAGCACTGAGAATAAACATATTTATTTTGAATATTCTCTTTTAGATTCAGTGGGTTTGCTAGGCACTTTAAAGATGGGTGGCATGGGCCTATAGATCCTCCTGACTCTCCATCCCAGATTTGGAAGATCTAAAAAATAATGATTACCACCTTCCTCCAATCCTAATTCCTTTAAAACACATTAGGTGTCATATAAGAGGTGTTTTATTTGCAAGAGAACCTAAACCTTCCAGGGATCTACTGGATGATAATCAAAATCTGCAATAGGTGAAGTTAAAGAATGCCAGAATATGGCAGCTATGATTTAAGAGTAAAATGGACTGCCAAAACCAAAGGGAATGCTACAGTTTAGGGGATGAAGTACTTTGTGCATGAAAGAGAAGTGGGACTTGGGTGTAATTGTATATGATAATCTTAAGGTGGCCAAACAGGTAGAAAAGGCAGAAAAGTCAATGGCATAAGCTAGATGCTTGGGTGCATAGGGAAAGGAAAGGCCAGCAGGAAAAAAATGATGATAATGCCTCTGTATAAGTCTCTGGTGAGACCTCATTTAGTGAACTGTGTGCAATTCTAGAGACCGCACCATCAAAAAGATATACAGTGGGGGAAATAAGTATTTGATCCCTTGCTGATTTTGTAAGTTTACCCACTGACAAAGACATGAGCAGCCCATAATTGAAGGGTAGGTTATTGGTAACAGTGAGAGATAGCACATCACAAATTAAATCCGGAAAATCACATTGTGGAAAGTATATGAATTTATTTGCATTCTGCAGAGGGAAATAAGTATTTGATCCCTCTGGCAAACAAGACCTAATACTTGGTGGCAAAACCCTTGTTGGCAAGCACAGCGGTCAGACGTCTTCTGTAGTTGATGATGAGGTTTGCACACATGTCAGGAGGAATTTTGGTCCACTCCTCTTTGCAGATCATCTCTAAATCATTAAGAGTTCTGGGCTGTCGCTTGGCAACTCGCAGCTTCAGCTCCCTCCATAAGTTTTCAATGGGATTAAGGTCTGGTGACTGGCTAGGCCACTCCATGACCCTAATGTGCTTCTTCCTGAGCCACTCCTTTGTTGCCTTGGCTGTATGTTTTGGGTCATTGTCGTGCTGGAAGACCCAGCCACGACCCATTTTTAAGGCCCTGGCGGAGGGAAGGAGGTTGTCACTCAGAATTGTACGGTACATGGCCCCATCCATTCTCCCATTGATGCGGTGAAGTAGTCCTGTGCCCTTAGCAGAGAAACACCCCCAAAACATAACATTTCCACCTCCATGCTTGACAGTGGGGACGGTGTTCTTTGGGTCATAGGCAGCATTTCTCTTCCTCCAAACACGGCGAGTTGAGTTCATGCCAAAGAGCTCAATTTTTGTCTCATCTGACCACAGCACCTTCTCCCAATCACTCTCGGCATCATCCAGGTGTTCACTGGCAAACTTCAGACGGGCCGTCACATGTGCCTTCCGGAGCAGGGGGACCTTGCGGGCACTGCAGGATTGCAATCCGTTATGTCGTAATGTGTTACCAATGGTTTTCGTAGTGACAGTGGTCCCAGCTGCCTTGAGATCATTGACAAGTTCCCCCCTTGTAGTTGTAGGCTGATTTCTAACCTTCCTCATGATCAAGGATACCCCACGAGGTGAGATTTTGCGTGGAGCCCCAGATCTTTGTCGATTGACAGTCATTTTGTACTTCTTCCATTTTCTTACTATGGCACCAACAGTTGTCTCCTTCTCGCCCAGCGTCTTACTGATGGTTTTGTAGCCCATTCCAGCCTTGTGCAGGTGTATGATCTTGTCCCTGACATCCTTAGACAGCTCCTTGCTCTTGGCCATTTTGTAGAGGTTAGAGTCTGACTGATTCACTGAGTCTGTGGACAGGTGTCTTTCATACAGGTGACCATTGCCGACAGCTGTCTGTCATGCAGGTAACGAGTTGATTTGGAGCATCTACCTGGTCTGTAGGGGCCAGATCTCTTACTGGTTGGTGGGGGATCAAATACTTATTTCCCTCTGCAGAATGCAAATAAATTCATATACTTTCCACAATGTGATTTTCCGGATTTAATTTGTGATGTGCTATCTCTCACTGTTACCAATAACCTACCCTTCAATTATGGGCTGCTCATGTCTTTGTCAGTGGGCAAACTTACAAAATCAGCAAGGGATCAAATACTTATTTCCCCCACTGTAAACAGTATGGAGTTGGTCCTGAAGGCAGCTACTAAAATGGTCAGGGGAATTCATCATAAAGCATATGTGTCAGTGCTAAGTTCTTTCTTCATGGACATAAGCCATGGAGGGGCATAATGGAAAGATCGTCCAAGTACGAATTAGGACGTTCTTCCGAAAACGCCCAAAAATAGACCTGTATAATGGAAAAATAGTGTGGGCGTTTTTCGATAATCGATTATCCCTGTAAGAAAACAATCAAATGACGAGCGCATAAGCGTGACTAAATTGGGCGCCCTAACACGGGCGATTATTGCAGGTGCAAACGACCAAATCACGTGGTGTGTAAAATAATGTACATAGGTGTATCGCAAGTACAGTACATGTTGTTCAGGCCATCCAGGTAAGGAAATATATGAGCACCGCATATATGTGTCAACTACAGACATATCATGCTGCTCCACCCATACTTCCATCATATGTGCCCATCTGAATGTCCGGATCTGCATGCACTGTACACCTACTAAACATGCAGTAAATGCATATTGTGTATATGTGAAAAGGGTCGGGTGGGGTGCGTCATACTCATCTATATAAGGCACGTTTCACACTCCTGCAGGCATGTGCACGTCAAAGACGTCTATGCTTACGAGGGCGTCCACGTGCTGATAGGGGCCATATATGGAATGGTCATCCATATATGGAACTGAAACGACGTCCCTCACGCAAGGTTGTCTATATAAGGCACATCTTTTCCTACACGTGGAAAAATGGCACAACGGCGAGAGCCGAATTTCGGAGAGGAGGAGAGCCTGCTGCTGGTGCGGCTGTGCGTAAGGCACCGGCACAGGCTCTTCATCCAGCACCATCACCTGCCCCCCAGGCTGCAGGCCATGCGAGCCTGGTCCCGCATCCGGGAACGATTAGAAAGGTAAGGTTATGGCCCAACCCCCCTCCCCTCCTGTACCTACACATATAACAGCTCCGTCATCAATGTTACCACCAGTAACTGGAGTGTCCATGCAAGGATCATGAGTAATATAGGAACATGCACAATCACTAATAATTTGTATGTTATTTAAACGACCACCATTCCCACATCCCTACAAGAATGTATTTCGTTAGGTTAGTATCGTGACTATGCTATTAGTGTTATGTGAAAATTTCATTAGTTATGTGAAGGCCACATTTTCCAACCCCTCTTTGCAGCCAGTGGGTTACAACGCCTCCGAATAGTGGAAGCATGAGACCAATGAAACCTATACCATACTTTATAACATGGTCATGATAACACATATAAAGTAGTTTAACAAGCATACATTATAATGTATACAAACGGTACTGTCTGGCCTCATGCCCACCTCTCTGGCATCATCTGCATAGGAACCAACTCGGTGGCTGCTGTGGGTGCTTCACCACCCCACCCCCAATATCAAATATGTATGGAGGGAGGGGTCATCTCCACTGGGGGTTCCACCCCCCAAAATGGTAAAAAGGTGGCTCCTATGATTCACTACCAATGGAGGTGCCCCCCCCCCCCCCCAACACTGTAGACCCTCTCTCTCTGGTATGTGAATAGCAAATGAATGTGTGCAGAGGACAAAAAGGACCAACACCCCTGACCCCTGCTCTACAAACTTATATCTTACAGACGCTTTGGAGTCCACCGGGACCTCGAGTCCCTAAGGAGGCGGTTCCGCCGGGTAAGGCGGGAGAGGCCCAACCTCATCCGGGCGGTGCGAAGGCACCTCAGGGCTCGCCGTAAGTATTCAAAAACAGGACACCTGTACACATTACTACATACATTTCATGAATAAAGCAAATGTGTTGTACAATATCACTTCCCATGTGCCTAATAGCCACCTAGTAATACCATATCTGTCCCAGATCAAGGATGCAGGTTGCAGGGGTTCTCCCATGAGCGTGCTTGCAACGTCCGACCATCCCCCCGAGATGAATGAGATGATATGCCACACTTTACTATTCCCCTTATTGTGGTGGCTGATTACTGTGTCCTGGTACAGGTGCCTGAGGCCCTACTTTTACTGCATGTTATGGCCTAAATAACTCCTACAACAACTGCCCATCAACCCCTCGTTGCATCTCACAATGCAAACATGCTGGTCAGCAATGAATTTGGTATGCCCACATGTCCTGCGTGGTGTGTGTCAGAGGAGGGTCCAGGGTTCTGTTTCATGTCATCTGATGCAGCTCATTCCCCGTGGGCATAGGCTACGCCTTACCACACCCTGCCCCATCCCCTGCCTCACGCCACCCAGCTACTGCACTATGCAAGCCATGGTGTATGCACTGATCTCAATCACACTCCTTTTACATACACAGGGCTCCACCAGCAGGAAGCTGAGCGGCAGGATGAGGAGGGCCACCACCTCCAGGAGGAGGAGGAGGAGGAGGAGGAGGAGGAGGAGGAGCAGGAGGAGGAGGAGGAGCAGGAGGAGCAGGAGGAGGGGCACATGGAGGAGGAGGAGGAGCAGCAGCCAGGCCAGGAGGCGGGCCACCAGGGAGAAGAGGAGGAGGAGGACTCGGAGGAGGGAGTCCTCATCATAGACATTCCTGAGGACCCCTCCCCACCTGCAGCTCCTTATGAGGGCTCTCCCTCCCCACCTGCAGCGCCATCGCCTGGCCCACCTCCATCCCCTGGGCCAGCTTCTGTGTCCCCTGGCCCACCTCCATCCCCTGGGCCATCTTCCGTGTCCCCTGGCCCACCTCCAGCCTTTGGCCCGGCTACGGTAGTGCGCCTCCTGCAGCAGCTGGTAGATGGCCAGCACCAGTTTATAGTTGGCCAGCAACAGTTGCTGCAGGAGGTGACAGCCCTACGGCAGGGCAATGAGCAGCTCCAGGGCCCACTAAGGGTACTGCTGGGGCTGCTCATTGCCCTGCTACAGAGGGCCTTACTAAGAGGGCGTGGCCGCCCTTAATTTAAATAGGGGGGGCCTGTTGGGGTTGTGTGTGTGGGGGGAGGGAAATGTTGGGGTTGTGTGTGTGGGGGGAGGGAGGGAATTGTTGGGGTTGTGTGTGTGGGGGGAGGGAAATGTTGGGGGTTCTGTGGGGGGTGGGGGAGGGAATTGTTGGGGTGTGTGGGGAGTTGTGGGGGGGAGGAGGGCATTGTTGGGGTTATTTTGTAGGGGTGGGGGTGGGGGGGGGAAATAAATGTTTGTTATAATATAACTATCAGGGTGTGTGTGTGTGTGTTTGTCTCCCTTGTGCATTACATATCACCAAATGGTGCTGTTGAGTTGAGAGGAAGGAGGCAGCAATATGCATAGCATTAAATGTGCTGTGTGAATGAGAAGGTGATGTATGTCTGAGAATGTTGGCCAGACAGAACGCCACCTGTTCATTCCAACCTGCATGGCTATATATGTGCAGGGGGGTTGGGCCGGGGAGGCTGGCTGGATATTTGTGTTCATGAATAAAAATGGCCAGCCAGCATCTCTCTCTCCCTTCCTCCCTCCCCTCCACCATACTGACCCACAATACAGAGTGCCATCAATAAGAGATGAATATTGTACCACGTGTGATCTGCCAGGTACACACTTCCACATAACTCCAGGTACCACATACACAGTGTTTGCTGTCTGATGGACACATATCCTTACCCACAAGCCACATTGGTGGGGTGGGGGGGGGGGGGCCAAGAAGGACCTACAAACAGCTGGCTCATATTTTCACATTGAATACATCAGCTATGGTATATAATGCTGAGGAGCAAAAGGGAAACAATGGGAAACCCAATAGATGGATGGTTACTTCTTCACAGTTGCAATGTAATACTTGTGTTAGGGAAGGGCACAAATAAAAATGGTGCTCATTATTTGCAGGTGTGATCACACTTTCTCCAGTAGTTGATCAAGGTGTGTTACATTCAAGTATTCTGGGTTTGTGTCAAACTTTGTCCCTGAAGTGACTTGCCTTAGGTGGGATTTGAACCAGCAACCTTATGATTATAAGGCTGGTGCTCTAACCACTAGGCCACAGCAGCCACCAGGCTTTAGCCACCACCAGTTACTTTGGGTTGGTACCTGTACACACACCCCTCTCCCTCACCACCACGTCATAGGCCTCAGTGGCACTACCTGTAGCCACCTCGATCATTTTGTCCAGGCTACCGATTAAAAACAATGTAATGTGCATGTTCCCTACCCTACTACCTATGGAGCAATTTAGGAAGGTGTTCCATAATGTGCTATACACATCCATTGCATTAATCATTCTCCCCTCCCCCGCCTATGGACCTTGACAATGATTATAAGGCTGGTGCTCTAACCACTAGGCCACAGCAGCCACCAGGCTTTAGCCACCACCAGTTACTTTGGGTTGGTACCTGTACACACACCCCTCTCCCTCACCACCACGTCATAGGCCTCAGTGGCACTACCTGTAGCCACCTCGATCATTTTGTCCAGGCTACCGATTAAAAACAATGTAATGTGCATGTTCCCTACCCTACTACCTATGGAGCAATTTAGGAAGGTGTTCCATAATGTGCTATACACATCCATTGCATTAATCATTCTCCCCTCCCCCGCCTATGGACCTTGACAATGGGTGGCCACTTCATAAATGGGGACTGGGGTACACCACATAAACAAGGAAGATGGAACCTACCGGGAACCAATACAGCACCTCCAACAGCTGGCCCACACCACTGAGGACCTGCCAACCCCACAGTACAGTGCACAGGAACCTGGTGAAAACAGAGCTACCTAACATCTGACTCCAGACTACATACATACAGTGAATGCACACTCCTTGACTATGAGCACAAAGAGAAGAGGTGGCAGACAAATGAGAGCTTACCATGAACGTCTGTTTCAAGACTGTGTAGTGCGCCTTTTATCTTCTGGAACATTAGCTGCACATCTCCCTGATTGAAATGACCGTTACCGAGGGGTGCATGATTTGGGGTGAGTGTAGCAAATTCGTGGCCCCCACACACTGCCTGCTACAACCAGGCAGAGAGAATGGGAGAAAGGAAGGGAGCATCAGGCGATGTGGAAGAGAGGAAACGGAAGGCGTGGTGGCTGAGGGCCAACAATAATTTCCCCCCCACCCCTAAATACACAGGTGTACCCAAGCATGCTAAGTGAGGGTAAAACCCTGTAAATGATTATTACGAACAACCGGCAAGGTCTCAGTGCAGGAAATGGCAGGTAAAATGGCAATGAAGAAAGGGAAGGCAGGTGGAGACGCCCATACTTAACTACTCATAATCGAAACCATGTGTTCCTAATCGCTATCTGAGCTGGGCACGCTTAGGAATTATGTGTATAATGGAAAAAGAAACGCCCATATCAGAATCGCCTATTCCCCCGTCTCAATGGGCGTTCTTGGCGCCTATATAAACGCACACTCCGTATTTTCGAAAACCCCATTGGTACAATGCCACCACGCATGCCGCCGACCCGGAAGGGTAATTTTGTCGATGCAGAGGTGGAGCTCCTGGTGCAAGAAATTGTACAGTGGCACCGGAGTCTGTTTGCTCCCACAGGGCAGAGGCTGGCAGCAACAGTAAAGCAGCGGGAATGGGAGGCAGTACGGGACAGCCTGAATGCTGTCTTCCATGCTGGGAGAGACGTGGAGGACTGCAAGAGGAAGTGGCGGAAGCTGAGGAGGGATGTTCGGAGGAAGGCGGGGGCCAATCCCCCAGGCAATGACACTGCCAACCTTACACCCATGGAGCTGATGGTGTACTCCCTCCTACCCCAGGAGGGCATCCACGGGATTGGCTCCATGGACACCTCGGGCCAGGCTGAGGACTCAGGTAGGTGTTTCATTATGCAGTTGGGGTATCTGTTGTGCTGCAGTACACTTGTGTTATAGAAGTTGGGGTCAGGGGGAGGGAGGTGAGGAGTGGGGGGCAGGAGGAGGGAGGGAGATAGGTGGGGGGGGGGGAGTATCTCTGGCTGTCTTTATGTATATTAACAGGCCACCTTTATGATGCTGTTTTGACCTGGTAACCCCTACTCACTAGCTCTCTACCCTTACTCCCTATCCCTACCATTGTCATTGGGTTTCCTCTTACTTGTCCTGTGTGCCCATATTTATAGAATTAATTGTAAGCTCTATTTGAGTAGTGGTAGTGGTCATGTGTGTTATAGGAGCAAGCAGACAGGGTGGGTGCTGTGTGTGTGTGTGAGCACCCCCAATATTGAGGAAAGATCATGTAGCTGTGCAGGGAGGAGTGTTGGTCACTGGGCTTAGCACCCCCAATACTACTTTCCAGTTGGCTCCTATGGGTGTGTGTAGGTTACTACTGTGGCAGAACTCTGGGGGCCGTCCTTCCCTACTACTCCCTCCTATTTTCCCATTACCAAACTGTGCCTAGTTCCTCCTGTGACCTCTGTGCTCTACTGAGTGTGGGCCACATGCATTCAACTGAAGGAGCCTGTAATGGGGGTCATAAAGCAGGTCTATGCAGTTTAGCAAGTCAGTAGTAACACAACACATGCTGCAATGTTGTTCAATTTAACAATTATACAACTAACAGCTTGTGCACAACGTTGTGAGTGGTGTCCTTCTCTTGGCTGCTCATCCACCACCTCTACCCAGCTGCCTGCGGGCCTCTCTCTTTCGTACCCGTGTCAATTCCATTCCTCCTCACCATCTCTTTGCTGGGTCATCAGGTTGGGGGACATACCAATGTATATGAATGCTGAAAGACAAAAGTGGGTTATTTGCACCAACACTATTCCTCACTCTTGTGCTATACAGGTGAAGACTCAGAGGAGGCTGGCCCTAGTGGCCTGCAAGGCCAACGCCCTACACCATCCGTCCAGCCTCAACCTCCACAGCCTGCAGCACCAGCAGTCCAGCCTCCACCACCTGCACCAGCTGTGCATCCTCCGTGTCCACCACCACCTGCACCAGCTGTCCAGCCTCTACCACCACCAGCTGTCCAGCCTCTGCCACCACCACCACCACCTGCACCAGCTGTCCAACCTCTGCCACCACCTGCACCAGCTGTCCAGCCTCTGCCACCACCACCACCACCTGCACCAGCAGAGGCCGCACCTCCAGCACTGGAGGACTTTGTTGAGGAGGAGGAGGGCCCAGCTCCCCGCCAGAGGCCATCCGGCCAAAGGAGGCAACTCCTGCGGCTGGCCACGGAGCTACTCCGCCACAACGTGCGCTTGGAGGAGTACCGCCAGCAGAAACTGGAGCTGCAGCGCCAAGCACTGGAGGCACAGCAGCGAGCACACCAGGAACTCCTCCAGGCGCACCGTGAAGGCCACCAGGAGGTGCTCCAGCAACTGAGACGGCTGGAGCAGAGCATCCAACACCTGCGCCCTCAGGGCACCGCGCCTACTCCAGCCCCCGTGCTGCTGGAGCAGCCCCTGCCATCAACATCCTCCTCCACTGACCACCAGCAACCACCAGCTAAGAGGTGGGCATTGCGCTCCTCAGCCTCCGCACCCACTCCTGCAGCACCCGCGAATTCTGCTCCCATTCTGGGTCCTGTGGCCAGACCACTAGAAGCAAGAAGGTGGCCCGATTTCCACGATGCAGCCGAAGCCGCAGGCTGCCGTGGGGATAGGGAGGAGGACACTGGGAGCAGCAGCTCAGAAGAGACTTCCCATGCAGCACCAGCTGCAAAGGAAGGGCGTGGGAGGGGTAGGAGGGGACGGGGGAAGGGAAGGGGAAAATGATGGGACATGCTGTAGGGTGAGGGTTGGTGGGAGGGGGGTGGGTGTGGGAGGGGGGTGGTGGTGGTGGTGGTGGTGGTGGTGGGGTTGACCAAACACATATGCACTGTATGTAAAAAATAAATGTTCACTTACATTCACCTAAAACTTGTTTCAATGAGTCTTTGTCTTGCTCTTACGCCAAGCTGGTAGGCATTGAGCTCTGCTCTGTGGGCTGGGGGTGGAGGGGGCTCCTCTTCCAGCTCATCTGGGGCCTCTTCTGGTGGTGGCTGTGGCTCCTCTGGGAGAGGCTGTCCTCTGCGCTGGGCCAAATTGTGTAACATACAGCATGCCACAAAGATCTTGGCCACCTTTTCTGGACTGTAGAGCAGCTCTCCTCCAGACCGGTCCAGACAGCGGAAGCGGTTTTTCAATAAACCAAAGGTGCGCTCAATGATCCCCCGGGTGCTGCGATGTTTCCTGTTGTAGGTTTCTTCTGGCCCTGGTTGTGGGTGGATCAGGGGGGTCATAAGCCATGTCCTCTGCGGGTAGCCTCGGTCACCTTTGCAGAAAAGCAGAATGAGATAGATGAGTGTGTATCGCTTGGAGCAGGTACAGGGGGGGCGGGGGGATTTGGATAGTGGGTTGTGGTGGAGGAAGCCAGGGCGGAGGGTTGCCCAGTGGAGGAGGTCTAGTATGGGTGGTACATGCATGTTGCACTTACCTAGTAGCCATCCACCAATGAACTCCCCTCGCTCGAACCTGCGGAAGATGCCCGAGTGCTGTAGGATGTAGGCATCGTGGCTGGAGCCGGGGTACCTGGCACACACGTCTAATATCTCCCCCTGGGCATCACATACAACTTGCATGTTCATAGAATGAAATGCCTTCCTATTTCTGTAGGTGGCTTCGTGTGCCCGGGGGGGTCTGAGGGCTACGTGTGTGCAGTCTATCACACCGATGACCGAGGGGAATCTAGCAACAGCATAGAAGGCGGCCATGTTGTTGTGCAGGGCCTGGGGGGGGGGGGGGGGAAAGTGATGTAGTGTGAGGTGTGAGTTATGAAGGCATCCAGGAACTGGGTGAGACAGTGTGAAATAGAAGCCTGGGTGAGGCCTGTGTTAGCAGCTAATACGGATTGAAAACTGCCAGTGGCCAGGACAGAGAGAGCGGAAGTGATTTTGAGGTGGGCAGGGATGGGGTTATTCCTACGTGTCTGGGGCTGAAGGAGGGGTGTCAGCTGCTCACACAGCTGACGAATAGTGGCCCTATCAAACCTGAACCTTGTTAGACACTGCTGGTCAGTGAGTTGTAGGAAGGTGGTGCGGGGCCTAAACACTCGGGGCCGTGAATACCTCCTGCGGTGGGTGGCCTCTTCGTGTAGCATGCATGCCACAAGTGCATTAAGTGCATCCATATCCCCACCACCAGTGCAAGTATTAGGACTAGTAGTCAAACAAACAGCAACACACACAGATCTGTCACTTCCAGCCACCACGCCCTCTGGCCACTCACTCGCCAAACAGTACAGGCACACAGAGACAAACGGAGGTCAGGGAATAGAGTATACACGTGGGAAGAGTGAATGGGGAGGGATAGGGGGAGGGGAAGGGGGCGATGGAGCAAAGGAGTAGGAGTAAGGAACGGTGAAAGGGTATGACACAAAAAGAGGCAGGGCACACAGACGACGGTCACAGGTACTCAACACGCTCGGCTTTCTCTCTGCAACCACCACTTCCGCTCTTCCACCAACAATATCGCCACTCTCCAACTACACACAATCGCTAATGGGTCTAAAGACGCTTTCCCCCTTGCTCTGGTCGCTTTTATTTCGGGTCCATCATATTACGCCCATCTTCCCGCTCAACCAGAGCCATTTCGCTATTCGTTATACGTTGTACCCGTCCACGTCGTATCACCGCCCCTAACACGCCCCCGACACGCCTCTTATTTGGGCGTTTTTACGTCCACGTACGAGCGACACGGACGCACTGAAACATTGCTTTCGATTATATGGATTTACTCGTTTTTGTGAGATTAACGTCCATCTCCCGATTTAGGTCGGCTCTTGGGCGTTTTTTTCGTTCGATTATAAGCAGGATAGTCACTTCTACCATCAAAATATCTATCTTGTACCCTGCTGTCCTCTCCAACTTCTGCCATATTTCAAACTTGCCTTCTTTCCAATATTTTGGAAAAATTGTCCTTGACCAAGTCACTCTCTTTATGGATAAATCACATGCCATTCACAAAGAGCTGGTTTTCACAAAGGACACATTACCAAATCACTTCTTACACCTATGGTCAACAAATTCAGGACTGCCCTCGACTAGTGTAGTTCCATTGTTCTGGTTTATCTGAATCTTTAACCCCCCCCCCCCTCCTTTTCTACTGCCTGAGCAACCTTTGCATTCAGGAGACTTCACTTCTTACATTCACTTCTGCATTCTGCATTCACTTCTTACTCAAATTGCACGTCCTATCATGCCTCAAATAGCTTTTCTGTCTCTGTATCCTATCTTTTCCCTCTAGTGTCTCACAGGAATCCATTCTGGCCCCTACCCTCTTCAATATGTTCCTGTTCCCTCTGCCTCTACTTATTCACTTTCTTGGATGCAAGGCATCCACCAGTATCATCCCACTCCAAACCTGTCTATAGCCTGTGGTTAGTTGGTTGAAAGTCAACCATATTTTTCTGAATGTCTTGGAATGTCAATCCACTTTCCATTCCCAGACTCTATAACTCATAAGAACATAGACATGGGGAGTCACTGCTTGCCCTGGGATTGGTAACATGGAATTTCGGTTTCTGCCAGGTACTTGTGATCAGGATTGGCCACTGTTGGAAACAGAATACTGGACTGGGTGGACCATTGGACTGACCCAGTATGGCTATTCTTATGTTCTTATATACTCCTTCCCTCTCACATTCATCTGGATTTGTCCAGGAACTTTGTATTCTACCTAGGGCCATCTGTGTAGAACTCTTGCCCTCTAAATCTTCATCTAGAGTCCTCTTTCCTCAAGTTCAAAAAGCTGTCAAACAGTGCTATTTCAACTGATTTTTGGATAATTTCTTCATGATGCCTTTACAGATCAAATGCCCCCATATCTCTTTCTTCTCTGCCTCCTATCTCTCAACCTCAGTCTCTCATTTTATTTTTCCCTCTTTCACTCACTTGTTTTCACCTTTTTCTGTTTATATATATATTGTAAACCAATGTTATTTGCCTTTGGATATTAATAATTTACATAAGTACATAAGTATTGCCATACTGGGACAGACTGAAGGTCCATGAAGTCCAGTGGCCAATCCAGGTTGGCAAGATCCCAAAACAGTGAAATACATTTTATGCTGCTTATCGTAGAAATAAGCAGTGGATTCCCCCTAAATCCATTTTAATAATGGCTTATGGACTTTTCTTTTAGGAAGCTATCCAAACCTTTTTTAAACCCTGCTAAGCTAACTGCTTTTATTATATTCTCTGGCAAAGAATTCCATAGTTTAACTGTACATTGAGTGAAGAAAATTTTTCTTTGATTTGTTTTAAATTTACTACTTTGTAGCTTCATTACGTGCCCCCTAGTTCTAATATTTTTGGAAAGAGTAAACAAGTGATTCATGTCTAGACACCACTCACTATTTTATAGACCTCTATCATATCTAGCTGCTTTAGCCTTTCCTCATAAGGAAGTCGTCCCATCCCCTTTATTATTTTCATCGCCCTTCTCTGTACCTTTTCTAATTTCACTTTATCTTTTCTTAAGAAACGGTGACAGAATTGCACACAATATTCGAGGTGTGGTCGCACCATAGAGCATTATAATGTCCTCATTTTTGTTTCCCATTCCTTTCCTAATAATACCTAACATTCTATTTGCCTTCTTAGCACACTGTGCAAAGGGTTTCAATGTATCATCATCGATGACACCTAGATTCCTTTCCTGGCTGGAAACTCCTGAAGTGGAACTTTGCATTACATAGTTATAGTTTGGGTTCCTCTTTCATACATGCATCAGTTTGTACTTGCTCACATTAAATGTCATCTGCCATTTGGATGCCCAGTCTCCCAGTCTTGTAAGGTCCTCTTGTAATTTTTCACAATCCTCTTGCTATTTAAGAACTTTTAATAACTTTGTGTTGTCAGCAAATTTAATTACCTCACTAGTTACTCCCATCTCTAGATGATGAAAAGCAGCAGTGCCAGACCCCTGAAGAACCCCAATATCTACCCTTCTCCATTCAGAATATTGACCATTTAACCCTACTCTCTGTTTACTATCTTTTAACCAGTTTTTAATCCACAATAGAACACTACCTCTTATCTCATGACTCTCTGATTTCCTCTGGAGTCTTTTATTAGGTACTTTGTCACATGCCTTTTGAAAATCCAGATATACAATATCGACTGGCTCACCTTTATCGACATGTATGTTCACCCCTTCAAAGAAATGTAATAGATTGGTGAGACAAGATTTTCCTTCACTAAATTCATGCTGGCTTTGTCTCATTAATCCATGCTTTTGAATATGCTTTGCAATTTTGTTCTTTCTAATAGTCTCTACCATTTTGTCTTGCACTGGCATCAGACTCACCAGTCTATAATTTCCCAGATCACCTCTGGAACCTGTTTTAAAAATTGGCATTATATTGGCCACCCTCCAATCTTCTGGTACCATGCTTGATTTTAAAGATAAATTACATATTACATAGTTGCAAGTTCATTTTTCAATTCTATCAGTACTCTGGGATGAATACCATACATCCCAGGTGATATGCTTCTTGTCAAATTGCCCCATTACATCTTCCAGGTATGTCAAGTGTTTGTAATAATTATTGTCATCATCATCATAACAGTTGGAGAATATGAAGTACCTAGACTTGAAAATTGAAGTTGAATGACTCTGGTAAAATCTGCAGTTGTGGTTCTTATAATAATTGGCACCCTTTGAGCAATATTGACAAATCTAGAACAACATCTGAACATATTGTGCACTGACAAAATTTCCATCTGTCATGTACACAAGGTCACACTGCTTGGAACTGCCCACATCCTATGTTGATACCTCTGAAAATCCTAGGGAAAGACTTAATGCCATATCCAGCCAAAGTATCTGGCAGGCTATGTGAAACCACAATAATATGAAGAATAAGAATATTAACAATCTGACAGACCCTCACTCCAGAGACTACCTGTGGTACTACTTGGAATATATCTACTCATTTTCTGTCTCGTGTTTACAAATATATGCCTGTTTGATCCTAACTGGTAGTAAAATTAATTTTGGAAGTTTATGTTTGTCTCATGCTGAATTCTATATAAATAAGAGATGGTAAGAAGCAGGAAAAAGGAGTTGAGACCTAGCATGTAGAATTGTCTTTTCCGTTTACCCTGCTTAAAGCTGGATTCAGTTGCACCTGTATTTCCCCCTATGTCTTCTCAGATGTCAAAATCACCTTAGTCCTGTAGCAGTTTTGGAGCTAGAAATAGATACACAGTGCTTTTAGATGGGAATCTGCTATTTGTTCATTCACCTGCCTAGATGATAAAACAAATGATACTCAGAAGATAATTTTAAAGGCCACACTTTGGTTCCATATTGAAAAGCTACCATTATGAATGCTGCTCTTCAAATCCTTTTGCTTTCAAACAGTTGAGGTGAACAGAGGCACCATGGGTGATGTTTAGAAGGTAGTTTGATGACCTCAGTTTTTAGTTATTTATAAAATATTTACATACTATCTTCCTGACATTAATCATTCAAGGTTTATATGCATACAGTGTATATACATAATTATTTTTTAAATGCATAGGTGACCTAAGTGGAATTGTGTTTTTATGATGGTTCTATTGGGGAAATATCCCTGCTTTTTTCCCTATTATAATCATCAGATCATTCACTATTCTAAAAGCTTTCATATGGCAATAATCCTTATACAGTAATATCTGGAACATTTCTATTAATCAGTTCCCTAAAAACAATGGTTCAAAATGAACACATTGTACGTAGTTTTTCAGGCATACACAGGTAATGACACATTTATTGACCTATTTCAGACTCATTGAGCTAGAGACAGCTTCATTTATCATTAACCAAAATGAAGCAAGAAAATCAGCTTCATTCCATGACTAAGCAATGCTTAAAAACATGACTATTTCTCACTTTTCCTGGGTGTTCTTTCATTATGTCAATATTGGATTGATTGGCAAAACAGCTTGGAGTTTGCACAGAGTCTTCTTCATTACACATGGTGAGAGAATAAACAAAATACCTCCTTCCTTGTGCTGCTTGCCATTTCACTTTATGAGCAAAATTATTTGACAGTAAGTTCAGAATGAAGTGGCACTAGATGACAACACATCAATTTTTTTCAGTTCTTCCTGCATATGTAGTTTCATTTCTACAAATATGGTAGATCTTCCAGGCTTTTGTTTATTAAGGAAAATGCCAGCATGAATATTATTTACTGCAGTTCTTTTTATTTTTCATGGATAATATATGTTGTTGCAGAAGAGTCAGCTTCTAAGACTCAAATTAACAGTTCACATAAGTCTGCCCATTGAGTAAGTGAGGGATTATTAATATTTCACCACCATCTAACTTTGAATAATTCTGTAATATTTTGGAGTTCAAAATTTAAATTCATTTATTGAGACAACAGCCCTTGCTATCCAGATAAGTGCTGCTGACTGGGATATTTAGATGCACTGTCTGGACCACCTATAACAGGTCATCTAAATTTACGTGCATGCTTAAATTTATAGAATACTGCCACTCATATGCTTAAGTGTACATATGCATGTAAATAGTAGCATTGTGCCTAACCTGTATTTATGCGCTCAGATAGCTTAGCATGTAAATACAAGTGGGGGTATCCATAATAGAGGGGTATGGGTGGGGCATGGGTGGGGCCAACATTTACATTTTTAACTAACAAGAATACTGTACATTATCACCCAGATTCCAGGGGCGTAGCCAGACAGCAGATTTTGGATGGGCCTAGGCAAGAAGTGGGTGGATATCATGTGTTCTCCCCCTCCCACCAAAAAGAGATCTCAGGTGGTGGGAAAATGCTTCTCTCCACCTTGGCAGTCTGCAGCAGGCATGTGCTGAAAACTGAGCATGCGCAGTTGCCAGTATCATGGAGAGTAGCATTTTTGTTACCATCAGAGGGAACTCTTCAGCTGGTGGAGCTTGGGATCCCCACCAGCTACCGCTAAACAAGTGCTACTGTTGGATGGGCCTGAGCCCTAAGTGGGTGGGTCCTAACCCACCCAGGCCCACCTGTGGCTACACCACTGCCAGATTCTATAGCGGGCACTCAATGTTGCATGCCAAAATTTGGACATGATCCTGAAATGCGCACACAACTTAATTGGTTAATGAGCCAATTAATGGCAATACTTGTTCTAATAATCAATTATTGATGTTAATTGACACCAATTAGGATTTGTGTGTGCAACTAGCTCTGTGCTTTTCTATAACACAGGGTGCCCAATGGGCTCATTTTCAAAAGAGAAGGACATCCATCTTTCAACATAAATCAGAACATGGATGTCTTTCTCCCAGGGATGTCCAAACTGGTATAATCGAAACCCGATTTAGGACGTCTCCAACTGCACTCCATCGCAAGGATGGCCAAAGTTCAAGGGGACATGTGTAGTGAAGGCGGGACTTGGGCATGCCTAACACTTGGACGTCCTTGACCCATAATCGAAAGAAACAAGGATGTCACTCCTACTGGGAGTGACAATGGCGGCTGAATATTGGCCTATTATAATTTAAAATAAGTGTTTTAATCTACATTTATATAATTAATATAAAATTGAAAATATATAATCTAGAACATTTACCATTTTAAAAAAAAATCTGTAGATAGGGCACTATTCAGAGGGGAAGGAAATATACCCTGGTGACCAACTCTGTCCTCCTGTACTCTGAAACTTAAGAATGTAATTTTAACTTCCAGTGATTCACATTTAATTACCTGCTCTCCCACTAACTCGCTGTGACTTAAAGAAGGTCCCTTTATTTCTTTGTGTCCTCTTCCTCATTCAGGGGGTCATTTACAAAGGTTTGCTAGTTATTTAGCGTGTGTGACTCACTAGCACGTGCTAAACACTAGAGATGCCCATAGGAATATATTTACTGTTTATATGTAATGAATCCCTAAATGTACTGGTGAAGATCAAGAAACTACAAGATGCAAGGAGCGGGTTTATTTTACGTTTTCTTATTTATTTGGTTTTTATCTGCTCTACACATCATATATTATCCTCCCGAATCCAACCTCTGCTATTTCTATATATATAAACAGTGAATGCTTTAACCCAATAGTGACAATTCACACGTTAGTAATAATAAACCCCTGAATTCTCTCCAAGCCTGGAAGCTTGCCAGGTGCCCTTGGCCTGGATTGGCCACTGTCGTGGACAGGATGCTGGGCTCGATGGACCCTTGGTCTTTTCCCAGTGTGGCATTACTTATGTACTTATACTGCATCCCCTATCTCCACCTGGAGGAAAAAAATTGCCTTTCACTACAATGGAACCCAGTCCTGACTGATAACAGAACCCGGTTTAACTCTCTACACACTGGGATGAAAATGCCCCACAGGAGCCCACTTTCTCTACTTCTTCCCACAGGGTTTATTACATATATACACATATATGAAAAATAAATTTAAAAAAAACAGACAAAAAACAAATAAATAGAATAAGAAAACGTAAAATAAATCTGATCCTTGCATCCTGTAGTTTCTCGAACTTCACCAGTACATTCAGGGATTGATTACATATAAACAGTACAGACATCTTATCTCTCTCTTTGAGATTGTTGGACAATATTTATTGACTGACATAGGAATATATGGGCATCTACCATTTAGCACATGCTTATTTTTAGTGCACACTAAAAACGATAACGTGCCTTTGTAAAAGGATACCTTATCCAGCTGCAGTTGAGTATTAATAATTATATTTTCCCTTGTAAATTGTTATGCAGATATAGACCATATTTGGTTACACTGATTTTGTACCTCAGTGGTACTTTTATGTAGGCTTTATAATTATTATAACTGTAAAGTGGATTGGAGTTTGCATTTTAATGAAGTGTCAAGCCAATGGAAATAATTTTGAACTGTATTTTACCCCACTATTGGATTCTATTCTCGCATTAGCTACTACTACTTCTACTACTACTACTACTTAACATTTCTAAAGCGCTACTAGGGTTACGCATTGCTGTACAGTTTAACAACGAAGGATAGTCCCTGCTCAAAGGAGCTTATAATCTAAAGGACAAAATATCAAGTTGGGGCAGTCTAGATATCTTGGATGGAGGTATAATGGTTATGTGCCGAAGGCGACATTGAAGAGGTGGGCTTTGAGTAAGGATTTGAAGATGGGCAGGGAGGGGGGCTTGGCGTATGGGCTCAGGGAGTTTATTCCAAGCATAGGGTGAGGCGAGACAGAAAGGGCAGAGCATGGAGTTGGCGGTGGTGGAGAAGGGTACTGAGAGTAGGGATTTGACCTGTGAGCAGAGGTTTCGGGTAGGAACGTAAGGGGAGATGAGGGTAGAGAGGTAATGAGGGGCTGCAGATCGAGTGCATTTGTAGGTAAGTAGGAGAAGCTCATGGGGTAAGAAGGGTCATGTCCTGAATTAAGCTGAATATGTCAATGAAGAGATACTGTAAATCTCAAAGACATAATTAATCTTCTTAGCAGATACAGAAAGGAGTGAAAGGGGTCATTTTAGCTCTAAGTGAAAAAGATATATGTATATATTTATATCTATACATATATCTATCTATATATCTATCTATATCTATATATAGTTATATATAACTATATATAGATATAAATATCGATATATAGATATAGACATAGATCGATATAGATTGATAGATAGATATCAGCTAAGTACAATCTAATAATTAGCCACAGATATAATAGTTAGGATGTTTCATGGAAGGGATCTATTTTATGAGATACTGTTCAAGATCAGCTGTATCACTAGGGCTATTATTTCACGTATTGAGATTATCTCTTATTTTTCAAGGCTACTCAAACAGTTTGTGTGGTTTGCCTAAGAATGTAACTTGTAATACCCTCAAACATTACTAAAGGTACTTTGACAGGGCTTAATAATATATAATTGAAGGCTGCTATGGGGTTCCTTTTGAACATACTATCCTGGAGATCTGTGACCAGGTTACCACATCAAAATCACAGTCTAAAGGGAACCAGCAATATGGTAGCTAGCTAAGAATAGTACCAGTTTGCAGGTAATGAATGTTTTAAGAGACAAGCTATTAGATCTACTAAGGTCATTTCCATTGTCTGTGGAAGGAACCAAACCCATCTTGAAAGCTTGCATTTAAAAATTTATTAGCCTTAGAAAAGTTATCATCAGCTTTTGAACTGCTTTGCTGTTTTATATACATATGTAATTTTACTTTGAACATAGGATAGGATTCCAAACTCTTTTCATCAAGTAAATGTACTACAAGAATCCTATTTTTTGCCACCCATCTGCTACATTTCACACTTCTTTTATTTATTGTAACACACATTCCACAATATTTAATCTGAGTAGCATTCTGGGAGGATGTTATAAAGAGGGCATGGGATGTTTTGTGTGGGGACAGATTGAAATGCGAAGATATACATATGTGTTTGGATATCTAATATCTTCATTATCAACATCTAATCCGCAAGGAAAAGAGTTGTTAAATAATACAGATGTTCACTATTAAGACTGTCTCAGAATTATTCAGATTTGGTTTTAATTGACCAAGATGAAGCATAGTCTATCAGTGAATATTTCTCATTCTCTTTTTTAACCTACTTTCCAAAGGGAAGAAAGCTTATGAGATCATTATGTCTTTGTGTATGTGTGTGTGCTTTCCCATAATAACTTCTGTGTATGTTGTCTTTTCAAGATATAATATGGGTCCAAGAGAATCATGGCAGGGATAGTTATCTGGGATCCACATACCTGTGCTGATGCAGATGGACACATCCCAGAACGTGGTCTTTATTTATTCTACATGGAACTCCGTGGCTTATTTTATAGAAATCATTAATAGGGCACAAGTGCTTCCAAATTTCAAAACTGAAATCAGTAGCCTTGACTCCTTTTTTAGGGCCATTTTATTAAAGCTTAGAGTGTACTAAATGCAGGGCATCCTATTGTATACCTATGGGCCATGTGGTATTTAGCGCATACTAAGCTTTAGTAAAATGACCCTTTATTATTTCATTGGATATAATGTCCAGTCTCATTCTATCCTATCACATCAGTCTTAGGTTGGGATAATCCATCTGGTTTCTTTCTAATGAAGATAATGTTTATAAGGGTGAAAGGACAGCTCCCAGTCCACTAGACTCCAGGTTGCCCATCACACATGATTTGTTATTGATTTGGAATATGCTTCCAGGTGTATCTTTTCTTCCTTTAAAGTATAGTTATTCAGAATGGCTTTCTGATTGATATTTTTAGAAGCCCTTAGAATTGGTGAATTGGTGGTAAATATGGAGCACATCCAGATTCTGCAGGATGATGTTCATGTGACTATTCCTAGGGTCAAGACAGAAAAATTAAGTAAAGGGCAGATGGTCATCCTGAAGAAGAACAATGGAGTGGCTACCTTCCTGTGGACTAATATTCCGGCTTATTTAAAAATTTGCCTTTCAAAACTAGGCCCATTTCTACTACATTGTGATGGTACCCTCTTATCAGATTATTATTTATTTGGGTTTGCTCACACCTTTTTCAGTAGTAGCTCAAGGTGAGTTACATGCAGGTACACTGGGTGTTTCCCTGTCCCTTGAGGGCTTGCAATCTAAGTTTGTACTGGAGGCAATGTATTGTATTGTAGTTCATTTCCATTTCCTATGATTTTAACTTGTGTAAACAACTTAGACCTGCTCAGGTTGGCAAAGGCGGTATATCAAGTACCAATATAATAAACTAATGGAGGGTTAAGTGACTTGTCCTAGATCACAAGGAGCAGCAGTGGGATTTGAACTGGGCATATCTCGATGTCAAGACTGGTGCTATAACCACTAGGCCACTCCTCCACTACCCAAGTACCAGATACCAATTTTTTGCAGTCTTCAAGAAAGTCATCAAATGTTTGGGCCTCCACCCATCCTTATTTGGTACATACTCATTTCATATTGGGGCAGTGACCAGCGCAGAGGCTACAGACCTGAGTGAGTCAGCCATAAAGCAGATAGGGAAGTGGAGCTCTAAAGCCATTGAGGGTAACTGGAAGAAAATAAGGGGCCCTTTTACAAAGGCACATAAGGACCTATGTGCATGCAGCGCACATCAAATCAGCATTACTGCCCGGCTAGTTTGTGCACTTAGCTGTAATTCAGAGTTTGGCATGCACTGAAAACCTATTTTCTTTTGAGGGGGCATTCCTGGTGGTATTTGACAGTTGATGTGTGCTGGAGGGTTACCGCATGGATGACAAGTGAACCCTTACTGCTAAGTCAATAGTTGGCGTTAAGGGTTAGAGTCGTAAATAGACACACACTGGTTTTAATTTTGCCGCATGTCAATTTCCCAGCCCTCCCCCCAAACCCCTTTTTTCCAGACATGGTGGAGAAATGGTCCAGTGCACATCCAACACACGTGCCCATACTACTGCAGGCCACTTTTTGGTGCACCTTTGTAAAAGAGCCCCTAAAAGAGAAAAAAATTTAAAAAGGAGAAGGGGAGGGATCAGTATTTCCGCTTGGCTACTTTTGGGCTACTTTTCATTCACTTGTTACTTTACCTTGCTCTTGTCTGTTCTAACTAGCCAGTTGTGTGAATACTTTTGCCTTGAGTTGATTCTTTTGTCTATTACAGGTGCTGATTGTAGTATGTGCTCAGTCTGGACAACTGTCTATTTGTTCATTCATTGGGCAGGCTATAGATTATCCATAAGGCCTTATTGACCACATCTTAGACTGACTCATCATGGTGTGCATATCTCTTAGTGGGTTGAACAAGGTATACATTGGCCTGACTTGATATATTTGATGCTCCATTTGTGAACATGCAAGCAGCTTTTCAATTCTATCAAGGATGATTTTAAATTGGTGATTGAGTAGTTTTCTTCCTCTACAGTCCTGAGGTCAGATATAATCCTTAAGCCCCATTTTGTTGGGGACAAAGGACTAATGGGTTGATACAAATCAACCAAAAAATTGAGCACTGGGTGTTTGCAAGGGTGGGGGGGGGGGATAGGACAGTCAGATCAGGCATGACTGATTGTTATCACCTGCACTGGCCTTTTTGGTAATGACAAAGTATTTTGGGGGTTGAAACTGTTTCTCAGTGATTTTCAGAAAGCTATCAGTTGTATATTGTGACCTAAAGCTTTGTCTATTGTGGGAGTTGGACTTGTGTATCCACAGGCCCACAGTGTGTGTGTATATGTGTTGGGGAAGAGCAACGGAACTAGATATATGTTGCTATAATGGGATTCTTTAGTTTGATGGCTTTAATTTTGGCGGTCTTTTCAGACAGCGATTAGTGAGAGAGACCACAGGAATAAGGAGCTCACACTGTTCATTTGAGCATTTAACAGAAGTGATAGCATTCTGTTCCATGGCAAGAGAGAGTACAGTCATGTAGTGAACTTGCATATTCTATCATCCATAGCAACTGTATTTTTCTGAGACCCCTGATGCAGGTGTCTTATCGTTGAAACACAGCCTGTGTTGGGCCTCCAATAAAGATCTGCCATTGTCCTGTTCCCAGAGGTTCACTTGCGTTTTTTTTTTTTTCTGCTGTGATTGATTGGTGTGCTTGGAACCCTCTCTTTGATTGACTTTAATTTCACCAGGAAATGATTATTAGTCCTATGTGATGTGGGGTTTGACCCAGTTCAGTGCATGGAGGTCCATGCCAGCCCGACAAACCTCAGCTGAGTAAAATGGGATGATTAAGGTCATTCTGATTTAATTCTGCCTAGTGGGCTTCCTAGCTGTGGATAGTGGATAGCCAATACTGTTTTATATATTGTTTGAAGCTCAGTTAGAATTCTGTTTTTCCTGTTTAATAATACCTGGCAATAAACTAAACTGCAGCCAGTTTATTCCAGTCTTGATGTCATATGTCTTTATTTTTTGAAAACCTAGAATGGGATTGGGGAGGGTGGAGAGATGGAAAAGGAAAAGCAAATAATAAGTAAAAGGTCTGGCAAAAAAGAAAAAATAGGGGGGGGGGGTCAAGTTTTCTTTGGTTACCTTGGGGGCAAGGGTGGTCTCAGATTAACGTGTATGTTGGTTTTTCAGAACATGTGTGTATATGATGACATAAATGCATGTTTGTACAGCGCTGCGTACGCCTTGTAGCGCTATAGAAATGCTAAATAGTAGTAGTAGTAGTAGTTATTTGCCCATTTGGCCCTGTTGATATTTTAGACTTTTAAGTTTATAACGTTGCTGCTTCTGCAACACATAAGAGATGGATAAATATCCATTTCTCCACATATCTAAGAAAAGTTTCTATACTGGCAGATCCTGTTCTAAAATACTAGTGGAACTTGAGACATGCTGACCTGGACATTTCAATTCCAATTTGTACATCCTTTCTAAAATGCCGCTCCACATCTGTGCTGGTATGGAAAAAGTCAAAACATTAATTGGGCTTACTTTTTACTGGAAGTCAAATGTTGTAGAAAATAAAGACAATGGGTCTGATATTAAAACAATTTAGCTTGGGGCTAATTGGGCATTTTCATTGGCACTTAACTGAATAGTGCCACTGAAAATGTCCAGTTAGCGCTCAAGCCAAAACTGACTATTTTGGGGGCAATCTAGAGAGGAACCTGTACTTAGCTGGGGTGCTGATTTTCAGTACTTATCTGGCTAGCATAACTGCATAAATAGAACCACATAAAATGCAGGCCTATCTTTATGTGGTTCTTTATAGCCAGTTAAGTGCCAAATGTTGCACTTAACTGGCTATTTCCGACAGCTCCATATACCCAGAATAGACCAAGCTGAATATTGGGACCAGTGATTTTATGAGTCTTTCTAGATATCCCCAAGGTGCTTAAGTCTCTAGCAAATAGTTTGATACAGCTCTGGATCCAGGCCTGAATTAGTTTAATTTGGTGCTATTAGAAAGTTCATAGTTATAAAATATGTCAACAGTCATAATTACAATGAAGCATTTATGGAACAGAAAGCCATAAAATCTGGTTCACATATTATTTCAAATTAAGGTGAATATGTGGAGAAAGCTATAAAGCCTTTACAATTCCCTTGAGCTGTATTGGCCTTCACTGGTTCATGCAAACTTTACTTTTTTCAGTACATTACATAAGAAATATATTCCTTTTTAATGCAGCTTTGAGATTGTGAAATCCCCAGACACTAGGTTCCTGATTCCAGGGAAGCAATTAGTAATGAAATCTAAATTGTCATTCTCTGAAACAGAGGAATAAGAATTTACAAATCTTAGAAACTGGGCATCTACATGGCAGATGAAGTTTAATGTGGACAAGGTCAAAGAGTTGCACATGGAGAGAAGGGAGTCCAACTGTAAACGTACAGTCCTACGATTCAAATTAGTAGTTTGCACTCGGGAGAATAAGATATGCCATGTTGGGTCAGTTCAAAGGTCCATGGATCCCAGAATCTTCTTTCTGATAGTGGCCAGTTTTCATCATTAGAAATATACTTGCAAATCCCAAGAAGTAGATCCATTCTTTATTGCTCATTCACAGGGATAAACAACTAACTTGCTTTCAATTCTTTTTTTTTTTAGTGATTTCATTCAGAAACTTATTCAAACAACTTTTACACTTCATTATACTACATGATTTGAGCAAATCTTCTGGCAACAAAGGGGCCATTTTATGAAAGGGCTGCCATGCAGCAATGGGCTTGCAACGCGGCAGCCCGGAACAACTGCCAGCCCAATGTGGCCACCAGCAGTACTGCCAGCTTGAGTGTGCATCATTTCTGGTGTGCCAGAAAATAATTTTAGAATTTTTACTATGGCACTAACCCAGCTGGGTTTCTGTGGGAGCCCTTATTGCCACCTCAATGGGTGGCGATAAGTGCTCCCAGCTGAATGACCACACGGTAAAAGTAATCTTACCGCATGGTCATTTGTTGAGGAGATTTTTTACCCACTGCAGTAAAAAGGGCCCTGGCATGTGGGAAAAATGGCCCCTGCTGCTACTGCAGGGCCCTTTTTACCACAGCTTGGTAAAAGGACCTCACAATAGCTTACTTGTGGAATGATAATTTCCTACAGTTTATGTTACATCTGTTTCACGGTGTGTCCTCTAAACCTTATACTAATCAAAAAGGTAAATTACCATTGTATTTTATCTGTTCCAAAAAGAATCTTTTTTGAGTCTTTGTAGACTGTACATTGAAATCAGGTCAGTATACATCAAAAGCAAGAGATGGTTATGGCTGTAATATGATTGTATCAGATCTCCAAGAAAGAACTGATGTAAGAGAGGGATGGTTGTAACCCTGAGCAGCAGTGCTATAACGGTAATGTGTTTCCATGAAGGCTGAGCAACATTTATGAGATATCATGGTTAAAATTCAATCTCAAAGAGCATGTTTTTTTTCTGTCCTTGAAGGGATCACAGTTAAAAAAAAATCACAAACAGCTATAGTGGAATTTGAACCTGGGTTTCCTGATTTTCGGTTTTCTGCTCTAACCATTAGACAACCCCACTATTCTGTATGGAGGTCTATGTGGCAATTTAATAAGATGGCTGTTCCTATGCTGCTACAAAGATCTCCATATCCCTTGTTTATCATGTTTATAATATGAACATTTTAGTTTGTAAAATGGATATTTATGTTGGATATCACCAGCACATGAATGTCCATTCCTCATGTATTTTAACAGCAGATCCTATTATTATCCTTTATAATAATTCTCACCTTCAATGTTCTGACTTGCCTGGGACCGTGGATCATTCCGAGTTGGTCTGCTAGGCTCCATAGATCAGGCTGACATCAACGTAGCCATTATGATGTCAACTTCAGAACCCAGGGGAAACAAAAAAAACATTTCTCACAGATGATCCATGTCCAGAGGAGGGTTACTGGACATGGGTGGCTGGAGGGGGGGCAGGGGAGAGAGGAGGGTCGCTGGACATGGGTGGCAAGAGGGGGGCAGGGGAGAGAGGAGGTTCACTGGACGTGGTTGGCTGCAGTGGGCGAAGTGGGAGAGGAGGGTCGCTGGACATGGGTGGCTACAGGGGGAGAAGAGGGTCGCTGGACATGGGTGGCTGCAGGGGAGCCGAGGAAAACCTTGCTAGCGCCCGTTTCATTTGTGTCAGAAACGGGCCTTTTTTACTAGTAAATACATAAGAAATGAACAGTCATATCCTGAGTTGGCTGTCCTTTCTAAAAGGCTGTTTCACATAAACTGGAAAGAACTATTTGGAAAACAAATGTGAATAAAATTGATAATATCATAATGTCCCTGTTGGGACCATAATGTGTAAGGGTATATAGCAGTTAACTTCTGAATACTAAAATGCATGAGGACCTACAAAGTTTGAGAAAAATTAAATAGCATTTTGAGTTGCAATTATACAAAAGTATGGAAACAAAGAAAAATATGTGTTCATGAGCAGGATCACGTGCATTTTGCATTTTTTTTTTGTTAAGACTGTATTGTTATTGGTTAATTTGTAAATAGCTTCCAATGATTTTTGTGTGGAGAAGGAAGTATATATATGAATAAATAATTTGCTACTCTCTGACAGTATAGTAGTATGTGTAGAGTTGTCATGGTAACTGAGTGGCACTGAAAAACTGGCAGAGAAATTTGTATTTTTATAAGGGAAAGAGCCAGAGGACATGTTAATCAGTGCAGCCTTTAGACCTGGCTACAAGAAAATAAAGAGTAAAAACCCAGACTTTTGGGGGAGAGATTTTAAAAAAGAGGAGAGTGAACTAAATTGGATAAGACTGAAAGAGAAATTTGTCCTTTACACCTCTGAGAAGAGGAGAATGAGATCTTTTTGTCCTTGTGTTTCTAGTTTCTCTTCCTGCCAATTGCAGTTTTTGACCAAGAAGACCCCCATCTGTAGAAATGTCAATGTGAAAGGTTATGATCTCTAGCTTGGAGAAGAGACGAGACAGGATGTGATTTAGTCCTATGAAATCATGAGTGGTGTAGAACAAGTTAATATGGAATGCTGAATTACCTTTTTCATATTATGCTAGAACTAGGTTATAGTTTGAAAATCAATCAGTTAGAAGTTAAAAAATAAATTTAAGGAAGTGTTTTTGTTTAGTTGATGCCAAATTAAGGGGTGTAAATCAAAAACTTTCTTATAATCAATCTATGCTACACTGAAATTTGTACTTGACTTACCATTAGCCATGATGGATAGAGGCTGACCAAAACTGGTTTTTTTTTTCAGTTTTGTCCGAAAAACTCAGCCAAAACTGAAACTAGAGTCAAAATTTTTTGCTTGGCTTTGGCCAAAACCAAAAAGTAGAATTTGATAGTGTGAATATGAATCAGTGAGGCCTCTGAGGATTGTCAGAGTTTGCAGTTAACAGCCCTCTGCTAAATCCACAAGGGATTATTATCCTCCAATCCCAGGAACTGCAAGCACAGTCTGACAACCTGGAGAATCATTTTAACAAGGACTTCTCAACAAGTCTGGCATGTTTAGGTTCCCAAGTCAACACAGATGTAGTTAAATATCCTCTGAGACAGGAACTTTATGAGAACGTGTAAAAAAAAAAAAGTGATCACCATCTTTTTATGCTTACCCAAACTATGCACAAGTAGCAAGAGAAAGAAGCACTGAGATGTTTCCCATTTTGTATTTAGTTATAAAACTGATTAAGGACAAGCATGATACAGATTCTTACTAAAATAGAGTAAAGGAGTCCAGACACTGGACTACACTGTGGACATTATATCTGATCCACAATCCAATAGAATAGAAAAGCACATTGATATTGCTTAATGTGACGGCTATATGCTCTGAAAAATTACAGTCCAAAGCAATACATCTCTCAAATTATTTTCTAATATATAAACTTCATTTCATGGTAATATTTCCCTATGAATGCTATAAGCTGACCAGTACTTTATACTTGAAAACAATCATTACAGATTCCTTTCTCATAGAATTTAGCTTCTGCACACCACAAGTTTAAGATGCTACATCATACTCAATAGATCCTGGAAATTCTTTAGAATCACCCAAATAGTATCAAAGCCAGAATATATATATATATATATATATATATATATATATATATATATATATATATATATATATATATATATATATATATATATATATAATTTAGATAATTAAAAGACCATATTTTACTTCCAAGCAAAATAGTCTCCTCACACTTGGACCTCAGCTAATGAAAACCGAAACAAAGTCGCAGTGCTTCTACAACGGCTGACTTTGCACCACATTTTTAGTGACAGTTGATGTCATTTCTCTACAGAGAGGTTCACTCCTAAGGAATTTATCATCCCAAATGTACAGATATAAATTTCTGCTAAACTTTTGTATCAGAAGTATTTATTTGAAACATTCTATTTACTATATAAACTACTATTTAAGTTCATAATTATTATTATTAACATTTGTATAGCGCTACCAGATGCATGCAGTGCTGAACACTTGACATAGAGAGACAGTCCCTGCTCTATAGAGCTTACAATCTAAAAATACAGACAGACAAGACAATTAAGGGTGAGGGAAGTACTGGGTGAGAAGGAACAAGGGGGGAGGCAATTGAGTAGTAGCTAGGAGCCAAAAGCAGTGGTGAAATGGTGGGTTTTCAGCATAGATTTGAAAACAGGTAGCGATGGAGCTAGACGTACAGGCTCAGGAAGTTTATTCCAGGCATAGGGTGCCGCGAGGGAAAAGGAACGAAGCCTGGAGTTAGCAGTGGAGGAGAAGGGGGACGACAAGAGAGATTTGTCCAGTGAGCGGAGTTCACGGGGAGGAATGTAGGGAGAGATGAGAGTGGAGAGGTAATGGGGAGCTGCAGAATGGATACACTTAATGGTCAGTAAGAGAAGTTTGAATTGTATGCGGAGGTGGACAGGGAGCCAATGAAGTGACTTGAGGAGTGGGCTAGTGTGGGTATAACGATTTATGCGGAAAATAAGTCATGCTGAAGAATTTTGGACAGACTGGAGAGGAGAGAGATGGCTGAGAGGAAGACCAGTGAGAAGTAAATTGCAATAATCCAAACAAGAGGTGACAAGGGTTTGGATAAGGGTTCTGGTAGTGTATTATTATTATTATTATTATTATTTATTGCATTTGTATCCCACATTCCCCCACCTCTTTGCAGGCTCAATGTGGCTTACATAGATTTGATAACATTGTCATAGCTGGATATCAGATACAGTTAGTTATGTGTAGCGACTAAGGAAGGGGAGAGGGAAGAAGGAAGAGAGTTGTTGAGGTAATTGTATAGGGTGTGCGTTCATAATTGAGTGGACTTAGTGAAGTTATAGATTTTCATTATAGGCCTTGTTGAAGAAGAATATTTTCAGAGATTTTCGAAACATAGTTGTTTCTTTGATTGCTTTCAGGTCTGTAGGTAATGCATTCCATATCTGCGTGCTCTTGTAAGAGAAGGTAGTGGCGTGCATTAGCTTGTATTTAAGTCCTTTGCAGCTGGGGTACTGCAGGTTGAGAAATTTGCGGGATGATCTTGTGGCGTTTCTGGGAGGTAGGTCCACTAGGTTTAGCATATAGATTGGGGCATCTGCATGAATGATTTTGTGTACAATCGTGCAGATCTTGAACATAATGTACTCTTTAAGTGGAAGCCAGTGAAGTTTTTCTCTTAGGGGTTTTGCGCTTTCATATTTCATATCTGTATTCTGGGCAGTTTTGAGGTTTTTTTATTGTCTGTTCTTTGCACCCGGCATATAGTGTGTTGTAGTAGTCCAGATGGCTTATTACCATTGATTGTACCAGGGTACGGAAGATGTATCTCGGGAAGAAAGGTTTTACTCTTTTAAGTTTCCACATGGTATAGAACATCTTTTTCATCGTGTTTTTCATGTGGGTATCAAGGGTGAGGTTTTGATCAATGGTGATTCCGAGAATTTTCAAGTTTTGTGAGACCGGAAGAGAACAGTATGGTGTTATTATGGCATCAAAGTTTTTTGTGTTATGTTGTGAGGTGAGTACAAGACATTGTGTTTTCTCTGCGTTAAGTTTTAGTTGGAATGCATCTGCCCAGGTGCGCATTATTTGGAGGCTTTGGTTGATCTCGTTGGTGATTTCATTTAGATCTTGTTTGAATGGGATGCAAATTGTGACATCATCTGCATAGATGTAGGGGTTGAGGTTTTGATTGGCTAGTAGTTCCTCCCTAACCATCTTCAAATCCTTGCTCAAAGCCCACCTCTTCAATGTTGCTTTCGGCACCTAACCTTTATACCTTTCAGGAAATCTAGACTGCCCCTATTTGACTGACTGTACATTTGTCCTTTAGATTGTAAGCTCCTTTGAGCAGGGACTGTCATTCTATGTTAAATTGTACAGCGCTGCGTAACCCTAGTAGCGCTTTAGAAATGTCAAGTAGTAGTAGTACTAGTAGGTGTCATCATTAGGTTGAATAATGTTGGTGAGAGAAGGGATCCCTGGGGTACTCCACATTCCTGTATCCATGGAAGTGATCTGTCCCCATTCGTTATTACTTGGTATGATCTTGTGGTCAAGAATCCTTTAAACCATTTGAGAACAGTGCCTCCTACTCCAAAGTATTCTAGTATATGTATTAGTATTTCATGGTTGACCATGTCAAAGGCACTGGACATGTCAAATTGCAGGAGGAGGATGTTGTTGCCTGTCACAATTGCTTGTTTGAATGAGTTCATTGCAGATACTAGTACAGTTTCAGTGCTGTGGTTCATCCGAAATCCTGATTGGGACTCGTGCAGAATTGAGTGTTTATTTAGATATCCATTAAGTTGTTTCATCACTATGCCTTCCATGAGTTTGGTCATGAGTGGAATAGATGCTACTGGTCGGTAATTAGTTAGGTCCATTGTGCTTTTTTTAGCATCTTTCAGTAACGGAGTGAGTAGGATGTTTCCTTTATCTGTGGGAAAGAGTCCATTTTGAAGCCTGTGATTTATACGCTTCGTGAGGTCTGTTTTGAATTGTTTGGGTGCGGATCTTATTAGACTGTTAGGGCAGGTGTCTAATTTGCATTGCGATTTGGTGTATTTTCCTAGCCAGTGTGAAATTTCTTTTGGTGAGAGCGTGTCAAAGTCGGTCCATGATCGATCTGCTGGGTATTATCCGGGTTTTGGGTCTAGACATTCAAAGATATTTGTATAGTCCGTTGTGGTAGTGGGTATCATGAGTCGGAGCTTTATAATTTTTTCATTGAAGTAATTTGCAAGGTTAGTTGCTGATGGTGTATCTGAGTTGTTGGAGGTGACCTTGGTAGTATTTAGAAGATTGTTTACGAGTGAGAAGAGTTTGTGTGTATCCTTGTAGTTTGGTCCTATTTTGGTTTTGTAATAGGTCCTTTTTGTTTGTCTGATGTTGTATTTGTATTTTCTTTGTAGTTGCTTCCATTCTTTGTGTGTGTTTTTGTCTTTTTTCTTACTCCATGCTCTTTCCAGTCTTCTGACTTGTGTTTTTAGTTCTTTTAATTCTTCATTGAACCATGGTATTCAGTTTTTTCTATGTGATGTTCTGGTTTGAAGTGGTGCTATGTTGTCTAGTGTTATTCTGCATTTGTTATCCCAATCTTGGAGAAATTGGGGTGAGTCTGTAGGTATTGTCCATTCATCACTGTAGAGTTTTTGCCAGAATGTTAGTGGGTCTATTTTGCCTCTCGTAGTATATGTTTGTTGTTTTTGTTTTTGTTCTGTCTTTTTTGTTCTCCAGTGGAGGGAAAGGTTTGCACTGTAATGGTCGGACCATGGCCTAGCTGTCCATTTTGTGTCTATTAGTGTGATATTTGGTTCTGGTGAGAATTTGTGGGTGATGATGTCTAGTGTATGTCCTTTTTTGTGGGTGGGTTGTGTGTTTGACCAGTGTAGTTCCCAAAGTTGCAGGAAGTCTGTGCATTCATGTACATTGCTTGAGTTATTGTCTTCAAGGTGAAGATTGATGTCTCCTGCTGTGAGAATGTTTTGGGAGGTAACACAAGTGTTTGATATAAAGTCCAGAAGGTGTGTTTGTGAGTTTTGCCAATTGCCCAGGGGTCTGTAGAATAAGATTAGGTTTAGTTGATCACATAGGTTGGGGTGATTGATTCTGACTGAGGCTATTTCGAGTTGTGGAAGAATAGCGTCAGCTGTTGTTGTGACTGTGAATTGAGATTTATAGATTATTGCTATTCCTCCTCCTCTCTTTCCTTCTCTTGTCCAATGGGTAATTTTGTATCCTAGAGGGCAGATCTCTAGTATTATTGGGTCTTTGGGTTCATGGATCTAAGTTTCGCTGATAAGTAGGAAGTCAAGATGGTCTGTTGTGATCCAGTCTGTTAGTGTTGTGGTTTTATTGACTGCTGATCTGGCATTGATGTATCCTATTTGTATTTGTTGATGATGGTGTTCAGTTGAGTTTGCGGTGGTGTTAATTTTTATCAGTTGTCTGTCTTCTTGGTGTGTAGGTTTGTTATGTCCTTTCGTTCCTTTCTGTTGTTGGTGACCGTGGTTAGCAGGTTTGATTTTTTTCAGAAAGGAATTCAGAAAGGAAGGGGCGGATCTTGCTAATATTGTAGATAAAGAAACGACAGGTTTTGGCGATCTGTTGAATATGTGCAGAGAAGGGGAGAGAGGAATCAAATATGACTCCAAGGTTACGAGCCAAGGAGACAGGGAGGATGTGAGAGCCATTAACAGAGATAGAGAATGGGGGAAGAGGGGAGGTAGATTTAGGGGGGGAAATGAGAAGTTCAGTTTTAGTCATGTTTAGCTTCAGATGGCATTGAGACATCCAAGCAGCAATGTCAGACAAGCAGGATGAAATTTTGTCCTGCATTACTTAAAATCACATTACACACACTCACACACACACACACACACACACACACACACACACACACACACAAAAGAATGCAAAGAGTAGCCCCCCCAAGACTATCTTACAATCCCTGATGGTCTAGGCTGTAGTCAAGGTAGGTGTGATCCCCAGTCACTCATGTCAGCTAGGGCTACCAGCATATGTCCTCTTTTAAGGGGACATGTCGTCCTTTTAGACTTCTTCAGATAGGTTCAGGAAAATGCCCTTTTTTTTCTTTTATGGGGCTATAACCTACATACCTACCCATTTCTGGCTTATTATTCAGTCTGAACACATGGGGGTGCTAAGGAACGCATTGCCACGTAACCTAAAAGCGACCTATGAATTGACCAATTTCAGCAAACTGCTGAAGACCCATCTCTTCGACAAGATATACCACAAAGACCAAAACATGTGAAATCCCCACATACATCTAGTAATGTTAAGAATGCCTTATATTATATTATATCACTATCATGTTTTCCATGACCATGCAACCTAAAATACATCTGTAACACTAAATGTCAATTCTCCTCTCAATTCCAGTATCCATGATATATTGTAAGCCACATTGAGCCTACCAAGAGGTGGGATAATGTGGGATACAAATGCAATAAATAAAATAAATAAATAAATATAATTCCTACCTGTATTTTGCATTCAGCATCAACGTGCTATGTGAGATTTTCTGTGAAATATATTTTAATTACGTTCAACCATGAATAGGCGTATGATTTAGAGATGGGAGTAATTAGCGAGGTAATTAAATTTCCTGATGACACAAAGTTATTCAAAGTCGTTAACTCGCGACAGGATTGTGAAAAATTACAGAAGGACCTTACGAGACTGGGAGACTGGGCGGCTAGATGGCAGATGACGTTTAATGTGAGCAAGTGCAAGGTGAAAAAAGAACCCGAATTATAGCTATGTCATGCAAGGTTCCACGTTAGGAGTTACGGACCAAGAAAGGGATCTGGGTGTCGTCGTCGATAATACACTGAAACCTTCTGCTCAGTGTGCTGCTGCGGCTTGGAAAGCGAATAGAATGTTGGGTATTATTAGGAAAGGTATGGAAAACAGGTGTGAGGATATTATATCACTCCATGGTGCGACCGCACCTTGAGTATTGTGTTCAATTCTGGTCGCCGCATCTCAAGAAAGATATAGTGGAGCTGGAAAAGGTGCAGCGAAGGGCAACTAAAATGATAGCGGGGATGGGACGACTTCCCTATGAAGAAAGACTAAGGAGGCTAGGGCTTTTCAGCTTGGAGAAGAGAAGGCTGAGAGGAGACATGATAGAGGTATATAAAATAATGAGTGGAGTGGAACAGGTGGATGTGAAGTGTCTGTTCATGCTTTCCAAAAATACTAGGACTAGGGGGCATGTGATGAAACTACAGTGTAATAACCTTTCTCTGATTTGTTTTAAATTTATCTTCACCCAACGCGTAATGAAACTCTGGAATTCGTTGCCGGAGAATGTGGTGAAGGCGGTTAGCTTTGCAGAGTTAAAAAAGGGGTTAGACGTTTTCCTAAAGGACAAGTCCATAAACCGCTACTAAATGGATTTGGGAAAAATCCACAATTCCAGGAAAAACACATATAGAATGTTTGTACGTTTGGGAAGCTTGCCAGGTGCCCTTGGCCTGGATTGGCCACTGTCGTGGATAGGATGCTGGGCTCAATGGACCCTTGGTCTTTTCCCAATGTGGCATTACTTATGTACTTATGGGATTTATTATAATTTTTTATACCATGTATCATAGTTACTATATATATTTACTATAGATATTTTGTGACATATTGTATTAAAGGGGGGGGGGAGTTATCAATCTATGTTACTCCTAAGTCATCTTAATTTAGCACAGGGACCCATTTTATGCAATGAGACCCTGTGCTAAAATAACCAAACGTGATAAAATAACCAAACTTAATAGTAACCCACATTTATGCTTCAAGTATAAAGTTAGGGGTCCATTTACTAAGCTGCAGTAACCATTAAAGCATGCTTACCGCAGTTTAAAAAAAGCTTACTATAGGGCACACTGAGGTATTCTGTGGTAAGTTTCAAATGTGCATGTGCTATCCATAGCAGTACAAAAACCAGAAGAAACCAGTCTTCGCAAAAAACATCCTTTCTCCCTGCTATCCTTTGGCTAATAAAGTGTTTTAATTTTTTCATTGTCGTCTTTTTCATATTTTTTATTTTTTGATGTATTTGATTTTTTCTTGCTTTTAATTTTTGATTATTTTGGTTTTTGTTAGTCATCTTCGCTGTTTCGCTTTTTTTCATGTGCTACCCATGCCCTAAAAATATATTTTTTGAGAAGCCCTTTTACTAAACCACGTAGACGCCTATGTGGGCCCAACGTGTGCCTATTCAGAACTACCACCTGGCTACCACGTTGCCCCGGGTGGTAATTTCATTTTGTATGCACGTCCAGTAGGCATGCCAGAAATTTTTCAGCATGCCTACTGGACGGTAGTCGGGATTGTACACGTGCTGACGATTACCACCCAGTTAATGCATGAGACCTTACCGCAAAGTCAATGGGTTGGCAGTAAGGTCTCAGGTCCAAAATGGACACGCGCCAATTTTTATTTTGCCGCACATCCATTTTCGGTCAAATAAAAAGGCCCTTTTTGCAGGTGTGCTGAAAAATGGACCTGCATGCATCCAATACACACATCTACACCAGGGAAGGCCATTTTCAGCACACCTTACTAAAAAGACCCCCTTACTTTTTTTGGCCAAAGGGGCATGTCTGGGGAGCAGAGAGTGGGTGTTTCTGTACAGAATAGGTGGCAGTAGGGGTTCATGTGCTAATTTTTGTTAATGGTCACACACTAATGGCAACATTAAAATTTATAGTTTATAGTTTATTAAGATTTGCTATACTGCCAGGACTGCCTAGCAGTATTTGGCAGTTTACAATGCTAAAACACATTTCAGAAATAGAAAATAAGTACAAAATATGATAGAAAAGCAAAGACACACATATAGGAAAAGAGAGGAGAATGGGGGAAAGAGCGCACACAAAAGGGGAAGGAAAGAAACTAATTTTGAGAAAAAGAAGGACAGTAGCTATGAATCACTGCGAAGTTTGTCTAGAGAGAAAGCTTTAATGAACAACCAAGTCTTCAGTTGGGTCATTTATTTTAGCCAAGGCAAGAAAAAGGGCATTTTTTACAATGGGGCGCCTGAACCCTTACAGCCACCTATTTAGAAAGCAATGTGGCTACACTGCAGATTACTGCCAAGAACGAATCTTATGGTAGAAAATAGAAACATTTTTTTTCTACCGTGGGAAACTGTGTATGCCAACTTCAGAACTACTGCTGGGTGCACATGCTATCCTATACTGATTTGGCGCAAGCTACCCATGTGGTAGCCCTACCGTGGCTTAGAAAAAGGGCCCCTTAATCCATATATTCACCACCATTATTTATTTATTTATTTTATTGTATTTGTATCCCATATTTTCCCACCTATTTGCAGGCTCAATGTGGCTTACAAAGTTTTGTTAGCATTGTCATTGTCATTATTGGTGGGCATTTTAGAAAGGACATGTAAGTTGGAACTGAGACTACCAGGTCTGGATTTATCAAGTTTCAAAAGTATTTTAGAACAGGATCTGCTGATGTAGAGGCTGTTCTAAAATACAGGAGAACTAAACATTTTTGAGCTGAGTACGTGTGGCATAAACATCCATTTTAGAAAAAAAACAATAAAGAAAATCCCAACAGGTTGAAAACCAGTACAGAAACATGTCTATGCCTGTACATTTACGGTTATTTTGTTCAATACAACAATAGTCCAGAAACGAGCCTAATAACAGTATAGGTTCAGCAAAAAAAAAAATGAAAACAAATGGGGGAAAAGACCTCAGAAAAACGTGACACACAGCAAAATTACTGGAATTCCTCCGAACTTGGACATCACGATACAAATTCTTTAATCACTGGTTTGAAAACCTCCGATCCAACCTATGTGTGAAATTAACAGTGCTACTACTTTTTATTTGTTTTTAAATTTGCTTAAGTGTGCTTAAAAGTGTGCAAGCTCAAAACACTCCGCTAAATCGCAGTATGAAAAAAAAAAAAGCAGCAACTTAGCTGGTTAGACAAAACTGCATGCAACATCTTAGGCAGGCATCCGCACCCGACGGACCCGTTTTGCTGTGCGGCTTCTTCAAAGAATAAGGATGCCAAAAACCTGGCTGACTATTGCTGCTCCAGTAGTTCTGTAGAAGAACCTGCAACACCAACAAAAAATAATTGACCGATGATTAAAGAATTTGTATTGTGACGTCCAAGTATGGAGGAATTCCAGCAATTTGCTGTGTGTCACATTTTTCTGAGGTCTTTTCCCCCATATTTTTCCATTTTTTTGCTGAACCTATACTGGTAATAGGCTCGTTTCTGAACTATTGTTATGGTATACAGGCTTGAAGCGAGCCCCTCCCCCCCTTGATCTTTGTTACCTGGGTATGTTGTTCAATAGCAACACAAATGTGTACGTGTCAGCAATTACATGTTTATTTTAGCCATTTTTGAAATATTCCCCCCTGTTTACAAAGCCACAGTAGCTACTACTACTACCTATCATTTCTATAGCACTACAAGGCATACGCAGCACTGTACACCATACACAAAAAGACAGTCCCTGCTCAAAGAGCTTACAATCTAGATAAGACAGGTAAACAGACAGAACAATTAAGGGTAAGGGAATAAAGAGGTGAGGATAAGAGGACAGGGCAAGTGAGTAGTGGTTAGAAGTCAAAAGCAGTGGTAAAGAGGTGGGCTTTATGTTTGGACTTGAAAACGGCCAAAAACGGGGCTAGATGTATGGGCTCAGTAAGTCTATTCCAGGTGTGAGGTGCAGCAAGATAAAAGGAACGGAGTCTGGAACTAGCTGCTGGTGCTACGGTAATGCCGACACAGCCCATTCACTCTGTTGGGCTTGTTCGGAATTGCCACGTGGCAGCCGCTAGCATGGCTTTGTAAACAGGGGCCATAAACATTTATTTCCCTGATACTGTCATAGACACTGGTATCTCTCTTTTCAATTTGGCTTTTTGTGGGGATAAAAAACACTGAAGGATTAAGCAGTGGAGTGCTGCTCAATTTAAGTAGTTTGCTAAAAACCGAGGGGTCCTTTTACCAAACAGCAGTAAACAGTGGCTTTAGTGCATCCTTATGCAAATCATTGTCACATGCTAAGGAAATTTTTACCACCGTGGTAAAATGGCTGATTTTTCAATGTTCTGTTTTAATGGGCATGTGCTAATTTTCTCTTTAGTGCATGAGACCCTACCGCCACCTATTTTGTAGGTGATAAGCAGGGGCATAATCGAACGGCGCCGGCCAAATAGCTGGCTGGCCATCTTTGGTGCCGGCGCAATAAGTGGGCAGAGCCAACCGTATTTTTGAAAAAGATGGCCAGCCATCTTTTTTTTTCGCTAATACGGTTGGGCCCAGCCAAATGTCAGAGTTTGCCGGGTTTGAGTTGGCCGGCATAGGTTTTCGGCCGTAATGGAAAATAATGCTGGCGATCTCAAACCTGGCCAAATCCAAGGCATTTAGTCATGGGAGGAGCCAGCATTTGTAGTGCACTGGTCCCCCTGACATGCCAGTACACCAACCGGGCACCCTAGGGAGCACTTCTAAAAATTAAAAAAAAAAAAAAAATAGCTCCCAGGTGCATAGCTCCCTTACCTTGACTGCTGAGCCCCCCAAATCCCCCCACTCCCCACAACTCTACACCATTATCATAGCTCTTATGGGTGAAGGGGGCACCTACATGTGGGTGCAGTTGGTTTTGGGTTTTTTTTGGAGGGCTCCCATTTACCACCACAAGTGTAACAGGTGGGGGGGGGGATGGGCCTGGGTCCACCTGTCTGAAGTGCACTGCACCCACTAAAAACTGCTCCAGGGACCTGCATACTGCTGTCATGAGCTGGGTATGACATTTCAGGCTGGCATACAGGCTGGCAAAAAAAATGTTTTTTAATTTTTTTTTTGGGTGGGAGGGGGTTGGTGACCACTGGGGGAGTAAGGGGAGGTCATCCCCGATTCCCTCCGGTGGTCATTTGGTGAGTTGGGGCTCCTTTTTGAAGATTGGTCGTGAAAAAAAAGGGACCAAGTACAGCCGGCGAAATGCTCTACAAGCCTGGCTCTTTTTTTTCATTATTGGGCAAAGCTGGCCATCTCGTGAGCACGCCCCGTCCCGCCCACATCCCGCCTTCACTACCCTACTGACACGCCCCCTGGATGTTTCGCCGGCTCCGCAACGGAAAGCAGTTGAACCCGGCCAAAATCGGCTTTCGATTATACCGATTTGGCCAGGTTCAGGAGATTGCCGGCCATCTCCTGATTTGTGTCGAAAGATGGCCGGCGATCACTTTCAAAAATGAGCTGGAAGGGCTCACATGCTAATTGGTTAGTGTACGGCAATGTAGCTGCACTATCTGATTAGTGCAGAACATGCCCACTCTCTGCCCCCAGACCCATCCCCAGCACTAAAAAATAAAAGTATTTTTTAGCACATGGGTAGCATGTACCAATCCCAAAATTACTTCAGTAAGGCAGTTTTAGCTGCATTAAGTGCACATTAGTGCATACCGCAGCTTAGTAAATAGAAACCTAAATGTACTGAGTAACAGGTATAAATTCTGATACTGATCTATTAAGACATTGAAGTTTATTTCGATTCTGAATTGGGGAATAAACATGTATCCTCTAGTCATTCCCTAGTCCCAGACAAAACATACCCAGATCACACCCTTTGCTAGTTGTATGAATTTGGATTGTTTGACATGCAGGTCCAGGCTTTGTAAAATAGCCTCGATAATCAAATTCCCTGTGCTGTTCTGAACAGTGCTGGAGGTGCGCAAGGGATGAAAGCCCTCATGATCTAAACTAATAGCATTCAAATGTATGTGCACTATTAGTTTTGATCATGGGGATACTTCTGCAGGAGGATTGTGCCTGGGCATGCACCCAAGGCACAATCCTCCTGCAGAAGTTGCCTGACAGGTTTGGGCTGTCAAAAATAAAAAAGCCCAGACCTGTCAAAGAGGAGGTCTCCCCCCTCTCCCCACATACGAGGTAGAGCTCTGGTGGACCTCCAGACCCCCAATCCCCCCCCCCCCATACAACTTTCCATATTCTGTATTTATTCCCTTCTTAACCTTATTTACCTCTCTCAGATTCTCATCCCCTCACTAACATCATCTCCTTCCCCATCATTTATCCCTTCTCCACCACCAGTCCTTTACGTACGTCTTAACCCTTATCCAGGTTCTCAATCCCTTTTTTACCTCCCCTATGTCTTCTCTCTCTCTCACTTCCTTCAAAGACCTGTCCTCTTTCTTTGTTTCTCACTCTCTCCATGTTTATCTGTTCCTTTCAACTCCCTTCCAAACCATCTAGGTTCTTCAAATCATCTCCCCCCTCCCCATATTTTTGCACTCACTCTCAGGATCCTACGCACACTCCTTACCCAATCAACTAGTCCCAATTGCTTTACTAATCTATGTTTAATTTCTTAGTCCCCACTATAATCTCATCTAATCCCCATGTCACCACTCTATCATTTCCAATCCCAGCCAAGCACCGTCTTCGCTTACACTTCAAATACCCGTACACTCCTAGGGTGTCTCTTGCTGGTCTCCCACCCAATCCTAGAGTCTCTTTTTAAGTCTGAGTCCTGCTTCTCCTGCAACCACATATGCCCAATATCTGTCTTCTTTGTCTCTTTCTCCTTCTTCTCCAACATCCATTGATTTTACTACTTCCACATAGTGCCTTCTCCACTTCCCCAGCATCCACCCATCTAATTCCTTCAATATTTATTCCCTATACTTCTCCTCTCCTTTCCACAGTATCCATCCATTTGCACCTTCCCTTGCACATGCCTTTGCTTTTCACCCCCAATCACTAGCATTAACCTCAGCATCCCCATTCTCCCAGTCCTAGCACCCTTGTAATCCTCCCCCATTCTCCCAACCCCAGCATCACCTTCAGTTTCCCAGTTCTCCCAGCCCCAGCATCGCCTTCAGTGGTACTCAATTCTCCCAGCCCTAGTACCACATTCAATTTTTTTCCATTCTTCCAGCCTCCCTCCCTCTCACCTACTCAATGAATCTGATGCCTTGTGTAGTGGCAGGAGCTAGCGCTTTCTGCTCTCACTACTCTGTACACATTTTTCTGTCTCTGCTGGTGCCAGGGGGAAATTTTAAAAGTGAGAACTGGCATTTCTTGTTTATCACAGAGCTGGATAAAGAAGAGCAGAGTGTCAGAAGAAGAAAGTATTAACTCCCACTCTTGAGGAGGGCTTAGCCAGTGAAGCAGGCTTTTGGCACTCTTAAGCTTTGGTGCCCTGAGCCAGTTTCTCATTGGCTTGCCTTCTAAACTGGCCCTACTGAAGAGACATGAACAAAATCCAAATCCCTTTTCTTCCCTTAATATCAAAGTAATATCAGTGACATCTACTCTGCCCATTTATCTGTTTAATGAAATACCACAGATGCTATCTGACAGCCAGCTTCACTGTTATTTCACCTTTGCTAGGGATTCTCTGTACTTGTGTTTTATTTTTTTTTATTCTCTTTTTAATCTCCTTTATGACAAAAATATACAGAGGTACATAAACAAATCTACCATCTGAAATCATTCCAGGCAGAAAACAATGAGGGTAATATTCATCTTATAGTGGTCAGAGTTTTATTAAGCACTGACAGCTGCAAGCAGAATTAGCCCCAGATATTAAATGCCAGGCTATGTTCAGGTACCAGTCGATATTCACTGTTGGGGCATAACTAAGTGGCCAAAATTAGGAAAGCTTTTGAGATTTTAAACAGGCAGAAACCTCTCAAAAAAACTGGGCAGGTTGAGGCGGTACAGGGGGTGGTATTTGGGAAGATCCGGCAGGTATGCAGGTGCCAACAATATTCAGTGCCAGCACCCACGTAACTAAGCAGGTGAATTTAGCGCAGCTCAAAAGCTGTCCTAAATTCACCTGCTCAACTATATAGGCCCTGGCCCTGCTTCTGATATGGAATCTCTGATCCTCTTCCAACATGGGAACCATCTGAACCCCCACCATATCCACTGGGAGGCCATTTCACGAATTGACCACCCTTTCCTTCTGAAACTACTACTACTACTACTACTTAACATTTCTAGAGCACTACTAGGGTTACGCAGCGCTGTACAAATTAGTAACTAAGGACGGTCCCTGCTCAGAAGAGCTTACAATCTAAAGGACGAAATGTCAAGTTGGGGTAGTCTCCTTCACCTTCATTCTATGACCCCCCCCTCATTCCAGAGCTACCTTTCAGTTGAAAGAGACTTGCCTCCTATGCATTTATGTCATCTAGGTATTTAAATGCCTCTATCACATAGCCCCACTCCTATCTTTCAGTATACATACTGAAATCTTTAAGTCTGTCAATATACACTTTATGACAAAGACCACTGACCATTTTAGTAGCTGCCCTCTGGACCAAATCTATCCTGTTTATATATATTTTTGAAGACGCAGTCTCCAGAATTGTGCACAATATTCATGAGATCTCACCTATGGACAGGAAGTAATTAGGGATTTTCCATGCCCAGTCACTATACTCTAGAAAAACTCATGATAGGGGGCGTGGCTAAGCCTTGAGCAGTATGGCTGCCTGATCTAACAGCTCCCGCTGTTTACATACTCCTGAACTCTCGTCGAGCCATAGCAGTAGTTTTGGAAGTTCAGAGGCGGTGGGGTCGCTTGCAGATAAATTTGGCGCGATATGGCTGGGAAAAATTTAAAGGTGGACCCGACTTCGACACCGTTACCAGCCCCTAAGCGGCACAAGCAAGATCCTCGTACCGTGACGACGGAAGCGGCCTCGGAGGTTTCTCTCAGTGTAATAATGGATGAGTTGCGCTCCATTAAAAATATCTTACAGGAGAACCAGTCTTCCCTTAATGATATTAAGGAGGAGATACAAGATCTTAAGGCGAATCTCTCTCATATGGAGACTCGTGCTGCGGTGCTAGAGAGCAAAGCCGAGCGGCAGGAAAATCTGATCCTCGATCTACAAAAGAAAGCCCGAGACATGGATCTTTTAAAAAGAGAGGTCGAAGATCTTCATAACAGGCTACGAAGAAACTCTGTTCGGCTGCTTGGCTTGCCGGAAGGCTCAGAGGGGCTGAATTTGAGCGCCTTCTTGGAAACTTTTTTGCCGAAGTTGTTGGACATTAATGCGGAACAACGGTTGGAAATTGAACAGGCCAATCGAACGCCATCTTTTAAACGGTCGCATCAGCAATTGCCAAGACCTATAGTGATTAAATTTCTTCGGTACCCGACAGCATTACTAATCCTACAGAAAGCTAAGTTTAAGGCTCCACTTACTCATGAGGGTGCGAAACTTTTTCTTTTCCCAGACCTGAATAAAGGAACGGTGCAACGAAGAAAGGCTTTTCTGCAGTTCAGAGATCGTCTGAAAGCCCTCGGAGCGCAGTATGGGCTTCTTTACCCGGCACGGATGAAAGTGACGGTGCACAATACTACCAGAAATTTTGATGACCCACAGCTTTTGGCTTCCTTTCTGGACTCATTGAAGACTTGAATGTATTTAATTATATTTTACACATTGTGGACATATTCTTTCTGCTGGATGTTAGTTCTTAGTTTCTTGTTTGAAGTAGGGGCGGTCTTCAGCTCTCCTTTCCACTCCCATGATCTCTTGTTATTATATGGTTGCTTGTAGTTTTTATTATTGTTTTGTTCTCAAGGGTTTGAATTATGTTTTATTTGGGTTTTATTATGCAATTTCCATGGCAATACCTGTGAGTACAAGTCTTTTCTCTAGCAAGTTCGATGGAAGGTTTCATTAGAGTTTTCATATGCTCATTCATACTCTCGTTATGTCTTTACTGCAGAGCTGCTGGAGTTTCTGTGTTTGATTTATCTTTTCTCCTCCATAATGTGCTTAACATGGTGTCTTTTTTCAACAGTTTGCCTGTGTTGTCATCCATGGAGTATGGTCAGGTGGATTCTCTCTCTTGCAATATTTATTTGCTGTATTTGTATCCCATATTGTCCCACCTCGATATGGCTAATATAGTTAATAATATAGTCATTGCATGTGTTCATATGTAATCAAAATGGTATTTCTGTTGGTCCCTGTTTTTTCAGGCAGGTTGTACTTTCAGTGGTACCATTTACTACTTTACTGCCTTTTTCATGAGTTATTCTATGCTGCTGTTCTAATTTATATTCTCTACCACCATACTTGCATTTTTCTCATTATAAATGAAACTAATTTCTCTTAATGTGCAAGGATTAAACAATCCTATAAAACGTAAGAAGGTATTGCTGTACTTTGGGAGACTGCAGGCTGACATTGTTCTAGTTCAGGAGACTCATCTTTTGGCCTCTGATGTAGTTGGATTCCAGGATCAGTTCTATTCTCTTGTTGCTGCTTCTTCTGCTGCATTTAAAAAGAATGGGGTTGCAATTCTAGTGCGGAAATCACTTTCCTTTTCCATTATAAAACAATGTTCTGATAATGAGGGAAGATGGATATTGGTGCACTTACAACTACGGGATTTCCAGTTGTTAATAGGAAACTTGTATGCCCCTAACTCTGACTCCCCCTCGTTTTTTCACAGTGTAATCTCTGAGATTGTTTCCTTTGGAGCTGACCTTATTCTCCTTGGTGGTGATTTCAATCAGGTACAAGATCCTATTCTGGACAGAAAATCCAAGTGCCCCTCTAGGGGATCGAAAGCTCTCCATAAGATACAGGATCTCAAGACGATTCTAGGTCTTTTAGATCCTTGGCGTGTTTTCCATCCCACAGACCTGGGTTTCACTTTTTACTCACCTCCTCATGGAAGTTTTTCACGGATTGACTACTTTTTAATCTCCTCTAATTTACTACCTCATCTATGTAATTCTGAGATACTTAGTAGAGTTCTCTCTGATCACTCGCCAGTATCTCTTCAGTTAGCTGATATCTTACCAGTTCAGAATAAATCGTATTGGAGATTTCAATCCATGCTGTTGCAGGATGATGTTTTTATTCAATTTATACAGTCCAAAATGGAAGAGTTTTTTCAATTTAATCTCTTAGAGGAACATAAAGCTCTCTTGTGGTGGGATGCCTTTAAGGCTACTGTCAGAGGTCATATCATTAGTTATTCTGCCATGGCCAATCGTAGGCGCAGAATGGACCTGCTAGAGAAAACTGCCAAACTTAAGTTGTTGGAAAGTCAGTTCATTGTAGATAATGAACCAGCTACTCTTATGAGCTTGCAGAAATTAAAATATGATTTAAATACCACTCTCTCAAGGGAGGCGTTGAACATCATTCATGCTCACAAATCCACATTGTATGCTGAGAGTAATAAAGCAAGCCACCTTCTTGCGCAGTACTTGAAAACTAAAAAAAGTAGGAATAGGATTTCGCAAATTGTTGATTCCTCGGGGGTCATACACGTCAAAGATGATGCCATTGCCCAGCAATTCCAATTGTACTACAACAAATTATATGACTCTGAAGTTCAATTTTCTGAGGGGCCTTTTGAGGAATTTGGGAACCATCTTGATAGGCCTCTTATAGATGTCTCTCAAAATCAAGCTTTAGAACAATCAATCTCACATAAGGAGATCCTAGAGGCCATTCACTCTCTTTCGCCAGGTAAGTCGCCAGGGAATGATGGTTTCACTGTAGAATTTTATCAAAGGTTTGCGGAGTTTCTGGCGCCCAAGCTGCAAGCCCTCTATAATTCTCTCTTATTACATGAGGGTCAAACTGGCTCCTTCCACCAGTCCACGATTGTTGTTATACCTAAACCAGACAGAGACCCGGCCAAAGTTGAGAATTATAGACCTATTTCTCTGATTAACATAGATAACAAAATTTATGCAAAAATCCTGGCACTCCGCCTTCAACATATTGTCCCAGACATAATCCATAGGGATCAGAATGGATTTACAGTAGATAGACTGGCTAGCGATAACTCTAGACTTTTCTGGAATATTCTGGCGCATGTTGAGGGCTCTCAGGAGCCTTTTCTAGCGGTTTCACTTGATGCTGAGAAAGCTTTTGATAGAATTGAATGGCAGTACTTGTTTCACATCTTGGCTTGGTTTAATTTTAGCCCATCCTTTATTAAAATGATTAAAATATTGTATACTAATCCAAAGGCCTCAATCTCAGTGAATGGTAATAATTCTCACTTTTTTCCTCTAAAAAGAGGCACAAAACAAGGCTGTCCACTGTCACCTCTCCTTTTCAACATCGCCTTGGAGCCATTAGCTATAGCTATTAGAGCTCATTCGCATATTTCTGGTGTCTCTGTTGGAGGGGAGATGTTTAAACTTTCCATCTATGCTGATGATATATTGCTATATACCACACCAAATTCTCTTCCCAGTGTATTGGAAGTAATCAATTCTTTTTCTTCTCTGTCTGGTTATAAGATAAACTGGTCTAAGTCAGCTATAATGCCGCTCAATTCCTTCGTGCATAGAGCTCAGGTATCTCAATACCCATTTTCCTGGGAGCCTCACAAAATTAAGTATTTGGGAGTATGGTATTCCAAATCGGTTGATCAAAGTTTGTCCCTCATTAAGGACCAAATCTTATCTTTAACTGCTTCCATTCTAAATGTCTGGTCTCCGCTATATCTAACGTGGTGGGGGAGGGTAGAGGCTATCAGGATGGTTCTGGCTCCAAAACTAAATTACATTTTTAGTATGACTCCCCTCTCCTTTCCCAACTCATTCTACAACAAAATTGATTCCCTCCTAATTAAGTTTTTATGGAGGCAGAAGCCTCCCCGTATTGCGCTCAAGAAGCTTAAATTACCAAAGGATCTGGGAGGTCTTAATGTTCCTGATTTTAAGTACTATCACAAGGCTTTCCGGCTTGCCCAGTCTTTAAGGTGGTTCCAAAGGGAATTATCTCACCTCACGCCTCGATGGCAGAGATTTGAGGCAGCGTTGGTGCACCCGTGCCCTTTATCTCTACTCCCGTATGCAGATTTGTACCCCTATACCAGACGCATTCGGCTGTTAAAGGCCTCTGCCTCTGATATCCGTACGTTTAGGGCTGGCCTTGGAATCCGTGCTATCTCTTTGGAAGATATATCTCTCTGGTATAACTCTGGTTTTCCAGCTGGTCTCCTGCAGTCTCAAACAGCGGAATGGCAAGAAAGGGGTGTATGGCAGCTGTCGCAACTGTATATTGCTGGTACCCTGTTATCGCCTGCTACTATGTCTGCATTGTATAATGTTTCTTTGCTAGATTCCGACACATGGAAGGAAATCTCTACATGTTTTGCAACCTTTCAGGTCTCCAATTTACTTAGCTCGAACCCTTCAGAGTTTATCTCCTTTTGTCACACAATTTCATCAGGTCGTAAGAAGGCTTCTTTGCTATATAAAAAACTTCAGAATCTACATGCTGATACAGTTGCTCCATTGAGGATATCTTGGGAAGCGGAGTTTGGTTTGGATGCGTCTGAATTTGATTGGTCTACCTTCTGGCTTAACTCCATACGTCTCACGAAGTCAGCAGCAATATCTCAATCCTCATATTTCATCTTTCATAAAGCTTATTGGACTCCTGCTCGAGTGGCCAGAATCACTAAGAGTATCAACTTCAACTGCTGGTCTTGTCAGGAAAGAGATGGCTCACTGGCACATATGGTTTTCTACTGTAAAAATGTCAGAGCTTACTGGCAATTAATTTGGGCAAAAATGTGTCGTATCTTTCATTTGCCTGAGACCACTGCGATCTCGTATGAGGTTGTGATCTTACGAGCTTCTTGTCCTACTATCCCTCTTCTGGAGTCAGATAAGAAATTGTATAACATACTGCTAGCTGTTGCCTTACATTTAATTGTCTCCAATTGGAAAAATAATGTGTACCTGAATTATAATGAATGGTGGAGTTATGTATGCGTGATCAGAAAATATGAAATAATTTTGGCTCATAGACGCCGAAATATTAGGTCTGTTTTGAAGACCTGGGCTCGTTTAGACCTTTTTTGTCAGGAGCCACATAGCACGCCTTGAACTTGAACTTGTGTAACTCTGTAATTTGTCTCCAGGTATTGCCTTTTAATAACGAATTTTTTTTTTTTTTTTTTTTTTTTTAAAGGGGGGTTTTGTTTGATTATGTGTTTACTTTTGCATTCTATGTAAGGCTAAATCTTTAATAAAAATATAATTCAAAAAAAAAAAAAAGAAAAACTCATGATAAATACTGGGAAGGTTGGTGATAAGGAATTTTTTCAATTGGTCCTGTCAAGGGGTAATGAGTGAAGATGTGTCATCCTTGCCTATCTGGGAGGGGATCTGGAGGAGGAACTAATATTAGGAATGGGGATTTGGGGGTGATCATTGTTTTTAGTGAATGGCAGCTGTAAGAGACTCTCAGGGAGCATCAAGTCATTCTTCCACAAAGGAAATATAAACTCAGTTCAAAACTAGCATTTATCTTTCCACAAACAATGTAGCTTGCAAGATTAAATATAAGCTGAATTGTTTAACTTGTATAACACAAAGTGTTTTACATCTCATAATTATTTAGCTCACGTTGCACTATAGAAATATGCATTTAGGGCAAATAGCACATGATTCTGCCTTTTAATTAGTGCTATTTGGCAAAAATTATGTGTTATTTCATTAACTTATATTAGTAACTGCCCCTCTTTAAACAGCCATATATATTCCGAATGGTTTACTTTAGTGACATTCTGTTTTAAAACAATTTTGGATATACTATTATAGAAAGCATTGGGCATTGTTAGTTTAGTCATTTTTAATTGATTTTAGATGCACTGTTATGGCTAATTAGATTTAATAGATTAAACTGTATCGCTATTTATCACTGTCATTTTGGTCTTTTTATTTCTCCTAAACTCTATTATATATTCCACTTAATGCATGCTACCAATAACTAAGACATGCCACTCATTCAGTAGAAGCTGATGAAGATGCAGAAGACTAGCATGCAAATTTGTGCAAAGAATGGAGGGGAGGGGGTTATATCTTAATACCTTATTTCTTATTGTGTGTGCTTAATCTTTGATAAAATTTACAATGATAGCTTTCTGAATTTGAATTTAAAATATGTTATAGTTATACTGTATCTTTTTTTTAACATGAAAGGACATTCTTTAGATTTAGATCCTTTTTTGGAGAACACAAACTTATTCAGCAGGATCAGTGGAGGATCACAGCCTTCCTTTATCATTAGATGTGCGTTGTTGTCCTCTACTATAGCCCATCCTGGAATGTGTTATTATATCAGATCAAATGTAAAAAAGGACTCAAGGAGGCATTGACTGAAAGGAAAATGATCTCACTCTCTTCTGGCTTGCTTGCTGCCTAGGGACTTTCTGTAAGATTCCATAGGTTTCCATTAGACATGAATCATCTATAGTGTTTTCTATAAATTTAGATTATAAATTCAGGTAATGATTTTATATTTAAAAAATAATTATTAGACAATATTGTTGAGGAATTATTTTTAAAATGATGGCATAATACTTTACTGAACCTAGTTTTCTAGGTACAGTAATAGGATGCTTTTTAGAATAAGAGGTTTTTGTCTCTTTTAGAGTATTACTTGGTCTCATATATTGTGACCTTTTGTTACTGCATGCTGAAATTTAGCTTTGACTTCTCAATCACCCCAAGCTCTGGACACATAAGCAACAATCTTATTGGTGAAAATAGCTCTCAGTCAAAATGCATAAATCTGTTTCTAGTCAGTACTTCCTTTGAAATTTGCCTGAGAAAGAATTAAAAAATGGCAAACTTCTATTTCATTCCCTCTTTCCTTTTGCCATTATTTAAACATATATTTGCATTTTGACAGATTTGAGTCAATTAAGCTGGTACAGGAAGACTCTGGGATCTGTTATCGGCAGTTAGTTTGAGGTATATTTTTGTGATGGGCTGACTTTGTTAGCAGTTCTGATACCCTTTATTGATGTTGATGTGATGGGCAAATGCAGATTTTTTTTTATGTCTATGGTGCCCTCCAGAACGTGTGAGAAGAAAATCAACAGGTCTAGGTTCTGTGGCATTTTTCTTCCCAAACACCTTATTCCTTATTCAATTTGGGCTGCATAGAAACAATAAATTTAAGCACACTCGGAAAGCCATGTGAATTTGCAAGCACATCCAGTAGCAACAGTCAGTTTAAAAAGAAATACATTGAATGATTGGCATCACATGTAGCTTTTTACATGTAAGTGCTGGCAATTATACGTCAGTGCCAATCTTGCAATATAACATATATTTTGGATGTTGCCTGTGTAAGTGGCAAATTTCATAAAACCAGACATAGAAGAGCCAAAAAAGGAGTTAAGTGAAGTTTTAAAGTGATATTAGACACCTTAGTCAGTGGTAAATACAATTGCCTCCTCAATCACTAGGGGAGAATCTGCTGGTCATTTTAGAAGCTCTATTCTTGTTTTGGATGTCTGAAAACTGGCATTTAAACATCCATATTTCATGGACATCCAAATCCCAATTTTACAAAGGCAGAATATGGTGATCTAACTCTGCAGTATGTCCATATAGTAAGGGGGCATGGTTTAGACATGGTTTGGGTGGGACTAGGGAGGGCTCAAAATATGGAGTTCCAACTCCAATTACAAAAGAGGAAGGGACATTCAAGTCTAAAAAAGATGGACATTCGTATTGAGACCTGATACTTGGCATTTCTAGATTACAGAACGGTTCTCTGATTGAACAGTTTTCTGATGAATGGAGATAAAGGAAGTCATAGTAGGTATTTTTTTGCTCATAATAAAAAAAGAAAAAGAACCAACAATTACAAAAAGTCACTGTGGGACTTGAAGCAGTAACCTCTGGATCTCTGCACTGGCATTCAGCTGGCTGCTTTAACCATTAGGCTAATCCTTCATATAGATGTTTGTGTGGTCATTTTATAATATCGATGTTCTTCTGTTGTCACACAGATGTCCATATCCCTTGTTTTGCCCTGTTCATAATTTGAAGTTTTCAGTTTGTAAAACGGATATTCATATTGACATTTTCAGCACATGGACATCCATCTCACATGTATTTTAGAATAGACAGTATCCTGTTCTAAGAATACATGTAAGATGGATGTCCATTTTTTACAAACTGACTTGGATGTTCACATTCTGAGCTGCATATCCTTTCTAAAATGGTTCTTCACATATTAAAAAAAAACAGGTAGATGACACTGAGGCTGGCCCTGGAGCAGGTGTAAATGCCAATTGAGAAATGCTTTTTAAAATATGTCAGTTTCCATTGTAGTGTAGATCTCCTATGGGTGAGGTTTTAAAGAGGGTGGTAAACTGATCTAATCATGGTTTAAGGATTCCCACGCTAAACACTCACCGCACAGGAAATTTAAGGAAATTCTGTATTATGTATGTTATATAATGTGCAATTTAAGATGGTCAAGGAATTTCTTCTGATGTTCCAAGTTTTAAAAAATGATGTCAATATTGCACACTAAAACTTTAAATTAAAGCAATTTATTGCACAAGGTGTTTTAAAAAGTTCAATAAATATGGTTCTTGCCGGATCCAAGATGGCGACAGTCTGAACAGCTCAAACGGACGTGCCCTGACTTGCTCCCGGGCGAATCTAGCGTGAACCTTACCCGAGTGCAGATGGGTAAGAGGAGAGGCAGCTCCCCTTGTCTCAGGCGGAATGCCCCAATCACGCCAGACAATGCTGGAACATTTCCAAGTTTCTTCCGGTCCCGAATCGGCATTGACTCCTTCTGTCAGAGCTGGCGCTGCGGCGCTAGACGGCAGTACAGACGGGGCTTCCCTGAGTCCCGTCGAGCATGCAGCACCCCCACAACCCGGAAGTGAAGCTTTCGATGCGAGCCCTGATGCCATGGCCTGTGGACGAGAACCAGGTCGACAGGGAGGGAGCCTGCACAAGCTGACAATGGGAGCCCAAGCTGGTCCGGAGGTAACTGCTGCTCAGGTTTTGGAAAAAAAACTGTGAGTATCCTGGAACGAGCTTCTAAGGCCCTCTTTCTGGATTGTCTAGTGGGAAAGATAGAAAAACCTGCTGTAGTGACATTGGAGTCACTGTGGGACTTAACTTCATCCACCCATTCTGCTTTGCAAAACTTAATTCAGAAAAATATGGAGACCATTAAAGTTCTTTCAGAGACTGCACTTAATCAAATTCAAACTAGTACACTCCAGGCTTCTGAGGTTAAGAGGTTGTCGGAAAAAACTGAAAAACTTGAACTTGTGGGACAAACGTTAAAGACAAAAACTATACTTTACGACGCCTGGAGTATTTGGAAAATCAATCCAAAAGACTGACTTTGCGGTTTTCCTAGGTCTCCTTTGGTCGTCCCAATCCAAATGGTTAGGAAATATTTAATGAAAATTCTGGGAATGCCGGAGAATTCGCTGCCACCTATAACTCAGGCTTATTATATTCAAACTTATGGGAAACCATTGGAAAATTTACAATAAGGCGCAATGAATCTTACGGCATTCCTAGAGTCCTCTCTTGAGGCTATTACTCAAAGAACCACATTATTGGTAACTTTTGCGATGGAGATGGATAGGGATGCTGTTCTTAAACTTTCTTTGAGACACTTGGATTCTTTGTTTTTGGGTTCAAAGATTAGAGTTTTTCCTGATGTGGCTAGAGAAACTCAACAAAGACGTAAGATGTTTTTATCCTTACGTCCAAGAGTAACAGCTATAGGCGCAGATTTTCTTTTGAGATTTCCATGTGTGTGTAGAATAAAATTTCAGTCTAAGCAATATCAATTTTTTGACCCAAAACAGTTGGAGGATTTTGTATTAAGCAAAGAAGGGGTTAATGTACAAGTTTAGTCACATACGCAGTACTGTAAGGCAGAGTAGAGTCGGCCGCTCGGGAACTAAGCTGCTCTTTTGATATAATTATTTTGTGAACTTAATGTTTAAGATTTGACCCTTCATATTTCTTGGATTGATTACCTAAATTAGTGGGCGTTAGCTTGAAATATCTTTGTGATGCATAATTATCTTTTTGTGTATTCATAAATTAATTTTCTGACTCGTGTATTATCACTCATAAGTTAATATTATGAATGTTAAAATCATAAATAAAGAATTTAAAAAAAGTTCAATAAATATTTAAAAAAAACAACTGTATTAGAAATGTAGTATTTTGAAGTTAAATTGCATTTAAAATACAAATTATAAAGTGCAGTCAGTTTTTATATTGCACTACAAGAATATGTAAATATAACCTGCAACAATTTTACTTTTTTAAATTTCCAGATATTGTGTATACTTTCAATTAACATGTTTTATCTATCCGACAACTCTCACACAGCAAAAATAATCAGATAAGTATTAATATTTGTTAATTTCTGTTTTACTGAAACTTTACTTTAACTATGAAACTTTAATGAAGAAATTGATTCTTTGTGTCAGTGTTTTGTCTTGCAGAATTCAAACCTTCTTCACGTAGGAATGAACCTAAACATCTACCTCCAGGTAAGTATTTAATTGTAAATATAGAGGCTTATTTTCGAAAGAGAAAAACGCCCAAATTCCGACCTAAATCGGGAGATGGACGTCTTTCTCTTGTGGGTGCCCAAATCGGTATAATCGAAAGCCGATTTTGGGCGTTTCCAACTGCACTCCGTCGCGGGAATGCATAAAGTTGACAGGGGCATGTCGGAGGCGTGGTGAAGGCGGGACTGAGGCGTGGTTATCGGCTGAGTAGAGATGTGCGTGCTCGGCCAATAATGGAAAAAAGAAAGGCGTTTTCAGAGAGAATTTAGGTCACTTTTGTTGGACCCGTTTTTTTCACGAACAGGTCCCAAAAAAGTGCCCTAAATGACCAGATGACCACCGGAGGGAACCGGGGATGACCTCCCCTGACTCCCCCAGTGGTCACTAACCCCCTCCCACCAAAAAAAAAACGAATGTTAAACACTTTTTTTCCAACTTGTAAACCAGCCTCAAATGTCATCCCCAGCTCCATGACAGCAGTATGCAGGTCCCTGAAGTAATTTTAGTTTAGTTAGTGCTGTGCGGGACCCATGCAGAGAGGAAAAATCGGAAGAAAAAAAAAAAACAAGCAAGTGCAGTCAGGGATGTCTAAATTACCAGGATAGTAAAAGGGGGAATTGAACCAGCAACCTTCTGATTACAAGCTCAATGCTCTAGCCAGTGAGCCACATTATTCAGGTACTTAGATGTCCTTCCCTTTCCATTAAGTCCCTCCAAGTTTCTGTCAGCCAATCACCGCTGTTTAGCTGACACAGATGTCAGCTAAATGAGCTGTGATTGGCTGACAGAAACTTGGAGAGACTTAATGGAAAGGGAAGGACGTCTAATCAGTGGTGCACTGGCTAGAGCACTGAGCTTGTAGTCAAAAGGTTGCTGGTTCAATTCCCCATTTTACTATCTTTTAATTTGGACGTCCCTGACTGCACTTGCTTGCTTGTTTTTTTTTTCTTCCGATTTTTCCTCTCTGCATGGGTCCCGCGCAGCACCAACTAAAGTAAAATTGCTCTGGGGACCTGCATACTACTGTCATGGAGCTAGGTATGATATTTGAGGCTGGCATAGACGCATCTCAGGGGGACCAGTGCACTACGAATGCTGGCCCCTCCCACGACCAAATGCCTTGGATTTGGTCGTTTTTGAGCTGGGACGCTTCGGTTTCGATTATCGCTAAAAAACAAAAACGCCCAGCTCAAAAAACGCCCCAATCCAATGTATTTTCGAAAAAAAAGATGGACGTCCATTTTTTGCGAAAATACAGTTCGGCCCGCCCCTTCACGGACCCGTTCTCGGAGATGGACGTTTTTACAAATGGGCGTTCGCGTTCAATTATGCCCCTCATAGTCTCTTAAATGCTGTATGATGTGATGTGATTGTACACTTATCTGGTTATGTAGACCTTTCTTGAATGAGGGAACCTTTGGTCTTTTTTGAACGATGGTGCATTTGTTGTTCCAGCGTTGTCTCTTTATCAGCTCCCGTAACCTGTACTTTAATTAACTTAAAGGAAACAATACCCTATTTCCCTAACCAATGGGAATTTTATATAGGTTTTGATTTTAATACTGTGGCCAAATTATCTAGATCAAACCAATAAATAATTAAATTTCCCTATTGTGAGACTTATCTTATTACTTTTCCCTAGCTATTGAGGAACACTTTTCTTTATAAGTTTGTCACACCTTATATTCAGTCATTCATTTCATACCACTGACATGACAATCTAGCAAGGGACTTCAATCTCGCTTGAGTTCAGGTTTTAATATACCTCACTATTGTCAGGTATACTATGGTTAGCAACCCTGCTCCGTAGAAGGCCAGTGAAAAGTACACCAGCTTTCAAGCACAGTCACTGTTACTAGCCACAATCACTAATCACCCACAGGCTTTTATACAGCTTGTGGCTTATGTAAAAAATTGTGCAAGCCCTCTTACTTAAAACTCAGACAGGCCTTTCTGTCCTCACAGCTTCCACTCTTTCAGAGCCTTTATCAAAGGAATTTTTAATTCCAGCTCAGCTTTAAGTTCACACCTGCATTTAAAATGGTGTTCTAATATTGAAGTATAGTGTTCTGAATCACTGCCTGGTACACCAATACACATGCACACACTCAGAGAGCCCCTGCCTAGCAGGACTTCTCCCTCTGTGTCTCCAGCTTCTCTGATTTAGTCAAACACTTTGTTCAGGCTCTCTTCCTTATTCAAACTCAATTTTCTGACACACACAGGCAGAGCACCTGCCACACAGATCTGCCCTCTCCAGTGTCTTCATTTCCTCTGCCCACTGTAACCAGCTTCGTTTCCCTTGGCAACAAAACTTCAGCTTGGCCATCTGACCTGTTACCACCAATCAGGCACTAGCTTTCAGAATGTTAGCTAACTTTTACAATTTGGAATTTATAGTCAGGCTCCATCTTGAAATCCATTTTTCCATTAATGTCAATGGGGAAAATGGAATTCAACACAAAATACAATGTAAATTACACCATACTTAAATAAAAATTGTGCCAACATCCAGGTCATATTAAACTGAATCCAGACCATGTTTTATTTTTTAAAAACCCATTATAGGCACCATTTTATTTTATGTATGTATGTATGTATGTATGTATTTATTTATTTATTTGTTGCATTTGTATCCCACATTTCCAGGCTCAATGTGGCTTACAATACATCATGAATAGTAGAGATACATGAGAATTGAACATTTAGTATTACAGAAGGCTCTTGGGTAACATGATAGTGAAAAGCATGATATTAATATAATAAGCAAATAGTAAAGACAATTCTGGGTATATGTGGAGTGGTTCATATTTGTTGGTCTTTGTGGTATGCTTTATTAAAGAGATGGGTCTTCAATAGTTTGCGGAAGTTAGTTAGTTCGTAGATCGATTTTAAGTTGCGCGGCAGCGCGTTACAGAATTGTGTGCTCAAGTAGAAAAAGGTTGATGTGTGCATTAGTTTGTATTTTAGTCCTTTGCATTTGGGGAAATGAAGGTTGAGGAATGTGCGGGATGATTTCTTAGCATTCCTAGGCGGTAAGTCTATCAGGTCTGACATGTAAGCTGGGGCATCTACATGAATGATTTTGTGGACCAGGGTACATATTTTGAACGTGATGCGTTCCTTAAGAGGGAGCCAATGCAGTTTTTCTCATAGGGGTTTAGCACTCTCATATTTTGTTTTACCGAATATGAGTCTAGCTGCCGTGTTCTGGGCTGCCGTGTTCTTGATTATTTGTTCTTTGCAGCCAGCATAGAGTGCGTTGCAGTAGTCTAAATGACTAAGTACTATTGATTGTACCAGGCCTCGGAAGACAGTCCTTGGGAAGAAAGGTATTATTCTTTTTAGTTTCCACATTGAGTGGAACATCTTCTTGGTTGTGTTTTTTTGCGTGATTCTCAGGTGTTGATCAATGGTGTTGATCAATGGTGACTCCAAGAATTTTTAGACTGTCCGAAATTGGAAGATTCAGTGTAGGTGTGTTAATGGTGGTGAATTTGTTCGTGTTATATTGAGAGGTGAGTATTAGGCATTGGATTTTTTTCTGCATTGAGTTTCAGCCGAAATGCGTCTGCCCATGAATGCATGATATGTAGACTTTGGTTGATGTCGTTGGAAATTTCCTTTAACACTATTTTCACCTGAAAACACCACTAAAGTTCAACGGAATTTAACCAAATTTTCCACATATGTTAAGTAACACATATGTTCACAAATGCCGTCATCAGAATTTCAAAATACGCAACCAAAGCAGTGCAGGATGCTCTGAACCTAAAATACCCCAAAAAACTATTAAAAATTAACATTAAAATTTTTTAAGGACTCAGACCCCCTGACCATAATAATACAAATTTTAAAATATTTAGGGAAGGCCAGACAAATAACACCACAAAAAGCTAAAAACTTAAACTAAATTAAAGTAAGGCCCTAGGGCCTCTTACCTTGACCCACTGACATGCATTATGGGGTCCATTAACTTCTTTAGAGTCCTGGTAGCCCCCAAACACTCCTTCCTTTTTTAGCAGGAAAACGATGCGAAAGGCCTGGAACTGTGACTCGGCATCTCAAAAATTGAGGCCCAGGCTTCGTTGTGCAGCCTACCGGACCTCCCAAACCTGATCGTGCATGCGCTGGATCCGCCGGATCCAGCTCGCATGTGCAAAACAGGCCCGGAGCCGGCCAGTTTCTTCTTCTCCCCTGCTCCCTTTATTCACAGTGGCGCGCCACTCACACCAGCTGCATTTTCGGCTGCTCCTTCTCTCCAGCCCCAGGACTTGTTCCGGTCCCGAAACAGGACCCAAAAATGCTGGAGCAAGCCTGGGACAGCCCAGAAAACGCTGGCCACCAATGAAAAAAACTCCAGATGGGCCAAAAACGGCCCAAAAACTGTCAGACCCATAAAAGGTCCCAAAAAGAGTGGGGCACAAAGGAAATGAGCCCCAATGAGCCCGTTGGACCCCGGAGCAAGCCCTGGATAGCCAAATGTCCACCGTGACCTCCTTGGAGCCCAGGTAAGCCCTTTTAAAGAGGACACATATTACTTTTTAAAAAAGTTTTAATACCCCATTTACAGTAGAATGGGAAATATTTGTATGTATTTTAGACTGCCCAAACAGGGACTTAATTTACCTTGCTGTACTTGTCCAAGATGGTCTCAATATGCTCTTCCTTTTGCAAAAACACACTTACCTACCTCTAAATTAAAGTGCATAGTGATACTCTAGCATCTCCATATTGGTCTTTTTTGCTAAATTTCTGTACTATGTCACTTGCAGAGCCTAGATTCTTTGTGAATACTGCCAAGAAAGTTAAGAAAACAAAGCTTCTCATCCGAATCTGTATCATTAGAGAGAGGCATTAAGAATTTGCTATTGTTTAGCTTTCAGAAGCAAGCGACACTATAATGACTCTCTACTCTGCACAATTGTAGCGGATTCCCTGGGAAAATACCCTTTCTCAATGTTTGTATTTTACAGCAAATTGTCTTTTCAAAGACTCCCTGAGGATCTCTTCACATAATATTTTTTTTCTTTTGTACCATTGACTAGCAATATCCCAGCCTGCCCATTGTTTTTTTTTTTTAGTCTTCAACCAAATAAAAGGCAGCTACCATTCTGGCAGAACTTGGTTATGTTTCCATTGATATGGACCCTGAACCTGTGAAACACTGAAATTTTAAATAATGTCCTACAAAATAGGAAAGGCTGTCTTAACCAGCACTACTATCATAGGAACTGATATTGAACTATGGTGACCAGTGTGTAGGAAAAATGTTGTCCACCTTGGTTACACTGAAACTGGTTGTTCAGTACCAGGGCTTTGATATACGCTGGTGCTGAATATTTGGTTTCAACACCAACCTGGAAGTGCTACCCAATTACCCCCAGATTCTATATAGCACAACTTAAGTTGCACATCCAAATCCAGTCACAATTAGTTTAAAAAAAACAATAATTGAAATGTAACAAGAAATTATTGACAGTATTTGGCACGAATTAGAATTTATGTGCAGAATTTTCTAAGCATATTCTATAACATGATACACATAAAGTCTAAGTCACATAGTTGGAAAAGTGGCATGACCATGGGTGTGGAATGAGCAGGTTGTAGGCATTTCTAAAATCTATGCACGTTGTTATAGAATAAACCTGGTCCACGCCTAATTTAGGCGACGGCATTTTCACTAAGTTTTACTTGGCATAACTACCCGTGACTAAATTTAGTTATGCAGACTGGTGCTCTACGTATTCTATAAACTGCGCCGAAATGTAGGCTTACTCTATAAATGTCAGCTTTTATATCCCATTCTCTAAGGAATTACTTGACATGACTCAAATGATTAATCTAGGGATAAAAATCATGGGCTTCTAATTTCAAACTAAACACGACTTTCAGTGACTTTTTCCAAATCCCTGCTGCAAGTCAGGAGACCAAAACGATACTTGTTTTATGTAGGTGTTGGGTGTTTGCTTCCCAAAAATTGTGAACACCTCTCTTTATAATGGGCAACTACCAACAACATTAAAAAGGGCAGTGGTTCGCCCTCTGTTGAAGAAAAACAAACTTGACTAGGACAAACTTGAAAGTTACAGGCCAGTATCCAACATCTCATTCCTAGGGAAACTCATAGATCAAACAGTCTGATTTCAACTTAATGGCTAGAAAAGAGTAACTGGCTAGATCCATGTCAATCTAGATTCAGACCCGGTTATGGAACAGAAATGGTCCTCGTATCCCTGCTAGATGATCTTCACAGAAACCGAGACAAAGGATTCGCCTCGATGTTAGTACTGATAGATTTCTCAGCAGCTTTTGACACTGTGGATCATGATATCTTGCTAGCAGGACTGACAGAAACAGGTGTCAATGGAACAGTACTTGCCTGGTTCAAATCCTGTCTGTCTATCAGATAGGCAACAATCCATAATGTTTGGCAACAATTCATCACCACCATGGACATTGACCTGTGGGGTACCACAAGGGTCGATACTGTCACCTATTCTATTCAATATCTACCTCAATCCACTAGCTAAGCTGATTCGGTCAATGGACACTCAGTTCTACATTTATGCGGATGATGTGCAGCTACTCATACCCATTGAACATGACTTAACTACAGCCTTGAATAAACTGATTACCTGTCTAACATCAATTCAAGAATGGGCTAAACTCAACAAATGTTGCCTGAACCCAAGTAAAACCGAGCTTCTCTGGGTCCCTAACACAAGTGGAAACATACCTGACATCAAAATCCTTTTAGAAAAGTATGAACTCTCCCTCAAATCACAAGTCAGGAACCTTGGAATACAGTTAGATTCAACACTTACTCTGATTCCCCAAATGAAAGCAACCTTCAAGAGCTGCTTCTACTATTTGCGACAGCTATGCTGCCTCTCTCCTTACATCGAGAAGGTAAATCTTATCCCAGTTGTGCATGCCATGGTAACATCAAAACTGGATTACTGCAATGCACTATACAATGTTCTGACCACAAAGGGCCTGCACCAGCTCCAGTTGATTCAGAATGCAGCAGCAAGACTCATAGAAGGTTGCAAGCAACGCAACTACATCACACCATTTTTGCAAAAACTTCATTGGCTACCAGTGCAATGCAGGGCTAAATTTAAAACTCTATGTCTGATCTTCAAGGCCCTGAAAGGAAATGGCCCTGAGTATCTAAAAAATAGGATGATCCTCCACACACCGCCAAGGACACTAAGGTCCTCCCAAGGACTTTAACTAACTACACCCTCTCCAAAAGACATTACACGATGTGATACCCATAAACGAGCCTTCTCCGGAGTAGCCCCCACACGCTGGAATACATTGCCTGAAAGGCTCCGCTTAACACAAGATTATCTCTACTTCAGGAAGCAGGTGAAATCAATATAAATAAAAATACCTGTTTATGAGGAATATTGGGACAAATGACTAAGGACTATCTCAAGAGCTTGTACTTCAAATATCTGTGCACTATAAGAGGTCCGATAGCTTGCTTTATAGGCTGTCTGATGCCTCTCTTCCTTTTTTAAGATAATAATAATAAATGAAAATATAGAAATAAGGAAATAAAAATTGAAAAATCAAAAATAATTTTGATTTGGATATAAGTTTGATAAATTGAAACATTGTGCATGATATGTTTTAATAAAGCTATGCAGCTTTAAAGTGTGATGTGATTATTCATTGCCACATTTGCAATACTCCTTTTTTTTTTTGCTTTGATATGACTTTTTGGGTTCCTGCAGGTACTTGTGATCTGGATTGGCCTCTTTTGGAAACAAAATGCTTGGCTAGCTGGACCTTTGGTCTGACTCTCTATGGCAATTCTTATGTACTTATGCAGTACATGTAACAAATTAAAGCATACCCAAATACATGTAGTTTTTGATATGCTAGTGCTTAAGATTGCTGCTCTTGGCAACTAATTTAATCCACACATCTGCTTTATTCAATCTTCAGCTAAATAGACTGAAATAATCATTTTAACTAAGGCATAATCCTTCTACTTTCACCATACTGAGGCATGAGTTTTCTTGTTCTGCTTCATACAGTGTAAATTTCAAAGTGATTTGAGTACTTAAGAACACTATTCATTACTCATCTATTACTCAACTGCTTTCCATTTATTTTACTGGTAGAATCAAACATGGAACAGGCATGAAAATGCTCATAGAAAGCTGACCGCTGTAAGAGCTATGTAATATAAGAAAATCAAAGTGAGGTTGTCATTGAAATTAAATAGCAGAAAACAGATGGGTCTACTTTTGTTCTCAAATGTTGCTTTGAAGCACCCTGCAAAACACACACACACACACACACACACACACACACTCATATCCACATATTTTTTCACAATGTCATTCTCGCTCTAACCAATTTAAAAAAAAAAATACATGAATGGCTTCTCTTGCCAAGTCATTGGACTCAGCTCAGGTATCAAATATGCAACAGAGAGAAATAGCATGGCAACAGAAGAACAGAAACCCTTATGGTCACACAGACAAAACAGTCACAACAAGGGTGACAAAAAAGAGGGTAGCAGACGATATCCAAAAATGATAACTTTATTAAACATCCAGGACTCGACACGAGTCATGTTTCAGCCCGTAAGGGCCTTCCTTAGGAGTCTTTTTCTCTGTTGTACAGAGAGTTCAAGTGTTCTATTAGGCTTATTGGAAGAAAAGCAGCAAGATATCAAGCATCATCTGCATCATATTGGGCATAGCTTTAGATCAACACACATCCTATCAAAGACTCCTGAGGAAGGCCCTCGCAGGCTGAAACACGACTCATGTCGAGTCCTGGATGTTTAATAAAGATATCAGTTTTGGATATCTTCTGCTGCCCTCTTTTTTGTCAACCTTGGTGTGACTGTTTCGATAGAGAGAAATAGGACACCTACCAGTCGATTTTCAAATCAATTTAAGCGGGTGGGAGCCTCTCCTGCCTCCATAAAGCGCTTCCTGACACCTAATTGGGGATATTCAGCAGCACTTAACCAGACAGTACCACTGAATATCCTCACAGGCCGCTCAACCAAAAAGTGGGCAGGTCAGGGGTGGCACCGGAGGTGGCAGTGGGGAAGAGCCCAGGGTTTTGCGGGTGCCAGCAAATTGCAGTGCCACTACCTGCATAGCTAAGTGGCATAATTGTAAAATGTTCCTTAACTCAATCTCCAACCCTTTCTTTATGATTTTACAGTAAGCAGCTATAGAGATACTCACCGTGTTTTTCTCCACATAATTGCCACTAGTGGAGTCTTTTCATCCTGTTGTAATCCCCCCCCCCCCATGTATTTAGGCCTTTTTGAAACTGATAATAAAGGTGATTCCATATAGAATTAGCTGATTTGTTTGCCTTACATGCATAATTGCCATTATAGAATTTGTGCTCAGCACACACCATTTAGGGCACCATTTACTAAGTCGCACTAGAGGTGTTTTAGTGCTTTTAGCATACTCTAACCATTAGTGCACGCTAACTGTGTAGGTGACGACAATGTTCCTATGGGCGCATACACAGTTAGAGCGTGCTAATTTTGTGCATGCGCTAAAAACGCTAGTGCACCTTAGTAAACAGAGCAGTTAATATTTTCAAAGCACTTAGCCTTCCAAAGTTCCATAGGTTTCTATGGAACTTTGGAAGGCTAAGTGCTTTGAAAATATGCCTCTGTGTCTCCTAACTTTTAGGTGACCTTTTAAGAATTACCCTCTTTGTTCTCTGTTAGAGCTAGTTCTGAGATTCTCTGAGCAATATTTAGCTGTACTTATCTGGTGAGCACAGCAATGCTGAATATTTCCTTACCAAATTTGCCTCATCCAGGCAGTATTAGGGTGGTACATGGGCAGATCCAGAGATTAGCTAGTTAGTGATGACACTCAGATTTCTAATCAGAGAGATAACTGGATAAAATGTTCTAACTTTATCTGGTTAGCTATCTGGTTAGCAGTGGAATATGGCTTCTAAGTGGATATCACAGTGATTTTCGAATATTTGGCCCTGTCCTATATCTGGGTCCTGGTGCTTAATATCTGTTATTGTAACATAGTGACGGCAGATAAAGACCTGAATGGTCTATCCAGTCTGCCCAACAGTAAAATTCATTATATAGTAACATAGTAGATGACAGCAGAGAAAGACCTGTATGGTCCATCCAGCCTGCCCAACAAGATAAACTCATATGTGTTACTTTATGTGTATACCCAGACTTGATTTGTATCTGCCATTTTCAGCACTAGCCCCGCCTCCCAACCAATAGCCTCGCCTCCCACCACAGGCGCTGCCACCCAATCTCCGCTAAGCTTCTGAGGATCCATTCCTTCTGAACAGGATTCCCTTATGTTTATCCCACACATTTTTGAATTCCGTTACCATTTTCATCTCCACCACCTCCCGCGGGAGGGCATTCCAAGTATACACCACTCTCTCCGTGAAAAAATACTTCCTGACATTTTTCTTGAGTCTGCCCCCCTTCAATCTCATTTTATGTCCTCTAGTTCTACCGTCTTCCCATCTCTGGAAAAGGTTTGTTTCTGGATTAATACCTTTAAAATATTTGAACGTCTGTATCATATCACTGCTGTTTCTCCTTTCCTCCAGGGTATACATGTTCAGGTCAGCAAGTCTCTCCTCATACGTCTTGTAACACAAATCCCATACCATTTTTGTAGCCTTTCTTTGCACCGCTTCAATTCTTTTTACATACTTAGCAAGATACGGCCTCCAAAACTGAACACAATACTCCAGGTAGGGTCTCACCAACGACTTATACAGGGGCATCAACACCCCCTTTCTTCTGCTGGTCACACCTCTCTATACAGCCTAGCAGTCTTCTGACTACAGCCACTGTCTTGTCACACTGTTTCATCGCCTTCAGATCCTCAGATACTATCACCCCAAGATCCCTCTCCCCGTCTGTACATATCAGACTCTCACAGCCTAACACATACGTCTCCCATGGATTTCTACTCCCTAAGTGCATCACTTTGTATTTCTTCACATTGAATTTTAATTGCCAAATCTTAGATCATTCTTCTAGCTTCTGCAGATCCTTTTTCATGTTTTCCACTCTCTCCGGGGCATCCACTCTGTTACAAATCTTGGTATCATCCGCAAAAAAGCAAACTTTACCTTCTAACCCTTCGGCAATGTCACTCACAAATATATTGAACAGAATTGGCCACAGCACCAATCCCTGAGGAGTGCCACTGCTCACCTTTCCCTCATCCAAGTGAATTCCATTAACCACCACCCTCTGGCGTCTGTTCCTAATCCAGTTCACCATGTCGGGTCCTATCTTCAGCCTGTCAAGTTTATTCAAGAGCCTCCTGTGGGGAACCGTGTCAAAAGCTTTGCTGAAATCTAAGTAGATTATGTCCATGATTCCATTTCTGGTCACCCAGTCAATTCAATGAGATTCATTTGGCACGATTTACCTTTGGTAAAACCATGTTGTCTCAGATCTTGTAACTTATTGGCTTCCAGGAAATTCACTATCCTTTCCTTCAGCGTCGCTTCCATTACTCTTCCAATAACCGAAGTGAGGCTTACCGGCCTGTAGTTTCCAGCTTCTTCCCTATCACCACTTTTGTGAAGAGGGACCACATCCGCTCTTCTCCAATCCCACGGAACATCTCCCGTCTCCAAGGATTTATTAAACAAATCTTTAAGAGGACCCGCCAGAACCTCTCTGAGCTCCCTCAATATCCTGGGGTGGATCTCGTCCGGTCCCATGTCTTTGTCCACCTTTAGATTTTCAAGTTGTTCATACATGCTCTCTTCTATGAACGGTGCTATATCCACTCCATTCTCATATGTACTTTTGCTAGTCAATCACGGTCCTTCTCCAGGATTTTCTTCTGTGAAAACAGAACTAAAGTATCTGTTTAGCAAATTTGCTTTTTTCTTCATCATTCTCTACATAGCGGTTCGCAACATCTTTCAGTCTCACAATTCCCTTTTTTGTCTTCCTCCTTTTACTAATATACATGAAGAGCTTTTTGTCGCCCCTCCTTACATTTCTAGCCATTTGTTCTTCCGCTTGCGCTTTTGCTAGGTGTATCTCTCTCTTAGCTTCTTTCAGTTTCATTCAGTATTCCTCTCCGTGTTCCTCTTCTTGAGTTTTTTTATATTTCATAAATGCCAACGCTTTAGCCTTTATTTTCTCAGCCACTTGTTTGGAGAACCATATCGGTTTCCTTTTTCTCTTGCTTTTATTTACTCTCCTTACATAAAGGTTTGTGGCCATATTTATAGTGTATTTCAGTCTGGACCACTGCCTTTCCACTTCTCGTATGTCCTCCCAGCCCATCAGCTCCTTCCTCAGGTATTCCCCCATTTTACTAAAGTCAGCATGCTTGAAATCCAGGACTTTGAGTTTTGAGCGGCCGCCCTCCACTACAGCTGTTATATCAAACCAAACTGTTTGATGGTCACTGCTGCCCAGGTGGGCACCCACTCGGACATTTGACAAACTACCCGCATTTGTGAGCACCAGATCCAGCGTCACTCCCTCCCTCGTGGGTTCCGGCACCATTTGTCTGAGCAGAGCTCTTTGAAAAGCATCCACGGTTTCTCTACTTCTTTCCAATTTTGAAGATGGAACCTTCCAATCTACATCTGGCAGATTGAAATCTCCCAGCAACAGCACCTCTCTCTTCTGTCCCAACTTTTGAATATCTGTGATCAGATCTTTATCTAGTTTCTCCGATTGTGTTGGAGTTATGTAGGCAACTCCCACTTGGACAGAGGTTCTATCATCTCTTTTTAAGGTGATCCACATTACTTCTTCCTTTCCCCAGGCCCCTGTCATTTCAGTCACTGCAATATCATTTCTCACATACAGGGCTACTCCTCCACCTTTACAACCATCTCTATCCTTCCTAAATAGATTATAGCCTGGTACGTTTGCATCCCATTCATGGGAACCATTGAGCCATGTCTCAGTGATTGCAACAATGTCTAAGTCTGCCTCTAATACCAGGGCTTGCAGGTCATGAACTTTATTGCTTAGACTGCGATCATTTGTGGTCATCACTTTCCATCTACATTTCAGTGGAATTTTTATCTTCTGTTTAGTTTTTTGTTTAGTCTCACTTCCTGCTGTGTTGGTAAGAAGTGATTTGCTAAGATTGTTGTTTTCATTGCTTTCTTTTCTACTGTCACATCTTGTCTTTAGCTTTAGCTGGGGGTGACCACTTGAAGTGAACTGCCTCCATATGCCACCCCTGCCTTCTAGTTTAAATGCCTAGAAATATATTGTCTGAATTTTTACCCAAGGATTTTTTTCTTGCCACAGTGAGAAGCAGCCCATTGTTACAATATTTTTATTTATTTATTTATTTATATATTTACTTATTTATTTATTGCATTTGTATCCCACATTTTCCCACCTCTTTGCAGGCTCAATGTGGCTTACAATACGTCATGAATAGTGGAATGACATTAGAAATTAGACATTTAGTGTTACAGAAAGATCATTGGTAAAATGATAAAGAAGAAACATGAAAGTAGTATAACAATCAGATATTAAATAAATAAATAATATGAAACATAAATACACAATGGCACTCATTTTCAAAAAATAAAAATGTCTCAAAAGTGGCACAATGTGCCAGATGGACATTTTTCTTGCCAAAACATCTACATTACAATTTTCGAAAAGGCAGAATTGGAATGTTTTTCACTGAGTTTGTCCAAATAGCAAGGGAGCATGTTGGATGTGTGTTTTGGGCGGGACTTGGAGGGGGGAGGGGGCTTACAATCTAGATGTTTTTCTGCAATAATTGAACAGAAAAATTGTCCAGGGCAGAAAAGAAGTATGTTTTTATCTAGACCTGTTTCAGTCACAACTAAGTCAGAAAAGGGTTCCCTAACTGATCATCTGACCACTGAAGGGATGAAGACATGACTCCTCCCCCATTAATCACCCCGTGTCTTCAATATGTTTGTTACTTTCTGGCCCCTTCTTAGCTGATTTGGACGCCATCATGGCTGAGGGAGTCAAAAATTTGTCCATATAACCTAGAGATTCCTTACATGGTGAAGGTGCGTGCAGTTTAAACACTTAATCCGCTGATGGAAAGAGATTAAGGAAGGAACCCCTGAGCAGCTTCAGACTCACATGTCCGATGCTCCTCACCGCATCACCTCCTGTTTTAAACTAGCAAGCTGAAGACAGATAGGACAAGCCTTAAGTCTCCAGATGATTGGCCTTGAAAGTAAAGCACCACAATTATTACAGAGAATAAAAGTCATCCTAATTGGTTGAAATGGGAATGAGCAGGTGTACTATGTTGGGGTTAACAGTCTGCAAGATTGCCTGTGTATGACTGAGGAGTAAAGTTAATGAGTTTTGGCTTGTCTAGAAATGAGTGGAAAATCTTGGGGTGGGTAGGACTAAAAGTCCCAGTGAGTCAGCCAAGTGCTGTATCAAAAAAAGTTGTCTAGGTATGACCAGAACTGATACAGTCTGATCAAAGAATTTTCAGTTGATTTAACTAGCAAATTCTACTGGAATATAACTTTCCTTTAGTAAATACATCTAAATATTCCCAATAATTATAGCAGTTTCATCAATGTAAAATGCAAATTTATAATCCGTTGGGAGACTACGTTTTTGTTTTTGCCTAGGACTGGAAGAACCTTTACACAAAGTTAGAATGCTACAGGACCAGAAGCAGTTAGAAAAGCCTATCCTCTATCGGAGCTAGGCAGGAAAGGAAAGAGGGTATTATTTTTTGTTGTTGTTTTTGTCTTTTTGGGAGGGGGGACAGGGTTAGAAGACAGAGAAGTGTACGACAATACAGATTTACAGGACAAATTAATTAAGCAATTCAAGTATAGATATATCAGGTAGCTAAGCCTATAGCCAAAAAGTTGATAAATTAGAATAAAATAATCAGAAATCACTTAACAGTATTTTGGTTTAGGTCCAGCACATGGAATGCTACAAACAAAGTGGTCTGTGCCTCCCTATTCAGATACCAACCCGCCTCCTGCTGTGCAGTGATTATCTCACAGTGAGTCAGCCAAGTGTTGTATCAAAAAAGGTTCTCTAGGTATAACCAGAACTGATACAGTCTGATCAAAGAATTTTCAGTTGATTTAACTAGCAAATTGCACTAGAATATAACTTTCCTTTACTAAATACATCTAAATATTCCCAATAATTATAGCAGTTACATTAATGTAAAATGCAAATTTATAACCAGTTGGGAGACTACGTTTTTGTTGTTGCCTAGGACTGGCAGAACCTTTCCACAAAGTTAGAATGCTACAGGACCAGAAGCGGTTAGAAAAGCCTACTCTCTATCAGAGCTAGGCAGGAAAGGAAAGAGGGTTTTTTTTTTTGTCTTTTTGGGAGGGGGTGCAGGGTTAGAAGACAGAGAACTGCACCGCAATACAGATTCACTGGACAAATTAATTAAGCAATTAAGGTATAGATATATCAGGTAGCTAAGCCTATAGCCAAAAAGTTGAGAAATTAGAATAAAATAATCAGAAATCACTTAACAGTATTTTGGTTCAGGTCCAGCACATGGAATGCTATAAACAAAGTGGTCTTATCAATTCAAGATTTAAATCAACAATGAATGTGATATTATATACTTGACGATGGTCTTTCTTTGGTGTTTCTGGGACATAGACCATCGAAGTCCGCCTAGCTCTCTCCTTGTGTTCCAACTATTGGAGTTGCCGTCTAAGCCCACTCCAGCCTATCCAAATCTGTCTTGTCATTTGCGGGACAAAGACTGTAAAAGTCTGCCCGGTACTGTCCTCACGTTCAAAACTACTGGAGTTTCTGTCAAAGCTGTCTCCAGCCCATCCTAAACTGGATTGCTATATGCGGGATTCACACCATACAAGCCTGCCCAGCACCGGCTTTAGTTGATACAGCCAGAGCCACCATCTAAACACCACTTGAAATGCAAATGCAACCCTTTAAGTTTTGTTTTTTATATCATTTGTTTTCTAATTAAAGATCCTCTGTGTTCATCCCACGCCTTTTTGAATATAACCACATTGAGTGGATTAAAAAAAAAAAAACCTCTGACTTCCATAGGCTGAATAGCATTCCCTGTATTTTATAATGGTGCTTAGGCATATATGTTGCCTTTATAAGGCAGGGGCCTTTATGGGCATTTCACATAAATGCTCTGTTATAAAAGCAGCCCTCTCCCCCTCCAGTGACCAAGCTAGAGAGGAAGCTTATGTATTACAAGAATGATAATGTATTACAAGAATATAGAGGGGAAAACTCTTTATTAAAAAAGAAAGAAAAAGATCTTAGCAATAAATTGCTGACAATCCTGCAGCAAATCCATGATTTCGGGTCACCCAGAGTAATAAAGTCTCATTAGGTAGAAAATGTGAACACCTTTATTACTGAATAGGTGACTGTATACATTTACATTAGTCATTTCTTCTCCCTAATTATTTTTAGCATTCCAAGCTGTCTGATGCAGTCATCCGGGAGACTGTCAGCATCTGTCTTCTGAGATGCATCTGAGCCTCTGTCAGACTGTTTCCTCTGCAGCCCAAGCAACCAGTTCATCAGCTGACTGCTGCTGTGCCTTATCTCTGCCCTGTCAGCTTGGCTGATCTCCAGATATTGGAGCAGATCTTCTTTCTCTTGTCTCAGCACATCCTCCCTCTGCTGGAGAGATGCTAGTAGAATTTTCAGTTCTTGAAGTCTATTCATATCTGCTATCTACTTGTTCATTTTTGTCTTGAATAGAGGTCCCTTGCAGTCTTTGTAATTTCTCTAAAATTCTCTCAGTTGTTCTCCAGTCTTATGCTGCTCTCTCAGGGCTAGGCCGAACACCATTGAGCCGAGCTGATGGCAGCACATAAAATACTCTCATGCCACACTTTGGGACAATTCTGTAAGTGGGTGCCTCCTTTTAGGTACTCCAATGTAATGCAGTGGTATCTGGACACCTTCATTCTATTAAACAGTACATTATACTAGCTTAACTCAGCATCAGCATGTCTTACATTTATATGCTTGCAGTTACACCATAGATCAGGTGTAACTGTGTTTATATTTATATTTATTAAAACGTTTGATATCCCGCTATTTCTGAATGACAGGTCAAAGTGGATCACAGTTTAAAAACTCATAATTAATGAATTAAAATAGAAAAAAATCATAATAAGACAGGAAAGCAAAGACCAGTCTATCAGAATCATACATACACATTCGTGAAAGATCTGGGAACATATACTGGCCCCCTGGAATAGTGAGACTCAACCCTGAAGCCCAAAATTCATGGTGGAGATTTAAAAGCTGTTTCAAACAGATGAGTTTTTAGCAAAACTTTAAACTTATTAAATGATAATTCAGATTGAATATAGGGATGGAGGGAATTCCAAAGAGAGGGAGCAAGGAAATAAAAAGCAGAGGAATAGGTAGCTTCATAGCCTGAGAACCTAAATACAACAAGGGCATGCAAAACTTGTAGTATTTTGTAAGTTGTGCAGTTAACAGTGCCCATACTCCCCCTTGCTCCATCCATATGAATAACCCAACCCTCGCATTCATGCATTTGTGTGCTATTCCACTTACCCACACCCTTACAGAATAGCACTTTATCACTTTGCTGCCACTTACACACATAGGGCTAGATTCTATATATCATGCCTAAACAATTGGCACCGAAAAAAATACACCTATGTGTGTTCTATAATGTATACCTAAATGTAGGTGTACTTTATAGAATATGCCTACATTTTGGCACAGTTTATAGACTATGCCGATCACCCATCCGTGCAACTAAATTTAGTCGCAGGCAGTAAAACGTGGTGTAAATGCTGCCTAAATTAGGCGTGGACCAGGTGTATAGATTTTAGAAATGCCCATGACCCGCCCATTCCTTGCCATGACCATGACCCCTTTTCAACTATGCAACTTAGAATTTACATACATCATTTTACAGAATACACTTAGAGAGTTGTGCATGTAAATTCTATTTAACGTCAATTAGTTGCCAATAATTGTTTGTTAATTGGCAATTATCAGCACTGATTAGCTTGATAGCTAATTAAGTTGTACATGCAAATCCAGAATATGACTGGATTTGCGTATGTAACAAATCGTGGTATATAAATGAATGAATGAATAAATAAATATAGAATCCAGAAGATAGGGGTGAATGCCACTTTAAAAACTGGCACTGAAAAAACCTGCTTAAGCACTATTTTATAAGGCACGCCTAAAGTTAGGCACGGTTTATAGAATATTGCTTAAGCACAGGGGCTGTGCATAAATTTGGGCATGCCCATTTGCACTAATGAAAATGTGATGCAAATGCCTGCACCTAAATTTACATGTGGAACCCCCTTATGCTATAATTGCATGTGCAACTAGAATCCACGCCCATGACCCTCACATTTCTGCATCCCCTTTTCTGGGATGCACATAAAATTTAGACATGGATCATATGCGTATATGTTCATTGATGCTAATTAGTGCCAATAATTGCTTGTTAAAAAGCCAATTATTGGCACTAGTTGGCTCTTTATTCAATTAAATTTGTTCATGCAATTTTTAACACTTTTCATAGAATTAGGGAGATAATAAATGCTTACCCATGAAAGTACTGGTATTCTGTATATTTATGCACACAAATGGCATGAAAATACAAGCATCCAGTACTTGTTGTTGAATCTTTCAAATTTTCAATAGGGTCATTCTCTTAGGGGCCATTTTACTAAACTGTGTTGAGCGCTAACACGTGCTTAACATGGGAAAAAGGCCTAACACAGAACACAGTAAAGCAGTTTGCAATAGTTTTGCCATTTTTGCGTGCTGACTGCACAATATACTTTTGGAAGGATCGTGTCAGGGGCAAAAAAAAAAAAAATGGGCATGGAAACTAGTATGTATTAGTGGAGTGGAGGAGTAGCCTAGTGGTTAGTGCACCAGTCTCGGCATCCAGAGATGAAGCTCAAATCCCACTGCTGCTCCTTTTGACCTTGGGCAAGTCATGTAACCCTCCATTGCTTCAGGTACAAAATTAGATTGTGAGCCCTCCAGGGACAGGGAAATACCCAGTGTACCTGAATGTAACCCAGTGTACCTGAATGTATATATATATACCTGATTATGCACATAAAACACACAAATATACACCTGATTATGTATCTAAACATATACTCACATACACAGAATAGAGGAGTGGTCTAGTGGTTAGAGCACATTCAGAGGTGGGTGCTTCAAATCCCACTGCTGCTCCTTGTGATCCTGGGCAAGTCACTTAACCCTCCATTGCCTCAAGTACAAACAGACTGTGAACCCTCTAGGGACAGGTAAATATCCAGTTTACCTGAACGTAACTCACCTTGGGCTACTACTGAAAAAGGTGTGAGCAAAATCTAAATAAATAAATAGTGTATGGTAAATAACTTTGACTTAACATGGAAGCCCTTAGTGCTTCCTGAATAGGAGCCAGGAGCCCTTAGTTGTGGTAAGTGTTCCTGTGTAAAAAAAAAAAAAAAATTCAGTGGCCACAGGCTAATGCTAACATAAGCACATGGCCAAAAAAAGAAAGATATAATAGTATAAGGCCAAATTTATGGCCACAATAGAAATAGGCTTAGCATGTGGAAAAGTAAGCCACATTGAGCCTGCAAATAGGTGGAAAAATGTGGGATACAAATGTAACAAATAAATAAATAAACATTTGGGAAGAAATGAATCATTAAAAAACTCTTTAGTAAAAGACAATTTAAGATCCTGAAAAGCAAACAGGTGACTTCAAACATTATACAGCCTTGAATTGGCAACCAGTGCAGTTTGTTCAGTAAAAGAACTAAAAATTAATTTAGCTATTGTATTTTACAGCAACTGAATTGGTTGTTGGTTTTTTTTTTTAACATTTCAGTGTGCTCAGACAGCTAAAGAGACCAGCACAGATCTGAAAATCCTAAGTAAAGCCTCTAAATCATCAATCACTGCACACATGTGTCAGCAAAAATATAGATAACTTGGTGACATGACATCCAATATTGTAATTTTTTTCTTTTCTATAATATTAACAAGTGTACTTATTTTGAACACAAGTGGGTCCCGATATGGACCATTTTTCGCTAATTGCTGCTTCAGGGAACCCAAAATGCTGTCACCTCTACATGGCCATACTGTGAAGTTCAAAGCATTGTTAGCCAACTCTCCATTCTGAAAACATTAATTCAAATCATTATAAACAAAAAATAATGTGCATTAACAACAAACCTAAAATGGGTGCCTCACTATGGGATCCCTTTTATCAACAGGCAGTTGGGCTACTGTCAGGGTAGCACACAGCAAATCGGCCATACTGCAAGGCTCACCCAAGAGCCTAGCAGTAATTTCAGTTCTGCTGTGTGCAGTTTCCGGCGCTAGGAAATATTTATTTTCTAGCACCAGTGATTGGGGAGTAATTGGGCAGCACTGTGCGGCGCTTGATTACCTCTGTGTTACCACTCACCTCCCCCTTAATAGGAGACAGTAAATGGCCATACACCAAGTTTTTAAGTAGCGCATGGCCATTTACTGCTGTGGTAAAAGGTGATTTTGGCACGGGGCAATCCCATGCGCCAATGCTACGTTGGACCATCTTTTACCACTACTTGGTAAAAAGGCTCCTATGTGTGCTTGCAATTAAAAATGAAAAACCCTACCGCCTTTGTAAAATCCATTCATTTATTAACCCCCTTTTATTGATATCAGTAAGACTAGCAAAGACCATTGGATGATTTTAACGAGAGAGCAACCAGTCAAAAAACAAAAGAAGCCATTTTGAACTACGAAATAACTTATCATTGCAAATATGCCCACCACTTGACCTCACGATTTAAACCCAATGGTGCTTTTGTCTGTCAACAACAAATCCAGCATTGTTCTTTCTTCCATAGCAGAACCATCAAATCCCCTCCCCAGCTCAAAGAAGGAGCTTCAAGTATAATAAACTGAAGATCTGATAACATATAGTTCTGGTCTATCCAGTGTTGCACTAAGGGGGCATCCCACCATGCCACTGAGTATATGGCTCAGATGCTCAACAATGCAAGTTTGTACTGGTCGTTTGACCAATGTATAACAAAGGGTACGGGACCTGATCAGGTACATGACCCCACTGGTGTTACAATTGGTATGTTGTCTTAAGAAATATGTGGTTCTTGTGGGATGTTGTACTTGATTAGCGACTTTCGTGGCTGTGATCACAAATGGAACAATGAATGATCACACACAAAATATCCACTCTGCAACATGGGGCAGGGCCGCCGAGAGACTGGGCCAGGCCCGGGACAAGGCCGCCCCCAGGCCCCCCCCCACCCGAGGTCGCCGGGCCCTCTCTCCACCCCGGGCCCTCTGCACTGACCTTAAGCGCCTCACCTTCGAAAGCACAGCAAGCAGCGGCAGAGCACTCCTTCCTTCCGTGTCCCGCCCTCAAGGAAGTTACGTCAGGCGAGGGTGGGACACGGAAGGAAAGAGTGGTCTGCCGCTGCTTGCTGCGCCTTTGAAGGTGAGACGCTTAAATTCAATGCCAGGGAGTGACGGAGGGCGGGTGGACCGGACTGCGGCGGCGCCGGCCCCCCCCCCCCCCCGGAGGCCCGGGCCTGGGGAATTTTGTCCCACCTGTCCCCCCCTCTCGGCGGTCCTGACATAGGGGTGTCCCCAATCTCTTTGAAAAAGAAGAACAAATTAGTTGTTCATGTAAATTACAACCTCTAGAGAAGGCAAACCTTGGAACGTGTTGAAAACTGGATATCACATCACCAAGTTATCCATATTTTTACTGACACCTGTGTGCAATGATTGATGATATAGAGGCTTTACTTAGGATCTTTAAATCATTGCTGGTCTCTTTAGTTGTCTGAGCACACTGAAATGTTTTGAGCATTTATGAAAAGTGTTTTATTTTTTGTTTTGGGTTTGTGCCAAAATATTCATGGCATGCTGCATAACCTGGCCCAGCAAAGGAGTCAGCCCCTACCAGAGCCCACACACAGCAGCAGCCACAGCAGCAGCAAGTCGAACCAGACCAAGAGGAGGAGGGCCCCTTCTCAAAGCACACCAGGCACCACACCAGCTGATGGTGCAAGCACAACAAAGACTCATACAGACACAGTTTCAGGGTCAGTGAGTGCTACCTTTATACTTTTATCTCCCCCAAAATAGTGACAAACCAACCAGCACCCCTCCCCACACCCTCCACCCCTTCCTCTCCCTATACCCTCCCTATCGTCCACCTCCCCCAATCCCCTGGCACACCAACCCCCCTAAATCAGATACACACCCAAATTACCCCACTTCCCCCTCCATCACCAGCACAGCAAAAGCCAACAAACACAACAAAAAGCACCATGGCCTTCAAAGAAAGGGATCAAGTTTTTAATGGTATACGTTGATGAAACAATACTTAAATGGACCCATTTAAGTATTGTTTCATCAACGTATACCATTAAAGACTTGATCCCTTTTCTTTGGAGGCTCTTGGTGCTTCTTGTTGTGTTTAAATCTTGTCAAGGCATTATTTTTTGTTGTCAAAATATTAAAATGCAAAACCAAAGAGTGTATATTGTGAACTAGCAAAAATATATGTATAATTATACCCCTCACATAAATTTATTATAGGCAGTAGACAAAGTTCCTCTAAACAGATAATCTCCAGTCAATTGAGACAGATATTATTAGGAAGCAAAAAGACCTCAGTGTGAAAAGATAAATAAACAAATAACTATTCAAAAAACAATCACAGGCCAGAAAATAAATGAGTAAATAGATCTTTCTTTATGTGGCACCTTATACAGAAATCTAGGGGGTCGATATTCAGCCACCCATGCACAGTGTTTTGCTGACTGCCACTGGCATTATGCCCAGAAATTCAATGCCAGGCCATATCCAGGCTTTGGTATTGAATTTCTCAGATCGCAGAGCTGGCTAAAACATAGCCATTACGTGTAATATTCAGCACTTAACCAGCTATGGGACACCACATAAAGATAGGACTGAACTGTATGTGGTCCCATTTATGCAGCTACCCTGGCCAGTTAAGTAATGAATGTCTGGACTTTCCAGCCAAGCGTTGATTCCAACCCTGGAACACCCTCAAAGTAGCTGTTTTTGACGTGGAGGGGCACAATCAAACAGCCCAAGTTGTCATGAATGCATCCTTGCAGGACGGCCCCGTAAAGGAGCAGGGCAACCCGTATTATTGAAACAAGATGGGTGTCCATCTTTCGTTTCGATAATACGGTCGGGGACTCCCAAATCATGAAATTTAGGTTGACCTTAGAGATGGTCATCCTTAGGTCGTTTTTGAGATGGTCATCCCCGGTTTTCGGCGATAATAGAAACCGAGGACGCTCAACTCAAAAATGACCAAATCCAAGTTGTTTGGTCATGGGAGGAGCCAGCATTCATGGTGCACTGGTCCCCCTCATTTGCCAGGACACCAACCGGGCACCCTAGGGGGCACTGCAGTGGACTTCACAAATTGCTCCCAGGTGAATAGCTCCCTTATCTTCGGTGCTGAGCCCCCCAAAACCCACTCCCCACAACTGTACACCACCATAGCCCTAAGGGGTGGGGGGGCACCTACATGTGGGTACAGTGGGTTTTGGGGGGGGGGGGTTGGAGGGCTCAACATTTACCACCACAAGTGTAACAGGTAGGGGGGAGATGGGCCTGGGTCCGCCTGGCTGAAGTGCACTGCACCCACTAAAAACTGCTCCATGGACCTGCATACTGCTGTCGGGGAGCTGGGTATGACATTTGAGGCTGGCATCGCAGCTGGCAAAAAATGTTTTAAAATTTTTGTTTTGGGTGGGAGGGGGTTGGTGACAACTGGGGGAGTAAGGGGAGGTCATCCCTCATTCCCTATGGTGGTCATCTGGTCAGTTCAGGCAACTTTTCGAGGCTTGGTCGTGAAAAAAAATGGGCCAAGTAAAGTCGTCCAAATGCTCATCAGGGATGCCCTTCTTTTTTCCATTATCGGCTGAGGACGCCCATCTCTAAATCACACCCCAGTCCCGCCTTCGGTACGGTGCCGACATGCCCCTGTGAATTTTGGTCGTCCCCGCGACGGAAAGCCGTTGAGGACGCCCAAAATTGGCTTTTCATTATGCCGATTTGGGCGACCCTGAGAGAAGGACGCCCATCTCCCGATATGTGTCGGAAGATGGGGGTCCTTCTCTTTCGAAAATTCACCTGATAGGCACTAACCGGACATTTTCAGCAGCACTAATTGTTTGAGTGCCACAGATAATGACCAGTTAGCCCTGAACATACCAGGAGCCATTTCTGGCTGGTTCAATCATTTTTAGTATCTACCCACCAAATTTCGATAACAATTTCTGTAGATGTGTGGTCTTAATTATCAATAGTGAAAACAATATCTTTATTTAGATTCGTCACACAGCTTGGTAACAAGGCCTCTAAATTATTTTAAGACATATGAATGAACTGAATGCCTGCTAATGTATACACATCCTATATAATAAAACGCACCTCCAATGTTCTGAAGCTGACTGCGTGGACATAAGCCTTGAGGCATTTGTGCTTCTGTATCCATCTCCTGAAATGATGACGTCTCCCACTTCTGGGTGCATCAGCAGCGACAGTGGCAAATCACAACATAGCAGCACAAGCGACCTGCTGCTGCACATGAACAACGTGCGCTATCAGCGCGAGGCCAACCTGGCGCATTTCCCGCACTTCAAGCCTATCAGCCTGCTGGGCACCCTGCGTGCACTCCATGCCGGCATGGTGATGAGTGGTTGCGCCGTACGCTACCACCGCTTCCTGCGTCTGCTGCAGCGTTCCGAAATTCGCACACGCCTCCTCTGTTGGGATGACAAGGCTTTCTATGTGGAGCAGCGCTTTGTCACGCCCGCCGACGGCTTCGTGTGCGCCGTGCTGCTCAGCTGCCAACATGTCCAGGGCAGTAGCCCCTAGAAGGTGGTGCAGTTCCTGTGCAAGAGGAAGGTGAGTTGATGAGGTTTCCAGTGGTAGAGGGTGCTGCATAATCACTGGTGATGAGGCCTGGACTGGCGTTGAGAAGTACATATTTGGGAGGGGGGGAGGCGGTGTACAAAGCTTTATCACGGGGGTAACCCGGTGTTACTAACACTACGGGATAACAATACTGAAGGGTTTCAGCTCTGGTTTTAACTCGCATGGAAACCCGTATTACAGTTGCATTTAAATACATACAAATGTGATGCATTTGTTCTGCAGCATGCAAAAAAAAAAACAAGCTGTGTTGGAAAAATTGACATCAGGGTTCTGGGCGTTGAAGAAGGATTGATTCAGGGGAGTATAATCTACTCGCACACTCTCTCTTTCTCCCCCTCCCCCCAACCAACCAACCAACCTACCTAACAACCTGCATTGCCTGCCACCCCCCCTCACTGATACTCGCCCCCACACTCCAACTTTGCACCACCCTCTATCACTTCCACAAACACACACACACACACAATATCTTTGTGACAAACAAGAGATCTTTGTCTCTCACACACACACGCAACCACCCCCCACCCAAAACCCCACAAGAAAAAAAACATACACACACAAACACTGATGCACAACATGATTTATTTATTTATTTATTCAAGACTTGATATACCGCCTTTAACTGCCAGAGAGAGCAAGGCGGTTTATTAAAATAATAACAAAACATAAGGCAAAGAACTACAATATTGTTACAGGAAAGGTAAGCAAGCACACAAGCAGAGATACACACCTGTACCCTGCAAGCCATCCCAATCAACCAGAGTAGGCTTGCTCAAATAGCCAGGTCTTCTGCATGGCCTTACATTTATTGGTGGAAGATAAAACAAGGCAGATCTTGTAAAAATTACAAACAAAAAAAAACACAATTTTTATTAATAGATTAAAAACTCCCAGAAATTTAACATAAAATGTGTGACATGGCCATGTTTCTCCAGTATAAAATTGCTATGTCAGGGGCAGTGGGTCACCAACTGATATAAAATTCCAAAAAGAGCTTGCTGGTGTAACTGCAAAAACATATGCAATCTAGATTCTGGGGTCAGTCTCTCATAAAAATGCTGCCAGTTGGAGGTGGTGCTTCACTATTGTGTTTTCAGTCGGTAGGGATTGGCAGGTTCCCTGGAGTCCTGCAGAGTTTGCCTGTCCCCCATTGGCAGGACTGTAGTTGGAGGACTCCTACTCAACTTAGAGGGAACAGTGATTTTTACAATGCAGACACTAGGGGTAGGAGAAAGTGGGTTTTGTTTCTGCCCCCCATTGCCCCACTGGACCACAAAGGCTTAAAATAGGCCCCAGGGGGGTCTGTTCTAACTTCTAGGGGAAAAGAGGGATCACAATTGTGTTGGGTGAGTGAGAGGAGCAATTGGAGCCTGTTGAGGGGTGGGGTTATGATTATGACTGGGTGGGGGGTGGGGGTCACTCTGCTTATATGGGTCCTGGCTGGTATTCAGCTGAGACCCACATATAAGTCAGTGACCTGAGTCTAGTTAGATGCATCCAAAACATGCACCTACACTAGCAGAGGCCATTTTTCAGTGCACCTTAGTAAAATGACCCCTGAATGGGCAACATTGGCATTGCTGTATGGGAACCACTAGCATGGCTTGATAAAAGAGGCCCAAAAAGATAAAATCAAAAGGACCATATGCTTTCATTTACATGCAAAATTGCATTTATATACATATTTTTTTAAAACCCTAACTGTTTAACACATTTTATTAAAGACGTGCCATGTATGTCATTAACAAAGGCTTGGAATCTGGTAACCTTGTTGAAATATTTTCTGAGTAGTTTGTTACATTTAGTAGACTGACAAGGATAACGACTCTAATTCCACAATTTCTGGGAATTCTATATTTAAGTTTGTATCTTAATTCTATGATACATTTATATGAGAAGTCAGTCATGCTATACTTGTTCCAATAAAGGCCAAGAGCAGTTCACAGCTAAACAAACAACCCTGATATTTTTGCATTTAATTTTTCTACTCCAGCATCTTTTTATGTAAAAAGCCATGACCTCTTTTCACTAGTTTAGAATAGGAAAGGTTTACAAAATACAACGTGAAATATCTTTCCAATGCTTCTGATAGACTGCTGCCTGAATTTACTGTGCTGCACTTTTTTGGTTCAGTTTAAATAATTTCAAATTTTGTGGCAGGGCCCTCTGGCAAGATATAGTTTGAAGGTTGACTGTGTTTTACTAGACATGATCTGGAAGTTTGCAAAACCTGGTGACCTTTTTTCTTGTTCCACCTCATGGTCTTGCTGCCTGCAGGTCTTATCTTCTAATTTCCTTTCCAAACACTCTTCTCTTGTATTGTTTAGGTTGATGGAACGCTGCATTAATGCACTGAAGAGTCCTTGTTTGTCCTTTCACTCAGTTGCCACTTGTGTTCCAGTGATTCTCTCTGCCTAATCATTTGTTCAAATACAATATTTCCAGTTTATGTAATATAATCTCTACCTGGCTTTCTTTATAGCATCTACAACACATTGACAGGGTTTATGTTAGCAATGTCTAAAGGTGAAGGCAAGAATTAGCCACAGTGGAGACCTGAAAGTTATCATGGAAAGCTAATTTTAGAGTGACACAAGTAGTGAAAGTAACAAAGGGAAACAGACAGGTAGATAGTCTTATTCCAAAGAAAAGGCTTTTAAAAACAACACCTAATATTTATGCACTGAAGGAATCTGAAATGTGTTGCTATGGAGATGACACAAAGAAGATCAGGCATTAATATACTACTTGGAAATAATTTTTAAAATGTTATATAACTGCACTCATTTTTTTTTTTAAGCATTCAAGCTATGGACTATCAAGTTTCTATTAAAGGCAGCAATTAAACTGGCACAAAATTATTAGGAGAAAAAGTACATTAAATTATAAATTTTAAATAATTAGCATTAGCAGTAGTCAAATGTAGATTAATGCATTTTGCAAATGGAATGTTTTCTCCATTTGAAATGGTACAAGTGCTGCTCTCCGCAGCTACCACTGAATGATTTGATACACCTGGCAGGATGTTTGCTTCTTGGTTTTTCTTTTATTCATGAGAAAAAAATCAACAGCAGCTCACGTGTATCTGCTAATGGGTATTATACAGCTATCTGAGATGTTAAGAAAAATGAGTTATTGAAATGCAGAGGGGGAGTTTGAGGGGGTTATTGTTGTTTATTTATTTTTGTATAAGCAGCACAGAAGCTTAGGGCACTACTAGACAGTGTGTGGTGGTTTCATTTCTGGAAGATGTGATAACAAAAACCTCATGGCCTGTAAATGGACATAGGCCAAAGCATAACAAATTGGAAGGAAATTCAGAGGGTAATCTTAAAACAGGACACCTAGGGGGTCTTTTACATAGCAGCTGTAAGCCCAATTCAGGTTTACCGCTTGCTAATCCGGAAATACCACCAGGCTACCGCAGTAGTTCCCATCCCCAGCACGAGCCGCTTCCGTCGCTACAAAAATATTTTTATTTTTGTAGCGCTGGTGTTTACCTGGTTGTAATTGGGCAGTGACTCTTACTTCTTGGCTACAACTGGGTTAGAGTGGAAGCCCTTACTGCCACCTCAATGGGTGGTGGTAAGTGCTCCCCTCTAAAATGGCCGTGCAGCACCTGCAGTCTGTTAAAAGGACCCCCTAGGTAGGTGATACACATGTGTAAATAGTAGTAGTAGTAGTAAAGTAAATATGTGCTTTTATAAAATAGCCTACCTGAAAGTTCTTGCAAAAGATACACCTGCTACAAGGTAGAGGTATCTTTATATGTATATATACCGGTAGAAATCTGCAAATATACATGTACTGAATTAAATAAAATACATATTGTTGATCCTGCTCCTACCAAGGACTATATATGGCGCCAGAAAAATCTGTGTGATAAAAAAAAATACAACTAGATATGCCTAAATTTTGTAAAATAGGCTTAAATTTCTGTGCAGTATATAGAATACGCCAAGTGCCTCTACATGTGACCAAATTTAGTCAAGTACATTTAGGCCATGTTTTACTTGGCATAAATCCCAACTCCTAAATTAGGTGCAGAGTGGTTGTATTCTATAATAATGCACGTAGATTAGCTAGTTAATCAATTAAGTTACTTGCATTGTTATAGAATACGCTTTGATTTCTACACAGAAATTAGGGCACAATATATAGAATTTGGGGGATATAGCATAAAATTAGGTGTCATATTTTCTGAACACCTACTTTTTTATGCATCTAACCTCAGGTATTGTATAATTGCGCACTTGAGAAAATGACTATTATACATGCTTATAAAATGTATCACATTAGTTACAACAGGAATCCAAGCCATGGGACAGGCCAAGCCAGCATCATATTATTCCATTGCATCTATGGAAAAATGTCTTGCAAGATCCTGCTCCTTTCATTCTGCCTTTTGTGAAATGTGGGTGTGTGTGTAGTGGTATTGTGATTTATAAAATGGGTGGCAATGGGACTATAAAAAAAAGTTAATCCATCTGTAAACACCATTTTTACAAATATTTACCCTTATGCAGGTACTTATTTCTACCTGGTGCAATAGAAGGTTAAGTGACTTGCTCAGAGTCACAAGAAGCTGCAGTGGGAATCAGACTCAGTTCCTCAGGATCAAAGGCCACGACACTAACCACTAGAATATTCCTCCACCTATTTAAGCTGCTCTATTCTATGCATAACTGGTTTTTGGAGGATACAGTTGAGGACATACTTTCCTGAACTAGTCTTTTCTTAAAATCAGCAACTAGGCTGTTGCTTCAAAAACGTGTGTGTAGGACTAAAGAAAGTTTGAGAAAAAAATCTGGATGATACTATTACAAAAACTGTTTTGGGATCTCTATAATCCACATGTTAATATCTCTGTCTATTAGAAGTGCTATAGTCTATTTTAGTTTTATTCAGTCATCTCCCAAAAATTGTAGTTCTTATTCAGTTCAGAATCTCACTATACATATTTCAGGGGCCCTTTTACTAAGCTGCATGTCTATGCACGTCCAATGCACACCAAAATAGAGTTAGCACCTGATTACCACGTGGCTCTTGCGATAGTTTCATACGCCCATCTGAAAAATATTTTTTATTTTCAAGTGCGCATAACGGATAAACGCCAAGTGGCATTTGGTGTGCGTAGGTCATTACTGCCCAGTTACCACGTGAGTCTTTATCGCTAGGTCAATGGCTGGTGGTAAGGTCTCATAGTAACATAGTAGATGATGGCAGATAAAGACCTGCACGGTCCATCCAGTCTGCCCAACAAGATAAACTCATATGTGCTACTTTTTGTGTATACCTTACCTTGATTTGTATCTGACATTTTCAGGGCACAGACCGTATAAGTCTGCCCAGCACAATCCCCGCCTCCCAACCAGCCCCCACTCCCACCACCGGCTCTGCCACCCAATCTTGGCTAAGCTTCTGAGGATCCATTCCCTCGGAACAGGATTCCTTTATGTTTATCCCACGGTACCGTGGGAAGGGGATCGATGGCGATGCTTCTTAGCCTTCGCTCGACGCCTGTCATCGACACTCCTCTGTACTGATGAGTAGGACGTGGAATCCTCACGCCTCCTCAGGGCTGAGTCCGGGGGGCCTGCATAGCAGTAGGCCTCGAGACAGGTGGTTGCAAACAAGAATCACTGCCAAAGTCAATGGACCAGTCTTCTGAGCACCAAAAATAATTATGCACTGTTCCTCTTGACTTTTTGGACTTCCTCCTCATCTATGAACAGAGTTTGCATACAGATGTTTTATAATCAGGTCCCAGATACAAAAAGCACCAGTTGTGCAAGTCTATGCGGGACATGACCTTGAAAAAAACTACAACATTTTAAAACAAACTAGTAAAAAAGGCCCGTTTCTGGGGTGTTTGATCTAGCATCATCCTTTGATTCTAGCTCAGTGTTTTTATGTGTTATATAGTTGCCTGGGAAAGTTGTTTGTATTTCTGGGGGGTTAGTAAGTTGGTCTATATGTTGATTAATCAAAGGGGAGTAAGAGGTCTCTTGCATTAACAGGGTAAGGGAGAGGGGAGGTAATTATAAGGGGGGAAAAAGATTGATGACTGGAGGCCATGTAATTTTACCAGCTAAATGTTTTCCTCACTGGACTTATTGTGTGGTCATGAATGTATGGTATTACATTGTCATCAATAAAAAATGTTGAAACCTTAAAAAGGCCCATTTCAGTGAGAGATGAAACGGGCCCTAGCAAGGTATTGTTGTCCTGCGAGCTTCCTGTTCACTGGGACCCCCCTGCAGCCACCCATGGTCACCGACCCAGCTGTCCCTCAGCTCCCCTCCAGGCACCTGTCCTCTGCTGGCGCTCCATGATGTGGGTTCCATTGGAAAAATGGCCACCGAGGGGCAGGGGGAGATGGTGTTTCGTCGAATGGCCATGACCCAGCTGTCCCTCAGCCCCCGTCCAGGCACCTGTCCGCTGTTGGCGCTCCGTGATGCGAGTTCTGTCAGAAAAATGGCCGTCGAGGGGCAATATTTTATGCCTTGCTGTTAAATACTGGTTGTTGTAAAAAGGAAAAGAAAAAAATATATTTGGAAAAAGAAGGAAAAAACATATTTTATAATAGCAACACTTCAAGCTTTAGAATTGAAAGCTCAAAAAGCTATAAAAATTGCAAGCTTAATTTAAAATGAAGTTTTTTGCCCAATGATAGAATCGTGGCGTGTGTTATAAGAGTAACATAACAGCGCACTAAACCCTGGGTATTTTACCCATGGTTTCTGAGGGCTTTTTCTTCATTTTTTGAACAAACACGCAAGTTGTCACTAGAGCTTTATTTTTTGTATTAGGTTACTTTTTTTGCTCTAGCGCTACTGCTCCTACTTCGTTTTTTTTTTAAATGGCCATGTGCTAATTTCCCCATCAGCATGTGGCCATTACCACTGGGAACCCTTACTTCCACATATTTAGGAGACGGTAAGGGCTCCTATGATACTCCTGCACTAATCGGGTAGTGCGCGGTAATGTGCTCTCGCTACTTGATTAGCGCAGGTACACCTACTCTATGCCCACAGACACGCTTCCTGCGGGAGTAGCGTTCACTGCTTCCCAAACTACCACGGGCATCCCATGGTAGTGCCTTTTACCACATGGTAGGCCCGTGTTAGAGCTACTGCACCTTAGTAAAAGGGCCTCTTAGCATTTAGTTTTACAAATACTCTCATTTTCAATCTACATTGTCCAGCAGTCATCACTCCACACAGAAAAAAAAGATCCTTTCTGCATAGGCTTTTGATGCTGGTGCTGACAGAAGATCGAAATCCATAGGAAGTAATGTGTCATAGACTGCACTTCTCTCATGCCAAAATTGAAAAACGTTCTGCAGTATTATATGTAGAAGTTTAACTTCTGCAATGTACTTGTTTATTTGTAATTTAACAGTTTCTTGAACTGGAGCAACACTGAAACAAGGCTGTTCTTTCAATAATTCTTTAGCTTGGTGTAGTCATGGGTGAGCCCAGTTGACCAGGTCACAGGCAATCAGGGCTGAGGTGTACAATCAGTATGTAAATACTAGCTAGCTGCTCATCTGCTTTGCAGTCTGCTGCATCTTCCTGACCTGCGCCAACACCTTTAACTGAGCATCATGTGTGTGGTTGCTTGCATCGGCAATCTCAGGGAGATGCAGCAGACTGCAGAGCTAAAGAGCAATGTTTATTTTTTTCAGCATCAGTAGGCAGCCTTGACTCGGGTAAGACTCATAGGAGGGGTGGACACTGGACAGCACAGTGCGCTGATAATTTTTGTTCTACTGTAAGGAATTTTCATTAAGGGAAATTAATAATTGTAGTTCTTAGTCTATAAATTTTTTATTCTTATCCAATTTTTGTTCTGACAAAAAATAATATTTTTTGTTCTAGTTCTCAAGAACTAATGACCTAAAATTGTTGCTATTATTACTATTCTCGTTAACAAAAATATCCCTGGAATAGTGTTTAGCTAGAAAATGTGAGGTAGGTGCAGCAGAAAAAATGAAATGTTGGTTTAAGTATCAACGTAAATGGAAAATGATACACTTATATAAAACTGTCTCTAGGAAAATGTGACTAAAGTCTAGAGACTTTAGTAATGCTTTCCCAAATCTCTCTCTCTCTCTCTCTCTCTCTCTCTCTCTCTCTCTCTCTCTCTCTATATATATATATATATATATATATATATATATATATACATATATATATCTTTTTTTGAATTTAAATACAATAATGACATTCAAACATGTATACATATAAAATAAATTGCCCAATATTATGTGTATATAGTAAATGTGGGCTGGGTTAAGGGCATACTAAAGGCAGCCCTAAAAGTTATCCATGCAAAGGGCAGTTCTATAAATGGCACCCACCTTAATGGCAGCTCACCAAAATGATAGTGTCAACATATGTGCATGTATTATACATGCTTTTTAAAGAACAGGGATATATATACTGTAATAAATGTAAGTGCTCAGATATGGTGGGGTATCCAGAGACTGATGCATGTTGTTATATGTATGCAGTTTGCATGTACATGACTTGCACATTGATATTTCAGGTGCTAGAATCCCCCCCCCCAAAAAAAAAATGGCTGCAATCATGAGGCCTTTTTTTTTTTTTGCCTAAAATGGGTGTGCAGGAAAATAAAAATTGTCACACATCCATTTGGGGTCTCAGACCTTACTGCCACACATTGACTTAGCGGTAAGATCTCATGCATTAATCGGGTGGTAATGGTCAATGCGAATACAATGCTGATTACCGCCTGGTTAGCGCATGTGACAAAAAATAAAAAATATTTACTGGTGCACATAGTGGACGCGCGTAAAAAATGAAATTACCACACAGGCCATGTGGTAGCCAGGTGATAGTTCAAAATTGACATGCGTTGGATGCGTGTAGGCATCTACGCGACTTAGTAAAAGGGCTTTCAGGTTCTTTTACAAAGGCACGCTGAAAAATGGCTTGCAGTAGTATAGGCGTGGGATTTGGGCGTGCACTGATCCATTTTTTAGTGTGCCTATAAAAAAGATCTTTTTTTTGCCAAAAATGGACATGCGGCAAAATCAAAATTGACGCGCTCCCATTTTGGGTCTGAGACCTTACTGCCAGCCATTGACCTAGCGGTAAAGACTCACACCATAACTGGGCAGTAATGACCTATGTGCACCAAATGCCACTTGGCACGCACGCCCGAAAATAAAAAATATTTTTCAGATGCACGTATCGGACGTGCGCCAAAAATAAAATTACCGTAAGAGCCACGTGGTAGTCAGGTGGTATCTCCATTTTGGCACACGTTGGCCATGCGTAGATGCTTATGCGGCTTAGTAAAAGGGCCCCTCTGTATTTGAACTGTCGAAAGCTTTGATTAAAAGTTTGTTTTTGGTTCAGTGAGTCTTTTGATCTTGATGCATTATAGATCTTTATTACTTTTTTTTTTTGACTGGTAACGTTTTCCTCTTTAAAGAGTTGTTTTATTATCACTCTGGTATATAAGGGAACCCATGATAGTAGCCCTTTGCAGGGATCAGGAAAAGTGTAGTCACCTCCGTGGGCAGTTGAGGTTCCAATTTTTAAAATATCTGATAAATGCATTTTGGATCAAGCCTTACTGACTAGTAAATGGCAAAAAGACATTTTTTTTTCCTAGGAAATGTTGAATGGTAAGCCTGGAGAGCCTACAGGAACGTAAGGAGGGAGCTCTTTAGAAGGGGTGTTGATGATGATTGGGAACGTCAGGGAGATTGATGATGAGGGGACAATAGGAGAAGGTTTTTGTTGAGGAGGACTTTGGGGGTTGATGATGAGGGAGTTCATCAGAAGTGGGTTGATATTAAGGGCAGGTCTTTGGGGGGGGGGGCTTCAGGAAAGGAGAAGATTTATCCCTTAAGACCTTTTAAGATGTATCTTAGTAGCACTGGGCCAAGAATTAGTAGCTCAAAGCTCTTGGCTAGGACCAATAACACCAGCTTTTAGGTCACGTTACTTTTTAAAGAATAATACAGCTTGTGGTGTTTACTGCATATAGTAATGAGGTGTTTTACATACATTAGTATTACCCCATGGTAGCAAATATTAACATGTATTACAGTAATATAATACACATTATTGCCATTTTACACATATTAAGAGGAAAATAACATGTGTTATGGCTATAATGAACCTTAATAGCTACGGGGCCCTTTTACAAAAGTATGGGAAGCCCACCATGGGATCGCTGCATGGCAATTCGGCTCCACCACCGGGCTCCCAAGTCATTCCCGATGCTAGAAAATATTTTGTATTTTCTAGCACTGGGTCATGCCCAGTGGTAATCAGCGCTGCCCAGTTACTGCCAGGCTACCTCAGGAGCACTTACTGGCTCCATTTCTTAAAAAAAATAAATCCTTATACTGTCAGTGGTAAAGGGAGACCTTGGTGCAGGGCAAACCCGTGTGCCCTGCACCAAGGGCACACGGGTTTGCACCAAGGGTAAAAGGAGTCCAATGCCCCTTAGCGGTCTAAACTAAATGGATAGCACCAAACTAAATGGATAGCACCAGCATTACAATCAGTCAATAAGTATATTCAGTGCTGCTACCTGAACAGACAGTGACTCTAAGTATATGATTTACGTTAAGCAATGCTGCCAGCACTTAACTTAATCCTGTGACCATGTTAGCTCAAAATTCAGTCCGATGTAGTTTAAGTGCACATTTTTCATTTATTAGTTTTATCCCTTTGACTTAATAAATGAATCTGAGGAAATATCTTTTATGTTCTCTAATATTCAGAGAATATCACTGACTTTCTGCTTTGTCTTAGAATTTTAAGTACGTTCTAGTGAGGAAGCGCTCAATTTCCCTTCATATGTTCTGTCTCTGACTGTACAATGACTGTCATAAGAATACATCATGTTCTATCTACAGCCAGCAGTCATATCTCCTTATCATTATTAGTATTTTAATCTCTTGCTTTCAAATATATTTTATCTTCCTTACAGTCAGCATCACATACCTGATGTGAGGCCAAGAGAACAGGGTAAACATCCTAATCCAAAACTGCCCCCTTGCTGATCCCAGGAGGAGCTACAGGAAGTACAGCTGAGAATGTGACCAGCACTGATGTTTTTAGAGAGTAAATTATTACTTACTAGACAGTATGATATATCTACTTTCTAGTTCTCTGTGGAGAGAAGGGTCTTAAGTCAACTCCTTAACTTCAGCCTTCATTATAACAACACACAACTAGTTTTGCATTATTGAACATGAAACTGTCCCCTGTTTGTTCTAGAATATGCTTTCAGACAACATATCCCCTGTAGAAGTACAATGAATATTGTTTTGACTTATTTTCCTGATTGTTTTGAGCATGTAGAATAACTATTCCCTTCTTAGAAAGTTTTTAAAGTCAGAAACATTACTATTGTATTTAACTGTTTAATGTAACTCACCCCCTTGACCACACACACATGCAGGCACAAAATCACAGTTCTCAGAAAAGGGATATTATTGGTCAGGTTGAATATTAATGTATGTAACAATTCTCTGAGTTACTCCTGATGCTTAAATATCACTGTTTTTGAAGCATGCATTTTCTGTAGAACAAAAATTGTGACCAGCACCACAGATTCAAAATGGAGAAGTAGCAAAAGTGCACTGATGTATTGCTGATTTCTAGTATCCATGTTGGTTTTAGAGAAACTGGATTATTTACAAGTTGCAATACATTTTGTGGCACTGACATGAATATCCAAACATGATGTAGGTAAGTTTTGAGACCACTTGCAGGCTCATTTTAGAAAGAGAAGGACATCCATCTTTCGACATAAAACGGAAGATGGACGTCCTCACAGAGTCGTCCAAATTGGTATAATCGAAACCTGATTTTGGACGTCTCCATCTCAAGGACATCCAAATTTCAAGGGGGCGTTCAGAGGCATAGTGAAGGCAGGACTTGGGCTTGCCTAACACTTAATCAAAAAAAGCAAGGACGCCCCTGACAAACACTTGGTCGTTTTCACCCAGACTTGTTTGTTTTACGAATAAGGCATAAAAAGGTGCCCAAAATGACCAGATGAACATTGGAGGGAATCAGGGATGACCTCCCTTTTCTCCCCCAGTGGCCATTAACCCCCTCCCACCCTCAAAAAAGCATCTTTAAAAATATATTGTGCCAGCCTCAGATGTCATACTCAGGTCCGTGACAGCACATGCAGGTCCCTGGAGCAGTTTTAGTGGGTGCTGCAGTGCACTTCAGACAGGCGGACCCAGGCCCATACCCCCCCTACCTGTTACATTTGTGGAGGAAACAGCAAGCTCGCCAAAACCCACCACAAACCCACTGTACCCATATATAGGTGTCTCCCTTCACCCGTAAGGGCTATGGTATTGGTGTACAGTTGTGGGGAGTGTTTTTTTTTTGGGTGGGGTTGGGGGGCTCAGCACACAAGGTAAGGGAGCTATCTACATTGAAGCATTTTATGAAGTCCACTGCAGGGCCCCCTAGGGTGCCCAACTGGTGTCCTGGCATGTCAGGGGGACCAGTGCACTAGAAATGCAGGTTCCTCCCAGCATTTGGACTTGCATTTGGACGTTTTTGACAAGGATGTCTTTGATTTCGAAAATCGCTGAAAGTCAGAAACGTCCAGTTCCAAGGACGTCCAAATCTAGGGATGTCCAAATTTAAGGATTTGGACGTCTCTGACGGTATTTTCGAAATGAAAGACGGACATCCATCTTTTTTTGAAAATATGGGTTTTCCCGCCCCTGGATTTCAACATTTTGCAAAGACATTCAAATCGCAACTTGGGCGTTTCTTTCGAAAATGCCCTACTTGGTCTGTTATCATATGTTGCAAGGACACAAATGATAATCATGGAGAAAAATAAACAATGATGTTTTATTCAGCATCACAAGCTAGTTAATTGATAGGACTGTGAAAGCATTTTGTTCTTAGCTTAGATTTGAGCAAGGCTGTCGTTTGTGACCTGGTTTTAGAGAGAAACTTTAATTACTCATCCATATTGGCTACATTCTTTGAAAATTTACTGTTATCCTATTATCTAAGGTTGGGCTATCATGTGAAATAGTTTATAGTTTATTGAATTTGCTTTACCGCTCTTGCTGCCTAGGCAGAGTAGAGCAGTGCACAAAACTAAAACACATACAGAAAAGGAAAGGAACTACAAATAATGATAGCAAAGAAAACCTATTGCATACAAAAAGGAGAAAGATATAATCAAACAGAAGAAGGCATTAGAATATATAATCATAGAAGGGGTGACTCGACCTGACCAACTGGCAGTAACCACTGGTCAACCCTAATCTCCAAAGGCTTGTCTGAAAAGCGAAACTTTCAGATTTGCCTTACAATTTTAAGAAACAGATCACTATACAGGGAGAGGGACAGAGATTTCCAAATTTGGGGAGAGAGGAAGAAGAAAGCATGGTGTCTGGTTGTCTCTAGCTGGGCAAATTTGGAGCTTGGTAGAACAAGGCGGTGGTCATTTAAGGATAGCTTGTACGTCAGATGCCTGTCTACACCAGTGTGGCCTTACCGCAATTTTTCTGCATATATAACATTGGAAACAGATGTCTTTCTATATTGCTGTTTCACAGATATTTTCTGTGTACCGATAGATGGTGCTACAGTTGTCCTTTTTTGCAGTAGATTGATTGACTGATGTCGTTGTATAGCTAACATCCTGAATTACATACTGAATAACTGAATTACTTGTGACTCCTGAGGCAGGTGCTTTTTTGCAATGAAACACAAGGCTGCATTGAGTCTATTGAATTCTACAAACCATTTAGTGTAGCAAGATAGCTGTCAATTTAGACAAACTATTTTAGCTTTGTTGCATACTTGTCTTTTTAAATAAATTAGTTGCCCTTGAGTTGGAATTTGATTGGTCATCCCCCATTTTTGTTTTCCTTTGGGGCAGAGGCCTGCCAAAATTTTGCATGCTAAGATTTTAGAATACTGTCAGTTAAGCATGTAACTGTCACCTTTAGGCACACACATTTATGATTGCAATAGAGCTAGCGTAAGTGCTTAGATCTAAAGTTACATGCCTAACTACAGACTTATACTAGTATTCTATAAAGGGCAAATAAGCACTTCATTGCCATTATAGAATTACACTTAGCACACATACTATAGGTGCTTAACTTTAGGTGACGTGGAGAATTACTCCCATAGTGCACACTTTTTTTAAAGAGTGCATTATTTGCACATAGGGGTGAACTTTATATAAAGCACTGAAAAAAATTGTTGCAAAAAAGCGCTATTCTATAAGCCATGCTTTAAGTTAGGCATGGTTTCTAGCAATTTACATCCAGGAAATGTGCCTAAATTCAAGTGCAGCCATTTGCACCAACTGAAACGTGATGCAAATGTACGTACCTAAATTAGGCAAGTATCCCCCCTCATTCTATAACAGTGCATGTAAATATAAGAAATATCCCAGTTTTGCCCATGAGCCTCCCATTTTCATGCTCTCTTTTTCAACACATGCATAAAATTTAGGTGTGGCTCCCACACCTAAATGTATGCATGTATATTCCGATTAAATCTAATTAGTGCCAATAATTGCTTGTTAAAAAGTCAATTATTGGTTCTAATTAGCTCATTATTTATTTAAATTGTGTGCACAACTTAGGCACATGTTCAAATTTGAGCACACAATTTTTGGCAACTTTTACAGAATTAGGATGATAGTGTGCACTCTTATGATAGTACATGCATGCACAATCGAGAAAGAGTGAGCATTATGTCCACACAGTGAGTGCTATTAATGATATTCATTAAAAATAATAAAAAACAACATGTACATTTTGTAGCTGCCCATCCCTACTATTACTTCATCATACCTCTCAAGATCACATACCCTGAAGCATTAAGGGCATCTTTTACTAAACTACACTAGCATTTCCTGCATGGCGAATGAGAGGAATCCCATTCAATTCCTTTGGGCTTCCACTCATTTGCCACACCAAGATTTGATAGCGAGGTTTAGTAAAAGAGGCCCTAAATATTTCTTTGTTTACCAGAGCAAAAAAAAAACAAAAAGGCACACAACTGCTTACAAAACAGTAGATAAAAAACAACAAAGCAGTGGAATCAAATGCATTTATTTGGAATAATACCCGATGTGGCCACCATTTATTTGGAATAATAACCGACGAGGCCACACTGTAAGCTCAAAATGGGCCCATCATAAGAAAGTAAAACTTCAGCTGCCTTAGACATCAGCAGCATAAAAAACACATCCTGAGCTGTGTAATTCATTTCCTCTCTTCACTGTTCCATGTTGGAAAAAACAGCGTGAAAAGATTGAAAGGTCAAGTTATTTCAACCACTGAACTAAAGGTGTTGGAGAAATCTTTTAATGCTAGCCCTTCTAGAGATTCTGAAGGTTACAGTATTTTTGTTGAATGTTTCAATTGGTGCAGACATACTTCAAAACTGTGTCTATCTGTGTAATAGTGGCATTTTATCGCACTACCAAAGTTCAATGGCAAGAAGAGGAATGCCATTATTCAACAGGTTGAAATGTTGCCATTTTTCTAAATTACTAAGGGCCCCTTTTACAAAGCAGTGGTAAGCCTTACTGCTTGCTAAAAAGGAAGTACTGCCAGGCTACCACAGCAGCCCGGCAGCACTTCCCACTCCCAGCGTGCCATCATATCCGGCATTACAAAATATATTTATTTTTGTAGCGCTGGTGTATACCCGGTGGTAATCTGGCAGTGCCATGTGCTTTCTGGTTACTGCTGGTTTAGCACTGGAGCTCTTATCGCTGCCTCAATGGGTGGCAGTAAGGGCTCCTCCCAAAATGGCCACTTGGCATGTGCTTCACGTGTCACGTGGACATTTCTCAAAAGAAAAGAAAGACCTACCTTGTACCAGCTGCAGTAAAAAGGGGCCTTGGCGTGTGTCAAAAGCACATGCCAATGCCAGCACAGGCCCCCTTTTACCCCAGCTTGGTAAAAGAGGCGCTAAATATTAACTCCCAGGTCCTTTATGAATTAAATATTTAAAACTGTCATTAAGTCTTCTGAAATACTAACCCCCACAGGTACATAAATATTGACATACTGGGACAGACCAAAGGTCCATCAGGCCCAGCATCCTGTTTCCAACAGTGCCCAATCCAGGTCACAAATACCTGGCAAGATCCAAAAAAAGCACAAAACATTTTATGCTGCTTATCCCAGAAATAAGCAGTGGATTTTCCCCAAGTCCATTTTAATAATGGTCTATGGACTTTTCCTTTAGGAAGCCGTCCAAACCTTTTTTAAATCCCACTAAGCTAACCGCCTTTACCACATTCTCTGGCAATGAATTCCAGAGTTTAATTCCACGTTGAGTGAAGAAAAGTTTTCTTTGATTCATTTTAAATGTACTACTTTGTAGCTTAATTGCATGCCCCTAGTACTTGTATTTTTGGAAAGAGTAAACAGACGCTTCACGTCTACCTGTTCCACTCCACTCATTATTTTATAGACCTCTATCATATCTCCCCTCAGCCATCTTATCTCCAAGCTTCTAAGTCTACCATTCCACAAGTTTAAAAACAATTTCCTAGCTAATTCTTACCAATGAAGATCTTTCATTCTCTGGAACTGTTCTAACAGCACTTCTTCTGAAGTGAGTAGAACTCAGCCCTGCTATGCCCTACTTGTATATGTGTGTATGTGTTTACTGATGAAGTTGTTGTTACAGATCAGGTTAGGGTTGGAGTATAGATCTGTTATTTGGGTGTCATTAGTTAGCTTTAATTCTATTTAGACCAGCAATGCAAAGTATTGATGTTGCTTTATTTACTTTATACCTTTCTGTTTCTCCTATGTGTATTAAAACTTTCTTCTTCTTGTGGACTTGATGGTGGTTTTATTTGATTTGATTTTCTTGATGTGAAATTGCTTTCCATTTTCTGTATTGATTGTAATACAAGATAAAAATTGTAATTAAATAAATATATAAATAAAAAGTAGGGATGATAAAGGACATCTCTGTTGTGTACCTGTAGGGCTAAAACCCTTCATAAGACACTACACTTCAGCACTAGCCTGCAATATAAACCTGACTTTTTTCAGATCTGACCATTTTCAGACTTGATGCAGAAGCTTGGTACTGTGTGAAGACCTCAAGGTACATAAGGAGACATCCAGTCTGAGAAAGGCAAAACAAATTGGACAATAATATTTGTTGTTATATTGTTATCAATATGAATGTCATTACAGAAATTTTAATTCATCAAATTCCAGACCAACTGGCACTAAGAAAGGTATAAACACATGTTATCAGCTTAGCTGGCATGTGTGCTGTTATCTCCTTGAACCTTGGTAAACAGCCCTCAGCTGGGTCCAAGCCCTGCCACCCGATGAAGGCTCATTAATTTATGGCATTACTGTCTGAGACTTCCAGGCTGGGGAGTCCACCTGCTGCCTACGAGTCCTGTCTCATCATCATGTACCAGTGTTCCTGATGCTGATCTACCATCATGTCTGTGCTTCTTCCAGATCCAGTGTCCGTGAGTGATACCATCTGTCAGGTATGAACTGCTATCTCCTTAGTGCCTAAGAGTGCCTGGGGTTGTTAGGTATACTAATATTAGGATTAGGTGAGTGTGCGCTATCTTGGCTATCACGTAGACCCTTTACCACCATTTTGGGTTTCCATGATTCATTGTCTCTGACTACATTTATTATGATTTGCTGGCTATGGTACAATAAACAGCTTACTCTCAGTATAAAGTATAAAGTATAAGTGTGCATAATAATCTTTGACTGTGAATTAGGATCGAGGGTGAGAGATTGTTTTCCAGAGTGCTATAAGATAAATTATTTCTCTCACTCATTTGCCAATTCCCTTTTGGGTTTGGTAAAAATGTAGCATAGTCCTCTACATGCCACTGCAAAGATTAAAGGAACGTGACAATTCACTATTAATAAGGATTCTTGAAGAAGGGGACATGTACAATAATTAAGTTATCACCTATACCAAGCCAATCCAAATTTGTATATAAATACTTCCATTCAATACAGTCGAAAGCTTTATCCACATCAAGTGATAAAGCTACTACAGGGGAGGAGGTTCATTTGACTATGTAATAAAAGTTATGGAAAAATCTGAGATTATCACCTACATAGTGGTTCCGAATTAAGCCAATTTGATCTGAATGTATTAGGAAGTGCAATATATTATTTAAGTGATTAGCTAAACATTTTGTCAGAATTTATAATTCATGTTTAGTAGTGATATTGGACTATTTTTGAGTCTCTACCTGTTTTTGGAAGTATTACAATATGTGCTTCAAAAGTTAATATTTCTGATTCAGTTCAAAGAGGTTGGAAAGGCTTATAAATTACTCCAGTCACAAGAAGGGTGTCAAAAGAAAAGGTTCCATTAATCATCTCTCACTCAGTCTTTTGACTGAAATACTGGGTAAAAGGTATGGAGAGAAATTTTGAGCTTGTACTGGTAAAGTTAATGTTTAGGTTTGAATATATGTCAGAAGAGGGGAATACAATTTGATGGCTGATAGTGCACAAATGAATATGCAGCATAGGTTTTATGGTTCAGCAAATTAATAAGAACAAGTAGTAGGTGTGGGAGGGAGTGGAGGCCCTCCTTTTGTTTAATAAGCATTTTGTTCAAAATGAAGAGAAGAAGATCGAACAATAATAGCATGAATGACTGGCAGGTATTCGGTAGGAATACCTATCGTGCTTTCCCATATGTTGTCTTTTTTGCCAGAGTGCGTTGGGGTCACATGTATGGTGGGTAGGGGGGAGGATGTGCTGTGGGATAATATGGTATGGGAAACTGTTGATTGTGTAGCAATGGAATATGAGCTCAGGCATGTGTGAATTGACTTGTGTGGAGTAGTATCAGGAACATTGGTGTGACAGAACAGTGTGTTTTAAACCTGTAAAATTGCCTTTATTAAACCTTGACGTGTATTACTCTAGTTTGGCCAGCAGGTGGTGCATGATTATGTTAAAGCTGTTACAGAAAAATGCATGCCTCTTTTAGTCTCACTTAGTGAAGAAGTGAATCTACAGTACTGTGAGCAGTATACTTTTAAAACTTGTTGGCTGGGCTCCGATTGGCCTAGAGTTTGAAATCACCTAGCAGTTTGTTGCTGGCTGCTGCTTCAGTCTTAGCCTGGGAGAAATGAGAGACAGATCTCTTTGCTGAGATTTGGTGAATTATATGTCCTGATCTTCACAAGTACTGTTTAGACAATATGCAAATGTTTAGTTAGTGTTATAATTGATCCATATTTCAGTTACCTGTTATTGTTTGCTCCACTGTTCAATTTTTAAGACAATAAACAATATTTAGTTTATTGCTTCCATGTCTGGACTGATAAAGAAGCCTGGTGGTTTGGGTGTTGGGTCTGTGACTTGTTTCTGGGAACTGTGGGACCACTGGGAGTGTGGTTTCAGTAACCTAGAAATCACTGGGGATAATTTGAGAGCAGGAGACTTGCCCAGAGGTGGTTGTGACCCAATCGATGGGAGGAGGGTGCTAGTGTAGAGCACAAGTGGCAGGTGCAGGCGGACCTAAGATGTGCTGGGGATAGACCCTCTGGCCGCAGGGTAACCCCAGGTGGGTGACTAGACAGTTTGTGACAATTGGTAATCTTGATTTTAAACTCATTTCTCTAAACATTAATGGCCTAAACAATACCATACAATGTGCAAAAGTTCTTAATTATCTGCAACTCCAGGAAACACATCTAAATTATAAGGAATTACTAAAGTTATAACAGGGATAGGTGTTGGATACAATATTTTTCCCAGCAATGCATACAACTAATGGAATTACAATCTTAATAAGTTAAAATCAAGATATACAAATTATATCTCAATGATCAGATACAGAAGGGAAATGAGTACTAGTAACACTTCAATTTGAATGGGAGATCTACTGCATAACCTCTGTATACACCCCAGGTCAGTTCAATGCAAATTATTTTAAACACTCTACAGTTAATTCTGGGATATTAGAGAGGGAACCTATAATAATCAGTGATGACTTTAACCTATGATTAGACACAGTGATAGACAGTAATTCAACAGCAAGGGGTAATGATTTGAAAACAAATCTGACTTTTGATCATTCATGGAAGAAGCAGTTCTGATATACCTGTGGAGGCTACTTAATCTAACAGTGTGAGATTACACATGTGTTTTTGTCACCACATTCTACATTTTCTATAATTGATTTCTTGATAACAAAATTAGCAAAAATAACCATGGTGAATATAGAAGTATTTCAGATCATGTGGTTATAAATTGAAGATAATGGGTGGACTAATAGAGGAAACAATATCTCTGTAATGACACAACCTCTCTCTATTACAAGATGAGAGATTTAGAATGATGATTAAGAAATCCATTCAATAACTTTTTTTCTGTTCTTTACCTATAACCACAAAATGAGATGCACTCAAAATTACTGTACGTCCATCTTGTTTTGAAAATACTGGTTTTCCCCGCCCCTGGATTTAACTGTTTTGCAAGGATGTCCAAATCGCAACTTGGACTTCCCTTTCGAAAATGCCCCTCCATGTAACAGGTTCAGAAAATGAAATATAAATTCTTTTTTATATGTAGTGAAGAAGCCAGCAAGTCATTGTTCCAGTGAGATAGAAACTGAAACCAAACTTATACCTGGTTTTGGCCAAAGCCAAAACCAAAACCGAAAACTGAAGTTTGGTTGTGTGAATGTAAACCAATGAGGGCCACTGGGAATTGTCAGAGATTGCAGTGGGAAGCCCTCTGCTGAATCCACAGGAGATTATTACCCTCCTAGGCTGACAACTGGGAGAGCCATTTTAACATGGACTTCTCAACAAGTCTGGCATGTTTAGGTTCCCATGTCAGTGCATGTGTAGTTAAATGTCCTTTGGACAGGACCATTGTGAGAATATGTGTAAAAAATTCATGATTACCAGCTTTTTATGCTTACTCAAACTATGCAAAAGTAACAAAAGAAAATAGCATTGAGATGATTCCCATTTGGTATTTAATTATTAAATTATTTGATAAACATAATATAGCTTCTTACTAAAATAGGGTAAAGGAGTCCAGACACTGGTCTACACTGCAAACATTATACCAGCTTGTGCATATTCCAGAATAATAAAGCAAATTGATGTTACTCAATGTGAGGACTATATGTTCTGAAAAAATTACAATCAAGAGCAAAACATTTCTCAAATTATTTTCTAATATATAAATTTAATTTCATGACAGGGCCTTGGGGGGGGGGGGGATTTCCCTGGGCCTGGCCTCCAAGGGGTAGGGGTGGGCTTAACTAGCTTCTTTCTGTCTGCTTCTGGGTCTGTCTTTTCCTGCTCCTGCATGCTATCCAGGACCTGGATGATTGTGTTAACGCAATATTGTGTTAATGCAATCATTGGTTACCAACTACAGGCACGGACAGGAGTAGTGCAAGAGAGGAGAGAGTGAGGGAAGAAACAGAAAGGTGTAGGGGTGGTGGTGGCAGCAGCCAAAGTTTGGGGGAGCAGGGGTGCAGCAGCAGCCAGGTGGGGGGCTCGCGGATGCGGCGGTCCAGTCCTGCCCTCAGCCTGGCTGTGTCTCTCAGCAACCCTGTTTCATTGTAATATCATCTCCCTACTAACACTATAAACTTTCCAGTACTTGTGCTTGAAAACAATCACTGCAGGTTACTTTCTCAAAGAGTCTTGTTTCTGCACACCATAAGTTTGATTAAACTGCTGCATCTTTATCATATCCAAAAGAGACTGGAAATTCTTAAAATGACCCAAATAGTATCCAAGTCAGAATATATATAATAATTTAAATAATGAAAGACCATATTTTACATCCAAGCAAAATAGCTTCCTCACACATGAACCTCAGCTAATGAAAATTGAAAGTAAAAGCCACAGTGCTTGTACAATGGCTGACTGCATCATATTTGGAGTGACGCCTGATGGCATATCTCTACAGAGATGCTAATTCCTAAGGAGCTTATCATCCCAGATTTATAGACATGAATTCCTGCCAATCTTTTGTATCACTTTTGGAGCATTCTATTTACCATATAAACTACTGTGCAAGATATCTTACAATTCTTGTTGGTGTAGTTGTGTAGTCAGGGCAGAAGTGATTCAAAGTTGCTCCTGCCCATTACAGCTGTACTTTCAAAATGGCCCCTGTGATGTCTTGCAACAGTTTCACTACAGTGCCAGTAGAGGTCATGGCAGCCCTTTTGAGAGTAGAGCCAGTATGTACAGGCATGAATGGGGATCACTCCTGCCCTGACTACACCCTTGAACACCAAGGACTATAAAATAGTTCTGCGGGGGCACTTACAGGTAGACAGGGGGAAAGGCAACTACTGTTTGGAGGTGAGAGGGAGGGAGGGAGCAGGGGCGTAGCCAGACACCCAATTTTAGATGGGCCTGAGCCCAAGATGGGTGGGCAGAAGAACCCCACCCCATCCCACAGGTGATTTGGTCTCTCCTTCTCTCGCCTGCATGCCATATGGTCTTTCAAATATCCCCCCTCTCCTGCACACCTTTTAAATATCAGATTTTCACCATCAGTAAGCAGCAACTAATACACAGTACTCATGTTGGCCCCACATCCTTCCCACTGAAGCAGCTTCCTGTTACTGCATAGGCGGGAATAGGTCAGAGGGGAAGGCTTTGGGGCCGGTGTGAGCAGTATGTATCAGTCACTGCTTTCTGCAGGGGAAGATCTGCTATTTATCAGGTATGCAGGAGGGACAGTTGTTGAGAGTTTTCAGCTTGGGAGTCTCTGCCAGCCACATCATAGGTGTGCTGCTACTGGTGGGCCTGAGCTCAAAGTGGGTGGGCCTGAGCCCACCCAAGCCCACCCTTGGCTATGCCACTGGGAGGGAGGGAAGGAGACAAACCGGACAAAGCACAAATTTTCAGCTTCCACTGAAGCATTTTGGCCAAAATTGAAACAGGGCAGAAAACGGATTTTGGTTGAATTTTGGCAGCACAGCCAAAACTGAAACTGACATGGTGGTTGGGAGGCGGGCTGGGCAGACTTATACGGTCTGTGCCAGAGCCGGTGGTGGGAGGCAGGGCTGGTGGTTGGGAGGCGGGGATAGTGCTGGGCAGACTTATACGGTCTGTGCCCTGAAGAGAACAGGTACAAATCAAGGTAGGGTATACACAAAAAGTAGCACATATGACTTTATCTTGTGGGGCAGACTGGATGGACCATGCAGGTCTTTTCTGCCGTCATCTACTATGTTACTATGTGGTCAGCCTCTAATTTATAAATCATGAAATAATCTGGGGAATCATGGGAAGGTGTCAGTGATTTCCTTCTGTGTATTGCACACAGCTTGCATATTGAGAGAGTGGAAGGCCTTTCTGTTGTGGTAGGTAGGATCTATCTTTCTCTTGGTGGGAGGGGCTAAGAACCACATGGATGTAGACAATGACACTGAGGACAGAGGATAAACAGGCAACCTTATGGTTTATGGTTTATTCTGTTTGTTATACTGCCTATTCTAATTATATTTTATTTATTTATAACATTTGTATCCCACATTTTCCCACCTATTTGCAGGCTCAATTGGCTTACATAATTCTGCAAGTGGTGATTACCAGTTATGGAAAGGAGAAATACATAGTTGGGGCAAAGGGACAGATTAGGTTAGGTTACAAGAGGAAAGTTCGTCCTATGATAAGAGCTAAAGGTAATAGGTTAAACTTCAATCATGGCAAAAAATAGCTTGAACAATTAGGATCATTAAACTGGAAAACAAGATAATTAGCAAAACAGTTGAGATATAGAGAATACATGTTGTATAATTGCATTTTGTTAATTTGAATTTATGAGGAGTTGTTATTGTATGCTTTCTTAAATAAATAAGTTTTCAATAGTTTACGGATGACAGAACCAATGCGAGTACTGAGAGGCTTTGTTTTGTTTCAACAGATCTGGTGCTACACTTATCCCTTGACAAAACTTGAAAACTACTACTACTACTATTTAGCATTTCTATAGCGCTACAAGGCATACGCAGTGCTGCACAAACATAGAAGAAAGACAGTCCCTGCTCAAAGAGCTTACAATCTAATAGACAAAAAATAAATAAAGTAAGCAAATCAAATCAATTAATGTGAACGGGAAGGAAGAGAGGAGGGTAGGTGGAGGCGAGTGGTTACAAGTGGTTACGAGTCAAAAGCAATGTTAAAGAGGTGGGCTTTCAGTCTAGATTTAAAGGTGGCCAAGGATGGGGCACGACGTAGGGGCTCAGGAAGTTTATTCCAGGCGTAGGGTGCAGCGAGACAGAAGGCGCGACGTCTGGAGTTGGCAGTAGTGGAGAAGGGAACAGATAAGAAGGATTTATCCATGGAGCGGAGTGCATGGGAAGGGGTGTAGGGAAGGACGAGTGTGGAGAGATACTGGGGAGCAGCAGAGTGAGTACATTTATAGGTTAGTAGAAGAAGTTTGAACAGGATGCGAAAACGGATAGGGAGCCAGTGAAGGGTCTTGAGGAGAGGGGTAGTATGAGTAAAGCGACCCTGGCGGAAGATGAGATGGGCAGCAGAGTTTTGAACCGACTGGAGAGGGGAGAGGTGACTAAGTGGGAGGCCAGCAAGAAGCAGATTGCAGTAGTCTAAACGAGAGGTGACAAGGGTGTGGATGAGGGTTTTGGTAGAGTGCTCGGAAAGAAAGGGGCGGATTTTACGGATGTTGTAAAGAAAGAAACGACAGGTCTTGGCAATCTGCTGGATATGAGCAGAGAAGGAGAGAGAAGAGTCAAAGATGACCCCAAGGTTTTGAGCTGAGGAGACAGGGAGAATGAGAGAGCCATCAACAGAAACAGAAAATGGGGGGAGCGGGGAGGTGGGTTTGGGGGAGGAAATGAGAAGCTCGGTTTTGGTCATATTTAATTTCAGGTGGCATTGAGACATCCAGACAGCAATGTCAGACAAGCACACTGAAACTTTGGTTTGGATGCAAGGTGAGATATCAGGGGTAGAAAGGTAGATTTGGGAGTCATCAGCATAGAGATGGTAGGAAAAGCCATGGGATGAGATTAATGAACCAAGGGAAGAAGTGTAGATAGAAAAGAGGAGGGGACCAAGAACAGAACCCTGAGGTACGCCGACAGGCAGAGGGATAGAAGTAGAAGAGGATCCACCAGAGTGAACACTAAAGGTGCGGAGGGAGAGGTAGGAAGAGAACCAGGAAAGGACAGAGCCCTGGAATCCAAGTGAGGACAGGGTATCGAAAAGTATGCTGTGATCGACAGTGTCAAAAGCAGCGGAAAGATCAAGAAGGCACCTGTCGGGGTCCACATGCACACCGGAACACACAGATAAGTGATTCTGAGCCTACCATCGTTAGCACTGAGTTGTTTAAAAGACATGTAGAGTGTGCGAGGGCGATGCAATAAGTGGATTAAGCGATACAGCAGCACTACTAAAAATAAAAAAAAGATAAAGATATAAATTTAAAAATGTTCCATTTGCACACTGAGGAAGGCAGGGGTTTTTTTTGTCTATGATTAAAATCATCACCTGCAGGGGTTCACCTTATTGGTGAGTGAAATAACACAATAGACCCCAGTGACTATATGATACTTTCCCCTTAAAACCAGAATATATGACAGTTGTCCACTCCTGTATTACACAAGTTGAGTTTGTAGTAGATAAGTGCCTTACTAGTGTGGCAGCATTCTAATTATACAGCAAGGCTGTGTGTTGTCTTTCCTACAGAGTCCGGGGAAATGCAATGTAATCAATGGTGTGTGTGAGATGAACCGTGAAAAACTGTGTAATGCACTGGAAAATGGCTGACTGGCTAAGGCATTTGGTGGCTGCCAAAATAGTTTGGAAACTATTAGTGGCAAGAAAGATGAGTGCAGAGGTGCCCTTAAGGTAGATGGGCACGGTTTGTCCATTGTGAGTGGTGGTTCCAAGGAGGGACTCCAACTGTTGGCAGAGATGGTGAATGACTTCCTTGCCAAAGCAGAAGCACCCTGTGTCCTGTGCCTATATAATCCTATGATAAGGATGTAGTCTATTAATTTTCCTCTCTTCCTGTTGTGCCTCATACAGGATGACTTTCAACAGCCCAGATGTTCTGGCAGCTCATGGTCAACAACTCCCACCACCAAAACCAGAGTGCTCCCCTCTACCAACACCCAGAATGTGACTCAGTGAAGCAGCATGGATATTTCAGACAATAGGTCATAACTCACAGCCACCACCTTATTTGCATACACATGCAGGCACAGGTATAGACTGCATCTAAGACTAGGGAGTGAGAGGCAGCAGGACACACACAGACAGAAATGTTCTTGGTTGGGGCAGGATGTGTTGGCAAGTGTACGCTACGGGCGTCTTGGAATTTTGTTTTAATTTTTGGACACGTGCCAAGTGGCATCTAACATGCATAGGTCTTTACCACGTAGATTCCTTACCACTAGGTCTACGGCTGGCGGTAAGGTCAGAAACCCAAAATGGATGCACGACAATTTTGATTTTGCCACACGTCCATTTTCAGCAAAACATTTAAAAAGTCATTTTGGTATGTGTGCTGAAAAATATTTCTGCACGCGCCCAAAACCCACACCTACACTATTGCAAGCCACTTTTTACCACGGCTTAATAAAAGAAGCCCTTAGAAGAAACATAGAAACACACACAAAAAAAATGTAGGCAGATAAAGACCATATGGCCTATCTAGTCTGCTCATCCATGCCATCTATTAACCTCCCTCAGAGATCCTATGTACTTGTCCAAGCTTTCTTTAATTCAATATTTTTCATCTTGACAATTCCTGAGCGAGTCCTGAAGTATGCCGTTTTAAGCAGCAGCAAACGTGTACTAGCACTTACTGCAGCTTAGTAAAAGGATCCCTTGGTTATTTATCTGGAACAGCCAGCAGAATCACTGCCAGAATTGATGTGTATGATTGAGCAGTTGTTCTCACTGTCAGGATATATGATTGGGAAAAATCTGTCATCATGCCATTGAAATGTTCTTTGTAGCAGAAGCAAAGTATAATACAGAAATCTGAAATGATTAAATATTTGGGGACAACTTTTATTTTCCAGATTTGGCGTGAATGCTTAAATGCAGTTGGGAGAAGATCCTTAAGCGTGTATTGGAAATTACAACCCATGTGATACCCTTATCTCTATCATGGTGGGGAAGATTATAAATGATAAAAATATCAATTATCCCAATACTGTGTCCTTTTCTTTCTATAAAACGTTGATGTTAAACTCTCTAGGTTTCTTTGGAGGAGTGAAACCCTGTGTATTGCTATTAGAATATTGAAACACCCAGAGTCAGGGAGGTAGGGGGAATTTCCCCATTTTAGAAACTAACATCAAGCCTTCATTCTGAAACATATTATGTGGTTCATGGCAGAGGAGGTGCCAAAACCCAAAGTTGAGTTAACTAGAGAGGGCATTATAGCACCCTATTTTTGTGCTTACTGTTTAGGGATGCATGCTGTAAAATATGGAGAAATCACCCAGTAATGCACTCCTTATTAGGAGCTTTGAGGGAATTAGAAACATTAATGTCTGTTAACTAAGAAAATACACTCTTAGTCCTCCTATGGTGGAACCAGTCTTTTCAGATCCAAATTCAATAGTGTTCTGGAGTGTATGGGCAGAAAAATGAATATGAATGACTGAACATTTATGCAAGGATAGGAAGCAAAGACCATTTTCAGAATTACAAGTGTATTTGTCTTTCCAAATTCATGCTTTCTGCAATGATCTTGATTTAATGGATTATTCAAGTCTAATAATTATAATTTTAAGGCATGGGGCAGAAGCCAGATATTCGGGAATAAACATTTAAGCTGTGTTGTGAGGCAAAGGCAATGGCAAATTTACTCCAGGAACTTCAGGGAACAATTAAACACAAATGAGTAGGTATTAAGTCTGTCTGGGAAAAAGATGTTGGCTGGAATTTAGTTGAGCTCTCCTGGAATAGCAATTTTTTTCTTCTTTTTTTGCCCACAGGCCTTTCTGGACTTCAGTTAAACTTTTTAAAATTGGGAGAATAGATAGCAACCAGTGCTGATTTTGTGATCAGGACATTGGATCGTTGATACATAATGATTTATGAGTGCCGTAGGCTAATACATTTTTGGAAAGCAATCTGGTAACATATTCAAATTATAATAAATATATCAGAGCCCATATCTAAGGACATTGTTGTATGGTATGCCATGTTCTAGATACTCAGAAGAGACTTATTGACTTATTACTCACATTGCCACTGAAAATTATATTTACTAACTGAACATTGTATAACAGTTGGTAGAATTTAGTATGCTTGTCAAGAATACTCAAAATTGTCAATGTGGAAAAATGCAAACACTTTCTCATCTTATGTAAGCTCTGGTAATCAGTAAATAATTTCATCACACATGTGCAGTATGTAACATGGTAATATCCTGCTGTTCCTCTGCCTGAATGGTGCTTAGAAAAATGATTGTGAAGTTTGGGTATTGTTTTTTGTATTATTAATTTGACATGTATGTTTTTGTTGAAGAAAGAAAGAAAGAAAGGTAGTTTCAAGTTTCTTTATTATTTGCTATACCACCTATCAGAAGTGGTCTGAACAGTTTACACATATATACAATTAAAACAATAGCACTGAAAAGAATTCCAATAACAACAGCACTACAAAAACATCTCTGACTGGTGCCAGAGCTAATCAACAGTGACTGAGAATCTGCAGTTTCTGCTGTTATCTTCAGACATACTACTACTATTACTACTACTACTACTACTTATCATTTCTATAGCGCTACTAGACGTACACAGCGCTGTACACTTGAACATGAAGAGACAGTCCCTGCTCAACAGAGCTTACAATCTAATTAGGACAGACAAACAGGACAAACAAGAGATAAGGGAATATTAAAGTGAAGATGATAAAATAAGGGTTCTGAACAAGTGAATAAGGGTTAGGAGTTGAAAGCAGCATCAAAAGGTGGGCTTTTAGCTTAGATTTGAAGATGGCCAGAGATGGAGCTTGACGTACCGGCTCAGGAAGTCTGTTCCAGGCATATGGTGCAGCAAGATAAAAGGAACGGAGTCTGGAGTTAGCGGTGGAGGAGAAGGGTGCAGATAAGAGAGAGTTACCCAGTGAACGGAGTTCCCGGGTAGGCGTGTAGGGGAGATGAGAGTGGACATCAACATCTTGTTATGGTGTGGGAGCACGCTCCTCTCACTGCTCTTCTCTGTCAACCTGGCTCCGACCATTGTCTGTTATGCAAGATGCCATGGGGCATTTAAACCATGGTGCCTATACCACTCGGTGCACCGCCTAAGGCGCACACCTTAGTGCGTACCTTTGCGCAGCATCTGAAGCAGTACATGACTCTGCGATATTGTTTCATGCTGTTTTTTTTAACAGACTTACAATGGCTTCCTATAGGGATTGGGTTTCCTGGATTATGATTTGGTTACTTTTATCAGGGAGATATGGGATTACTAGTTGTAGAGCCGACTCTATTTTTTATGATTATGGCAGACCTAAGCAGTTTATTACTAATTATAGGTATTTGATTGATTGTTCTAGCTATTTATCACATAATATAGAAACTCAAATAGGTAATTGTCCAAGGTATCGTAACAGAGGACCTACCTATAATAGACACAGAATTTTAACTAATTTAAAGCAAGATTCAAAACAAATTCAGACATTATCCTATTTACCTATTCCTTGTGCTTATATTAACATCAGATCTGTAGGAAATAAACCACATATTATTAAGGATCTCATTACTGAAAAGCAATTAGGTTGTATCATGTTAACTGAGACGTGGCTTACTACAATAGAGGATCCTTTAATTAAGGAAATTAGTCCACCAGGATATAAAATCAAGGTCACTTGTAGCGAAGGGAAGGGAAGAGAGGAGGGGCTACAGCCTTAATTTATAAAGATTCTTTTGAAGTCAATTTTCTCTCTCTCTCTCTCTCTCTCTCTCTCTCTCTCTTAGCAATTGAGGGATAGCTCTCTTATAAGTTCTCTCACTTGTATATTATGTTATATTTCCCCAGGAAAATGGACTAAAGTGCAGGATGTATTTAATAATTTTATTTTTCTGAATTCTTTACACTCTAAATTTAACTTACTAACAGGAGATACTAACTTGCATTTGGAAGAAGCTGAGACTCAACCAAGAAATCTTTCATTTTCCTTTGGATTTTGTTACAATCTGGCAAGAGCTTAGTAAAGAAATTTTGGATAACACAGGTCCATTGAAAACTAAGTAAAATTGGATGGTTTGACTCTGAATTACTTGAACAGAAGCAGAAATGTAGAATGTTAGAAAGACGCTGGCAAAAACAACCTTCTAGTGAGAATAAGCAGAATTGTCATCTGTCTAACAAAGAATATAAGATATTATTGAAATCTAAGAAAAAAAGTTTTTATTCCAAAGGTTTGCAGTAATATCTTCGACACTAAGATGTTTTTCAAAATAATTTCTGATCTTACTAACACTGAATCCTTCACATCATCTTCTACTGTTAATAAACCTTCAGCGTCACAGTTATTAACTTATTTGAGTGATAAGATCACTACCATTAGAAATCTTTTTTATTGCGGGGGGTTTGGATCAATATTTTTCAAAATCTATTACTATTTTGGTACCAGTAGATAGATTATGGCAAACCTTTCCAATTGCATATTGGAATTTTGTTATGTTGATTAAAAATATGCCTCCTCATACTGCATCTTAGATCAATGCCTTCCTTATATTATGAAGACTGTATCCAAAAATGTTTAAAGTGTGGTTGCTAGATTGGCTGCAATCTTCTTTAGATGCCGGATCATTCCCTACTTCTTTGGGAAAGATTATTATTAGCCCCCTCATTAGTTGCCTCTATCCCTCTATTTTGTATACTAATGGAGGGAGTTGTGGCTTCCCAGTTTGCTGATTATCTGGACCAACATGATGATCTTCATTTTTCTCAATCAGGATTTAGATCAAATTTTAGTACCAAGGCTGTTATTGGTTCACTTGACAGCATTAGAAAATTGTTACATAAGTACATAAGTAGTGCCATACTGGGAAAGACCAAAGGTCCATCTAGCCCAGCATCCTGTCACCGACAGTGGCCAATCCAGGTCAAGGGCACCTGGCACGCTCTCCAAACGTAAAAACATTCCAGACAAGTTATACCAAAGGCAAAGGAAACCTTGGTACTTCAATTGGATCATTCCAGTGCATTTGATTTGGTTGATCATGCTATTCTTCTTCCAATACTGGACAATATAGGCATAACTGAAAATGTTCATAAATGTTTTTCAGGTTTTCTGAAAGATCGCTCTAGAGTTAGATTGGAGGGTAATTTTTCAGAGGAGTGGAGCAATCCAAGTGGGGTTCCACAGGGCTTTTCACTTTCCCCTAGAAGTTGGGTGCTTACTTTTATAGCTATGCAGATGATATAACAATCATGATCCTCATTATGTCTAAAGTTTCACTTCATTCCAACTTACATTGTGATATCCTCAATAGCTTGGAAAAACTGAATTCTGAAAAAAAACAAACCCACAGTTTTTACTGATCAGTCATTCTAGACACGAAACAGAAACTAGTATGCAGCTAAATCAAACATTATATCAATTTCCCCTTGTATAAAAGTACTGGGAATTTTTTTGGATAATAGGTTATCCTTTGACAACCAGATTAATAAACTCATTCAAATATATTTTGATATGATGCACAATTTTCAACCTGTAAGAAAGTACTTTAATCAGGATACTTTTTGTTTAGTAGTAAAGTCCTTGATTATTAGTTAATTGGATTACTGCAACATAATCTATCTAGGAGCTTCTAAGCAGATGTTGAAAAGTTGCATGTAATCCAAAATGTAGTTTTATGTTGGATTATTTTTCACTAAAATAATTTGATAGAGTTTTTAACCTATATATAAAACTTCACTGGCTTCCCATGAATGCCAGGGTATTGTTTAAAAATTTTCTGCATTATTATCAAAGTACTACATGGCCTTGCTCCCCACTATTTGCTGGATCATTTTGTGTTCCAACAAAACTTGAGAATTACTAGAACAGTGGTATTTTTTTCCATTCCTTCTTTAAGGAATTTAAGGAGATAGAGTATTTGATACTCTTTTCATTTCAGGCAGCTCATTTGGGGCCCTGTTTACTAAGCCATGGTAGCAGTTTTACCGTGCGCTAAAAATTAGTTTATGCTAATGATAGACACCCATAGGAATATATGGGAGTCTCTAGCATTAGTGCATGCAAAAGTTTAGTGTTCAAACATATTCAGGGTTTGTTACTTATGTTAGGAATTATAATCAATTTTGTAAGCTTGTAAAAATCTATTTATTTAGGAAATTTGTTTTAGATGGTAAGAAACAGTAAGTGCTTTTTTCATATATAAAATTATTTTCTATTCCCTGGAAATGTCCAGCCTCTTAGCATGCTCCGCACTGAACCAAAAGGTATATGGAGTAATATAAATACCAGTGTTAATGTTAATACAGAAACTTATTTTGTACCTAGGGCAATTGAGGTTAAGTGACTTGGCCAGAGTCACAGTGAGCTGCAGTGGGAATTTAACTCAGTTCACCTGGTTAGTGCAGTGGGTTGAGATTCTGAGGAACTGACCTAATTCCCACTGCAGCTCCTTGTGACTCTGGGCAAGCCACTTAGGGCTTCTTTTACAAAGCCGTGCTTCTGATTCTTGGTGCGGCAAATGAGAGGAAGCCCATTCAATTCCTATGGGCTTCCTCTCAATTGGGTTGAGATTCTGGGGAACTGGCTCAATTCACACTGCAACTCTTTGTGACTGGGCAAGTCACTTACAGCTTATTTTACAAAGCTGCTCTACTGCAAATGAGAGGAAGCCCATTCATGTTCTATGGGCTTCTTCTCATTTGCCGCACGGTAATCGCTAGTTTGTAAAAGAAGCCCTTAAATCTCCATTGCTCCAGATACAACCCCCCCCCCCCCCCCCACACACACACACACACACTCACAACAGATTGTGAACCTACTAGGGACAGAGAAAGGACCTGCATACTACGTATTCAGTGTTCCATATGTCTAATAGAAATGATTACTTAGTTGTAGAGGTGCTAGTGGGGGAAAGCCTTGAGCTGACTCTTCGGAGATGGTTGCATTGAATGAGGTTTGCCTGGGGTGTCAGTTACCTTTGGGCCAGCCCTGAATGCCATAGGACAGGAATTATAAATGAATGTGAAGGTAAGATGACCATAGAATAAAGGTGGTCATGGCTGACTGAGCTTTGCATGGAAAATATTTTCACTTTTTTTTTCTTTTGTGTGAGTGGTTCATTTTTGATGGAGTGGGCTAATATTATTTTTGTTTGTTTCAGAAATGAATCCATATGAAACTTCATTATGTGTAATTATTTTTAACACATATAAATTAACTTTAAGCACATTAATATAAAGGTTCTATCTGCATAAAATTGATTTAGAGAATTCTTTTTGCACACAACATTTTCTGAAGTGAACCACCGAATGCAAGACTCTAGTAAATATTGCATGTTAAGGATGACATTTTAGATGCGTATTTGCTTATACCTGTGTAAATAGTGGAGTTTACACATGCAAATGCTATAAACATATAAATACCAATTTTCCAGTGCCACTATTTATATGTGTAGATGCTATGGGACACATATGGTTCAATATTTAAGAGGACTTATCTAGTTATAAGCTGGCACTGAATATTCAGGTTCATTAAACACTGTGGCTAATGTTTAAAAGAAATACTGTCTACAGTATTTAAATATCAGTCCGATAGATGTTAAAGGAACATTTACTGGGCATGGTTTGGGTGGTCCAAGAAAATATCCATGTGTTTCTCATATTACAATGGAAAGGCACGTATATTTCACAAACTTTATCTTTGGCATCTGCACGTGCTCTGAGGCACCCCTAAATGTAATCTACCATCTTGTTTTGACCTGTTTATTAGGTCTCTACCAGTGCTTGAGAGGGCAATTATATTTACCTGAGTGGTGTCTAGCACTACTTGAAAAATTTCAGTTATTTTGCCTGGTTCTTTAGTTTACTTCTTTAGTAGATGCAGTCTTATGAAAGCTGGCATGTACACATCAAAGTGTCAGCAATACACGTGTACTGTAGGTTGCCAGATTGGCATATACACATATGGTTTGTAGGAATGGGCTGACAGACATAGAGAAGCAACTGCTTGCCCTGGGATTTGTAGCATAAAATCTTGCCACAGTATGGGTTTCTGCCAGGTACTTGTGACCTGGTTTTGATGACGGTTAATGCCCCCCCCCCCCCCCCCCCAAACATCATATGGCCATTTATTTTTTCAGTCTTTTTACCCACTGCGGTAAAAGGGGCCCTGGAGCATGGAAAAAACAGCTGTTGCCACTAGCACAGGGCCCTTTTTACAACAGCTTAGTAAAAGGGCCTCTATATTAGCTGGGCATAAATAAGATTTAAACAGAAAAATCTTCAGTTTTCCCAAAAAGAAGACAAAAATATCTATTCAATGTATTCTAATTTTCTAACTCAAAATCCTGTTTTATTGATGGCTAAAAATACGTAAGTACTTTTAATGCCTTTTTACAGCAATTACCTATTACTTAATTTGAACAAATTATTGTGAAAGTATAGAAAATTCAAATGGAAAGCTTAAAATGCAATTTAATGACTTTTTTGTTAACAAGGACATCTACATTTTAGATTTGCTTTTTTTAAAAAAAAAAAGCAAAAGCAAGAGATAATCTTCAGATCTTCTGACTAGTCTCCGGGTCAATCCCAGGTACATCAGGATATACAATAGAATATCATATAATAGAATACAATTTTTAAATTTAATTCACACTTTTCTCAATAAAGGTCCAAGATGAGCATATATTTCCGTTATTTATTTTTATGTCTGTTATTAGACAGAACACAGATGAACACTCTGCGTGAGTTTTTAAATTGTGCATTTTAGTTATGCTATTAGTGCCCCATTATGCGACCACTATTCATCGGTCTTTTCTTTATCGTTTAGATATCTGGACTTGAACCAAACCTGAGTGGTATAGTTAAACAGGAAATATCCTTTTTTCAACTATATATTTAATTACATCTTGGGTGCACATCAAATATTTACTTTTGTACACACTGGTTCACTCTTGGATACAAATTTTGTCACTCACTTATTATTTTTATATTTATTATTACTGGATTATATTGGCTTCACTTTTTTTCTAGTCATGTATTACATATTTGTTACTTGCTAGGTTCTTTAAAAACTTAGTACGAACAGCATACATCACAATACGTTAGCATGCATTTTAATATACTTGATCCTTTTAATATATATGATCTCATTTAAATATATGATGTGTTTCATCACGTTGTACTCTGACCGTTTATTTTTTGGTGCTTTTCTCACTGACTTGAGTTTTGCTGAGCAAACACTAGCATCACTGCGTTAGAGCACTTTTGATTAAAGGTATGTTTCCTTATCGCTGTTCGTAATCTAGATTTTTTTTGTACCCACTACAGTCATCTAATGCAGGAGACAACCCATCCACTTCATATGATGTGAATGGACATTCTCCATGAGTAATCTCACTTATGTTTTATAGCGCTTCACCACTTTGTGACCACTGTTTGTCAGTTTTATTAAGATACATAAACCTATACTTAGCCTTAGTGACACAGTCGTTTAAAATAACACTTTCATCTTATGATCATTCGTTTTTATCAGTATTTTCCCTTATACTTTCTCCAGCGTCTACCTACCTCAAAACAACTTAAATATTGTCATAATAACCTCAGAAATGGAAAATATCGATACTAACCCTTACCCCAATCAACTCATTCTCATAGACTATTATAAACATAGTCCATGCCACTTCTGATCAGTTTTATTAAGTACCATACTTCAATGAAACCAAAACTCTGTAACCGTCTCTCATAATATGTAAGCCACTTTGGACCTACCAATGGGTGGGGAACTGTGAGATACAAATGCAATAAATAAATAAATAAATAAATAAATACATACATACTCTGCTATTATTGTCTCTTAGTTTGGATGACAGATGTAATGCATCCTTGATATAATAAACTCATATTTATGTTCTGTGGTCTATTCCTCAGCACATATATACTATTCACACACTGCATTACTTCACCATTTAGCGCACACTTTTGATATTGATATTTTTGTCATCTAATACATTTACATATCTGATTTTTAGCCATACATATACCTGCAGTTTTCGTGTAAATCAGAGAATTACACAGAGTATATTACCATTCAATTAAATTCCTATACTAAGATCTCATGTTCTGTCTAGTACTCAGAACCCCCTGTTACAACCTCCATTTCACAAGCTGTGAAGTTCACTGATTAACATCTATAGTGGTATACAATATACTAAGTTTCTTAATTACATTCTTCACCTGCATACTGCAAATATCAAATGAATTTTCTCGATACACACTACATATATGGGCTGCATGATTCACATTGTGTTTTTAAAACCCTTATTTATTACACATATTGTCCGACACACTTTCACTACACATGGCATTTTACAGTGCATGGTTCACAAAGTTCTCCATGTAACCTAGGCAGATAAGATAATGAGTTTAGATACATTACACTGACATATATCTCTGTAGTTTACAGTCACCTTTGTGCACTCCCCCCCCCCCCCATTCGTCCTTCTGTCTTCAGTTTCCTCCTTGATATTATTATTATTATTATTATTATATTCAGTTATCTTATTTTATTTTATATTATACACATGTTTTATTTTGATACCGAATGCATTTTATGATGATGTGTTAGCTAATTATACATTAGGTTCCATGCCTATTTATGTTCTAGACCCCTAAGGAAGGCTTTTCTAGCTGAAACATAGCATGTGTTGGGTCACTTGGGTTGCCTCCTTTTCAATATTGTGGATCACTCAGTTTGGCAAATAAACTTTTTAGTAGCTCTACTTCTAGTTTGCCTGGTTTGTCGGAACCATCCTTCCCTTCTATCCCCTGTTCCATGTGTGTCTATTTAAGAACATAAGAATAGCTATACTGGGTCAGACCAATGGTACATCTAGCCCAGTATCCTGCTTCCTAAAGTGGCCAATCCAGGTCACAAATACCTGGCATAAACCCAAATAGCAGCAACATTCCATGCTACCAATCCCAGGGCAAGCAGTGGCTATATCTATCTCAATAACAGACTAAGGACTTTTTCTCCAGAAACATGTCCAAACCTTTTTTTAAACCCAAATATGCTAACTGCTGTTATCACATCCTCCGACAATGAGTTCCAGAGCTTAACTATTCTTTGAATTAAAAAATATTTGTTTTAAAAGTATTTGTATTGTAGCATGCTCCCTGCTAGCTAGGAAAAGCACTATTAAACTCTCTCAGGAATACTCTATTTTCTCACTGCTATTACTCCTCTTCTTTCAACAGATAAAGAGGAGGAAGAAGAGGGCTGTTGTCCTTGTCCTTGTCCTTGTTCCTTGTTCCTGGTTCCTGGTTCCTGGTCCCGGTCCCACTCCCGGTCCCACTCCCAAGGAAAGAGCTTATAGGGAACTTGTCCACCACTCTAAAATCCTTCTTTTCAGTTACACAGTCTACCTTAGCATTCCCCTTTTCTTTTAGGGTAAGTAGATCTTAGTCAAGCTTCTTAACTCCTTTTCTCTACAGGGATAATTAGACAGTTGCTTTGTTAGTTATTCCTTTCCTTTCGTTCTTGCAGAAGGAAGAACAACAGCCTCAATGTTCTATAAAAGAAAAGTAAATCTGTATGCAAATTAGTTCCAAATGTGTCAATGACTTATGTCTTTCTCGTTCTCTCCTCCCTAGTTCAGTTCCAATTTATGACAGCTTATTCCAAGCAGTATTAGCAAAGTCTTTCAGCAGTTCATCAAAGAAAACTCTTCTTATAGTTTATGTTTCTCTTCAACAGAGTCACGAATTTCAAGGAGCCAACACAAAATACTTTAACAAAAAAAACCTCCCCTTCCCCTTTAGAATTTAGCCCTCTTTCTCAGTAAGCCAAGGGCTCAACAACTGACAGATCCAGTCCTTTTTCACACCACAGAAGGCTTAGACTGCAATGTGACCCACCCCATTTCTGCCAGTAACAGGGATTTCACTTAAGGAAGGAAAAATAAAGGTGTCCTGTTTCTTCATAGGTTAATCATTCACTGCTTGTTTAAAGAGGCTGTCAATTGCTACTTTTCTTCAGATGTTAAAGGTACTGAACCTCCATCTCTTCCCTGGGATCTCTAGGCTCAGACATCTCTTCATCATACGTTCTGGTTTCCTCAGGGAATAATCCTCTACCTCCATGGGATCCGCTAAGTCTCACTTGAAAATGTTATACCTTCTAGCTCCTCCCTTCGGAACCTCTCCAGTAATCAACATCCTCCCTTAGCTTATTTGCATCCCCGTGCCTCCTACTGGGAAAGTCCTTCATTACAATAAATTTATCCGTTTTGTTTTCCTGCCTTGAAATAAAAGGGAAAACTGGTGGAGCTATGGAGATTTCTTATTTAATTCCAGGTTCCCTCTTACACTGTGTTTCAATGAGTGTCCCCTGGTCTTTGTACTTTTTGAAACTGTAAAAAATCAATTCAATTTTACCTACTCATGATTTTATAGACCTCAATCATATCCCCCCTCCCAGCCATCTCTTTTCCAAACTGAAGAGCCCTAACATCTTTAGCTTTTCCTCATATGGGAGGAGTTCCATCCCCTTTATCATTTTGGTCACTCTTCCTTGAACATTTCTAATTCCGCTATATCTTTTTTGAGATACAGTGACCAGAATTGAATGAAATACTCAAAGTGAGGTCTCACCATGGTGTGATATAGAGACATTTTAATATTCTTGGTCGTAGTTTGCATCCCTTCCTAATAAGTCCTAGCATCCTGTTTGCTTTTTTGGCTGCTGCTGCACACTGAACAGAAGATTTCAGTGTATTGCCTACAATGAGACTTAGATCTTTTCTTGAGAGCTGAATCCTAAGGTGGAGCCTAGCATCAGGGGACTATGATTCAGATTATTATTCTTTACATTTCTCTACGTCTTTGAAGTGTGCTGAGACCCCCTTTTACACAGGATGCCTGTGTTTTTGGAAAGAAATGGCTGTGCAGGAAGTGAACCACTTGCCATACAGCCTTTTCAGGGGGGAGCACTTACCACCAGCCATTGAGATGGTGGTAAGGGATCCTATGGGTGGTAACTGGAAATGGCAAGAACTGGGGGTGGGAACTTCAGCCAGGCTGCTGCGGTAGACCAGCGGTAGTATCTGTTTGGCGCACACTTAGTAAAAAGGCCCCTTACAGGCTCATTTTTGAAAGAGAAGGACGCCCATCTTTCAACACAAATCGGAAGATGGGTGTCCTTCTCACAGGGTCATCCAAATCGGTATAATCAAAAGCCGATTTTGGGTGTCCCCAACTGCTTTCCGTCGCAGGAATGGCCAAAGTTCAAGGGGGCATATTGGAGGTGTAGCGAAGGCGGGACTTGGGCGTGCCTAACATGTGGACGTCCTTGACCCATAATGGAAAAAAAGGGCATCCCTGACGAGCACTTGGACGACTTTACCTAGTCGTGTTTTTCTTATGACCAAGCCACAAAAAGGTGGCTGAACTAACCCCCTCTCACCCTCAAAAAATATCTTTAAAAATATTTTTTGCCAGCCTCAGATGTCATATTCAAGTCCATGACAGCAGTATGCAGGTCCATGGAGAAGATTTAGTGGGTGCAGTGCACTTCAGGCAGGTGGACCCAGGCCCATCCCCCTCCCTACATGTTATGTTTGTGGAGGAAACAGCGAGCCCTCCAAAACCCACCAGAAACCCACTGTACCCACATCTAGGTGCCCTCCTTCACCCATAAGGGCTATGGTAGTGGTGTACAGTTGTGCGTAGTGGTTTCTATGGGAGGGGGGTTGGGGGCCTCAGCAGACAAGGTAAGGGAGCTATGTTCCTCGGAGCATTTTATGAAGTCTACTGCAGTGCCCCCTAGGGTGCCCGGTTGGTGTCCTGGCATGTCAGGGGGACCAGTGCACTACAAATGCTGGCACTTCCCACGTCCAAAGGGCTTGCATTTGGTCGTTTCTGAGATGGGCGTCCTTGGTTTCCATTATTGCGGAAAATCAGAAACAACCAAGTCTATTTACAGGCATGTCGAGGGACGACCTAAATTTCAAGATTTGGGCATCCCGACCATATTATCAAAATGAAAGATGGACGTCCATCTTGTTTCGATAATTCGGGTTTCCCTGCCCCTCCATTGGGCCATTTTGCGAGGACATCCTCAACAAAACTTGGGTGTCCCTTTCGATTATGCCCCTCTTAGTGAGGTAAAACTAGCATTTTGACTAATAAAGTATAAGCAGATTGATTAAAGTAAGATCTTATTAATCTTAGTTGTTTCTTCCAGAGATGACCAATTTGTGCTTCGAAGTTCAGAGATGAATCTAAGATCACTCCAAGCACGTTAGGAAAAGATAAATTCTGTAACAAAGTTATCTCTTTAGGAAAAGCTGAGCCAGAATCACAAAACCACAAAATCTTGGTTTTATTTGAATTGAATTTCAGCAGATTTGTGGAAGCCCAATTTTTAATCTTCTTCATACAGAGAGAAAGCACATCCATAGTATCCTGCATATGCTGTAATGTGGGAACTAAAAGTAAAGTATTCTCTGTATAAGTTAACAGTATTTCCTCAGGTCTAAAACAAAGGTCACCCAAAGAACACATTAAAAAAACTAAAAAGGAGGGGTGATAGAGGGGACTCATAAGGAACATCGCAACCCAGAGAACAGCTCTGAGAAAGAACAGTATCTTTCCTAACAGCATAGCTTCTGTATAAATTCCTGAAACCATGTCAGTACTACTCTCCCCAATCTAGCAGCACTTAATCTTGTCAATAAAAGATCATGATCTACTGCATCAAACATGGCAGGTATATCGAACTGCAATAATACTATCTATTTCTCTTGACATAAAACTTTTCTTACATTAGAAGTCAGCACCAATAAAAGAGATTCAGTACTATGACATGCCCTAAATCCAAACTGCGAAATTATCCATATGTTCTGCATATAATTTGCTTACATATAATTTCAGTAATTTGCTCAAAAAAGGAATTCTAGCTACTACTACTACTTAACATTTCTAAAGCGCTACTAGGGTTACACAGCGCTGTACAGTTTAACAAAGAAGGACAGTCCCTGCTCAAAGGAGCATACAATCTAAAGGACGAAATGTCAAGTTGGGGCAGTCTAGATTTCCTGAATAGAGGTATAATGGTTAGGTGCCGAATGCGACATTGAAGAGGTGTGCTTTGAGCAAGGATTTGAAGATGGGCAGGGAGGGGGCTTGGCGTATGAGCTCGGGGAGTTTCAGGTGGCGGTTGGTCATCCAGGCAGCAATGTCAGATAAGCAGGCCAATGCTTTGGCCTTGGTTTCCGCAGTGATGTCTGGTGTGGAGAGATAGAGCTGGGTGTCGTCAGCATAAAGATGATATTGGAAACCATGAGATGAGATCAGCGAGCCCAGGAAGGAGGTGTAGATTGAAAAAAGAAGGGGTACAAGGACAGACCCCTGAGGAACTCCAACAGAGAGCGGGATGGGGGTGGAGGAAGATCCATGAGAATGTACTCTGAAGGTAAGGTGGGAGAGATAAGAGGAGAACCAGGAGAGGACAGAGTCCTGGAACCCAAATGAGGACAATGTGGCAAGAAGTAAATTGTGATTGACAGTGTCAAAAGCGGCGGATAGGTCGAGGAGGATGAGGATGGAGTAGTGACCTTTGGATCAGGTCATTACAGACTTTAGATAGTGCTGTTTCTGTCGAGTGTAGAGGGCAAAAGCCGGATTGAAGCAGATCGAGGATGGCATGAGAGGAGAGAAAATCAAGACAATGGCTGTGAACGGCGCGTTCAAGTATCTTGGAGAGGAAGGGTAGGAGGGAAATGGGGCAGTAGTTGGAGGGACAGGTAGGGTCTAGTGATGGTTTTTTGAGGAGTGGCGTGACTGCAACATGCTTGAAGGTGTCAGGGACAGTTGCAGTGGAGAGAGAGAGGTTGAGGATATTACAGATGGGGGGAGTGACAGTAGGAGAGATGGTGTTAAGTAAGTTGGTGGGGATGGGATCAGAGGAGCAGGTGGTGCATTTCGAGGAGGAAAGAAGGTGGGAGGTTTCCTTTTCGGTGATATCAGGAAAAGAGGAGAAGGAGGCCTGGGTTGGTTGGTTGAGGGAGTGGGTTAAAGGGTGAAGAGGAGGAGGAGGCTTTGTGGTGAATTTGAGGTTGGTCTTCTGTACCTTGTCGCAGAAGTAGTCAGCCAGTGATTGAGGAGAGAGTGAAGAGGGAGGTGGGAGCGGAGGGCACTTTGAGGAGAGAGTTAAGGGTGGTGAAGAGACGATGAGGGTTAGAGCTGAGAGAATTAGTCAATTGGGTGTACTAGTCCTGTTTGGCAAGGAAAAGGGAGGACTGGAAGGAGGATAGCATGAATTTATAATGAATGAAATCGGTATGGGTGCGAGATTTCCTCCAGAGGCGTTCAGCCGATCGGGTGCAGGAGTGAAGGTATCATATGCAAGGGGTCAGCCAGGGCTGGGGATTAGTACGCCTTGTGGGATGGGAGATGGATGGTGCAAGGGTGTCCAGAGCAGAGGAGAGAGTGGCATTGTAAGCGGCGACAGCCTTGTCGACAGACTCGGAGGACATGATGGAAGGGAGGAGATTAGAGATACTAGAGGATAAGGTGGGAGGGTCGACAGCCTGGAGATTCCTGGAAGTAGTGGTTAGTGTTGGGCAGGACTGAGGGGGAGGGTGATGAAGTGTGAAGGTGATCAGGTGATGGTCTGAGAGAGGAAGGGCTGAGGCGCAGAAATTGGAGGGTGAGCAGGTAGAGGAGAGGATGAGGTCAAGGCAATGGCCAGTTTGGTGAGTAGGGGTGGTGGAGCTCAGTTGGAGGTTGAAGGAGGAGGTCAGAGTGAGGAACTGAGAAGTGTAAGAGTCGGATGGGTCATCAGCGTGTATGTTAAAGTCTCCAAGAATGAGGGACGGGGATGAGGGTTCAAGAAAAATGGAGAGCCAGGCATTGATGTCGGTAAGGAAGGAAGAGAGGGACTTAACAAGGGGGCGGTAAATGACTGCAACTCTGAGTGGCAGCGGGTAGAATAGACGGATGGAGTGAACTTCAAAGTATGAGAAGCAATGAGACTGCGGTAGGAGGAGGGGTTGAAAACTACAAGAGGGCGAGAGTAGTAACCCGACGCCTCCTCCGCGGCCAACTTGGCAGGGAGAGTAGGAGAAAAGATAACCTCCTTGGCCTAGGGCAGCAACTGAGGCAGAGTCGTCAGGGGTGAGCCAGGTTTCAGTTAGGGCGAGCAGTTGAAGGGAATGCGAGATGAAGAGATCATGGGTGAAGGAAAGTTTGTTGCAGACCGAGTGGGCATTCCACAGGGGCACTCGAGAAGGGGAGGGAAGGGGGGGAGGGGAATAGAGATGAGATTGGAGACATCATGGAATCGTTTGCATGGATAAGTCCACAGACGGGGCCACCCAGAAGCTACCAGCACTCTCACCTTATCTGCCCGAGATAAGGCCAAACCACCCACCTCCATCATCTCTTCCTCTCCCTCTCCTTTCTCTTTATTGCAATCCATTTCCACCTCCTCCCCTGACTCCACCAGCTGTTGCTCATTTCCAGGATCAGACGTCATCTCCCAATCAATCATTCCCTCCTCCCCCTCCTGAGAATTCAGCTGACCCTGCACAGGTTTCTGGGGAGGGTAGTTTTTCTTATGAAACAAAACTTTTTCTGGCAGTTTGGTCACTAGAGGGCGCACCACTCACTAAGCAGGACTAACGGATCAGGGTTGCTGATGTCTAAAGGAAACAGTATCCCTTTTCCCCCGCATCAGCACTTCAGAGTGCTCACAATGTTTTAGGGAATGTAGGTTGGAATCAATAGGGGTAAGTGATCAATCATCTTGCCCCAAACAGTTTCATTATCTACTTTTTTACAAATAGAGATTATTATATTAGCCTGCCTAATCAAAGGTCTAGACATACATACATTTAAGGTAAATTGGAGTAGAAAATGATTGGAGTAAAGTGTAGGTAACCAGCTGGCTGAACTGTTTAAGGTTAGAGGAGAAAAAGCAAGTATATCAAGTATATGAGTAGGTCCCATGTTCATCAAGTATAAACCACAACTCTTTAAAAACCATTTAAAATCTTTAACATTGACATCTTCATTATCATCAAGGTGCAAATTTAAATCATCTATCAAGAAAATTCTGAAGAATTGACTAAGGACTTGAAGGATTACTTCATTTAACAGAGATTCTACATTTGGTTAATATCCTAGAGGATGATATACAAATAATATGCTAATAGGCCTGGAGGGTGAATCATACTGCAAAGAGTACATCACAGATTCCAAATTAGCAAAAAAAAGAAAGAATCATTACAGAGAGTTTAAAAGAAGTTTTTAAAACCACAGCAAGGCCACAACTATGTTTGCCTAACCCTGGGAAATATAGAAAATGATATCCAGGGGGAGATAAATGAGAAAATAAGGTACTATCATTTTCAATTACCCAAGTCTCTGAAATGAACATTAACCCTGGATCGGAAGACACTATCAAATCATTCAGCAATAATAACTTGTTGTTAATAAATCTAGCATTAACATAAAGTGAAGGGACAGGGCAAAATCTGGACTATCAGAACAAGGTAATCACCTCACTCATTGTTCCGATTTCCAGATCATTTATAAATATGTTAAATAGCACTGGTCCTAGTACAGATCCCTGCGACTCTCTATTATTCACCCTTCTCCATTAAGAAAAAATGGTCATTTAACACTACCCTCTGTTCAATAACCAATTCCTAATCCACAGAAGGATGTTGCCTCCTATCCCATAACTTTTTAATTTTCTCAGGAGTCTCTCATGAGGAACTTTGTCAAAAGCTTTCTGAAAATCTAGATACACTACCTCAACTGACTCACCATTATCCACATATCATAATTAGAAAATGTAGATAAATCCATCTTAGGGAGTAGTAAGAGTGGACTAGTAGTCTAATGGAGTAGCATAAGGGAATAGTAGGGGAGTGTGATAATGAGTGCCCAACAGGGCATGGAGTCCTCAGAAAACACACACAGAGGGCAGTGCAAAGGCTTTATTCTATGCCACAGAGAAAATAAACACATCTGTTCCATCACAGGCTCCTTTTTCTTAGTAATGTCTGTCAAGCTCAGTCTAGTAGAAATGCAGTTTTTGTGCTTCTCTCTGTACCCCTTCATAACATGCTTAGCATTCTCTTCCAGGGCTGGCTCCCAGCCTAGTCCAACCCAGGGTCCATTAACACATTCTCCTGGGTTCCCTCTAAATATACAACCCAGCAAGTATTTCCTGACTGTAATTCAGGTGTCTCCTACCTGCCAGTCTTCTCACACTGGCTCTGAAGTTTACTCTGGAGACACACCACTTCCCTGGTCCTTGACTCAGGTACCCTGCATTCATTTTGGACCTGGACTTGAAGCTTCAGTATCAAGGCCTCCTGCTCTCTCTTTCTTCTCAGGAGCTCTGTATTGGGGCCTCCTTGATCTGTCCTCCTGAGGGCTTTTAGTTCCCTCCTGGCCTGAGCCTCACCACTCTGGATCAGACTCAGCCTCTGCAGCCTACAGCCACCTGCTGCCAGGTGGTTGAACTGAGTCAGCTCAGCTTCCACTTCGGAAGGCAAGCACCATCTTCCGAAAGGGGGCTGAACTACACCCAAGGGACTGTTTCCTGCTCCTTCATCACTCCCTCCCTCATAGGGAGTTAAGATCTAGCTGTAGGCTACAAAGCAAGGAATTCAGTGTTCAAATCCTACTGATATTCGTTGTGACCTGAGATAAACCACTTAACCCTCCATTGCTTCAGATACTAGATTAGTTTGTAAACCCTCTGGGAACAGGAAAATACCTAGTACACCTGAATGCAACCCACTTTGAGCTACTAGTGAAAAGACATGAACCCTTTAATCACCTTTGTTATTTAATCTTTACGTTAGGTCTGTTATTGATATTGCCTTGTGGTGTTCATATTCACTCCTTTGATGATGACATCCAAGTATATTAGCTAAAAATCAGGGGCATAGTCTAGGAGTTGATTTGGATGCTGGGCTTTCTTTTGAGTTTTATATTTCTTGAGTTTCTGCTTCTAACTTTATGCAACTGGTTTATGCCTTTGCAATATCATGCATTGACTTCTGTAATTCAATATTTGTTGGTTTACCAGTCAAAAGTCTTAAAAGACTTCAATGGGTGCAAAATGCAGCTGCTCATCTCATATCCAACTCCACTAGGTTTTGTCACGTTACTCCCATCCTTTCATCTTTGCATTGGCTTTTTGTTGAGAAGCTCTGTTCTTCTAAATTGCTGATTTTGGCTTTTAAGGTTTTCCGTGGGACAGTGCCTAAATATCTTTTGAGGTAACTGACAGTTTATATACTGAATCACCCTCTACATTCACAAAATGAGAGATATTTTTCTCTCCTGCCTGCTAAATCTTTTAGGTTTGAATGTGCCTCTGGGCAGGCATATTCTTGCTTTTCGGTTTTCTTATAGACATATTAAAGATTTATTAGAATTTTGTAAAAGTATTAAAACTTTTTTGTTCAGCTCTTAGGCAGATAGTTCATTTTCTGAACTTATAAGGGTGTTGTGTTCTTTCTGCTTATTGGATTTGATTTCAGGTTATGATTCATGATATTATATAGGATGTTGTATATTCTTTTGTTTTGTCAATTATTTTATCATAATTTTATTATGTATGTAATTTTTGAAACCAGTTCTGTGCGTAATTGGTAGAGTGGGCTAAATATGTGAATAAATGAAGCTAAATTCAAATAAATAATAGTATTTGACTGACTGTAAAGAAAAGTTTCTCTCTCAGCTGCATAGCACTTTCCCTACAAAGCAGCAGTACTGTTTTAGACTTAAAGGAATAATCAATTGAGTTCCATAGTGTAACCAGGGTTAAAAAAAAAATAAAAAATAAAAATGTTTTTACCTGGGTCTCTGGGGGGCTCAGGGGAGCCGCAGGGTCCGGGTGCGATTTTGGAGGGCAGTCTTTGGGGCCGCAGTGAGGTGGTCTGTGGTTCCCCGAGTGTTGGGCCGTTTTTTGGGGGGCCGGCGATTTTCGGGCCGATTTTGGGCCCATTTTCGTGGATGGGAGCGCTGCGGGAGAAGAGTGGCGCTCCCGAGAGATTTTCGGGGCCATCCGGTGCCTCCTCTGGAGGGAGAAGCGGCGCCGTTGTTTTTGGGCTCCCGGGGACGATTGGGCATGTCCCCGGGAGCGAAGAGGAGCAGCGCCGTCATTTTTTTGATGGGGGTAGCGAGCGGGGCCTGCCTGGCCCGAGGGAGGAGCGTGAGAGGTGTGACGGGGGTGCGCGCACGCGCACGAACTGTTTTTGGGTGGGAGCTCCGGCGAGGCCTACAAGCCTGGGCCTCGATTTTTAAGCCGGAGCTCCAGAAGAATCGCGGTTTTGGGGGCAAATTTTTCAAAACGCTCCGTTTTTGTCCCAGGACGTCGGAGACCGGAACGGATGGAAGGCTTAACGTGAGGGGAAATTCTACATTAAGGTAAGGGGTCGTTTGGCCCGGAATTTTAATTGGTTGATTTTTAATTTGCATAAATTGGGTTTTTTATTTTTAAAAAATCGGGGGTTTGTCGGATTGGATTTATTTTTGCATATTTGGGTTCGGGGTATTTTTCTTTATTTTTGTGGGGGGTTACATTTTAAATTTTAATATTTTTGGGGGGTGTTCTGGTGTAGTGTGGGTTTTAAGGGGTTAATTACATGGTAAAATTTTAAATTCGACGTAGCAGGTAGAGGGGAAGGGTATTGAATTTTTAGAGTGGGTTTTAAATTATTTTGGGATTTTTGAGGGGGGTTTAGGAGAGATAATTGCGGGTGGACTGTAAAAAGTGGTATTTTTAAATTTTAAAAGCAGGATTTAATAGGGAATGGGAAGTTTAATTGGTGTAGAAATTTTGGGGTGATTTGGATATAGTTTTATAGGGTTTTTATTTAATTTTATTACTTTTCCATTAGTTTCTATGGGGTTAAAATGGGGATTTTGCACTGCTGGCCAGAATTCCGCTGGTCAGCAGTGGAGATTGGAATGTTGGTACTAGGCAGGGATTGGCTGGAAGGGTCTTGGAACGCAAGCCAAGGCTGGTTTGGAACGCAAGCCAAGGCTGGTTACCAAGACAACCGGGGAGTGGGCAGTTGGACAGAGTGAGATTGTTGGTCAGAGAGAGTGGAGGTGTTGTGGAGGTGCTGGTAGTGAGAGGAGGGGTTTAAGGGTAAAAGTTAGGATTTTGGGGAAAGTTTCTGGTGATTGATGGTAAATGAAAGTAAGGTGTGTAAGTAAGGTGTGATTTATAGTATAAGTTTTAAAATTTTGGTAGGTTTGTATGAATTGGGGTATAAGGTAGGAGTTAAGGGGAATTTGATAAGAGAGGGTTATTAGTGTATTTGTAGTAATAGCATAAGGAGTATTTGGGAAAGGGTTTAGGAATAAATTTAAAATTTAATTCAATGGAAGTAGAGTTATAGCTTAAGGGGTAGTGAGTTGACTAAGAGTTTGAATAAGTGTAATAAAAGAATTGTGTGGGAGTGATTGTGTGAAAGGGACAATCAATCTTTCTCACCACTAGTTCAGGGAAAAAAAAACCTAAAGATTAGATCTGGAAGATAGGGAACGTTTGGTTATTTTATTTTTAAAGAAAAGTTGGCCACAGTTTTTGAACAAATCCTTTAGAGTTCCCGTACGAAATCAGGAAGAGAGGGTTTTGCTTCCTGTTCATTTGCTTAAAGGAAGGTTTAGGAGGAAGACTTCAAGAAAAATAAAGCATCTGCTGTCAACGGGCCCCCACGCAAGAAAGACGGCGACAAGAACGGAAAGTGAACCAACGACAGCTAAGTGACATTCTGAGACACAAAAAGTGTTTAAAAGTAAAGAGAGAAAGACTAATAGGGAAGAAATTAAAAAAACAATACTTACCTTATTTCCTTGGTGAGAGGGGTGGGCTGCTTACGGAGACCTGAAAAGAGAAAAGAAAACACCCAAAGAATCAAATTCAGGGAAATACTCACAAAGAGAGAGAAAATACAGAGCAAACTTGGGTTTGCTAAGGTTAATTTATACTTATCTGATTTTGGGGAATGTTCTGACGAAAGTGAACCTAAAAGGGAAAAGAGGTACAAAAATAAGTAAGATAGCACTACAAAAGAGTTAATCTGTACATGGTATTACAATTATTATCTACTTTAAATGTTCTAATATTTGTTATAGAAATTTCTGAAATTAAAGTTGACTTATTGTTTGAAAATCTTAATATTGTGTTGGTTTTAGTTAATTTGGTTAAGTATCCTATTTAGTTTATTTTTCCTCCCACATCTTTTTGAAAGGGTGGGACGAGGTTAGTATTCCTGCACCATCCCCTGAGCTCCGTGTGGTACCCAACATTAGCCACGACTACTAACAACAGGTGTTGGGTAAACCTACACAGATACAACGGAGCGCAGGGGGGTGGTGACAGAATTGGCGTAGTCGGCAGGATACTTGCCTAAATTAACAAGTACATTTGGGAAAAGTGAGTGTTCTAACTACATTTTACCTTTAAGTAAAAGTAGAGGCTGTTCTGGGTGAAGAATTGAGACTGAGGCGGCTGCCAACAATAAAATATTGGAAAAAAAAAAAAAGGTCTTGTGTGAGTGTCTCTTGGGGGGTCTTTGTTCCTGGAGCAACACCCTAAAAGAAGATGGAGGGAGAAGCTTCAGCGAGTCGGGCCGTGCCACAAATTGTCACCCACACTGTGATCATTCCACAGGACCGAACTATGCCTGATTTCCACGGATTTCCGAAGAGTGCTGAAGACTTAAGTATCGAAGAGTGGATAGACAAGATGAGAACCAGGATGAGGATAATGAGAGTGCCTCAAGAAGACCAGGTCGAGGTGATCAGGGACCATCTCCGGGGCATAGCGCTGGATACCGTGAAATATTCCTTGCCACGAGAATGTACAGTGGAGGAAGTTTATAACCTGCTTAGGCAGGTGTTTGGAGATAAAGTTGCCATCGGGATAAGAATCCAAGAATTTTATAATTTGCGACAGAAAGAAGGAGAGCCTATCCGGGTGTTTGGATACAAGCTTCAAGAGAAGTTGGAGGCCATTACCAAGAGGGACCGCCGAAGGATCAATAACCCTGATGAGTCCTTAAAGGAACAATTTGTTATTGGACTTAAAGACGAAGGGCTGAAGAGGGAAATTGCAAAGCGTAGCGAAGATAATCCTGATATGTCTTTCCCGGAGCTGATGCAGGCAGCTATTCGCTGGGCAGGTGAAGAGAGAGGGTTGGTTCCGGCAGAGCCCTCACCAAGAAAAATTTTACAGAGAACTCGTGAAGAGGCCAGAGATTACCGTAGGCCGGAAGTTCCATCTGCAGAAGTGCTAATGCAGCATATGACCCAGATGTTCTCAAGGCTTTGCGAGAGACAGGAAGAGGAATGGAGCAGGCAAAGAAGAGAACGAAGGGAAATGAGACCAGCTAGTTTCCGTGGAGGCTATGGGGGTTTACCTCAGTATAGACCGTCCAGGACAAGTTCGGGTGAGGTGATTTGCTTTAGATGCAATGAACCAGGTCATTTTGCTAGGGAGTGTTATAGTGAAAGAGTGAAACGAGATAATCCTCAATCATTCACCTCCGGGGGACCAGCAAATTCCGAGAAACCAGGTCCTAGTGGTGAGCCAAGGAGAAATGAGAGACAGCGGGAGGAGCTTAATTCAAAAGTAGATTCCAGTAAGTCCGTGGTGCGAATGCAGAGGTTTCAGGAGAATGAAGAGACTCCGGAAGAGAAGTTGCTGGGAGAAAGGGCAATTGGAGCAAGCCCTCTTCTCAAGATTTCAATTGAGGGGATAGAAACCTTGTGTACAGTGGACACCGGATCTAATGTGTCCACGATTCTGGCTAGCTTTTTCTATAAGAATTTCCCTCACACTGAACAGTTGATGGACGCGAGTCAACTTACCCTGGTAGCAGTCAATGGTACTGAACTTCCCGTTCTCGGGTATATAGATGCAGATGTCAGATGTCTGGGACAGCTTGTACCACAACGGTGTATTTTCGTTGTGAAGGACAACTTTCAGGATGGAAAAATCGAGAGAAATCCGGTGCAGGGAATTGTAGGGATGAACGTGTTGCAACACCTAGAAGGGCTATTCAAAGACCTGTCAGCGTTCGTTCTGGAACCTGCAAAAATTTCAGGCATCCTGTCCCAGATCAAGGAGAAGCGTGTGACCAGAGGGAAAGAACTGTACGGCCTTGTTAAGGTTCAAGGTAGTGTTGGACAAATTATCCCGGCGATGTCTGAGCGGATTATTCTAGGAAAATGCCAACGAATCCGAGGGACTTCCGGAGGTTTATTGGTCTCAGCATCTAGAAGAATAAACCTGCCAGACAAAATAATGGCGGCCAACACGCTAGTCACCCAGAACCGGGGAAATGTCCTGGTAAGAATGATAAATACCGGAGTGCGAGATGTGATCATCCCGGGAAGATCCCAAATAGCGGAAATTCATCAGCCTGCTCAGATCCTGACTGAAGTGGAGTTCAGTGAAGAAGAGAGTATGGAAGAGATTCGGGAACAAGAGCTTCCAAAAGTAAAAGTTGAATGGGACAAATTGTCTTCAGAACAAGCTAGCCGTTTGAAGGGATTGTTGTGGAAACACAGAGCTGTGTTTTCAACAAGTGACACGGATATTGGGTTCTCCAATCTGGTGTCCCATAAAATTAATACTGGAGAGTCGCATCCCATCAGACAGCCTTACAGGAGAGTCTCCCCTCACATTTTTGAACAATTCAAGGAACATGTCAATGACCTGCTGCGACAAGGTATCCTGAGGAGGAGTCAGAGTCCCTGGGCCTCTCCCGCTGTTGTGATTAAAAAGAAGGACGGAAGCATAAGATTCTGCTGTGACTACAGAAAACTCAATACAGTCACAATAAGGGATGCATATCCATTGCCCCGGATAGATGAGTCCCTGGATGCACTTGGAAACTCCAACTGGTTCTCATCTCTTGACATGACTTCCGGTTATTTTCAGATGGGCATGCACCCGGGGGATATGGAGAAGACGGCGGTGACAACACCTATGGGGTTATTTGAGTGGACAAGAATGCCGTTTGGTCTTTGTAACGCGCCAGCGAGTTTTCAAAGATTGATGGAAACGGTTCTTGCTGAGTACGTCTTTGATATTCTCCTGTTGTACCTGGATGACATCCTTATATTTGCATCCACTTTCGACCAACATCTCGTGAGACTGGAGCAAGTTTTCACGCGTATGAGAAGGCATGGCCTGAAGCTAAAGCCATCCAAGTGCCGAATATTGTGCCAGGAAGTCAAGTACCTGGGGTATATCGTGTCAAAACAAGGAGTTGCTACGGATTTGGATAAAGTGAAGGCCCTTCGGGAGTGGAAAATCCCTACCACCAAGACCGAGGTTCGAAGCTTTTTAGGTTTCGCGAGTTTTTACAGGCGATTTGTGCAAAATTTTGCACAGGTAGCCGCACCTTTACATGCTCTGACCGGGAAATCTGCAGCTGAGGGGTCTAAAATATGCTGGACTGTAGAGTGCCAGGCTGCTTTCGAAGAGTTGAAACAGAAGATGTTGGCAGCCCCAATTCTCTCGTATCCTGTCTTCACAGAGCCCTTCATCTTAACGACAGATGCGAGTAACCGTGGATTAGGGGCGATACTCAGTCAGGTGCAGGGAGGTGAAGAGAAGGTAATCGCATTTGCGAGCCGAGGACTCAGGAAGTCGGAGAGGAATTCAAACAATTATTCGGCCTTCAAGCTTGAGCTACTTGCACTTAAGTGGGCCGCCACTGAAAAATTTAGGGAGTACTTAATTTATAAGAAATTTGTACTCCGAACGGATCATAATCCGTTGAAATATCTGGACACGGCCAAGGTGCAAGCGGTTGAGCAGAGGTGGTTGGCTCAGCTTGCGGAGTTGGAATTTACTGTGGAATACAAGACCGGGAAAAGCAATGCAGTGGCTGATGCTCTATCCCGGTTGCCTGACACAGAAGAGCCGGAGTTGGAAAGCGAAGATTTAGAGAAAGACTTCTTGAAGTTAACATGTGCTATGATTTCTGTTAGTTCCAAAAGGAATGCAAAGAGGAAGAAGAATAGTTGGAGGTGTAGGAGAATTCACCCTGAGGTACAAAATGCGGAAATTTTAAAGGAGCAAAGTGGGGATAGCACCTTGCAAAGTGTAATATCCTGGCTGGAAGAAGACCGTTTCCCGGAAAAGGAAGAATTGGACACGATAGAGAAGAAAGCCTTATGGAAACACAGAGAAAGGCTGTGTGTAAAGGAGGGCATTCTTTACAGGAAATTTGAAGATTGTAGAACTGGAAAAGACGAATTACAAGTGGTGGTGCCTGACACGCTGAAGGAGCAGATGCTGACCATATACCATGACAGGATGGGACATTATGCGGCGGAGACCACTTTTAAAAATCTAAGGAAAGGTCATTTCTGGTGTAACATGAAGAAGGATGTGAGTGATTGGTGCAGCATGTGCAAGAGATGTTGTTTTGCGAAAGACCTTTTCCCGCGTGAGAGAGCTGAACTGGGATGCTTTAATGTTGTACGTCCACAAGAAGTCCTGGCCATCGACTACACTATGTTGGAACGGGACACAGGAGGGTATGAAAGCGTACTGGTAATGTCTGATATGTTTTCCCGTTTCACAATTGCGGTGCCGACCAAAAACCAAACGGCAAAGTCCACAGCCAAGATGTTAATTAGTAGGTGGTTTACAGTGTACGGAGTGCCGGAAAGGTTGCACTCAGACCAGGGTTCGGCCTTCGAGTCGCAACTGATCCAGGAAATTTGTGCCTGGTATGGGATCAAAAAGACGCGTACTTCTCCATATCACCCCCAGGGTAATGGCAGGTGCGAGAGATATAATAGAACATTCCATCAAATTCTCCGTACCTTCCCATCTGAAAAGAAAAGACACTGGTCCAAGTACTTACCGGAAGTCAACCAAATTTTCAATAGTTCAGTACATCATGCTACAGGATTTACACCGGCGTACTTATTCCTAGGGAGAGAAAGTCTTTTACCACATAAAGAATTGGTGAACAAATGTGAAGAAGTAATGGAAGAAAGGGTTAAAGATCTGGATGAATGGACCAAGGCACACAGAGCAAAACTTGAGTTCGCTGAAGATTTGGCTAGAAGAACCACGGAAATCCAATTTGAGAAGATAAAGAAGCAATTTGATAAGAAGGCGGGTGCGGAGACACTACAAGTAGGAGACTGGGTGTTGCTCCGGGAGCGAGGATTCCGTGGGAGACATAAAATTCAAGATCTATGGGAAGAACAGCCTTACAAAGTTATACAAATTTTTGGTGAACACTCAAATGTAATTAGAATACAAAATAGGGAACATGGAATGAAGATAGTGCACAGAGATGCACTAAAGAGATATAATTTGGAGGTGGAGGTACAGGACTCGGATTTGTTACAAAATCCGAGTTTAGGAAATTTTGAAAGGCTTGGGTTACCTAAAAATGAAAAAGCATTGAAAGAAAAAGGATGTGAATATGTCATTTATACTGAATACATTGTTAATCCAAACAGTGAGTTGACTGGACAAGAGAGGTTGGGGAAAGTGAGAAGTTCAAATAGGAGCACTAAGGGAGTTTGCTCCACATACTTAACAGAAAATTACATTTTATGTTAACCTGCAAGTAAAATAGAACATGTAATTTGGAAATATTCATCAGCAAATGTGAGTGCAGTGAAATTTTGACAAGCAAAAACTGTGGTCAACAGAAACTGTTGAAAATTATTTTGACCCAGATGGTTCCATTCCTGGGTTAGAGTTTATAACGAAACTTGTTTGTACTGGTATGTTGCCTGCTTAATGAAGTTAAGGGTTATGAGTTTGATATGACTGGATAGAATGGTGGGGTGTTAGTGTGAGAAATACTGTTTGTTTGGAATACATGAAGGTGAGGCTGTGAGAATGAACAATATTGGGGACAATATTGTGTTTTTTTAGCATGGGCAAATGTAACCAGGGTTAAAAAAAAATAAAAAATAAAAATGTTTTTACCTGGGTCTCTGGGGGGCTCAGGGGAGCCGCAGGGTCCGGGTGCGATTTTGGAGGGCAGTCTTTGGGGCCGCAGTGAGGTGGTCTGTGGTTCCCCGAGTGTTGGGCCGTTTTTTGGGGGGCCGGCGATTTTCGGGCCGATTTTGGGCCCATTTTCGTGGATGGGAGCGCTGCGGGAGAAGAGTGGCGCTCCCGAGAGATTTTCGGGGCCATCCGGTGCCTCCTCTGGAGGGAGAAGCGGCGCCGTTGTTTTTGGGCTCCCGGGGACAATTGGGCATGTCCCCGGGAGCGAAGAGGAGCAGCGCCGTCATTTTTTTGATGGGGGTAGCGAGCGGGGCCTGCCTGGCCCGAGGGAGGAGCGTGAGAGGTGTGACGGGGGTGCGCGCACGCGCACGAACTGTTTTTGGGCGGGAGCTCCGGCGAGGCCTACAAGCCTGGGCCTCGATTTTTAAGCCGGAGCTCCAGAAGAATCGCGGTTTTGGGGGCAAATTTTTCAAAACGCTCCGTTTTTGTCCCAGGACGTCGGAGACCGGAACGGATGGAAGGCTTAACGTGAGGGGAAATTCTACATTAAGGTAAGGGGTCGTTTGGCCCGGAATTTTAATTGGTTGATTTTTAATTTGCATAAATTGGGTTTTTTATTTTTAAAAAATCGGGGGTTTGTCGGATTGGATTTATTTTTGCATATTTGGGTTCGGGGTATTTTTCTTTATTTTTGTGGGGGGTTACATTTTAAATTTTAATATTTTTGGGGGGTGTTCTGGTGTAGTGTGGGTTTTAAGGGGTTAATTACATGGTAAAATTTTAAATTCGACGTAGCAGGTAGAGGGGAAGGGTATTGAATTTTTAGAGTGGGTTTTAAATTATTTTGGGATTTTTGAGGGGGGTTTAGGAGAGATAATTGCGGGCGGACTGTAAAAAGTGGTATTTTTAAATTTTAAAAGCAGGATTTAATAGGGAATGGGAAGTTTAATTGGTGTAGAAATTTTGGGGTGATTTGGATATAGTTTTATAGGGTTTTTATTTAATTTTATTACTTTTCCATTAGTTTCTATGGGGTTAAAATGGGGATTTTGCACTGCTGGCCAGAATTCCGCTGGTCAGCAGTGGAGATTGGAATGTTGGTACTAGGCAGGGATTGGCTGGAAGGGTCTTGGAACGCAAGCCAAGGCTGGTTTGGAACGCAAGCCAAGGCTGGTTACCAAGACAACCGGGGAGTGGGCAGTTGGACAGAGTGAGATTGTTGGTCAGAGAGAGTGGAGGTGTTGTGGAGGTGCTGGTAGTGAGAGGAGGGGTTTAAGGGTAAAAGTTAGGATTTTGGGGAAAGTTTCTGGTGATTGATGGTAAATGAAAGTAAGGTGTGTAAGTAAGGTGTGATTTATAGTATAAGTTTTAAAATTTTGGTAGGTTTGTATGAATTGGGGTATAAGGTAGGAGTTAAGGGGAATTTGATAAGAGAGGGTTATTAGTGTATTTGTAGTAATAGCATAAGGAGTATTTGGGAAAGGGTTTAGGAATAAATTTAAAATTTAATTCAATGGAAGTAGAGTTATAGCTTAAGGGGTAGTGAGTTGACTAAGAGTTTGAATAAGTGTAATAAAAGAATTGTGTGGGAGTGATTGTGTGAAAGGGACAATCAATCTTTCTCACCACTAGTTCAGGGAAAAAAAAACCTAAAGATTAGATCTGGAAGATAGGGAACGTTTGGTTATTTTATTTTTAAAGAAAAGTTGGCCACAGTTTTTGAACAAATCCTTTAGAGTTCCCGTACGAAATCAGGAAGAGAGGGTTTTGCTTCCTGTTCATTTGCTTAAAGGAAGGTTTAGGAGGAAGACTTCAAGAAAAATAAAGCATCTGCTGTCAACGGGCCCCCACGCAAGAAAGACGGCGACAAGAACGGAAAGTGAACCAACGACAGCTAAGTGACATTCTGAGACACAAAAAGTGTTTAAAAGTAAAGAGAGAAAGACTAATAGGGAAGAAATTAAAAAAACAATACTTACCTTATTTCCTTGGTGAGAGGGGTGGGCTGCTTACGGAGACCTGAAAAGAGAAAAGAAAACACCCAAAGAATCAAATTCAGGGAAATACTCACAAAGAGAGAGAAAATACAGAGCAAACTTGGGTTTGCTAAGGTTAATTTATACTTATCTGATTTTGGGGAATGTTCTGACGAAAGTGAACCTAAAAGGGAAAAGAGGTACAAAAATAAGTAAGATAGCACTACAAAAGAGTTAATCTGTACATGGTATTACAATTATTATCTACTTTAAATGTTCTAATATTTGTTATAGAAATTTCTGAAATTAAAGTTGACTTATTGTTTGAAAATCTTAATATTGTGTTGGTTTTAGTTAATTTGGTTAAGTATCCTATTTAGTTTATTTTTCCTCCCACATCTTTTTGAAAGGGTGGGACGAGGTTAGTATTCCTGCACCATCCCCTGAGCTCCGTGTGGTACCCAACATTAGCCACGACTACTAACAACAGGTGTTGGGTAAACCTACACAGATACAACGGAGCGCAGGGGGGTGGTGACAATAGGAGAGAAACAGAGATCTCCAATACACCATTTTTGAGATTCCCTCAGTATGGTGTGCCAGTAGAGCCCCCCCCCCCCAAAAAAAAAAAAAAAAAATATATATATATATATATATATATATATATATATATATATATATATATATACCTGTAATTGCATATAATAATTACAGATATACAATTACAGGTATACAATTACAGGGTGAAGATATATTATGAAATAAGTATTTTCTTGTGCTGTTAAGAAGATCCTCCCAAAAAATATGTTTCAGAACAGTGTTTGGTTTCAGATATAATAAAAAAATAACAAAGTGGTACTGATCAATTGCTATTGACTTTTTTCAGAAAAAAAACTGGTTTTGCTATTCAACCCAGTCAAAGTACCAAGATCAAAGAAGTGTGTGAACGTTTTCTGTCTCTCCACTGTTGAATTCTAAGCAAAACCATTTACTGGTATGAACTCAACCAAGGTAGCAAAATGACATGTTCAGCTAATTCATGATACAAGAGACTAACTTGGTATGCTGGGGGCAACGAAGTAGCTTAATTTGAAGTCTATGCACTGTGCGAGGGAATTTAGTTATATAGCATCAAATGGGGTCTTATTTCTACCTGTGAATGACAATCATGTTCAGCTCTGAGTTGCAATTCTCACCTCATATCTAAGACAGGAAAGATGCTTTTTTTTCCATAAGCAGAATGAAACAGGAGTCACTAAAAGTAACAGATTGAAGGAATGACCATTTTTTTCTATACAACCTTGTAATAATGTATTCTTTTATCTGCTCATATGTCAAGAAGGAGAAAGAACAGTATTACTAATATTATTGCCCAATTACTATTGAATAAACCAAGGAGCAGGTAAACAAAGTCAGTCACAGAGTCAGCAGTAGAGAGAAATGTGTACTTTCATATCAAGATTTTTTTTTTTATTATTGGCTTGCAGCAATCCAATTACAGTATATCCTCTAGTTTCTAGAGACTGTGGGTCTCAATCTAAAAAAAATGTGAACTGTGGATCTATTGGACATTTCAAGAAGTTTAGAAATGCTGATATTGAGCAATGCATGAACAGCAAATGTAAATCAATTTCATGCCATTCCTTGATTTTATGTTTGTCAGGTTAACAATAAAAAGTAAAGTAACATTTATTTTCTTGTATAGTTTCACAGAAATGGAAAAAGATCCTGGTGTGGCCCATTTTGTGAATCTTGTGAGGTTTTCACACTGGTTGCTTAAAATCTCACCCTTTATTGTATTTGGCATCCCACTTATCCAAGCTCTTTTGTATATTGTTAGGGGTATAAAGGACATTTCTTTTGTTTTGCTCAATTCCCCATGTTATTTATGGAATGTTTAATTTTATTCACAATTTTTTTTTCATTTTGAGGGGCATTGTAATCAATAGTGCACACTATTGTTCAAATATTGTGCCATGTTCAACAGTGTACACAACTGCACAGTAGTATATGATTCTTCAATGGTATGCCTATAGATAAATAATGCATTTTATTCAGCAGAAAAAGCTGTGTTGGACCAGGGAAACAGAGGAGGAAAAAAAAACCAGGTAGCACCAACACCAGAGTATGCTCGACCACACCGGCATGCCTATGCTACAAGGAACAAACTCATACACCAAACTTTTCTGTTAAAGTAATTTTTTGTTCTCACTAACAGTGTGCCATATGTTCATATGCTTTTCCACATCCAATTGCCCCTTCCCTATGCCCTTCTTCACTGTGCCAGATCCACCACCATCCCTGGGTGCCCATCATGGCCCATTAACCATCATCTGAATCCTCTCCCTCTCAATAGATGTCCCTCCCCACCTATACATTAAGAACCTCCACCACACCAAAGATTTGACTCTCACTCCCCACAGTCTACCACTACACACACTTGCGCTCCCCCCCAACACCATCAGTACCTCAAGAACCACCTTCCACCCCGTGGCCCCTTTTATCATCTCCTGTGTTTTCCCCTTTACCCCAAACCTTGGCATCATTTGGCACCATTTCTTCCCTACCTCATCTTCAGCATTCAAAATACTACTTGCCCCTCCCCCCTCCCTTTCCCTTCTGGGGTGCTCCATCTCCCTTCTGGTATAATGCAAGGTTGTCTTCATAGCTTTCAATCTGTCAAGAGCTATCAGTAAAGCCTGAATATGAGAATGAATTCTCAGCCTCCAGGTCTGCTTCTCTCGCTGCTTCAGCATATGCAGGGAGCCTCAGGGAGATCTTGGTACCTGCCGTCATGCCATTTGGTTGTATGTTGCAGGTGGAGTGGCATGGCTGCCCCCAAGAACTCTTCCCACAGGCCCTGGGCTTGTGCCACTGGCAGGACTGTTGGATAAAGTCCTTCTCCCCTGCTTGTTCTCTGGACCCATGGTTTGGCTGGTGATGGGGTAAAGCTGATACTTGCAGTTCTGGGTCTGGAAGGTTGTCTCTACCAGGGTGTTGTCATATGCTTTCATATCTCATCTCTCATCCAGCAGGTCAGTGTCTGCTTTACACCTATCAGCCCTCGGTTCTGCTGCATATGCTCTGTGAGCTGTGACATCTTGATGTTCCATCAAACCAACCATGTGTTCCTCTAGGGCCAGCTTGTACACTCTCTGCTGCAGAATTTCACAGTTTTGTGACAGGAACTGATGGGCAAATGTCACTAGTTCCTGCTGGCATCTTGCTGGACATTGTTGGGCCCCGTCAGCACCACCTTTGGCTCCAGGCGATGTCCTCCATCTGTTCCTCCTTGGTGACAGGCAGCTCCATGCCCTGTGTGTTCCTTGTGTCTGGGTTTTCCACAGCCTTCATGGGTGCTATCATCTTCTGGAAGAGTATGCTGTGTTGTTACATCAGCCTGTGAGCTCATCCCAGCTTCATATCTACGTACTGGCCTTCAGCTGTAGATAAGAGCAGATAAGGCAATATTTGGCATATGAGGGGTATCTTGGTCCATAATCACCAGCTGACATCATATGTACCTTATATAGTGCTTTCACCAACACATTGTTCATGTAGCCCTTCCCTTGAATCTATCCTTCTCTCATGCACACCAGCAGCCCTACCTGTCCTTACCTTCCATGAATATTCCAACTGCTACAGGGCATGGCAGATAATGGATTGTAAACCAGAGCCAAGTTTAGGTATCATTGCTTGCACATTATGCTAATATGCTGTGGCCTGTATGATGTTGCTAAAGACCTGGCCTGCCAATGGAGGGATGTCTTTCATAATGTTTACTGGTGTGAGGGCACTGCTTGAAGCTCTGTTGGGTGATGGTGGCAGCACTGCCTGTTAGGTAACAGTCACTCACACCCTTATCCCCCTACATAATTCCTGTGATGCAGGAAAATGTTCCAATGTGCCTAACATCCTGTACATTGTAGACACAGATATAGACAGGGCTGAAAGCACAGGTGGCTGGATGCCTGTACAGCAAAGTATGTCAGAAGGCACTTACCACTAGACCCTGGCTGCTGAGATGTGTTCAGGTTCCCTGTGCTCCACACTGCCTTCTCACCCAGGGTCTGGAGGACCTGTTGGTATATGGTGCTCAGTGCTTCACTGCCAGGTTGGGAGGTGTAACCAGCTTTTGCCTTTGCATTTCTGTGGAGTTCCTTCCACTTTCACTTAAGGTCCTCCATATCCCTATTGTTGTGGAACATGGCATTCAACTGGTGGCAGATCCCAACCCATGTCATCTGTTTGCTGTAAGCACTAAGCCATTGACTTGCCACACCAAACAACTTTTCTAGTGCTTTATCACCTCTCAGACCAGCATCTCAGCCTCCTCAGAGATGATGTTTCCCTGGCAGGAAAAAAACTGCTGATTTGGAGCCATGAAATGATCACTATGCAAGACATGAAGTTGGGAGGGCTGAAAAATGTTGATAATCAAGACATCAATGTTTCTGACATTGCTGGCAGCTGTAAATATTTAAGGCTCCAAAATGTCTATGCCTGCCATTTTACAACTGGCTTGATGTAATACACATTCTCTCTTTTTTTTTTTTTTTACAAAATAGCCAATCTGGTAAGGAAATTTGAACCATTACATTGTTTTCAGAGCCAATAGATACTGAATCTAATAGCCTGCCCAATGAATACTTATCCCCCGCATTATGAATATATGTGGGATGTTTGTTGAGCGTCTTGATGTCTAACCAGACTGTTATAGTTTTGTGTGGTTTGTATTAACTATAGTTCAGTTTTATTTCTTTAGGACCCTGTTTACTAAGCCATATTATAGATGTGCTAGCATTTTTAGTATGCGCTAAAAATTAGCATGCACTAACGCCAGACATGCCCATAGGAATATATAGGTGTCTCTACTGTTTAGCATGCGCTAATTTTAGCATGAACTAAAAACGCTAACACTCCTTATTAAACAGGGCCCTTATATTATACTGAATATCAATATATGTACGCGTTTTTATATTTAATATATGTATATATTTGTTGCATTGTGATTTACCAACAGTTTTTATATGTGTATTCTGTTCTGTTATATTTTTGCATCAGACCTCTGACAAAGGTGCTTGTCACCAAAACACAGCCCACATCAGATCAACTAATAAAGGACTCTCAACTACACTATTTTGAATGGCCCCTGGTGCTTCTTTGCCTTCTTTTCATACTTTCTACCCTACCACTGTACTGTGACCAAAGCTGTGGACAGCAGGGTACATGTGGATTCTCTAGTGATATCTGTGCAGCTTGTCCAGTTCTGAGATAGGTGTTGGGGCTTCTTGTGAGTGCTATTGCTCAGCTTGCCAGGGTTGCCCCGGTCTTCTGCCAAACCCTTCTTGCTGTGGCCTGGGGTACCCTGCAGCTGCTATCTCAAAAGAATTGCTGGCTTATTCTGGATTACTAAAAGGGCAAGGTAACCACTTGCCTTTTTGGAAAAATTCCTCTCCCTCATGGCATGTGAAGGACTCTGTAGAGGCTACTGTTTACATCGGGTAAGGTGGCCCATGGGTATAGGGTTGGTCAAGTCATTTCCAGTGTGTCTGCACACACAACTATACATTTTGTGCTACATCTGGGGACAGTAACTATAGTGTTACAAGTATAGCACTCCATAGATAACACCACTATATGTAGAGCAATATATGTTTAGTGCTGCCTGTGGAGGTCTCGCTAAATACCTTTCTGTACAGGCACTACACAGCCAACTTCCACAGTGAGGGGACCTTGCAGATGCAATTTACAACTTGTGTGGGGTCAGGTCATGCAGATGTTTGCCTTTGTGGAGCATTTTTTTTATCATAAGCAATCTTTCTGCAACTTCTAGATTTCTACGTTTACCACACTGTCATTTTGAGAATTCACCATTTATCTCTTTTACATTTTGATGGCTTTCAGACATCTTGCTTGGGGGAGGGGTGGGTGGAGGGAGTAGAGCTAGGTCAGTTTTGCTATATGCTTTATTGTACAGCACTAATATTGTAAAAATATATCACAGGCTCTGTCTACCACTTCCATGACGTATCTAAAATTGAACTGTATACGTATACCCTGATGCCTCCTCTATTATTCAGAGCTAAAGAAGAAAATTTCTCTTTCTAGAGTTACCATGCCAAGCTGACAAAATATATGTTCTACCAAATCCCTGATATTGGAGATCATACCATTATTCTACAAAAAATAATAACATGGAGGCATTAAGTTGAAAGGTAAGACCTTTATTTATACTGATCCTGCTAATTAGCTGCTTTGATTCAGTCAAGAAACCAATCTGGAGAGAGGTTAATCTGACCTCTTTATCTCTGTAGTGTAATTTTGAGGACATTTGAATGAGGGTCCTTATTTATTTATTTAAAATTGATTGGCTTTGTAGAATGCTTATACATTTTGATATGGATATTGATGGGATAGAACCAGGAGCCCCTTAACCAGGAAAGAGGGGAATCACCCAGAGGGAGCTCAAGATCCTTCAAACTAGTGTAAGCCCCGCCCCTTTTGCCCTCAGCATAAGGGTGTATGTCCCCGATGTTATTGTTTGTAGTCTAATAACCGAGTGTTTGGGGTCACCCTACCAAGAACAAGGGGAGGAAATACAATAAATTTAACTTCTTCTTCTAAAGAAAACAGTGCCTAAGAGAATAATAAAATCACATTTTTAAACATTTTACTTAAAAATGATCAGACCCAAACGTTAAGATAATTATTTTATTTTGCTCTAACTCAATCAGGTAAGTATTCAAAAAAAATTTATGTTTCAAACTTTTTTTAGCAACTCAATAATATATTTTTCTTCTTCAATATTTGAACACAAAATTTCTTTATATATACTTATAAACATTTACTTAAAGATTTCTTTTCATTCTCTTAACTGGGCTATCACCAATATCCTAGAATCTGTGCAACCATCAGATAAGTTCATGCTTTGAAATATTTCAATTTCCTTTACAAACTTTCATATTTCATTTATTATTTTTCCCTCTTTTGTAAGGATCTGATTCTCTGTGTGTACTTTTATGTCTCTGCAGAATTCACCATGTGACCACCCAAAATCTAGGTGAGTATTTTAGTTTATTTTCATTTCATAGTTACTTAGCTGTGGTCGAGCAAATTATTCTCCAGAGAAAAACTGAGCTGTAGAACTCTTTCTTGCGTGGGGGCCCAATGAAGATCCAAATAGCGTTCTTCCACTTCTTTTCCTTGTAGGTCTTCTTCCTAAACCTAACTTAATCAAATTAAAACTGGAAATATAACCCTATCTTCCTGTCACTCATCAAAGGAACTCCTCTAGGTGACTTTTTAAAGAATTTTAAAACACTGTGGCCAATTGAACTTAAACATAAATGAAATTAATTAAAATGTCCCTGTCTTCCAGGCCTAAGCTTTATTACTGTTTCCCTATGCTAAAGAAGGGCACATCCAATCATCCTCAAACCTAACCAGCAACCCTTTCAATGTTCCCAACAGACACTCCTCAACCCCTTCAGACTCCCACCAAAAGCTATATTGTCTCACAGCACTGCAGCTCAACTCGCTTCTCAATACAGGGAATTCCTTTTCATAAATTATGTTATCCCAAAATTCACTCCTATTCATTCACATTTACCAACTCTTTATAAACTCCCTTTAGAACTACCATCATTCACCAGTGTAACTAATTACACTTAGCAAGAGTCACAACTACTCTGCTTAACTTACAAATTTTCTTTTTAGTACTTTCAAACTGCTCTTTCATACTCTCCACCTCAGACACTCTCTCAGCACATCCTTCTTCCTCAACTGCTTTTTCCCTTCTCCTCTGCTGACCAGTAAGCCGTTTCCCAGACAACAGAGTCTCAGCTCTCGGCAAATTCTAGGGACCTGCACTGCTGGCCACAACGGAACTCTGAGACAACTCAGGTAATTTTATTTGTTAAAAAAAAAACAATTCTATTATAACCCCTTAGGGTTACACTAGAAAGAAGTGTATCCCTGAATCAGTGGCGTAGCTACATGGGGCCTGAGGGGGCCTGGGCCCCCGTAGATTTCAGTGGGGACCCCCCTCCCGCGAACCCGGTTCTGTTCTCTGAGTCTGACATCCTGCATTTACAACGTGCAGGATGTCAGCATGCAAGGAAGAAGACTTTTCTCTGCCAGACAGTGCCGCTGTGTACTACGGGAGAGGACGTCGGCTGGCGGGGAGTGGGGTCCCCCGCCAGTAAAACGGAAGGTAGGTGGCGGCGGGGGAGGGTTCTCGGCGGGAGGGGGGTCGGCAGAGACGGGGGGGGGCGACAATGGTGGTGGGAGGGGGCGGCGGCAGGGGGGGCTAAAATATGCCCCCTCCCCGTGAGCTGTGGAACCCCCTCCCACGCAAGTCTGGCTACGCCCCTGCCCTGAATCCAACCCTGAAAGTGAAACACTGAGGTTAGAACAGAAAAATTCCCAGCTGTGAGATGGAAGTACCAAAAGTGCAAGAAGTTTTTGGCCAAATTATTCAGTTAAATAACCCAACTTTAAAGTTTCTATAATGCTATATTGGCTTTGTAGTAGCAGGAGGAAATAAAAATAGAGATCAAAAGGTATTGAAGGGAGAAGAGAGAAAACCAAGAAACACAGCACCGCATACAGTAAGAAAAATGCCTCACCTGTTGCCAAGCAGTAACTAAAATCGCTGATCAACTTGAAACAGTTCAATTCAAAGTCTCCAGATTCACATCCACCAACACTGTTAAAGAATTAAATAACCAGTTCTCATAGCATTATAAGAAAGTGTTCATTGTATCATCGCTGAAAGACAGGGGTTCAGAAATCTGTCTAAACTACAAGCTTTGTGCTATCTCTTTTATAGTGTTACAATACTGTGATTTCCATAAGTAAAACACAGGATAAGACATATATGGCTTGTTAGTGCATACATGTAATATTGATAGTAACAAAACACTTGCTAACTGCCTCTCACTAATGAGTGATGCCCTCTAGCACTACCTATTTTGACAGAGGGTGCATAAAATGATACAAGCCAGACATTTGTAGTTTGCAAAGGTTGGTCAAGAGGTAGCTGGAAGAGGGCATTACCTGACCACTCGTATCTTCATACACTTTTGAGGAAAACAAATCTGCCCACAATCATTGTACCTGAATGATAGGGTTGTACTATGTGCCAGGTATTTTACATAAGACATATTCCTGTTATTTAAAGGCCATTGCAAGCATGCAGAACGGGGGAGGGGGGGTCTGCAAATAAAGAAAATGAGATGGCAACTTCTACATGGCCATCTCATTTTGTTTGCAGACCCCCCCCCCCCCTTCTGCATGCTTGCAATGGCCTTCAGTGTGTACTTGCTACTACCCTCCCCCACATTCCTTTGCATGTTACACTGACTGTCCAATTTATATTACCAGAAAACATAGGCATAAGATTTCCTTCAATATTTCTTCTCATTTGTGCTTTGATATATGCATTCGATTTTCTAGTACAAATTTCCTGTTAATGTTATTTGGTTTAATACCTCATTTCATTTCATAAATCTTTTCAATGTAGAATTTGTTTGATTCTTCTCAAATAGTAATAAATATTAGATAAAATAAGAAAACATTTCCTTCATACTTATGGTAAATATACCTATACCTATTATTTGTTAGTGTCATCAAAGTGAATACTACTTAGGGGGGCGGGGGGAGTTATCAATGTAGTCTACTGTTAAGCCAGGTTAATTTACCAAAAGTTGGATTATGTTATCACGCATAAGGTTATTTTACCACAGGATCCTTATTTTATCATGCATAAGGTTATTTTACCACAGGGTCTCAATTTATATAATGAGACCAATGGGCTCATTTTCGAAAGAGGACGCCCATCTTTCCACATAAATCGGAAGATGGACGTCTTTCTCACAGGGTCGTCCAAATCGGTATAATCAAAAGCCGAATTTGGATGTCCCAAACTGCTTTCCATCGCAGGGACGGCCAAAGTTCAAGGGGGCGTATTGGAGGCATAGCGAATGCGGGACTTGGGCGTGCCTAACACTAGGACGTCCTCGACCCATAATCGAAAGAAACAAGGACGTCCCCGATGAACACTTGGATGATGTCATGTCCCCTACCTCAACGCAAGCGGCATCCTCGGGCTACGCGGGGTCCCGTCGATACGCACACTTGACTGACACAGCCCTGAGCCATGTGTGTGTAGTTCTTCTCTTGCTGCAGGATCCTTGATTGCTTTGCTTCCATGCACCTGGATCTGCTCTCTCTCTGCCTGGCTTCCCTTGCTTCTCTCCTATTGGACTTCCAGTTCCTCCTTTCCCTGCTCTTGTCCTATGGCTGTACTCCTTCGCCCTGCTGGTCTCCGCTGATGTCAGACCCCAGCACTTTATCAGCTGAGCTCTTCCTGGACTCCATGCTTCGGCTTCTACTTTGGTAGGTGTTACTTGCTCAGTATTTTGCTTCTTCTCTACTTTGTCCCTCATTGCTGACTTTGCCTGTGCCTGGATTACTCTCTTGCCTGCTGCCTGCTTATTGACTTTGCCTTACCTGGATTTCTCTCTTGACCTGCTGCCTCCCTATTGACTTTACCTGTGCCTGGATTACTCTCTTGACCTGCTGCCTGCCTGGCTGATACGTTCACCACCCCGTTTCCAGCTCCATCTCGTAAGTCTTGCAGGCCACCTGCACCTAGGAGCTCAACCTTTGGGGAATGACGGTCAGCGCAGGTGAAACCCAGGGTTGTCCGGCCGCCAAGCAGAACCTGGTTTGAGTACCAGGCTCAGCAGCACTCTACTTGGTACAAGAACTCACAAGTCTCATAGATGACTTTTCCTGGTTGTGTTTTTCTTACGACCATGGCACAAAAAGGTACCCAAAATGACCAGATGACCACCAGAGAGAATCGGGGATGACCTTCCCTTACTCCCTCAGTGGCCACTAACCCCCTCCCACCCTCAAAAAACATCTTTAAAAATATTGATTGCCAGCCTCTATGCCAGCCTCAGATGTCATACTCAGGTCCCTGGAGCAGTTTTAGTGGGTGCAGTGCACTTCAGGCAGGCAGACCCAGGCCCATCCCCCCACCTGTTACGTTTGTGGAGGAAACAGCGAGCCCTCCAAACCCTACCAGAAACCCACTGTACCCACATCTAGGTGCCCCCTTCACCTGTAAGGGCTATTGTAGTGGTGTACAGTTATGGGTAGTGGGTTTGGGGGGGGGGGGTTGGGGGCTCAGCACACAAGGTAAAGAAGCTATGTACCTGGGAGCAATTTATGAAGTTCACTTCAGAGCCCCCTAGGGTGCCCGGTTGGTGTCTTGGCATGTCAGGGGGACCAGTGCACTAAAATTGCTGGCTCCTCCCATGACCAAATGGCTTGCATTTGGTCGTTTCTGAGATGGACGTCCTTGGTTTCGATTATAGCCGAAAATTAGAAACAACCAAGTCTAGGGACGACCATTTCTAAGGACAACCAAATTTCAGGATTTGGGCGTCCCTGACTGTATTATTGAAATAAAAGATGGACGTCTATCTTGTTTTGAAAATACGAGTTTCCCCGCCCCGGATGGGGACGTTTTGCAAGGACATCCAAATCGAAACGAGGACGTCCCTTTTGAAAATGCCCCTCCAAGTGGTAAAATAACCCAGCTTACAGTAGCCCATGTTGACAATCTCTCCCCCCTTAATGATTATATTTTTCCATCCTTATTCAGTATTCTAATGAATTAATTTAAATCTAATTTAAAAACAAAAAACAGGCTACATCATCCCCATTCTTTGTTATGAATGTCTTTGTTGTTAAATTGATATTTTTCTGCTATGGTAGCCAATTGTTCAAAGTTTCTTACTATGCAAATTGTGTTCGTTTTGAAACTACGTATCTGATAGCTGAAGAATATCTGGCGTTTTGATGATGATGTGTTCCTTGTTGTTGTTGTTGTTGTTGTTGTTTTTTAAGTAGCCATCGATGGAAAGGTATTTTTAACACTTCTTTTCAAGTACCAATCTTTCCCTTTCATTTGATCATTTTGGAATTGTATTAAATACGTTATTATAATGTATATAAAGAGCTAGCAGTCTACACAACACTGTACAGGTTAATTCATATGTTTACAGTGTACTTCCATCGCACAGAGCTTGCCATCTTCAAACTGGACCCAGGAATGCTCAAGGTCACATTGAGTGGTAGAGAGGCTATTCAGACTACAGTTGACAGTAGTAACATTGTGTGCACTTGCTCTGCACTGCTAATATGAAATATTCAATTCAGCATGAGGTTTTAAGAAAAAGGCAACTACAGGAGCTTGAGAAGTAGTTAAATTATCTGAAATCTAATCAACCGTTTAGAAAAGGGGGTTCTCAGTTCAATCCTAGTGACACACCCAGCTAGTCTGTTTTTTAGGACATTTCCAATGAATATGTATAGCCACCTGTGAGGCACAAGACAAATCTTACTTGGGTTTTGAATATGGCAGCAAATTTATCAAGATAAGACAGGAACATGGATTTAGAAAAATACATACATATAAATATATCTTATAGTGGAATTCATTTTAAGTGCTCAGGGGTTCTAGTCATGTTTACATAGAACAGAATAATCTTTACTGAGTCAAAGGTACATTCCTAAAAAATAAAATATAAATGTATTGGTTCACAACAGTTTAGAAATAAAATTCAATGTGCCCAATTTCTGTAACTGTAACACTAAGCTCATTTTAGTCCTCAATGGAGAAATAACCAAATCAGTTCAGTGTGGGCAGATAACTTTTGTAACCTCTGTATCCTATTGTGACAAGGGCAATAGGTCCACTGCAAAGCTGACATTTCAGGAGGGGGTTGGGTGACTGTTTCTGTCTTGGTGCTTTCTGGAAGCACATCTAGCTAGTCAAGTTTTCAAGATTGCTACATTAAATATGCATAACATCAATTTGAATATATTGGAGATTCATTGTATGCAAACCTTTCCCATGAATATTCATTGGGATGACCCATAAAATCTGACCAGCTAAATGTGCCTCCAGGACAGAGTTGAGAAACACAGGCTGAATCATTAGCACAGCAGGCTAAGAATCTGAGAAAGCTAGGGTTCAATTTACGATCCTTGTGATCTTCAGCAAATCACTTAATCTTCCATAGCTTTACAAACTAATATACATTTAGGTGTCCTTTTACAAAGCTGCGGTAGAAAGTAGCTCTAGTGCGGCCTTACACAGGTTCTCCCCACACACTAAGGCCATTTGTACTGAAGCAGTGAAATGGTTGTTTTTATATTTTTGGTATTAATGAGCATGCACTAAAGTCACCATTATCGCGCAGTCATTAAAAACAATTATCATGTGAGCACATACCACCACCAATTTTGTAGGTGGTAAGGGCTCATGCAGTAACCCAGTGCTAATCTATTAGCATATGGTCATGTAGATGACCACTCTTGACTCCTAGACATGTCCCCTCCACAAAAAAAAATATATTTTTTAATTGTCAGCACGCAAGTAGTGCATGCTCATTTGGGAGTTACCGCAGGATGCCTAAGCCTTTTTAAGCTGTGGTAAGCACATGCTAGCTCTTACTGCAGTTTTGTAAAATGATAGCTAAGGAAATAATGTATGAATTGTGTCAGTTAATGTATATTTACAGAAGGCATTAAGATTTACATGCATGTTATGTGCATAGGACTAGATTCTATATATTACGCCTAAAAATTCAGCACCAAAATAAAATTTGCTTAGGTGTATTCTATAAAGTACACTGTAGGTATACTTTATAGAATATGCAGTGTACTTTATAGAATAAACCTAAATTTACACGTGGTTTATAGAATACTCTGAGCGCTGGTCCATGCAACTAATTTAGTCGCGGTCAATTACATCAACTAAAACCTGGTGTAAATCTCAGTGCCTAAAGTAGGCACAGCACGGATGTATTCTGTAACAATGCACATAGATTTTAGAAATGTCCACAACCTGCCCATTCCACTCCCATAACCACACTCAATTTTCAACTATGCAACTTCAAATTTATGCTTACAACATTACAGAATAAGCTTAGCTAATAATAAGTGCAAATTCTGATAATTGCTTGTTAACATCCAAGTTATCAGTGCTGATTAACGTGTTAACTAATTAAGTTAAGCACACTGCTATAGAATACGCTTCAATTTCTGTATGGAAATCTCGGTGCAATATATAGAGAGTTCAGGGATAAAGGGCAAGGGCAATTCTATAATTCTAAGCACGAGTGTAAGTGCTCTAAGCGTTATTTCATATGGAAGTGCATAAATGCAAGGGGGGCATTTTGATGCCACATGTGTGTGTGAATGTACAGGATACCTGCACAGTCACAGGTAAGTGCACATTTATGCATACAAGTGGCAGCAAAACAGTTAAGCATTATTTTGTAAGGAAGTGCATAAGTAACATAACATATAAATGCAAAGGGGGCATTTGCATGAGTGGAGTATGGGATGGGCTATGTGTAGTGCTGCCACTTTCTTACTCTATTTATAGAATACTGTAAGTTATGTGTGCCCTTGCTGTATTTAGGCATCCACAGTTACATCAGGTCTATTGCTGGTGTAACTGTAGGTGCTTAGATTATAGGTGATCCAATACCTGTCTGTGCTAATATTTTATAATGGCATCTGTGTATCCAGGTGTTGATATAGAATAAGCTCTCACCACATGGTATCAGGGTACCTTAAATGTGGTGCCCACTTATAGCATTGCCTCCATAATGTTTAGAATAGTAGCATATATGCATATATTTGAGCACTAATGTATACATATGCCAACATGCCACGTATTTATTTAAAATAAAACAAAAATTGTAACCCACTTTATCTATTATTCTGAGCAGGGAACATAAAAACATACATAACATTGCACTTATACAACATAAACAAAACTCCAGTTCAAACAACCAGAAATAAAACAACTGCATCATTTGTTACCATCCAACTCCCTCCACCCCACAATTCTTCCCCTCACTCAAAGGTCTGCTGAAACAAATAAGCCTTAAGATGTTTCCTAAAGCTTAAATAAGAAAGCTGTTCATGCAACTCCAGGGGCGGGGAAACAGAAGTCCTATAACTAGTCATTCTCACTATATGAAATGAGGGAACAGACAATAAGCACTTCTCTGCAGACTACAGGGTAGAAGATGGACGATAAAGCTGGAAACAAAAAAATAACCAAAAAGTGAAGGTTTCTCCTTACTCAAAACCTATAATCCAGGGACAAAATCCTAAACCAAACCCTCCAAAGAATCAGTAACCAATAGAATAGCTGTACTCCCGATGACATGCAGACAAAATGTGACCACCCCGACACAAAATGAGCAGCAAAATTGTGCACAATATGCAATAGCTAAAAATGACAAGAAGGCATGCCAAAAAATAGAGCATTACAATTGTCAAACACAGGTGTAATCAACAAAGGGGTCTCTTATATGCATCCTCAGCAGAGAGGCAGTTGATACCTGTCTAAAGTACCTGTATATAATACATAAACTGCTTTGGTTGTACCACAGAAAGGTGGTATATCAAATGCAAGACCCAAATCATAACATACCATACCAACTACACAACAGTTCTAAAATTGTCCACCTTTGGTAAATCCCACAACTCTCCAGTCATCCTCAGTTTTAAAAAAAGACTCTCTGAAGCACTGTCTGTAAATGCAATTTAAAAGTCAAAGAAGAATCCAACACTATCTTCAAATAACATGTTTCCTACAAAATCAGGAAGACTGTCCCCCTCTCTAAACCTCACCCAAGAACTATTCTGCAAATACCCGCTTAACTCATGTGGAGGGGCATAATCGAAATGGAAGCCCAAGTTTTTCTGAGGACGTCCTTGCAGGACGTCCCTGTGAAGGGGCGGGGAAACCCGTATTATCGAAACAAGACCGAGGACGTCCATCTCAGAAACGACCAAATGCAAGCCATTTGGTCATGGGAGGAGCCAACAATTGTAGTGCACTGGTCTCCCTGACATGCCAGGACACCAATCGGGCACCCTAGGGGGCACTGCAGTGGACTTCAGAAATTGCTCCCAGGTACATAGCTCCCTTACCTTGTCTGTTGAGCCTCCCAAAGCCCACTACCTACAACTGTACACCACTATCATAGCCCATATGGGTGAAGGGGGGCACCTAGATGTGGGTACAGTGGGTTTCTGGTGGGTTTTGGAGGGCTCACAATTACCACCACAAGTGTAACAGGTAGGGGGGATGGACCCGGGTCTGCCTGTCTGAAGTGCACTGCACCCACTAAAACTGCTCCAGGGACCTGCATACTGCTGCAATGTACCTGAGTATGACTTTTGAGGCTGGCATAGAGGCTTGCAAACAATATTTTTAAAGAATTTTTTGAGGGTGGGAGGGAGTTAGTGACTACTGGGAGAGTAAGAGGAGGTCATCCCCAATTTCCTCCGGTGGTCATTTGGTCAGTTCAGGCACCTTTTCGTGGCTTGGTCGTAACAAAAAAAGGACCAGGTAAAGTTGTCCAAGTGCTTGTCAGGGATGCCCTTATTTTTTTCGATTATGGGTCGAGGACGCCCATTGTTAGGCATGCCCAAGTCCCATCTTCACTACGCTTCCAATACGCCCCCAGGAACTTTGGTTGTCCCCGCGATGGAAAGAAGTTGGGGACACCCAAAATTGGCTTTTGAGTATGCCGATTTGGGTGACCCTGGGAGAAGGACGCCCATCTTCCGATTTGTGTTGAAAGATGGGCATCCTTCTCTTTTGAAAATAAGCCTGATAGCGTGTATTTGAAAAGGGACATACACAGGGGTGGGACATAGGTGGGGTTCGTACTTATTATATGTGTGACTTACAGAATACTGTAAGTTAAGTGGGTATCTACTGGTATCTGCCACACTTAGGCACTCATACCAGCTCTGTGCCTGGTGTGCTGCATCTAAATATTAAGCACAAATGTCCCGGGTTAAGCTAGCATTCTTTAAAGAAAAGTAGGTGTCTATTTTCCTACACAGAATAGTCTCCTACCACACATCCTCCAGATACCTAATTCTAGGCACTGTGTTACAGAATTGCCCCTAAATGCAAAATCTTGTGTTATTTTATCATAACACACATTATTTTTGCCGCAATGGATACTACATAGTAATGAGATAAAAAGTACGTACCTCATTAGTATACAAATTGGACAATGCAGCTTGTGTTAAACTTTGCAAGCTGCCATTTTAAGTGGTTACTATCACTTCTTATTTAGCAGCTTGGCCCCTAATAGTAGTACTGTGAGTCCACTGCTGGGGGTTGACCAGCACCATTTTGAACCAGCAATCCAAGGGCAGAAGGAACTTGAGAATCATTCTATTCACAACCCCCCCCCCCCCCAAGAAACTATAGACTGCAGAGGTAGGTTCGGGTGTGCTTTTAGGAGTTTGAGGGACTTTTACTGGCTCCTTCAAGAAGGCACCCAGGCCTGATACTCCTGTGGAAACCCCCCCCCCCCAAAAAAAAAAAAAAAAACCCAATGATTCTTGTGAGGTTAAAAGAAAGTTGTTGTGGAAGTTACTGGCTTGCATACTGAGTTACCGCAGATTAGTGCCTTCTGTGGTAAACCAAGCTGTGGTAAAATGTGATATTTTACTGCTGATTAGTAACCCCCTACCTTAGATTGTAAACTTTCTGGGGACTTGGAAATATCTACTTACCTGAATGTAACTTGTCTCAAGCTACTACTGAAAAACAAGTATAGATAAGTCTAAATCACTTGCTACTTTTGCAAGTATTTATTTCGGAAAAATGAAATAAGATCCCTTTAGGCTTTTTTTGACATTTCAAAGCTAATCTAACTCAATTTCATTTTACAGCCTGCTCAAAGGTTTTTTCCAACAGACTAGAAGATCAGTTACAACATTTTCAAAAGTTAACTGCCACCACAGTAATGCTGACAAATTAATAAGACATTTGTCTAACAGTACCTTCATACAACACTTTCTGTAACAAAGCATGTAGCTTTCAGAGCTAGTCAGAGTTGTTTTTTTTTTTTTTTGAAATGTGATGGGTTTCAAGAAGCTGAACAAATAGCTCTTCCCGATCCCACCACATTGCCATATAACTTTTCTAGCACTTCCATGTACTCTTACACCATATCTTCCTCTCCATTATTCTGTACAAATACAGCATTGTCAGCAGTGGAAGCAGACTTTCAAAAACGTTTGCCTCTTTGCGTTGGCATTTAAATCTGGATCCTTGATAACTTTCCTAAATTGAAGGTTCCATCTGTCACAATCTCCATCATCACTTGGCTTAAGCTGCTTGCCTGAAAAGTTTTTAATTCTGTGTACAGTAAGGCTCAGTTCATCTGCTGCTGTTATGATTTCTGTTACATGGTCTACTACCATTTTCTTCACACCTTGTGGGGTGAGAGTAGTAGGTATGGAATACTAAGAATGAATGTTTGTGTCCTAATAGATCCATGTCAGGATTGATACTGCTGACTAGAAAAGTGCACTACAGGGATTAGGGGAGATCCCTCAGTGTTAATGCCCCCCTTCTCACCCCCTGAAAGCCAAACTAGCAAGGGATACTGGGATCTGTGCCAAAAGAATATAAAAACATAAGAATAGTCATACTGGGTCAGACCAATGGTCCATGTAGCCCAATATCCTGTTTCCAACACTGGCCAAAGTACCTGACAGAAACCCAAATAGTATAAGGAAAAAGGGAGGGAACCTATCAAACTCCTGAAAGGATAAATTCCAAGCAATAAAATCAAGGAGGAGTAGAACTAAACTGGCAGCAGAAGACCAACAACTTGTTCTGTCAGAACTTCTTAAAAAAGAAGTAAAAAGCCTGGAGGCATTAGATAAACATATAAATGAGCTATTGAATCTCTTATAGCCCAAAGCTTTTTCAAATCCAAGCTCCTTTCAGTTTCATCAATCACTTGCCTCCAGAGCTTTAAATAAACCTTCACCGTGCTTTAGCATTTAAAACTTGCAACAGGAAAAGACTCAAAATAGCCATCAACAATCATGCACAAACTAAAACACAAATATTAAACATAATGCATATAGGTATGTATTCAAATGTGCAAAACAATGACAACTTAAACCACTCCTGTAGATACAGTGCTGCAAGTTCTCAAAGAGCTCTCGATGCCCACTGCATGAAAATGGCATTTCGGTCTACATGCCCTGCCTTGGGGAATCAAAAGCTATTGCTGTGAAAAGCAACCAATTAAATTAAATTAAATTAATAAAATGAGAAGAGGAGATCTAAGATGGCATCCTGGAGTAGACAGGCGTTCGGTGAGCTCCTGAATCTTAATGAGTGAACCAAGAGTTTGGAATCTTTCCCCATTCTGGAAATGGGGAAAAGAAAAGGGAAAACTAATGCTGCTTCCTCCGTGAGCCTGGTTGGAAACCCTATCTCATGCCAGGCCACTCTTGAGAATTTTGACACCCACCTCAATGGGATCCGCGGATGTTGAAGCGGACCACAGCATTGAGGGAGTCTCACTAAGTCCTCCCTCAGTTGCAGCTCCCCCACGACCCGGAAGCAGGTCTGTGCTGACAGAGATGCAGTGAGGTGAAGCACCCGAAGTGAGTCAAGCTTCCCCTGCAAGAGGAGGACCCATCGCCACGTCGTCTCCTGGGTTTCAAACATCAGGGGATAGTCAAGGTTTCCAGCCTTCTCCTATATCTAACCAGGGAACCGCTTCCAGGGAATGGTGGATCGAAGAGACCAGCTGTGGTGACTATGGAGTCTCTATGGAATGCAATTCAAGGTTTGAACTCCTCCCTTCTTCAAGTGTCTAACTCATTTAGGGGAGAGGTTTTGAAGTTAAAACAATCTTATCAGCTTCTGTCTGGCAAATTTGAATTGCAAGAAAATAAGACTGTGTCTCTAGAAGGTGAAATTAAGCAAATACAGAACTTTGCCGAAACAGTTGTCAGGGACAGAGACATTCAAGCTCGTAAGCTTGAATATCTGGAAAACCACGGAAGAAGGAACAATTTAAGATTCCTAAATTTTCCTAAATCACCACTTATTTCCGCAATGGATATGCTGAAAAAATATTTTTGTGAAATATTGGGCATTCCGGCTGAGGCCTATCCACCTATAGTCAGAGCCCAATATATAACGGGGCTTTCAAGACCTTCTTCTGTGGGACTTCAACCTGATTTAAATCTAACTGAATTTCTGGAAAGCTCTTTAGAAACTATAATGGAGCGGACTACCCTTCTAGTATCATTCACTTTATAGCCCGGCAGAAATAATATTTTTCGTTTCGTATTTTCGCCATATTAATGCTGTATTTTTAGGATCTAAAGGTCAAGTTTTTCCAGATTTGGCTAGAGACACAAAAAAGAAGGAGAGAATTCTAGGTTTTAAAACTGAAAGTTCTACACCTAGGTGGATTATTTGTATTAAATTTTCCTTATAGATGTTTAGTGTCTCTAAATATGACTAATTGTGTTTTCTTTGTTCCAAAGAAATTACAGGAATTTATTAATTCTAAAGAAGACGGAAGAGATGTTTCCTCGGTTGCTTCCATTAGTTAAAATAATGCTGTATATTGGCTAGCGAGTGTTAGTTGTTCTTCACTACTATATTGATTTTCATTCTTTTTCTACTTTGTTTTTTCCCCTTGTATCTGGATCTAAATATTGTGGACGAAGTTAAAGGACAATTTCCTAAATGTTTTATTTTCCTTTTTCTCTGTAATGCAGAAATTGCTGAGCATTTATCTTTATTATATAAATGTGGAGGAGTGGCCTAGTGGTTAGAGTAGTGGACTTTGGTCCTGGGGAACTGGGTTTGATTCCCACTGCAGGCACAGGCAGCTCCTTGTGACTCTGGGCAAGTCACTTAACCCTCCATTGCCCCAGGTACAAATAAGTACCTAAGCCGCATTGAGCCTGCCATGAGTGGGAAAGTGCGGGGTACAAATAAAAAAAATGTATAAGTAAAACTTATAAATACAAAATAAAAAAATAAAATAAAATGAGTAGGAGTTTAAACTTGCCAAAAAAGTATTACTTACAATGAATGTGTGTGTGTGTGCTCACAATCGATCATGCAGCCATCACGGCAGTCAACTGAAGTAAGATGCCGCCAATTCATACTCAAGAAATGATAAAGACTTGGTGTCAGTGTGACAATATCACCCTCTGCATGGAGACAAAGCATAGCCCTATGCAAATTAGCTATATGGGATACCTGCAGTAAGGCAATACTGTACATATGAACTCACTGTCTTAAAAGAACACATGAAAAAAGAAAAAAAGTACAAAAAACCTAATAAAATAGAATCGAAGAAACAAAAAACAAAATGAAATGAAAAAATAAAATGAAATGAAAAAACTCAAGGGGAGGCAAATAGCTAATCAACTATTTGAAATCCTACTTAAACCACCAGGAGTGAGGGTAGCCAAAAAATGAATCCAACAACATTATTTTATATCAAAGATGAGCATCAAGATCGCCCCATGTTGTAACTGAAAAATCTGCTCCAGTACCACAAACTTCAACTGTTCAAAGGTATGCTGATATTTCATGCAGTGTTCCATCATCATGACATTGCAGCTGACTCATGTGTTCCAACAGTCTCGTTTTAACAGAATGCATGGTCTTGCCCACATACATTAAACCACAAGAGCAGCAGATAGCATAAACCACTTGAGTGAAAATACAGGAAGTGTGCATCTTGAGGGTGATGAAACAAGTGTTCATTACTACAGCAGAACCTGAAAATTAAATAGCAGAAACACTGTATCAAGTGTTTGTGCTATTTCAAATTCACTTACATAAAGATTTTCCACATCTGGAGCAACTGTTGCTTCCATCGCTGTACCCTTTGTCTGGAAAAAATATTTATCCTGAAACATGAAAACTTTTAAGACAGTGAGTGCATCTGTGCAGTATTGCCTTACTGCAGGTATCCCACATGGCTAATTTGCATAGGGATGCATCTTGTCTCCGTGTGGAGGGTGACATCATCATATTGATGATGAGTCTTTAACATTTCTTGAATTTGAACTGGCAGCGTCTTACATCAGTTGATTGCCATGATGGCTGAGTGACTGATTGTGATTGCTTTTTTGGCAAGTCTAAATGTTATGTTAGGCTGTAGTGGCAGCTCCTCATTTTATTAATTTAATTTGTTGCTTTTTACAGCAACTGCTTTTGATCCCCCAAGGCAGGTCATGTAGACCGAAACGCCTTGTTCATGCAGTGGGCGTCTCTTTGAGAACTTGAAGCGCTGTATCCACAGGAGTGGTTTAAGTTAAGTGGCCATTGTTTTGCACATTTGAGTACATACCTGTTTGCATTATGTTTCACATTTGTGTTTTAGTTTGTGTATAATTGTTGATGGCTATTTTGTGTCTTGCCTGTTTGTAAGTTTTACGTGCTAAAGCACAGTGAAGGTTTATTTAAAGCTCTGGAGGCAAGTGATTGATGAAACTGAAAGGAGCTTGGATTTGAAACAGCTTTGGGCTATAAGAGCTCCAATAGCTCATTTATATGTTTATCTGATGCCTCCAGGCTTTTTTACTTCTTTTTTAGAAATTGTAACAGAAGAAGTTGGTCTTTTGCTGCCACTTTAGTTCTACTCTTCCTTAATTATTGCTTGATAGAAACCAAAATAGTAGCAACATTCTATGCTACCAATCCCAGGACAAGCAGTAGCTTCCCCATATCTGACTAAATAGCAGACTATGGACTTTTCCTCCAGGAACTTGTCCAAACCTTTTTAAAACCCAGATACGCTAACTGCTATTACCTCATCCTCAGACAATGAGTTCCAGAGCTTAACTATTTGTTGTGTGAAAAAATATTTCCCCTTTTGTTTTAAAAGCATTTCCATGTAAATTTATAGAGTGTCCCCTAGCCTTTGCACTTTTTGAAAGCGTAAAAAAATTGATTCACTTTTACTTGTTCTACACCACTCAGGATTTTGTAGATCTTAATCATATCTCCCCTCAGCCATCTCTTCAGGAAAAATAAATGTTTATATTTCTAAAATGGTTAAGATAAATATTTATCTTCAGACACATAAAATGTTTGTGTTGCTATTCTACAAAATAAATGTTTATGTGTCCATTTGACCTGTTGATATTTTATACATTTATTTTTCTAAAAATGTTTGTCACATGTTACCAGTGCATAAATGTTAATTTCTCCATGTATTTTAGAAAAGACTCTACATCAGGAGATCCTGTTATAAAATACTAGCAGAACTTGAGACATCCTAACCACTGTTCCCTCTAAGCTGAGCAGTAGTCCTCCACCTGCATTGCTGCCCGGGGGGGGGGGGGGGGGGAATGTGGTGCTTCAATGTTATGTTTTCAATTGCTAAGGGGAGGCACATTCCCTGGAGTCATCTAAGCCTTGCCTGTCCTTCACTATTGAAAATGTGATAGTGAAATAGCACCAGCCAATGGCAGGATTGTAGGTGGAGAACTTTCACTCAGTTCAGAGGGAACAGTGATCATGACTTGGACGTCTCAATTTCAATTTGATTGTTTTTTTCTAAAATGCCACTCATAATATAATTGCAAAAACTATCACTAGACTTTAACGTAAGAAACTGCAGAGTAACTCCTTCATTTAAAAATCTTGTGTGCACAGTTTTGCTCTTATAAAAAATATGTTAACATGCACAACTGTCAGTTGTGCATGTTAACATATCTGTCTAATTAGATGTGAATTGACACTAACAACCAATAATCAATAATTGTTGGAGTTAATTGCCCCTAATTTGCTGTTACATACATAACTAAACTTAGGAGCCAATCTATAAGGTTAGGGCTAGATTCTATATGTCACTCCTAAAAAAATTGGTGCTGAAAAAAAATGCCTAGGTGTATTCCAAAAAGTACTCCTAAATTTAGGTGTACTTTATAGAATACACTTAAATTTCTATGCGGTTTATATAATATGCCAAGTTCCTGTCCATGTGACTAAATCGATTACACCAAGTAAAACTTGGTGTAAATGCTGACACCTAAATTATGCGCAGATTGGGTGTATTCTATAACATTGTGCATATATTTAAGAAATGCCCATGACTCTCCCACTCCACGCCCATGACCATGTCCCCTTTTTAACTATCATGCTTATTTTCGAAAGAGGACATCCATCTTTCAACACAAATTGGGAGATGGGCGTCCTTCTGGCAAGGTCTTCCAAATCGGCATAATTGAAAGCTGATTTTTGGACACCCTTGACTGCTTTCCATCGCGGGGATGACCAAAGTTCACGGGGGCATGTCGGCAGGGTAGTGAAGGCGGGACTGGGGCGTGATTAGGAGATGGTCGTCCTCGGCCAATAATAGAAAAAAGAAGGGCGTCCCTGACGAGCACTTGGATGACTTTACTTGGTCCATTTTTTTTCACGACCAAGCCTCAAAAAGGTGCTCGAACTGACCAGATGACCACCAGAGGGAATCGGGGATGACCTCCCCTTACCCCCCCCCCAGTGGTCACTAACCCCCTCCCACCATAAAAAACAAGTTTAAAAATACTTTTTTGCCAAACTCTATGCCAGCCTCAAATGCTATACTCAGGTCCATCGCAGCAGTATACAGGTCACTAGAGCGGTTGTAGTGGGTGCAGTGTACTTCAGGCAGGTGCACCTGGGGTGGGGGGGGGTTGGGGGGCTCAGCACCCATGGTAAGGGAGCTATGTACCTGGGAGCAATTTGTGAAGTCCACTGCAGTGCCCCCTAGGGTGCCCAGTTTATTTATTATTTATTGCATTTGTATCCCACGTTATCCCACCTCTTTGCAGGCTCAATGTGGCTTACAATTCATCGTGGATACTGGCAGTAGAAGAGAATATACATTTAGTTCACAGAGGGTTATGTGTTACATGGTGGTGAAATAGATAATAGTGTTAAAGCAGCAGACATTGAAAGACAATTCTGGAAGTTTTAAAGATAGTACAGTTACACATGTTGGTGTCCTGGCATGTGAGGGGGACCAGAGCATTACAACTGCTGGCTCCTCCCACGACCAAAGGGCTTGGATTTGGACATTTTTGAGATAGACATCTTTGCTTTCCATTATCGCTGAAAACCGAGGACGACCATCTCTAAGGTCGACCTAAATGTCAAGATTTGGGCATCCCCGACCGTATTATCAAATCTAAAGATGGACGTCCATCTTGCTTCGATAATATGCGTTGCCCCACCCCTTCGCAGCACCGTCTTTATAGTTGGGCGCTGTTAGAGATGGTCATCCCCATTTGAAAATGACCCTCCAAGTGACTTAGAATTTATCCGCATCACATTTCAGAATACTGTTAGACAGTTGTGTGTGGAAATTCTAATTAATGTCATTTGGTGTCAATAATTGCTTGTTAATTGAAATTATTGGCACTGATTGGCTTGTTAACTAATTAAGTTGTGCACAGAAATCCAGAACATGACCGGATTTTCACACACAACTTAAATAATGATATATAGAATCTAGGGTTTAGTGCCAAAGTTCTATAGCATGCTAACTGTGAAAGGAGCATGGATGTGGGATACTGTCAGTTATACAAATAATTGACACATTTAAGTGTGCAGATTTACGCTTAGCATAGAGCTAGTTTAAGTGCTTGCGCCTAAAGTAATACAGTCTTACACTAGTATTCTATAAGGTTCATTAACTGCTTAATTGCCATCATAGAATTCATGTTTTTCCTATGTACTTTAGACACATAAGTTTAAATGTCTGTACAGAATTACCCCCTAAATGTAATTATATCATTGATCAAAGTTTCTTAGTACCCTCAACCAGCAGTACAATACAAACATAAGCTGCTTACTTTATTTCAAATAAAATAATTATAATTCCTTTAGGATTTTTTAAATATATCTAGCTTTAAGAAAGATTCCCTGGTTCAGTCTGCTTAAGGGCTTCTCCATGCTGAGGAGAACATCAGCAGTAGGCTACTAACGCCTGAATAGGAATCTACCAGACCCTTAAAGGGACCTCTGCACAAATAATTGAGAAATCGTAATAAGGGTTATATATGAATGAGATATATTTGCATATACTGCTTATATTTTATACAAATCTGTTCATGAATGTTCATTACGGATATGTTGAAAACTTGACTAGTTGTGTGTGTCTAAATGACTGGGTTGAGAACCACTGAGTTAGTGGTACTTCTATGAATTATTGGATTACAGTACATAGGATGCTTTCTAACTGATTTCTATAGTATAAGCCAAAATACAATAGAGTAAATTTTCAATGCACATCACTATTTTGTTTAAAATATAACTCCGTTTATGGATCACTGTAATAAAAAGGATTTTAGAGATCGCTTTTCAACTCTATCTGCCTTGATCAACAAGTGCACTTGGGGTCTGTATTTGTGATTAGAAATAATTCTGTTTAAAAATGATTGTTTAACTGATTGTGTGAAAACAAGTTGGAATGCAGAAGATAAGACACAGCTCTAATTAATTTGGTATGTGAAGAGAAGGATGGCACTTGTTTTTGAAGTTCAGACTGGCCACCTGGACTTGGAAACATGACCACATTCCCACAGTATGGCTTTTTTACCTATTCTCAAGCATTCTGTAATTTAATTTTCCTTGGCTCTGAAAATAAGCTTTAGCTTAATAAAAAGGGGGGGGGGCTTGTTGCAGCAGAGCTCTGAGGCTCATCTGTGGGTGGACGCATCATGCAGAAAAGACTTGTTCCTGGTCATAAGGAGACTTCAGGCTTTCGCTGCAACGGGCCTCCCGGCTGATGAGATAAGGACCTGACATTTCTGACCAGTGATTTTGTATGTATAATATGTACTGTATATATCTGTCTTATAGCTTTATTTTAGTTAGATGATTTAATCATTGCATATATCTTAATCACTGTAGATTTTAGCACCTCTAATAAAGGTCTCATTTACCTAGTACAAATCCAAAAGAATCCATGATAATTATTGAGTAGTCTGTGTCAGTAAGACAGGCTGTAAATCCATAGCAATATAATCACATAACGTTTCAATAGCCTGATGTACTTTACAGAAATAAAAATATCATCCTCACTGGCGCCATGATTTAAATTGGAACAGGTGACCTTAAAGAAAGTCTCAAGATACTACCACTAGGTGTCATGTTTTTGTACTAGACTGACTACTGCTAGTGACTACTGCTAGGGGTTGCCAGTGCCATTTTTAATTCCAGTGCCAGCAAGGTCAGGAGTAAGTGGAGATCTCTACTGCCCAAACTCCTACTCCTACTAGACCCCCCAGGGATGATTTAAGGGATGCCTGGGAGGGTCATCAGGTGGCTAGAGAAGCCTGGTGAGGGGGTATAATTTTTTGAGGGGGAATCAACCAGTGGGTGGGTGGGGTGTGTGGTCATAAGCCACCTACTAGCATGAAGGCTATTGAAGTGGTGTACATTCAGGTCCAGTAGGTATTTTTTCTGTTCCTGAAGGGCTCACAATTACAAAAAAAAGTTGAAGAGGGATTTGGACTGGTGTGCCTTGGTTTAAATTCTACTGCACTAACCACTTAGCTACCCCTCTGCTCTGCTTCGGATGTCTGTGTAGCCATTTTTCTCAAAATGATGCCAGAGAGACATTCCTATCCCTGTTTTTTTTTTCCATCACGTTGGATGTTTAATTCTGGAAAATGGTTATTACATTTTGGATATTCTCAGCACAAAAATGTCCATTCCACAGCTATTTTTGAACAGAAAATCTGGATGTTTTTCCTGTTTGAAATTGGCTGTGAGATAGATGTTTTTTTTTTTTTTAATGTTATGAGCAGGACATCACAGTTCTGATTGGACATTCTTTCAAAAATGCCCCTTATAGTATGCTACTTGAAATGTTGCAGGTCCTCTGTTTTTGAATGTTATGAGCAGGACATTACAGTTCTGATTGGACATTCTTTCAAAAATGCCTCCTATAGTATGCTACTTGAAATGTTGCAGGTCCTCTTAAAGATTTGTTTAATAAATCCTTGGAGACGGGAGAGGTTACATGAGATTGGAGAAGAGCGGATGTGGTCCCTCTTCACAAAAGTGGTGATAGGGAAGAAGCTGGAAACTACAGGCCGGTAAGCCTCACTTTGGTTATTGGAAAAGTAATGGAAGCGATGCTGAAGGAACGGATAGTGAATTTCATGGAAACCAATAAGTTGCAAGATCCTAGACAACATGGTTTTACCAAAGGTAAGTCATGCCAAACAAATCTCATTGAATTATTTAACTGGGTGACCGTAGAACTGAATCAAGGATGTGCTATAGATATAATCTACTTAGACTTCAGCAAACAGTTCCCCACAGGAGGCTCTTGAATAAACTTGACAGGCTGAAGATAGGACCTGACGTGGTGAACTGGACCTGACGTGGTGAACTGGATTAGGAACTGGTTGACGTACAGATGCCAGAGGGTGGTGGTTAATGGAATTCACTCGGATGAGGGAAAGGTGAGTAGTGGAGTGCCTCAGGGGTCGGTGTTGGGGTTGATTCTGTTCAATATATTTATGAGTGACATTGCCGAAGGGTTAGAAGGCAAAGTTGCATTTTTGCGGATGATACCAAGATTTGTAACAGAGTGGACACCCCAGAGGGAGTGGAAAACATGAAAAAGGATCTGCAGAAGCTAGAAGAATGGTCTGTTTGGCAATTAAAATTCAATGTGAAGAAATGCAAAGTGATGAGCTTAGGGAATAGAAATCCACAGGAGATGTATGTGTTAGGCAATGAGAGTCTGATATGTACAGGCAGGGAGAGGGATCTTGGGGTGATAGTATCTGATGATCTGAAGGTGATAAAACAGTGTGACAAGGCGGTAGCCATAGCCAGAAGGTTACTAGGCTGTATAGAGAGAGGTGTGACCAGCAGAAGAAAGGAGGTGTTGATGCCCCTGTACAAGTCATTTGTGAGGCTGCACCTGAAGCACTGTGATCAGTTTTGGAGGCTGTATCTTGCTAAGGATGTAAAAAGAATTGAAGCGGTGCAAAGAAAAGCTACAAAAAAGGTATGGGATTTGTGTTACAAGATGTATGAGGAGAGACTTGCTGACCTGAACATGTATACCCTGGAGGAAAGGAGAAATAGGGGTGATATGATACAGATGTTCAAATATTTGAAAGGTATCAATCAGCAAACGAACCTTTTCCCTAGATGGGAAGGTGGTAGAACTAGAGGATATGAAATGAGGTTGAAGGGGGGCAGACCCAAGAAAAATGTCAGGAAGTATTTTTTCACAGAGAGAGTGGTGGATACTTGTAATGCCCTCCTGATGGAGGTGGTGGAGAGGAAAACGGTAATGGAATTCAAAAAAGCGTGGGATAAACCATAGGCGGTCGGTGGCCCAACTGTTTGGGGAGGCTAAAGGGGGCGGGGTTAGGGGTGGGCCAGGGGTGGAGCTTAAATCCATAATTGTCTGATAACACACAGAAAAAATAAATAAATAAAAATAAAAGTCACAATTAATACCTTTTATTAAATTTAGATATTAGATATGTATCATATGTCAAAGAATAAAGTGGTTGCTCAAAGCATATTCTAAGCACAATCGCTCAACTGCAAAACACTTTGCACAACTTTGTGCAAAAACACACTCAGAACCTTACTGTACCATAAATATTACACTGGGCAGAACCTAATCCACCAATATACCACCCATACGGAAAATGCAGACCGTCAACAATATGAAACAAGGGATCATATCATCACAATTCTCATGTAGAGCCACCAAACATCCTAATTCATGTTTGATGTGGGATAAAATGCCATAAATAAGTAAATAAATATAAACTTTTAATGTTGAGCACCTGATTCTCAAAGTGGACATATTCCAAACACTATAATGAAAATAAAATGATCTTTTCTACCTTTGTTGTCTGACTTTTTCTGATCATGCTGGCCCAGTATCTGCTGCTATCTGTTCTCAGTGCAGGTCAGGAAGTCATCCTCATCCAGTGGCGTAGGAAGGGGGGGGCGGTGGGGCGGTCCGCCCCAGGTGCACACGCTGCGGGGGTATCGGCTCGCTGGTTCCCTGCTCTTTCTGCCCCGGAACAGGTTACTTCCTGTTCCGGGGCAGAGAAAGCAGGGAAGCAGCAGAGCCGATGCAGCTCCCAGTGACGTGCACTGGGGGCGGATCGGCCCTCCCGTCTGCCCCCCGCTGAAAGGTAGGGTGCGTTTCGGAGGGGGCTGCGCTCTGGAGGGGGGGGGGCACTATGCCCTGCACCCAGGGGGGGGGGGGGTGCGCAGCGGCGACCTGTCCCGGGTGTCAGGCACCCTCGCTACGGCACTGCCCTCATCAAATATCTCCCTGGCAACCCAGGACACCTCCAGCCAACCCCCCTCCCCTTCCCTGCTCTCCTAGCAGTAAGGTAAACTAACCATAAACCAATTTCTACAACAGGACAAGGCTAGAGGGCTTTCACTGCAGCTCCTGCTGTGAGGATGGAGGTAAATCAACAATTTAAACCCCTTAGAGCACAGCAGGGGAGGCTTAGCCTGTCCAAGCCTCTTATACCGGGCGCCTATGGGATAAACAAAGGAATCCGGTTCAGAAAAAATGGATCCTCAGAAGCTTAGCAGAGATTGGGTGGCAGCACCAGTGGTTAGGAGGTAGGGCTAGTGGTTGGGAGGCGGGGCTAGTGCCCTGAAAATGGCAGATACAAATCAAGGTCAGGTATACATATAAAGTAGCACATATGAGTTTATCTTGTTCGGCAGACTGGATGGACTGTGCAGGTCTTTTTCTGCTGTCACTTACTATGTTTACTATATTACTATGAGGCATATTTTCAAAGCACTTAGCCTTCCAAAGTTCCATAGTAAACATAGTAAGTGACTTACATCTTGTGCTGTCTTTTAAGATTGCCCAATTTGCACATGCAATTGAATTGAATGAGCTAATTGCACTGATAATTGGTCCCTAACAGTCAATTATTGTGTCAGTTGGTATTAATTTAAATTTGCACATGTACATTTATGCTGCTGGATCTGCATGTAAAGTTTTCATGCAGATTCAAAAAGGGAGCATGGCCATTGGACCTTCTGACACTACCCAGGCATTGCTGCAGTAGCCAGAGCATTGCCCTTAAAGCAGAAAAGTTTAAGCACTGCTCATTGCCCTGTTAAATCTCTGGTGCCAATGGGGGGAATTCTATAAGTGGTGCTCAAAAATGGGGGCCGGAAATAAATCAATGCTAAACATGATGCTATAAAGGGTATGTGTCATTTATAGAATCACACTCAGCACCAATTCCCATGTCTAGCTTTTGGCACCTGACTTACACCTGATGAAACCTGGCATAAAGGCTGGTACTCAAGTTAGGCACACTAAGGCATTATTCTGAAAGAATGCGTATAACTTATCAGAACACCCCTTACATGCCCATGCTCTTCCCATGGCCACAACCCCCTTGAGTTATCTACTAATAGAGTTAGGCACCATGCCTTATAGAATAGTGCATAGCCAGATATGAGTACCATTTAATGTCAATATTTGATTGCTAGTACCTAATTATTAATGCTAATTGGCTCATTAATTAATTTGTGCTCACATCTCAGAGCACACCCACATTTTGGTGTGCAAATCTAAGTGCCATATATAGAATCTGGAGGAATATATAGTCTTTCAAGTTTATTTGTCAATAGCTACAAAGAAAATGGCAGTGGTCTTGGATAACTGGTATCTGAGAATGCAAGAAAGTCCTGCTGATCACCATGCAAATGAATTTAGCGTTTTATATGGTTACAAGTCAATTGAAGTTGGAAGAGCAGTGAAATTGCAGAGAACAATATGTACCCAACTTGGTGCTTGAAAAAATGTTGTGGAATGCATCAGATAGAACTTTAAATGAGAAATGCTCATTGGCTAGTGCCAACTCTCATGTGCAGGTATCAGAAAGAAAAAAAAGCAAGTCAGGGAGAGAAAACCAACAGAAATCAATGTCAAAGGATAGTGGGTGTATTCTATTTCCACTTTTATACAACTTAAAGATTGAAAGGAAATTACATTAAAAATTATTTGAAACAATGTAGAGCTTGATCTATTAAGAGCACAGCTGCACCCTCTTTTACTCTATAATTCAATCATAGTTGCCCTATTCTGTGGTAGGCTGTACTATATTAGACCAGCAGAAATCTATTATGGATACTATAGTTCCTCAAAATTCACTCTTTGCATAGAAGGGCTTATTGTGAGGCTTTAAGGGCTATTTTGTATGATACTGTTAGTCAAGAAACAAAAAAAAAATGCAAATGTTCCACAGAGTTTAGTTTGCAGAATGGGTTGTATCTAGGGATTATATCCTCACGTTCCATCTGATCAGATTGTTTGGAATGAAACGAAGCATTTTCTTTTTTAATATGAAGTGATTTGAGAGGTGCAGTACTGTAGCTGTAGGATATACTACAATAGGCTTTCACTTCTGGAGTCTAAGGCTGAAATCAGGTTTAGGTCACAAATAAAATGAGTTTGGTCATCTCATTCTGGTTTCCAGGGGGATTTATGTCCAACATCACAAAGCCACCTTACAATTTGACACAATTCAAACAATTGTCAGTTTGCTGCTCAGGAAATGCCAGAGTGTCCCCACCGTTCTCCCTGCTGAGATGACGAGGATTATGCTTTGAAAAAGGTTGAAGCAAAGCACCGGTTGACAGAACAGTGTTAATTCCTGCTAGTGTATTTTATCTTCTGACATTTTAGAAACTTTGATATAAACGTCTTTGTGGATCTCTCTTGTGCAACTTGTGTGCAGCTGGAGCACAGATGGCACAACATCTCCTTGGGACTTAGAGCACTGGAGAAGCTAAGATGAGGATAAGTAAGTTACCATGATATGACTTGGTAGGTGGTTTGAAAGCAAATTTCAGAACATAGGCATGGGTGTAACTTTTCTCATCCACAATAAAGTACAGTGAAATGAGGACATGACATACAATGAAGAGCTTTGTGGCCCAAGCCCTTGACATATTCACTACATTTGAAACAACTGAAGTAAATTGTGAGATAATTATAGACACAGCTTCCTTTGTTGCTGGTGCAAAGGAGGTGTAAACCATATACAGTTACACTGTAGCACTGCATTTTAATTATATAGCTAGATGCACTAATTAGGGCATTTTAGGGGTCAGAAATGGCTCCTGGTTGGTAAAATTGTCTGTTTGGGGCTAACCCATAATTTTCAGTGGTATTTAACCAGTTAGTGCTGCTGAAAATAATTGGTTAGCAATGAAATGAAAACCGACTATTTTAGGGGCCTTCTGGAGGTGGAGTCGGTACTTGACCACTTAAGTTCGAATGTTCAACACATCCAGCCAGGTTAACCGCAGAAATAGTTGGTCCTATCTTTTTGTAATAACCCATAGCTGAATATCACACATAACTAGCTATGCATTATTTTCCCGCATAGCAGTAGACTCAATATATACAGAGTGGAAAATAGAGTAACAGTAGGTGCAAGGAAGCTGATAAGGTTCCGGAAAAGAGAATACAACTCTGGGACGAATATATAGTAGCATATAGAGAGAAGTAATCCCAGTGAGGCTGATAAGTCTCCAGGGATGGGACTACAGCTTCTAGTGAGCAATACGGAGTAGGATAAGGGTAGAAGTACACATAAATAAAACTAGAGTGGTAAAATTCATACAGTTTGAAGTAATAGGATTATGTGGAAGGGGTATTGTTCATTTCTTAGTTTGATAGATGTGATGCATTGTTCATGAATTAGTTCGGGTCTGCTGGGTAGGCTTTCCAGAAGAGGTGAGTCTTGAGGTCTAGGTTTAGCCTGCTCTGGAATCCAGAAATTCAATGCTGGTGACCAGACATGACCCAGCACTGAATTTCAGCAAAACACTGATCATCGTTGGCTGAATATCTACCCCTTAGTTTCAATCTTAAAAGAAAGCTAATAAAAGCATATGGCTTATAGTATTTTAATGGTAACAATTATGCAGTATGAGGGTAATTCTCAAAAGGTTGCCTAAAGTTAGACACCTAAAGTGTGTACACTAAGGGGTAGCTTCAAGCAGCTGCAAACAATATGGGCTGTAAAGGCTAGATTCTATATATAGCACCAAAAACATCAGCTCTGAAAACTGCACTATTCTATAAGCCACGTTTAAAGTTAGGCACAGTTTATGGAATAGCACTTATGCCCATGAATTGTGCCTAACTTTAGGTGTGGTCATTTGCACTAATTGAAATGTGCTGCAAATGTAAACACCAAAATTAGGTGCATATCCTCATTATCCTATAACAACCTGCGTACATTTTAGGAATGTCCCCATTATGCCCATGACCTTACCATTTCCGTGCCCCCTTTTTCAGATCGCATGCAAATTTTAGGCATAGACCCCACACATTTGCAAGTGTAAATGCAAATTAAATCTAATTATGCCAATATCTGCTTATTAAAAACCCTTTTATTGGTGCTAATTAGCTCGTTATTCAATTAAATTGCACTTGCCAAATTGAGCACGCACCCAAATTTGCATGTGCAATTTTTGGTAACTTTTATAGAATTCTTTAATGCCAATTTTATAGAATTTTATAGAATACCTTAATGCCAATTGGAAGCAAAATTGTCATTAGAGAACAGAATATAAGTTGGCAAGCACACATCTAACTTTGGGGTCCTTTTACTAAGCCACAGTAAACGTGGCCTGTGGTAATGTGGACACATGTTTTTGGTGTGTGCTGGGGTCATTGTTTACTGTGGCTGGGAAAAAAAGGCTGTTGTTACGGGGCAGTAAATAACCATGTGCTAAAATTAAAAGTAGCATGTGGTTATTTACTGTCTGAGCCCTTGCTACATGCACAGTACTCATGTAGCGCACGCCAATGTGTCCGAACTGCTGATTACCTCCAAGAATGCCCCCATGGGAAACAGTGTGTGCCAACTTCAAAATTACCGCCGGGTGAGCGCGCTAATTGGGTGGTAGTATTGATTTGGTGTGCACTACATGCATGTTAACCCTAGCACTGCATTGTAAAAAGACCCCTTTAAGCATAAGCTCATGTGTCATGTCATAGGCTGATGTAAATGTTTATTTTTTTTTTATTTTTGTTACATTTGTACCCCGCGCTTTCCCACTCATGGCAGGCTCAATGCGGCTTACATGGGGCAATGGAGGGTTAAGTGACTTGCCCAGAGTCACAAGGAGCTGCATGTGCCTGAAGTGGGAATCAAACTCAGTTCCCCAGGACCAAAGTCCATCACCCTAAGCACTAGGCCACTCCTCCACTCCACACCTAAAATTGTTCACACCTAAAATTGTCAGCTGAAATTATAAGTGATAGTATTTTATAATATATGGGTGCAGCTGCAAGACATTCCCCTGACTCACCCATGTGCACGCACCCTTTGTAGTTGCATGCTATGGCATATAGGTGCTAAATTTATAAAATAGGGTCTAAGTGCAACTACATACATAGCTATAAATTAGTGCCAATTAGCACCAATTAATGCCACATAAGGGCTATTATTGGCATGTAAAGCCAATTGGAGCCTAATTAAACAATTAAGGGTCCTGTTTACTAAGTTGCGCTAACATTTTTAGGGCATACACTAAATGCTAAAGAAGCCCATATATTTCTGTGGGCATCTCTACTGGTTAGCATGTGCTAATTTTTAACATGTGCTAGAAATGGTAGCACACCTCTAGCGTGGCTTAGTAAACGAGGACCTAAGTTAAGTGTGCAACTGGAACTATTATAAAAACTGTGGGAGGAATTCTATATATGACACCTTAGAAATCAGAACCATAAAACCACACAGTTAGCGTGATTCTATAAACTACACTTAAAGTTACACATAATTTACAAAGTACCCTCATTTGCCATTCTTGCAACTAAAATTTAGGCACACCCGTTTTGGCCACCTAAAACCAGGTCTAAATACATGCACCTAGGTGCAGATTGGGTGTATTCTATAATAGTGAGCATAGTTTTTTGAAACACCCCCAATCCATCCATTCCACACCCATGGCTATGCCCCCCTTTCAACTGTATGCATTAGAATTTATGTGCACTGCATTATAGATTTCACCTCAAAAGTTGGACATGTTAATTCTAATTGAAACCAATTAGTGACTGTTAAGTACCAATTATCCTAGCTGATTGGCTTGTTAATTAAGTTGCATGGACAATTTGGCCATGCGGCCAAATTAGCGCTCACAACTTAAGGCACCATATACAGAATTTGAGGGTGGAATGTGTGTAAATTTGCATGCTATTTAGAGACTTGGGCATGCAACTTTATTAAATGAGAAAAAGAGTGTGAATTCTATAATGGCACATGCCTATAGAACACCAGTATAAGCCTGCAGTTATGCCCCTAACTTTAGGTGCAAACACTTACACTAGTTCAATGGTTGGCATAAATGTTCACGCCTAGCAGCTGTCAGGCATGTAACTGAAAGTATTCTATGTAACCTTAATGTGTAAATGCTAGACATTTCCCTGACCTGCCCATGCCCTTCCTGTCTACACACCCTCCCCAGCAGTTGTGCACTAAACAAATTATGTGCTAAGGTTATAGAATATCAATTAAGTGCAGTTATGTGGTTCACTGCCAATTAGTGTCAATTAAATCCAATTGTAGTCAATTATTGATTGTTACCACCACTTAAGACCAGATCCTACATAAGGCGCCTACAAAATCCGTTCAGTAAACATTTCCGGCTAAGCATATTCTTTAAGCAGCACCTATATTTAGGTGTGGTATATAAAATATGCTTAGTTAATACCTCAGCACCTAAAACTATGTGCCTTCATTTACACCAATGAAAATGTGGCATAAATCCCTGTGCGTAGGTTTATGTGTACTGGGCCATACTATATAACTACATAAACACCCACAAAATGCCCATTTCCCTGCCCACAATCACACTCCTTTTGATCTGCGCGCATTTGAATTTAAGCAAGCTTCATCACAGAATAGGCTTAGCGAGTTGTATGTATAAACTCTAATTATTGCCAATTAGTGCTAATTATTGTTTGTTAGGTGCTGTTATCAATGTTGATTAGCTTGTTAAGCCAATGAAGTTATGCACGTTGTTATGGAATATGGTTAGATTTCAGCATGGAATGCTAGGCGCGTTATATAGAATATGGTAGTTAGTGTCTAATTTAAAAATGAAGTTATGTGCATAAGGTTAGCAGTATTCTATAAACTGTGCACATAATTTTGCCTGCTATGAGCAAAATGGGTATACAAGATTATAGAATTAGGGGGTATATCTACATATAGAACAAAAGAAATTCTACTTTTCTGTAGTCCTAACCATGTTGCATTCAGTTTTTCTTTTCAGGCAGATAAGTAAACCCCAACAAGATTAAATGGATTGCCTAAATTCTTTAGGTATTGGAGGTAATTTCTGTTTGAGAAATACTTTTCTGAATATCAAGATGTTTTGCTAAAAGGCCAAGCTAATTCCATCTCCTCCTGAAGGATTAAAACCATTGATATACTGTTCAACAGTTTCATGTAATGAAGGAAATGGATGTCTCATAACTGAGCAGCAGGGTTTTTTTTATGGTTCTACTGTAAATCTATGTCAATGTCACATAATAAACTGCAGAGCAGAAAACTTGGAAATATGTTTCATTTCTATTATCATTCACTCATCATACAACCATGAACATGTCACTTACAGAGTAATTTTCTAAAGCCATTTACCTAAATAAATAGGGTGTCTGAAAATAGTCCATCTTGTGTGGGGGTAAAATTACTTTTGGGGGAATCAATATCACATGTACTTTTATTCATAGGAAAAGTAAGAGATAAGAGCTCAGGTTAGGTCAGGGAGGTTTTAATATATATAGTTCTACAATTTCTAAACCATATGCACGGTTTTCTAGGGACAAACATGCCTCATTTTATAAGATTGCATACCCAAATCCCTTAGTGCTTAATTTTGCACACACAATTTACAGAATTGTGCCAAACATGCACCTAACTCAGAGGTTTTTGATGTATGCTGTGGCCCCCTTTTACTACAGTGGGTAAAAGGCTGTTTTTTTTTTGTTTTTTTTTTAAGAAATGGCTGTGTGGCAAGTGAAGCACTTGCCGCACAGCCATTTCAGGGGAAGCACTTGCCACCACCCATTGATGTCGCAGTAAGGGCTCCCTCTCTAACCTGGCAGTAACCAGAAAGAATGCAGCACCGACTGATTCCTGCCAGGTAAACACCGACACACACTGGGGGTTGGAACTACCACAGCAGCCCGGCGGTACTTCCGGTTTAGCGAGTGGTAAGCTCGCATTGGGCTTATCGCTGCTTTGTAAAAGATCCCCTCAATTATTTAATTAGACTCCAATTAGCTTTATGTACCGATAATAACCCTTACCTGACATTAATTGGTGCTAATTGACAATAACTTGTGGATATGTGCATAACTGCACTTAGGCACAATTCTATAAACTTACCCCAGTATTCGATATAATGTGTCTGGCATTCCATGTCAAAATCCAAGAATATTCTGTAACAACATGCATAGCTTAATTGGCTTAACAAGCCAAACAGTGTTGTTAACAGCACTTAACAAGCAATAATGGTAAAACCATAAAAACAATCTACGACATAATTAATCTCCATAAATTATTGTTATCAATAGAAATAAAAAAAAATAAAACATGGAAAAGAAAATAAGATGATACCTTTTTTATTGGACATAACTTAATACATTTCTTGATTAGCTTTCGAAGGTTGCCCTTCTTCGTCAGATCGGAAATAAGCAAAAGTTGGAAGATGACAGTATATATGAGTGAAACATCAAAGCCTTTCAGTGACAGTCTAACAGGATGGGGGTGGATAGGTGAGAGTCAGGGAGACAGAAGAGCAATACAATTTACAAAGCAATACAATTTAATGCTTTGTAATGGGCTAGAGAACCCAGATCTTTGTTAAGTCCTGTCTGGTGGGTGTCAAAATATTTAATCATGAACTTGATCTTACCGCAACATCACCCTGTATTTGTTCACACCGGAGACTGCAAAGGCCTCTCCAGTACTATGTAAGCCACATTGAGCCTACAGATAGGTGGGAAAATGTGAGATACAAATGTAACAAATAAATAAATAAATAAACTTTCGAAAGCTAATCAAGAAATGTATTGTCATGTCCAATAAAAAAGGCATCATCCCGCTTTCCTTTCCATGCCTTATTTTGTTGTATTTCTATTGATTACCTTGGTAACTCCTAAGTAGAGGAGTGTGGTAGCCGTGTTAGTCCACTCTTAAGGTTATCAATAGAAATCAAACAAAACAAAACATGGAAAAGAAAACAAGACGATACCTTTCCCATTGGACACAACCCAATACATTTCTATTGATACCCTTAAGAGTGGACTAACGCGGCTACCACACTCCTCTACATAAATTATTGAAAACCAACCTATTCAAAAAAGCATACCAAAATAATCCATCCTAAATGCCAGTTAACAAAATTTACACCGGATCTACACAAAACGTAACTCTATTTCCTGATTGTCCATACTAATTTATCATGATTTGAAGTTTAATAGTCCTGATTGTTCAAGCTAATTTATCACGAATGAAGTTTAATCCAATACCTTTTATTTCTTATTATGAAAATGAACTTCCTTTACCTGAATACCTAATCCAAGAGGCTCATTTTCAAAGCACTTAGCCTCCCAAAGTTCCATAGAAACCTATGGAACTTAGCCTCCCAAAGTGCTTTGAAAATATGCCTCTCTGTCTCCTCCACCTTAACTATGTATTTCTGTTTTCCGGAATTGGTGGTCACCATTACGGAACAATTTAAGCCACATTGAGCCTGCAAATAGGTGGGAAAATGTGGGATAGAAATGCTACAAATAAATAAATAAATAATGAGAACTAATTGGCAATAATTAGAATTTACTTGCATAATTTGCTAAGTGTATTCTTTAACATACTGTGCCTAAATTCTAATGTGCACAGGCAAAAAGGGGCATTAGTTATAGGTGGGGAAATGGGCATTTCATGTGCATAACAAAATTTACGTTATAGAATATGGCCTGATATGCTTAAATCTATGCCCCGGGATTTACACCATATTTTCATTGGTGTAAATGGAGGCACCTAGTTTTCAGCGCTAGGATACCAATTAAGTATATTCTATGTACCGCGCCTAAATGTAGGTGCCCCTTATAGAATATGCTTAGGTGGAATTGTTTTCCATGCGGATTTTCTAGGTACTATGTATAGAATTTTCCCCCTAGCGCCTAAATACTAAAGTGCATAACTAGAAAGGGAGCATGCACATGGGCAGGTTAGGCATGTTACAGTTGTGCTCATAAGTTATAAACTACTAACACGTGCACAACTGCCAACTTTCTGCACAAACTTTTAAACTGGCCTTTGTAAGTGCTCACATTTAACGTTAAGTGCATGCATACCAACTTACTATCTGTTCTATAATGGCAATTGTCATTATAGAATTGCCCTTATAGAATTGTTACTTAGAGGGGAATAATCGAACTGCGCCGGCGAAATAGATTGCCGGCAATCTATTTTGGCGGCGCCGCAAACAGCTGGCTGAACTGTATTATCGAAAAAGATGGCCGGCCATCTTTTCTTTTGATAATACAGTTTGGCCTGGCCAAATGCCAGAGCTCGCCGGGTTTGAGATGGCCAGTTTTGTTTTTCAGCAATAATGGAAACTAAAAGCGGCCATCTCAACTTGACATAACTCAAATGATTAATCTAGAGATAAAACTTATGAATCATGGGCTTCTAATTTCAAACTAAAACTTAACATAGATAAAACTAAGTTTCTAACTATAACTAACCCTCACCATCTATGAATCTTAGTAACTTTACTATTTAAAACAAAACCTATTCCCTTGAGGAATCAATAAAAATATTGGGAGTCACAATAGATCATTTCCTTACCCTTGAAAACCAAGTCTCTAAGTTGACCTTGAGGGGAATAATCGAAAGGCGCTGGCAAATTACATGGCCGGCGATGTATTTTGGTGGTGCTGCAAACAGCTGGCCAGACCCGTATTTTCGAAAAGATGGCCGGCCATGTTTTGTTTCGATAATACGGTTTAGCCCGGCCAAATGCCTTGGAGTTCGCCGGGTTTGAGATGGCCGGGTTTGTTTTTCAGCGATAATGGAAAGTTATGTCGGCCATCTCAAACCCCGGCCAAATTCAAGGCATTTGGCCATGGGAGGAGCCAGCATTTTTAGTGCACTGGTCCCCCTGACATGCCAGGACACCCACCAGCCACCCTAGGGGTCACTGCGGTGGACTTCAGAAAAGCTCTCATGTGCATAGCTCCCTTACTTTGGGAGCTGAGCCCCCCAACCCCCCCCCCCCCAAACCCACTACCCACAAATGTATTGCACCCACTAAAACTGCTCCAGGGACCTGCATACAGCCTCTAGGACTTATTGCTGCTGTATAACTTTGGCACACCAGTTCACACCTGAAGACTAATCTCTTTGAAAAAGTCCTTTATTTGAATAAGCACGTTTACTCACAGTTAACTGCAGATCAGAGGTTGTGCCCCACTGGCAAAGAGTCCCCAGGTACTAAGATGAGCAGTAGGTCAGAGCTGGCACAATGGTGTACAATGCCCTCTTTCAGCACCATTCAAGGTAAGAACTACATTCTCTAACATGGCTAACACAGGAAAGGGAACTAAAACTGGCTTACAAAAATGGCCACTACCGCATGGACTACAATAGGAAACAAAACAGGGCACACTCTGACCCAGTAAGCAGGGGGGAAAGCACCAGGGATGTACCAACTACCAATACCTACACCCACCACAATGCATTGCTGATGTGACTCTGCAGTGCAAATAACAGAAAAGGTGTCACACTCACCCCAGAGCCACATCACAAGCAGGAAATGGCTGTCAGAGGACAGAACACATTCTGCTGTCATGGAGGTGGGTACGGCATTTGAGGCCGGCATACAGGCTGGGAAAAAAGTGTTTAAAGTGGGTTTTTTTTTGGTGGGAGGGGGTTAGTGACCACTGGGGGAGTATGGGGAGGTCATCTCCGCTTCCTTCCGGTGGTCATGTGGTCAGTTTGGGCACCTTTTTGAGGCTTAGTTGTGAAAATAAAAGGACCAAGTAAACCTGGTGAAATACTGCTTAACGCCGTATTGTTTTTTCCATTATCGGCGAAAGCCGGCTATCTGGTAGCCATGCCCTTACCCGCCCATGTCCCGCCTTCGCTTCACCGCCGACACGCCCCTTTGAACTTTCGCCGGCTAGGCGACGGGAAAGCGGTGATGCTGTCAAAAAAAGCAGCTTTTGATTATACCGATTTCACCGCTTTTCCCAGATCGCCGGCCATCTCCCGATTTGTGTCGGGAAATGGTCGGCGATCACTTTCGATTATGAGCTGGCTTGAGTGTCTTTCACTCACTTTGGAAGCTAAAGAGATTGAGGCCATTTTTCTCTAAATCTGTTTTTCGTAATTTGGTTCAATCCCTTGTCCTCAAAAAATTTGACTATTGCAATTCCATCTGTGCTGGACTTAAAGGTGGTCTTCTCAAAAACTTACAAACATCTCAAAATGCTGCTGCTTGTCTTATATGTAGATTTCACTTCACCAAAGCTACAACTCTTTTATATGAGATACCAGTAAGAAATAGAATATCTTTAAAATTATATGTTTCATTCACCAAATCCTGTTTGGTCAGGCCCCATCATAAATCAATAATCTTATTGAATTACTCCCTCGTGATGCTGTTTCATCATCTAGAGAATATCTTGTCTTACATTTCCCTGTCTATAAGAATGTGATATACAAAACAATTCACTCTGCTAATTTCTCCTATCAAGGCACCAAAATTTGGAATTCTTTTCCTAAATCAATCAAGTTTACAAATGATTACCTAACTTTTAGAAGTCTTCTAAAAACACATTTCTTTAGTCTGGCCTTTCTGAATACAAGGAACTCTATTTGAATTTTACCCACACCCTTTTCTTAATCTTGTTTCCCATCTAGTCCAACCTAATTATGCTCTCACCTATCCACCCTAAATTATTTGTTTGTCCTTGAGATAGTCTAAATTCCTGGTTACTTATTGCATATGTATTTATTTGCTTCTTGAAGATATTGTAATTTGAATTATATTCTGTATATTATTCTGTTTTATTCACTTTATTGTTTGTTTGTAAGCCACATTGAGCTAGAGTCTATTTCGGGCTAATGTGGGGTATAAATAAATAAACAAATAAATAAATACATTTCTATCTAAAAGATTTTACATTGCATTTTGTTTCCTGGAGAATTTTTATTCTCTTTTTCTCAATGCCCTCTTTAATATATAGCTTCACTTCCTCCAACAATTTGATCCCTTCTACCATTGTGATATAAATTTGTATCCTGGTATCACAGTGCCTTATTGGTCATCCTCCTTCTATCAAGTTTCTGAGATGCCAATTATATCTACTTTTCATTCAATTCTATACAGTATTATTATTTTTATTATTATTAGTAGTAGTATTCCTCAATTCTAAAAGATTTACACATTCAAAATGTAAATACAAGAAAAAGTCAAGACCAAAAAAAAGCAATCACAATTGAAAAAGAAAAAAAATCAAAGCAGAAAAAGATCATATGTCCTATCTAGTCTGCTCACCCATGCCATCTACTCTCCCTATCACATCCTTAGAAATCCTATGTATTTGTCTCAAGTTTTTTTTGAATTTGCCACCCTTTCTGTGAAGAAGTATTTTTTTCAAGTTACTTCTGAGTCTATCCCCTTTCACCTTGATCCTATGCCTCCTCGTTCCAGAGTTTCCTTTCAATTTAAAGAGACTCACCTCCTGTGCATTTATGCTGTGTAGGTATATGAATGTCTCTATCATATCTCCCCTCTCCCTCCTTTCTTCCAAAGTATACATGTTTACCACTACCCTCTGTCACATTCTACTCAACCAGTTCCTAACCTAGTCAGTCACTTTAGGGCCCATACTGAGGGCACTCAGTATATTTATTAGTTATTTATGTGGAACTATGTCAAAGACTTTGATAAAATCTAAATATACCACATCTAGTGCCCTCCCTTGATCCAACTCTCTGGTCACCCAGTCAAAGAAATTAATCAGGTATGTCTGACAAGACCTGCCTGTAGTGAAACCATGTTGCCTTGGATCCTGTAATCCAAGTTGCAGCCAGGGGATATTTGGGTGCACAAGGGGTGTCCCCTCTACAAACTGAAGGCACCAGATTGCATAATTGGAGTGTAATGATGCCAGCCATTATAATCCATCATATAGGGGTCCTTTTACTAAGGTGCGGGAGGGCTAATGCTTGGGTAGAGCGCACCAAATTGGTACTACCGCCCAGCTAGCATGTGAACCCAGTGGTAATTCTGACTTTAGTATGTGCCACTTCCCATGGTAGAAAATAATTTTCTATTTTCCACCATGGGAGGTGTTCCAGGCGGTAATCAGCACTTGGCGTGCTGCATAGTTACCACATGGTAGCATGTGAGCTCTAACTACAAGGTCAATAGGGCTCAGGCCATAAATAGGTGCATGCACATTTCCCAGTCTATTAAAAAAAGCACTTTTTCCCAGCTGCGGTAAAAAAAATGGCCCAGCACACGCCTAAAACACACACCCACACTACCGCAGGCTACTTTTTACCGCGGTTTAGTAAAAGGACCCCATGATTTGTAATGATCCCATCATCAACGATCCACAAATATCTTTTAGCAATTGTTAAAATATACAGGGTTAGAAATGACCTGCTGTTCTAATATATCCATTTACTTGGCTGTTGCACAAGAAATGTGAACTCTAAATTTATACTCCAGTGCAATAGTACCTCTCTTTGGAATGGCACACTCAGCCTTGCATTGATTCTTTGAGACAACAAAATCTTATAAATTCTAGTAAAATGTGGAACTTCAAAACAAAACTTTAAATCTAGACAGAAGATAGTGTCAAAACAAGGACAAATCTTATTTTTTAAAACATGCTTGTAGTTCTTCTAAAGATTTATTAGAGAGTAAAATAAATATCACAGATGGTATCTGAGCAATCCCATTTTGGCAGTTGACATTCTTTGCATCTATTCTAGTACATCACTAATGTGTTTGTGTGTGTGATTTTTTAATTCATTGATGCTGTAGATACAATGAAATACTAAAACCACTACCACCTGAACTTCAGATACAGTATAGAAAAACTATATCATATCATCATTTAGAAGGTAATTTGGGTAAATTGGCTTTTTGATAGGGATGTGTATTTGGTTTGTTAGCATGACTTACATGCCATTCTATAAATGGTTCCTAAAAAATTAGATATGTGTACAAAAAATGGGTGCGGATATTTACGTGTGAGTCAATAACAGATATTTATTCTGTGCTCATTATTGAATAGGGGTCGCAAATATCCTTGCTGATCTCAAGCACTGTGTCTACATTCTGTGTTTATCGGTGCCTACTTACAGGTCCATTTTATACATGATACTTCCATGCTAAAATGTTGGCATCAATCTCAGTGCGAACTGCGTGATGATGTCATCTGTGCAGACACTAAGGAAAGATGGCAACTGGCAGGAGGCAGCCAAATTTCAGTGATGAAGACACTCTCCTGGCTACTCTGCTCATGGCCAACAAAAAAAAAAATAATAACAGGAGATAGAAAGAGGAGTTACAACTCTTATAGGAGAGCATGAAGGAAGGCTGACTGCATGCTATAATTATGCATGCCGCAATCCCTAGGGAGGTAAGTGCAAAATGCTAGCAGGGTACATTGAAGCACCTTGCTGCACATTGCTTTTCTTTCTATATTGACAATCAGGAGCTTGTGAAATACTGAATATAGTCTGGTGAAAAGTCACAGTATGCACTAGTATTTAAGTTTATTCATTCTTTATAAAGAAGACCTTGAGACTTGCTTATTTCTATAGACTTCAGGATCTGGTTTCAAAAACCAGTTTTGAGTCTGTTTTTGTGGTTACTCACGTACTGTAAATGGATGGTTTCTTTGGACAAATGTATAATAAAAAAAAAGTTTAAAATACCCAGTAACAATTGCTTAAGCAAATGACTGAGTTGCACACATATTAATTGATAAGTGCACAATCTATTCAATTCAAATGGGCACATGTATTAATAACACTGCATCCTCAGCCAAATGGAAGTGGGCAAACGGCCAAGATGAGTATGCTTGGCCATCTGCCTGTGTATTTGCTTTGCTTCATGAAGGTTCTTCAGAAGTAAACAAATCATCTGTGCCCACTGCAAAATACCATGATTCAACTGCTAATATATTCATATTGCTCAGAATACACTACATTAACCCCTGAGCTCTAAGAGTTACAAGTACTGATAAATTTTCTGAACTGTTACTTCCATATTTTCCCTCCCTCCATATCCTTTAGGACCCTTATATATCCTTAGATCCATCTAGCTGATTAGGAAACAGATTTATAATCTGTGAGGATTAGGGCCTTTGAGCTGCCCCTAGAAATTGAAATATGTTTCTTATTTCATATTGCTTTAAGTCTTCTTAGAGGCCTTTTTATTCATTTGCTGTTCAGATACAGTTCTGATGACTTTGTTTTTGAATGATTTACATCATTTTACAGATAACTTGGTTGATGCTGTACTCATATCTGCTTTGTTTCTTTGTGATATATATTGTGTTTCATATAAATGCTAGCATAAAATATTTGTACAATTATACATTTTACATATGCCATTTTCCTACTTATACTTATGTTCTGTTTTTAGGCAGTTTCATGGCATGATAAAGTGATAACAATAAAACCCAACAGGTTATGCCACGGGATAGTCTAAGCATTAATTTTGCTCTATGATCTTTATCAATGAAGCTGCAACATTGACATCATATCTTGTGTATCCAACTGTTTTAACTAAGCTGTCTGCCTTCCCTCCCACTCAGTCCTAAACATTACAATTCAAAAATTCACTTCTATGTTTATAATTTAATCCCCAAGAGTAAAAGAGTTGGTGAGAAAACAAACCCATTTTAATACCTATAACCAAATGTAGATTATTGCATACTTAACAAATCTTACTGTTCTGATTGAATGCTGCTGACTATGACCAGCTTTGTATTGAATTGTAATGCTGATTTTTATGCTTATTCCTGACAAAAGAAAGGGAATCTTTCAGAAGAGATATCACAACAACAGTGAAACAGAAAACAAGGTTTCCTTATGTGAATGTAATAATAGTTACAATGGCTATAGCTAGCAACAATCACTTGCTGCTCATCACTAATCATTTTATAGGAATAACCTAGGTAATTTCTGAAAGTTAACAACAGTTTGGTAAAGCGGAACTGTAATTTATTTATTATTTATTTATTTTGACATTTATAACCAACATTATCCCGAACATACTCAAGTTCAATGTGGCTAACAGTAAAAAAACAACAGACAAGCTTTACAGAGCTATAACCAAAATATCAAATACAGACCATTGATGGCCAGCTGCAATCTAAGATACTCCATCAATGGATAGAAACCTCTCAAAGAGGAGAGTTTTCAGTCTCATGAAATACCAAGTAATCAGGCTGACCTTGATTGCCATTTACAGTGAATTCTACAATTTAGCACCCTGGTATCTAAAGTCAGCAGAGTGAACTATCTTATAACACAATCTCTTGTAATCTGGAGATTGAAGTAGTCCCTAGAACCAGAGGTTATATTGCATAGAGAAATAGTTATTAAGGGCTGCATATAATCTGGTGTCATGCGAAGTAATATTTGAAAGACAAAAACACATAATTTAAAAATAATCTTGGCTTTAATGGGCAACCGGTTCAGCTTACATAATAATGGAGTGGATCTATAAAAACATGATATCTTGAGAACAAGCCTAGCTGCAGCATTTTGGGCCATTTGTAGCCTTTTGAGGACACCCTCCTTACTTTCAGCATAGATGGAATTGCAGTAATCAAACAGTTAAAACTAAGAATTGAATTAGCAGCCGAAAGATGTCTGGTGAAAAATACGATCTGATTCTCTTCAGCTTCCAAAGAGACCTGAAGGATTTTTTAACTACTGATGAAACCTAAGGCTCAAATGTAAGGTGACTGGTAATTAATATATCCAGTACCCTAACCATAGAGTCTAGAGGGTACGAAACATTGTCAATAGTATAATTATTATATGTGGTACAGTCAAAGGGGTTGGTTACGACAAGAAATTTAGTCTTGCCTCTATTTAGCTTAAACTTAAATTCAGAAGCCCAGGATTCCAACAAATCCAGACCAAGCTTAATCTTAGGGACAATTTCTGGAAGACCAGTTTGAAAGGGATATAGATTGTGACATTGTCTGTGTAAATAGAAGTGCAGAACCCCACTGCATCTAGCCTTTCACCTAATGGAACCATCATAATATTGAATAAAAATGGAGAAAGTGGTGAGCCCTGTGGCATCCCACAGTCAGGAACCCAGGAAGGTGAGAGAAACCTGGCAACTTCACCTGATACAATCTAGATTTTAGGAAGCCTCAGGACCATTGATGGACCTTCCCATACAATCCAAACTGATCCAACAGGTCTAAAAGCAACTCATGATCAAGAAGGTCAAAGGCACTTGCCATATCGAATTGTAACATTAAAAATTTAAAGCCTAGACTGATTGCCTTCCTAAAATCAGATACTAAGGTGGTCAAGACCTGATTCATAAGCTGAGTACCAACTTTTCCCTCATTACCTTAGTCAACAATGGGATAGAAGTGACAGGCCTGTAATTATTAATGTCTCCCAATGAAGCTGGGTACTCTTAAGGATTGGGGTAAGTATTATGGAAACATTCTGCTGAGAAAAGCCCCTTGAGACAGCATAAATGAGGTGATGGTTACAGAAGAAAGGAAATCCTTTGCTGTGGGCAAAAATGTAATTCTTTTACAGTTTGATATTTCAGCAGGATTTGATGTTGTTGATCATAGCTTATTATTGAGTAGGTTAAGTGAGAAGGGAATTACTGGTTTAATTTTAAACTGGTATGAAACATTTTTGAAGAATAGAATGTATACTGTTATAAAAATAGGAAAGAATCAATAAGCTGGTCCTTAATTTGTGGGGTCCTCCAGGGAAGATACTTGACTGCTTTGAACTCTTATTGATACTTTATTTAGGGGGGTCTTTTACTAAATCTTAGCTTGAGTTATCTGCAGCAGGGCTCATAGGAATAAAATGGGCTCTGCTGAAGATAACTCAAGCTAAGCTTTAGTAAAAGACCCCCTTAATGTGAAACATTATCTACATAGTAACATAGTAGATAACAGCAGAGAAAGACCTGTACGGTCCATCCAGTCTGCCCAACAAGATAAACTCATATATGCTACTTTATGTGTAAACCTGACCTTGATTTGTATCTGCCATTTTCAGGGCACAGACCGTAGAAGTCTCCCCAGCACTAGCCCCACCTCCCAACCACTAGCCCCGCCTCCCACCATCAAGTGCTGCCACCCAATCTCTGCTGAGCTTCTGAGGATCCTTTCCTTCTGAACAGGATTCCTTTATGTTTATCCCAGGTATTTTTTAATTCCGTTACTGTTTTCATTTCCACCACCACCCACAGGAGGGCATTCCAAGTATCCACTACTCTCTCCATGAAAAAATACTTCCTGACATTTTTCTTGAGTCTGCCCCCCTTCAATCTCATTTTATGTCCTCTACTTCTACCGCCTTCCCATCTCCGGAAAATTCTATTACATTTTAATCAGGAAATGGACAGTTTTCTACCCTGACACATGATCACACCCTAACATTTTGTCTGAATCACCCCAACCTATTACCAATACTTCTTTACTGTACTTGTCATTGTAATAGTAACCCTATACTGTATTTGTTCACATCTGTAACCACCTCTCCGGAACTATGTAAGCCACTTTGAGCCTACTAATAAGTGGGAAAAGGTGGGTTACAAATGTAACAAATAAATAAATAAATAAATACATTGAAATTAAGGAAGAAGTTACAACTGTTGCAAAATGCATCAAGACATTTTTAAGCTGGGGAAATTCCATGAAGCTATTTCGCTCTTGAATGTTGGCTTAAGATAGAATATAACCTTTATTTTAAAGTAGTATGTATGGTTTATGATAGTTTTTATGGTTTAAATCCAGAAATGGTATGGCAGTTTTTAACATTTACAGTTAACAGGACCAATTTGAGAAGCAGGAAAAGATTAAGGACCCTATTTACTAAGCCGTGCTGTAGACGCACAAACTTTTTAGCACATTAGAAGGAAATTACAATAATATAGCATATCCAACATATTGTCTAAAACACAAGACTGGGATAATCAAATAGAAAGTATTACATGCTCTTGGTTACATCCCCTTTTATCTAATACAAATGATATGATGCTATCACCTGTGAGATATGCCTCTGCATTTTAATATATTATGATGAGGGTAGATTCATTGTAATTTTCAAAATTAAAATATATTTTATCAAACTATAGAGGGAAAATTCTGGATATATAGCTTGATTATAGAAATCATAATCCTTTTCTATATATACGGTATCTTTTACTAAGGTGTGCTAGCATTTTTAGCCCATCTCAGCGTTTAGCACCAGCTGGTTTTTAGCATGAGCTAAAAACACTAGCACACATTAGTAAAATACCCATAGTGTTTTCACTTTTTCATATTGAAGTTTTGTTATTTCTTTTTAAACATACTGGGTCAGCAATAGGCTGATCACATAACTTTCATGTATAAGATACCCACATATGTTTCATGGCATAGTAAAGTTATAAGACCACTGAAGCAGCAGCTGCTTAAATCAGAGATGAAATGGTGCAAAGATAGGAGCTTGGATAATAGAAAAGGTATATGCTTTTGCTTGCTGAGTATAAATTCACCATTTTTCAGGCAAAAAAGCTATTACATAGCTAAAATTCAATCAGCATCTGATAGGCCAACTGAATTATTTATGATAGTTAGAGATTTGACAAAAGTGCTGCAGAGTGATTAACTTTCTGAGATCCTCTTGGTGGATGAATTTGCAAAAGATGTTAAAGCTAAGGTTACATGCATGGCAGCTATTGTTGATCTTTCTGTTTGTAGTGTACTTTCTGACAGGTATGGCAGGCTGAGTGTCAATGGCACAAGATCAAATTTCTCTCTACTTTAGCTAATTGCAAACATCTACAGCACAGGTACAGCATTATAGTCAAACTGGCAAAAAAAGCAAGTACATCTCTCACTCCATTCTAAGGAAAACTACTCCCGACAGTTATTTAGTGTAGTCAATCAACTCTACTGCTCCTTTACAAGCTGTGGCTCCTTTCTAGAAAGTACTCCTGATCGGTTTGCTAATAGTTATTGAAGAAGATTACTGAAGTAGAAATCTTTATTTCTACTTCCTTATCTTTTTTTTAAATTCAATCTAGGATCACACCTCTCTCTCAGACTTCTTCTATGGCCATGAATTGCCTGGGTAGTTTTTCTTCCAAGTTCCACATTCCCAAGTTTTATTTAAATTTGATATATTGCACTCGGGGTGGGGGGGGGGGGTGGTATCTAGGCAGCTTTCATGTAAAAATTATAATTACAAGTCTGAAACAAACTACATTGTCAATAGGACAACAAAGCAAATGGTAAGGAAAGGAAGAGGGAAAAGGAAGGTCATGGGGGCCAAAGAAAGAATAGATGGGGGGGGGGGGGGGTGATGGTAGCATATTCATTTGCTTCTGTGTACCAATCCAAGCAGAAACCAAACTTAATAATGGTCATGGAATTCATCTAACAAGAGAAAGGTTTTTAGGCCTATTTTCAATTTAGTAAGGGACGTTTCCAATTGAAGATGTAATAGAAGCACATTCCAAAGAGAGGGTAGATTATGCTAATTGCTTTACTTCTTTCAGTTTAGAAAACCCATTTACCTCTATGAATGCTGCTGAAAATTCACACATTTGTAATTAATAGGTTAGACTATTGTAACTGATTACTGGTAGGTGTTACCCATTCTAATTTGAAACTTCAGAAACTGATTCAGCTGTAAAGAAGATCTATAATGCAAAAAAAAAAAATCTGATCACATTACACCCCTTTTGATGAAACAGCATTGGTTCCTATTGATAGGTATTTAAACTACTAATGTTGACTCATTTTATGTTTTATTCAGGTCTTTTCATCAATCTGAACTCCAAGCTGATCCTATACCAGCTTCAATGATCTTTGCATTCTTTGCAGGTCAATCTGTTGGGTGTCCCTACTCATACCAAACTTTGTCTACATATTAGTCAGCATGCTTGTTTCTTAGTCATGGCCCCAACCCTTTGAAACTCATTGCCCATAGCTTTGCTCATGGAAAGCTCCAACTGCAAATTTAAGACTGGTGTACAAACATCGATTTTTGAATATTTATTCTTTAGTAACTGAGAATCCCTTGTGGCTGGGGCTGTCTCTTATATTTTATATACAGAGCTGTCCATGTCTAATAGCGCTATAGATATGATAAGTAGTAGTAGTTGTTGTAGCCTAATGGTTCCACCTCTTCCAGTTCCCTCTTCCACCCCTTTTGTCTCTCTTCATCCTACCATTATTCATAGGCTTTTTGTGTGAGGTCCTGGTTTTATATCATCAATTTCTTTCTTTCTTAGTGAATTTATTAGGTTTTGGGGTTTGTAAACTACCATGATATTGTTTTAAAATTTGGAATGGTGGTATATCAAATATTGTCAAATATACAAAGACATTTTAAAAAATAACAACCACTATACCACTATACTGTAGACTTTCCCTCCTGTTTATAAAGCCACACTAGCAGCTGCTGGTGCGGTAATGCCGACACAGCCCATTCATTTCAATGGGCTGTGTTGGCATTGCCGCACAGCTTTGTAAACAGGAGGGTTTGTTTGTTGTACCAGAATGTTATGAAATATTGGCTATAATTGAAAAGATGTGTAATACATATTGTGATTTGGATAAGATAATATCTCAATTACTTAGAAACCCCTTTGCTTAATTTTTTTTCAGTGTTGATACTTTCCAGCTTACAAAATGGAATTATGTTCAGTAAATGTAAACACTGAAGTACCCTGTTACAAAGAAATCTGCAAGTGTTTTGAATTGCTCAAACTTTCAACCTATTTCTAACCATTTTTTAGTAAGTTGGTTGAATACATTGTACTTCAGCAACTTAGGGGGCCTTTTACTATACTGCGGTAGCATTTTTAGCTCACAGTAGAAATCAGCAGGCAATAAATGCCGAGAAGACTATTATATTCCTATGGGTGTCTCAGCATTTACTGCCAGCTGATTTATACTGCAAGCTAAAAATGCTACCGCAACTTAGTAAAAGAACCCCTAAGACCGTCTTGATTCCAATGCTTTATTATATGATTGTCAGCATAGTTTCCATGAGCACTGTAGTATTACTACTACTACTACTACTACTTAGCATTTCTATAGCGCTGCCAGGGTTACGCAGCGCTGTACAAGTTTAAACATGGGGAAGGACGGTCCCTGCTCTAGAGAGCTTACAGTCTAAAGGTAACAAACTATGTAGTCAGTGTAGGTATCATGAATGGGGAAGGTGGTTAGGCGCCAAAAGCAAGGGAGAAGAGATGAGCTTTGAGTAAGGACTTGAAAATGGGCAGGGAGGGCACATGGCATATGGGCTCGGGAAGTCTGTTCCAGGCATAAGGTGATGCGAGGCAGAAGGGGCGGAGTCTGGAGTTAGCGGTGGTGGAGAAGGGTACAGATAGGAGTGATTTGTTCTGAGAGCGGAGGTTACGGGTGGGATTCCAATGCTTTATTATATGATTGTCAGCATAGTTTTCATAAGCACTGTAGTATTGAAATGGAATGAGAATTGGGACTTGATATACTGCCTTTCTGTGTTTTTTTTTTTTTGGCAACTACATTCTATGCAGTTTACATAGTATATACAGGTACCTATTTGTACCTGGGGCAATGGAGGGCTAATGACTTGCCCAGAATCACAAAGAGCTGCAGTGGGAATTGAATCCAGTTCCCCAGAATTGAAGTCCGCAGCACTAACTACTAGGCTACTCCTCCACATTTTGTTATTTGATACTGTTATTACTGGTCTTGAGAAATATTATTCTGTGTACCTTTTGATATTTATGGATTTGGCTGCTGCCTTGGATTCTGTTTGATATGATATTCTGTTAAATTTATTTTAGCAGAGTTTCAACTTGTTGTTTTTTTCCAGGAGTGGTTTACTTCCTTCTTATCAGGTAAATTGCAATAAGTATACATAGCATGTGATGTCTCCAACAAGTTTCACGTTGACTATGATCTTAGAGATCACCGTTTTTAGTCAGATACTTTTAGCTATATAAACGGCTAAAATGCCAAGGTTCTCCATTTAAAAAAGGGGTGGCACGAGAGCAGTATTAGCCATTCAGGAAATACATTCAGTCACAGAATAGATAACCTATGCTTTTATGTACAAACACAGAAATACATATATAACAACTATAATTTTAAATGGATATAATGTCCATTTAATGTTATATATGGATTTTCAGCTGCAGCACTTGTAAGGATTTCATATTACTTATTACAGTTCTATCCTGCCTATCCATATAAATCTGAGTGGAGTACATAACAACACACATATTCAAAAATAGAACATGTATACTCAGTGACCATACAGATACAAACAAAAGCATACATTTATAAAAATATATAAGGTCACGATATTCAGCGTGAATTAAACAGCCAGGAATGGTCACCAACCAGTTAACTTGTGTCTCGGTGGATAAGCAGTCATTTTTAGTGGCATTTAACCAATTATTGCTGCTGAAAATGCCTGGTTAGTGCCAAAAATAAAACCGGCAATGTTGGGGGCATTCCAGGAGCATGACTAGTTAAATCACTACACTGGCTCCCTATCCGTTTCCGTATACAATTCAAGCTCCTCTTGTTGACCTATAAGTGCATTCACTCAGCAGCCCCTCACTACCTCTCCACCCTCATCTCTCTCTACACTCCTTCCCTAGAACTCCGTTCACTAGGCAAATCTCTCCTAATTGTACCCTTCTCCTCCATTGCTAACTCCAGACTCCGCTCCTTCTATCTTGCCGCACCTTACTACTACTACTATTTAGCATTTCTATAGCGCTACAAGGCGTATGCAGTGCTGCACAAACATAGAAGAAAGACAGTCCCTGCTCAAAGAGCTTACAATCTAATAGACAAAAAATAAATACAGTAAGCAAATTAAATCAATTAATGTGAACGGGAAGGAAGAGAGGAGGGTAGGTGGAGGCGAGTGGTTACAAGTGGTTACGAGTCAAAAGCAATGTTAAAGAGGTGGGCTTTCAGTCTAGATTTAAAGGTAGCCAAGGATGGGGCAAGATGTAGGGGCTCAGGAAGTTTATTCCAGGCGTAGGGTGCAGCGAGACAGAAAGCACGAAGTCTGGAGTTGGCAGTAGTGGAGAAGGGAAGAGATAAGAAGGATTTATCCATGGAGCGGAGTGCACGGGAAGGGGTGTAGGGAAGGACGAGTGTGGAGAGATACTGGGGAGCAGCAGAGTGAGTACATTTATAGGTTAGTAGAAGAAGTTTGAACAGGATGCGAAAACGGATAGGGAGCCAGTGAAGGGTCTTGAGGAGAGGGGTAGTATGAGTAAAGCGACCCTGGCGGAAGACGAGACGGGCAGCAGAGTTTTGAACCGACTGGAGAGGGGAGAGGTGACTAAGTGGGAGACCAGCAAGAAGCAGATTGCAGTAGTCTAAATGAGAGGTGACAAGGGTGTGGGTGAGGGTTTTGGTAGAGTGCTCGGAAAGAAAGGGGCGGATTTTATGGATTTTGTAAAGAAAGAAACGACAGGTCTTGGCAATCTGCTGGATATGAGCAGAGAAGGAGAGAGAAGAGTCAAAGATGACCCCAAGGTTTCGAGCTGAGGAGACAGGGAGAATGAGAGAGCCATCAACAGAAATAGAAAACGGGGGGAGCGGGGAGGTGGGTTTCGGGGGGGGAAATGAGAAGCTTGGTTTTGGTCATATTTAATTTCAGGTGGCATTGAGACATCCAGACAGCAATGTCAGACAAGCACACTGAAACTTTGGTTTGGATGCAAGGTGAGATATCAGGGGTAGAAAGGTAGATTTGGGAGTCATCAGCATAGAGATGGTAGGAAAAGCCATGGGATGAGATTAATGAACCAAGGGAAGAAGTGTAGATAGAAAAGAGGAGGGGACCAAGAACAGAACCCTGAGGTATGCCGACAGGCAGAGGGATAGAAGTAGAAGAGGATCCACCAGACTGAACACTAAAGGTGCGGAGGGAGAGGTAGGAAGAGAATCAGGAAAGGAATCCAAGTGAGGACATGGTATCGAGAAGTATGCTGTGATCGACAGTGTCAAAAGCAGCGGAAAGATCAAGAAGAATGAGGATGGAATATTGACCTCTGGATTTAGCCAGTAATAGGTCATTGGAGACTTTAGTAAGCGCAGTTTCGGTTGAGTGGAGAGGGCGAAAACCAGATTGTAGTGGGTTAAGAATAGCATTTGAGGAGAGAAAATCAAGGCAGCGGCGGTGAACAGCACGCTCAAGTAATTTGGAGAGAAAAGGAAGGAGGGAGATGGGTCGGTAATTAGAGGGACAAGTAGGGTCGAGTGAAGGCTTCTTAAGGAGAGGTGTGACCACAGTATGTTTAAAGGCAGCAGGGACAGTCGTAGTGGAAAGTGAGAGGTTGAGAATGTGACAGATAAAAGGAATAAGAGCAGGAGAGATGGCATTAAGAAGGTGGGTGGGAATGGGATCAGAGGAACAGGTGGTACATTTTGAGGAAGAAAGGAGAAGTGTAGTTTCCTCAATAGTAACTTCAGGAAAGGAGGAAAGGGAATGAGGGGAAGGAGAGAGAGGGGAACGGACTAGTGGAGGGAGAGGTGGTGAGGTAGAGAAAGCAAGGTTTATCTTTTGAATCTTGTTGGGAAAGAATTCAGCAAGGGTCTGAGGAGATAATGAAGGGGGAGTTGGGGGAGGGGGCACCTTGAGGAGAGAGTTCAATGTGGTGAAGAGAAGTCGAGGATTAGAGCCAAGAGAGTTGGTCAGTTGGATATAATAATCCTGTTTGGCACGTAAAAGAGCAGATTGGAAGGAGGTCAGCATGAACTTAAAGTGTAAGAAATCAGCAAGGGCCCGAGATTTCCGCCAGAGGTGTTCGGCGGAGTGGGTACAGGAACGTAGGTAGCGGATATTAGAAGTCAGCCAAGGTTGGGGTTTTGTACGCTTTACAGGGCGGGTCATCAAAGGTGCAAGAGTGTCTAAGGCAGAGGATAGAGTATTGTAAGAAGAAACAGCCTCGTTGACAGACGTGGATGGTGCCACAGTAGAGAGGAGGTTTGAAACATGGGAGGATAGAGATGAAGGGTCAATATCGTGAAGATTCCTAGATAAATTAGATAAGATAGTACGGGGCTGGGAGGGAGGAGATTTAAGTGTGAAAGTTATAAGATGGTGATCAGAGGAGGGAAGATCAGAGGCAAGGAAACTAGAGGGTGAAGAGTTGGAGGAGAAGATGAGATCAAGACAGTGACTATTTTGATGAGTGGGGGAGGTGGAGCATAGTTGGAGATTAAAGGAGGACATTAAAGCGAGTAACTTGGAAATATAAGAGTTGGAAGGATCATTAGCAGGAATATTAAAGTCACCAAGGATGAGAGAGGGGGAGGAAGGATCATGGAAGAAGGCAAGCCAGGCGTCAAAGTCACTGAGAAAGGATGAAAGGGACTTATCAGGGGGACGATAAATGACCGCTATTCGAAGAAGCAGAGGAGAGAAAAGGCGGATAGAGTGGACTTCAAAGGAGGAAAAACAGTGAGATTGAGGTGGAAGAAGGGGTTGAAATCTGGAGGAGGGAGAGAGAGAAGTAGTCCAACACCGCCCCCACGGCCAGCAGGGCGAGGAGTATGTGAAAATAGATAACCGCCATGGCACAGGGCTGCGACTGAAGCAGAGTCATCAGGGCAGAGCCAGGTTTCTGTTATGGCGAGCAGATGGAGGTGACGTGAGATAAAGAGGTCCTGGATATAGGCGAGTTTGTTACAGATAGAGCGGGCATTACATAGGGCGCAAGAGAAGGGCAGAGAAGAGGAGGGGAGTAGAGAAATAGAGATGAGGTTAGAGAGGTCGCGGTGAGATCTGTAGAGTTGGGATAATAGTTGGTGAGGGGGGCCAGGATTGGGATTGATGTCATCAGCTGAGAGTAAGAGAAGGAATAAAAGAGAGCGGAGGAGAGTAGGAGAGGTGTGGCCATGAAGGCATCGAAGGCGAGAGGTATTTAGGTGGAATGGGGAAGGCAAAATGGACGGAAGAAAGAGGCGGAGATTAAAAGCCAAGAGGGAGGAAGAGGGTAGGAGAGAAGATGAGGTGATGAAGTCGATGGATGGGCAGTGAGTTCCTGTAGCGGAGAGAGGTAGGGGGTGAGGGAAAAGATTAGGAAGGGACAGGGCTAGGAAGAGAATGTGAATAGTGGCCATAAATGACTGAGGTACTTTAGCAACTGGGAAGAAGATTAGATGTAAAGAGAAAACTGCCCCGCGCGCCGTTAGGCGCTGGGCACCTAGAGCGGAGGCCCTGAGTTGATCGGAGTGGACCTGGGTGTCACCCCGGAGAAGGCTGTAAGGATATGCAGATGAGCTGCAAGTCCTCCACAGCACCTGAAAGGCAGCCGGTGGTAGAGCTGGGCACCTCTCAGCTGAGGAAAGGCTTACCAGGGGTTAGGCCGAAGCCAGCATTCCTCCCCCTGAGAGTCGCCTGATCCTGGAATAGGCTTCCTGAGCCATTACGTCTAGCTCCATCCCTTGCTGCCTTCAAATCCAGGCTAAAGGCCTACCTGTCCTGTTTGATGCTGCTTTCGACTCCTGACTTGCAACTTTTATCTTATCCTTATGTGTCCTTCTGTCTGTCCTCCCCTTCTCCTTTTTGGTCCTGTCTGTTTGTCCTGATTTAGATTGTAAGCTCTTTTGAGCAGGGACTGTCTTCGTCATGTTCAATTGTAAAGCGCTGCGCACGACTGATAGCGCTATAGAAGTGATTCATAGTAGTAGTTGTAGTAGTAGTGGTAATATTCGGAACTTAACCGGCCAGGCTTAATGGCCAAATAAGGCCACATAGAAAGCAGCCTATCTTTGCCTGCTAAGCCATGGCTGGTTGTCTGAATATCGACGTAACCTATCATCCATTAGCCAGTTTTGAAAAACCCGGATATTCAATGTCGGTCGCCGGAAACGCCCTGGCATTGAATATCCAGGTTGAACGCCAGCAGCAAGCAGTCAAAGCATTGCCCGCTGCCAGCTGAATATGGGGGGAAAGTGGCTCATTGTATTAGTATGATTAAACCCTATAGTTCTATTCATGGGTTTAAATTAAATGCAGACAAGACCAAATTACTTTGATTAGCACGTAAGGTTAGTATTATCCTTTAAACTCTTCCTTTATCAAAGGAATTAACTCTTATTTGTTTTCTAAAGTTCTTGGTGTCATCTTGGATTCTTCTCTCTCTCCTTAGAGCCTCAGGTTAATCATTTATCACAAACTCTTTTTTGAGCTACATCAGCTGCATCATTTTAGACGATATTTTGATAAATGTCCCTTTACTATTTTAGTACAGGCATGTATCGTGACTCATTTGGATTACTGTTATGTTTCTCTTACAATAAAGCTTTGACTTAAATTACAATTGCTACAGAATACAGAAGTTAAACTTATATTGGGCCTTAAAAGATCTGATAAATCAGCGGCAGCTTCTGTTGCTTTACATTGGCTTTCTATTCATTCTAGAGTTTTCTTCAATAGCCTGTTTAATTTTCAAAATGTTTGATGGCTCTGCCCCCAGAGTATTTTTTTAAACTTGATTTCTTTTCCTTTTGCTTGTAGAATGTTGAACGTAAGGGATCTGTTACAACTTGCATTGCCTTCTTTTATTGGCATTAGATACAAACAGATTTTTGGAATTGTCTTTCTGTTTTCAGGCACCACATTTTTGGCTTTTCCTTCCTCTTGATTCACTTACTTGTTCATATGGTCTATGTCATAATTCTCATTTTTGGTTATAAAGAAAACCCATAAGATCAATTATGGATGGATAATATTGGCATTGCTGCAATAGTGCCTATATATATTTTGTTATGTTGAAGGGTTAAAAGAAAAATGGGTGGTGGTGGGGGAGATATATACTCGATAAGGAGATAATTTAATTATTTTTCAATGGGATTCTTATAAAGACTTGAGGAATTAAATTCAAAATTAATGACATTTGATGTAATTTAATTAATTAATTAACAAATTAATTAGCAAAAAGGTGTAAACAAAATAAGGGATTTACTGGGAAGAAATGTTGAGGTTTAGTAAGGCATTCAAATTAGAGCAGAAAGAATGGTGACTTCAAAGGGTATGTAAATTTTGGTTTGTTTGGGGTTTTTTAAGGTTGGGACAGAGCAAAAGAGCATGAGTACATCAGGAAAATTGGCGGGCTCCTGGCTGAGGAGAATTGATGGACAGGAAGGAAGAAAGCTAGTTGAGGGAACTGAAGCAAGAAATTTCATCCCTCCCAAAATTTAGAAGAGTGAGAGTTAGGACTGGGATCTTGGGTAATTTTGTAGTTGGGATAGCAATATTTAGGGATGTTAAAAGGGGTAGTTTAAGTTGCAGCTGCGATATTTTAAATGAGAATTTTTAAAGCAGCCTTCATTTAAGGACAATGAATTTACTGGCTATATGGATTTTACAGTGTATCCTACTTGCGTGCGAAACCGCCAGAAGCAGAAGTGTGGCCTTGACATTACCGCAGGTCTCACTTTACAAGGTGGTTCATGGAGTATTAATACATTTGATGGAATAAATATGTGCAGCTAGGTTGGCACCGACTAACTTTACAAAAGATAATAAGAAAAGTGAAGGTTGCATTGAAATATTAATAATAACATTTTAATTTGTGTTGGTTATGAATTTTTTATTTGTTAATAAAGCTGTGGCCAAAATTATTTTTCCAATGTATAAGGTTGTCATGGTATTCTTTGTTCATGTGTGTGTCAGGAACGGATGCAATGCAAGTGCCAATATTATGCGTACTTTTGTTAAACCGCTTTGAACCTCTGGTTAGAGGGAGTTAGCGATATACAAGAAATATAACACATCACATCACATAAGTGGTTGCCCTAATATAGGCACCCCAGTGTTTCACGGTCAGAGTCTATTCTATAACATTAGGCATCCCAGTGCTTCACAGTCAGAGTCTATTCTATAACAGCATCTGGGCACCCAGATTCTGTTATAGAATAGTAGCAGAGCCCTGTATAAGCACACCTTATATTTACACACCTTATATTTACAAACCTGCTATTACACCAGCCATCAACCTGGTATAACTTTGGTTGCATAAATATGGCAGAGATGCACATTATTTACACTATTCTATATATTACATGCATAAGTGGGACTCCCACTCATTTCCCATCCAAGATCCATCTATGTATATAGCTTCTCCAATTTGCATGCTCTGCCACTTACACACACTTGTCCTGCTGTCACTGTTGCTGGTAAGTGTATACTTACATACATAAATGACAGTATTCTGCACATTTACACATACAAGGGGTGCATAAATTTGTGCTCCCAGTAATAGAATTGCACTTCATGGGGGCAATATTTAACCTATGCTGGTGTGACAAAACAGTGGGTTTCTAAGACTGTGAACTGTACTATTTCATGAAGTGTATTTCTCCTAATTGGCCATCAGATGGAATCTGTTTTGTATTTTAAAGCTGTTGCATAAATGACTATTTTCTTTTCCAGCTTAAGCTTGTGAAAAGGCAATTTGAAGTACCATTGGCCAGATACTTTCCAAGTTGGTGCCCTGGGCTCTGATTGGCCCTGGAGTTCAAATCTAGCCAGGATGTACTGGATTGTCCCTGGTCTCTGCTTGGGAGTACAGAGGAGAAGCAGCTCTGTCCTGAGATCCTGTTCAAGACTTGTGAGCAATTAATTTCCTGAAACTCCCCAGGTGCTACCCAGGTAGTAACAAGTATTAGATTGTTTTAATGTTGATCCTTATTTTGGTTATCTGTTACTGCTTTCTGTACTTTTTTACCTGTTTTTTCAAGCATTCATGGTTCTACTGTGTCGGTAAACCTGTTCGTTTATTGGCTCTGTTGTCCTGGACTGACTATGAATCCTGGTGGTTTGTGTGTTGGGTCTGTGGGTGCTTTCCAGGAACTGTGGAACTCCTGAGAGTGTGGAACCAGTAATAAAGAAGTCACTGGGAAATAACTTGAGAGTGGGAGACTCACCCAGAGGAAAGTAGGACCCAGTTGGTGGTAGGAGGGAGCACATGCCCAGGTGCAGGCAGGCCTGAGTAGTGCTGAGGGCAGACCTTCTAAGTGGACACAGGGTTAACCCCAGGTGGGTGGCTGGCAGGCTTATTTTCAAAAGAGAAGGACACCCATCTTTCGACACAAATGGGAAGATGGGCGTCCTTCTCACAGGGTCGCCCAAATCGGTATAATCGAAAGCTGATTTTGGGCATCCCCAACTGCTTTCCGTCGCGGGGATGACCAAAGTTCCCATGGGCATGTCGGAGGTGTAGCGAAGGCGGGACTTGGGCATGCCTAACATATGGGCGTCCTTGATCCATAATGAAAAAAAAGGGCGTCCCTGACGAGCATTTGTGCTACTTTACCTGGTCCACTTTTCCTTACGACCAAGGCATGAAAAGGTGCCCAAACTGACCAGAAGACCACTGGAAGAAATCAGGGATGACCTCCGATTACTCCCCCAGTGGTCACTAACCCCCTCCCACCCTCAAAAAAGAACTTTAAAAATATTTTGTGCCAGCCTCTATGCCAGCCTAAAATGTCATACTCGGGTACATCGCAGCAGTATGCAGGTCCCTGGAGCAGTTTTAGTGGGTGCAGTGCACTTTAGGCAGGCAGACCCAGGCCCATCCCCCTACCTGCTACACTTGTTGTGGGAAATGTGAGCCCTCCAAAACCCACCAGAAACCCACTGTACCCACATTTAGGTGCCCACTTCACCTGTAAGGGCTATGGTAGTGGTGAACAGTTGTGGGTAGTGGGTTTTGGGGGGCTCAGAACACAAGGTAAGGAAGCTATGTACCTGGGAGCTTTTTCTGGTCCACTGCATTGCCCCCTAGGGTGCCCAGTTAGTGTCCTGGCATGTCAGGGGGACCAGTGCACTATGAATGCTGGCTCCTCCCATGAGATGGGCGTCCTTAGTTTCCATTATCGCTGAAAATCAGAAACGACCTAGTCTAAGGTCGACCATCTCTAGGGACGACCTAAATGTCAAGATTTGGGCGTCCCTGACCGTATTATCGAAACGAAATATGGACTCCCATCTTGTTTCGATAATACGGGTTTCCCCACCCCTTTGCTGGGACGTCCTGCGAGGAGAATTGCTGGATATGGATGGAGGAGGAAAGGGCAGAGAGGGACAAGGATGGACATGAATGGGAGGGCATGGCCCAGGGAGAGAGGAGAAATTGATGGACATGGAGGGGAGAGAGGAGAATTGTTGGACATGGATGGAGGGGATGGAAAGGAAGACAGAGGAAGGAAATGCACATGGATGGAGGGGAAGGGAGAGAGAAGAAATGCTGGGCATGGATGGAGGGGAGGGAAGAGAGAGGAAGGAGATGAGATGAGGGAAAAGGAAGAGAGGAGAAAAACTGCACATGGATGGAGAAAATAGGCAGAAGCTGGATCCACTAGACAGTCAAGTCTGTGGAGGACCCAATTTTTACTTATGGATATAGAGCAAGAAATGAAGAAGAAAGGAGGAATGGAAAGGAAGCCCTGGAAACGGAGTTAAGAGGACAGCAGCAGAATCAGATACTGGACCAGCATGATCAGAAAAAGAAAGTCACCAGACAACAAAAGTAGAAAAAAATCATTTTATTTTCATTTTAGTGTTTGGAATATGACCACTTTGAGAATTTACATCTGCTATCTTATTTTGCAATGTATGGCAATTTGTTTCTAAGAATACTGCTGACAATTCCTGTCAGTGTGGCAAGTGGTGAGCGATCATTTTAACGGTTAAAATTCATAAAAAAGTATTTGCGATCAAGTATTTTGCAAGAAAGGCTTGTAAGCCTTGCCATGATTGCTATTGAGAATGATATATGTGCCCAGTTAGATATCAAAGATTTAATTACTAATTTTGTGAACATGAAAGCACGCAAAGCTAAGTGGTTGTAAACCCTCTATTTGTTGAGCAATCCCACAAAGTTGCGCTCCATCTTTCAGCTCCTATTTCCTTTGCATCTTGTGCCACTCGGGGCGGGGGGGGGGGAGCGCCAACTGATAGTGTGCAGGGGGGCACCAGAGACCCTAGGCTTGGCCCTGTCTAGGTATCAAGGGTAATTGTATAAAAGGGTACCAAAAGTGCTATTAAGGCACATATCCTAAGCTTAATCAAACTCCATCATCAAGATTTTGCTGTGTTACCAATTATGTTGTGACAAAGACATGAGGGACTTCCCAAATTAACCCAGCAGCACTGCAGACCATTAAATAATTCTAATGTATATGAGCCCTGGAGCCACAGAGAAGAGGGAAGATGATGGCAACTAGCCTGCCCCCAAGACCTCTGTTTCAACATTGCTGGAAAATGTCCTACTACCATTAGCAAATCTTAGTTACTGGTCATCTCTCCTCAATAGCTTAGAAAAGTGAAAGGAAAGACTGAAAGCCATGCAGTAATAGCCATCTTGTGATGAACCTTTTTAGATGACATTATTTATTTATTTGGGTTCACGTTGGCTTATATCACATTTTTAAAGCAAATTACAATAAGAACTAAACGTCATGACCTAAGGTCCAGCTAAGCACATCTGCTGCTATTGTTTTATGATTTCTGACTGTTGTTTTTTCAAAATTTTAATCATATTATAGTCAGGGGCGTAGCCAGACAGCAGATTTTGGATGGGCCAAGGCAAGAAGTGGGTGGGCACCAAATGTTCTCTCCCCCACCCCCACATTAAAAAAATATCTCAGCTGGTGGGAAAATACTTCTCTCCAGTCTCCACCTTGGTAGTCTGCAGCAGGCATGCGCTGAGAACTGAGCATGTGAAGGTGCCAGTATTGTGGAGAGCAGCATTTTCATTACCATGTGCTACTGTTGGATGGGCCTGAGCCCTAAGTGGATGGGCCCCGGCCCACCCAGGCCCACCTGTGGCTGCGCCACTGATTATAGTTCATTTTTGTAATCTATAAATTGGAAGCCAACAAAAGGCCTTAGTTATTAAGCTGCAATAGCTGTTAACCTGGCAATTAACACATTCTAACAATTAATTTGGGTGCCTCATTAACAGTTAATGAAGTACTTAGCTTGTAGTAATATCACCCCCTGATATTCAGTCACCAGTGGTGAGTGTTTTGTTGCCCGCTGTCGGCATTATTTCTGTATATTCAATGTCAGGCCCTTTCTGGGCTTTGGCATTGAATATCCATTTTTTGAGCCAGCTAACACATAGCCGGTTAAGCCAATATTCAGCTCTTGACCACATAAGCCAAACTGCTTAAAGATATTGACTGTGGAGGGTAGTTACAATGTGGCAGATAATGTGGTGACTATTAATGTGGCAGATAATCTGGTGCAGTTAACACCACCTTATTACATGTGGAGGAGCATTTTCAATATAACATCTTAAGTAGAGGAGTGTGGTAGCCGTGTTAGTCCACTCTTAAGGTTATCAATAGAAATCAAACAAAATAAAACATGGAAAAGAAAATAAGATGATACCTATAATAAAGGGACACCAAACAGACCGGAATACAGTCTTAATTCAAAAGAACACTTATTTCACCCCACAGGAGGGACAAAACTACAAGCTGGATAATTACATAGAAAGTTTCAGACATAGGGTGAAATCCCAACTTTACAACAAACAAAAGAGAATCCTGTACAATCTTACCCCACCAGAAAGAGCGGCCATAAGAACCCTACAAACTAACAAACGCATTATCATCAAACCCGCAGACAAAGGAGGCGCAGTGGTAATTATGGACATACAAAAATACATTGAAGAGGAGCACAGACAGCTCTCAGACAATAAATACTACAGGAAACTAATTGAGGACCCCACACAGGATTACACAAAACAGCTGAAAAACCTTATCAAAACATTTCCTACACAAGCGCAACCTCGCCTGAAGAAACTCATACCAAACCAGCCTGCTGTGGGCACATTCTACATGCTACCCAAGATCCACAAACCGGGAAACCCTGGCAGACCAATCATATCAGGTATTGGCACACTCACGGAAGAAATATCTGGATTCATAGAGGGAATTCTGAAACCTCTCGTACACAAAACTAACAGCTTCATACAAGACACCACAGACTTTCTGAATAAATTGAAAAATATCAAGCAACTACCACCTAACACCCTTCTGGTCACGATGGATGTAGAATCACTATACAGCAACATTCCACATGTGGAAGACTCCTAAAAAATTCCACACTGGACCATCAATACTCACCAGAAACTATTACAAAATTAATCAAATTCATTTTAACTCACAACTACTTCCGCTTTAACAATGATATCTATCTGCAAATAATGGGCACTGCGATGGGCACCAGGACAGCACCCCAATATGCCAACCTTTTTAGGGCTGAGCTGGAAGAGACATTTCTGAATACACACCAGACCAAACCTCTAAAATACTACCGGTACATCGATGACATTTTTATGATTTGGACGGAGGGTGAAGAAACTCTGAAACAATTTTATTCTGCTTTCAATACATACCATCCTACAATCAGATTCAAAATTGACTACTTCCCACGGTCTCAATCAGTGATGGCTGTATACAAACATCTATATACAAGAAACCCACAGACAGATGCAGCTACCTCCACAACTCCAGCTTCCATCCTTCACATACAAAAAGATCCATCATTTACAGCCAAGCCACAAGATACCACCTTATCTGCTCTGACCCAGGGGACAGAGACAGACACCTTAAAAGCCTGAGTGCATCCTTCAAACAGAAAGGCTACAACCCCAAAATAATCTCCAAGAATATTGCCTCCTCCCTCAAAACACCCAGGGAGAATCGGCTACAGTACAAGGAGAAAAAAGCCACAGACAGAATCCCCCTTGTAGTGACATACAATCCAGAGCTGGAAAAATTAAGGAAAATCATAAGAGATCTACAACCTATACTCCAGGAGGATGAATTACTGAAAGAGATATTCCCATCCCCACCAGTACTGTCCTTCCGACAGCCACCCAACTTAAAACACAAGCTAATCATAAGTAAACTTCCATCACAGTCGGAAAAGGAACAGAAGGGCACACTTCCCTGTAATTTATCCAGTTGCAAACTATGCCAAAATGTTTCACAGGACCCCAAAGTCATCCACAAAGGAAAGATATTCAACATAAAGGGATCTTTCACTTGCTCATCTTCCAATGTGGTATATATCATTCAGTGTAAAAAATGTAACAAAGGATGCTATATTGGAGAAACAAGCCAGATGCTTAAGACAAGATTCAATTTACATAGACATCACATGAACAATACTGGTGCCAGTAGGGTTCCCACGCCTGTTGGTCAACATTTTACAGGACCAGGACACTGTACCAGTGACTTCACAGTGAGAATCCTGAAAGGTAACTTTAAAACCATACAAGAACATAAGACCTTTGAAGTCAGAATGATTGAATATTTTAACACCCAACAGAAAGGACTTAACAAGGATCTGGGGTTCCTAGCCCATTATAAACCATAAAGCTGTATGTCTCTGTTGATCACCCCACCCTTCACCTATCCACACCCATCCTGTTAGAATATCAATGATATGCTTTGATGTCCCCATGCATACCTCCTACCCACCCCCATCCTCCCACCCTGTCAGACTGTCATAGTAATGCTTGAATGTTTTCACTTATATACACTGTCAACTAGCACATTTGCTTATTTCCGATCTGAGGAAGAAGGGCGACCTTCGAAAGCTAATCAAGAAATGTATTAAGTTATGTCCAATAAAAAAGGTATCATCTTATTTTCTTTTCCATGTTTTATTTTGTTTGATTTCTATTGATAACAATATAACATCTAAATCCAACTTTGGACGATTTGCAGAAAATGTCTAAAACCCAATAGCGAACATAGCCATATTCAAACCTGAAAAACGTCTATCTTGTTTCTTTCAAAAATGGTTGTTTGCTAGATGTTGCTGTGCTCAGTGCATCTATCTTTTCAGACCATTACAAAAAAAAAGTCCAAGTGAAAAATGTACAAAATCGAGCCATTGGGATATAGGAGCCAGCATTCATAGTAGACTGGCCATCCCAGCAGAGCTGTGGGCACCCTAGGAAGCACTGCAATGAACTTCACATAAAAGATCCCAGGTACACATTTCACTGTTACCCCCTTATATTGTATGATGAGCCCTCCAAGTCCCACCAAAAACCTACTGTACCCAACTGTACACCACTATAATAGGCCTTATGTCTGCAAGTGTCACCTATATGTAGGTACAGTGGGGTTTTGGTGGGTTTTGGAGGCCTCACATTTTCCACCACAAGTGTAACAGTTAGAGTGGGTTATGAGCCTAGGATCCTATCTCCACGGTGAACTGCACTGACCACTAGCTACTCCAGGAACCTGCTTGCTGCTCTAATAGGACTCACTATAGCTTATGAAGTTGTCATAGAACCTGGTATGTACTGTTTCTTTTACATCTTTGGGGGTGGGAAGGAGTTAGTGACCACTGGGGAAGTAAGGTGGGGGTAATGTCTTAATACTTCCAGTGGTTATTTGGGACACATTTTTGTGACTTAATTGTTATTAAATTAGGACTAACCCAAAATGTCTAGGTTTTAGGCCCTGGACATTTTTGCTTTGTTCCATTATGGCAGAAAAACATTCAAGTGTTAAGAATGCTCAAATCTTGCCCCCAACATGCCCTCTTGTGATTTGGATGCACTTCAGATAAACTGAATAGAAAAGAAAATCTTTAAATGGGTTTCAAAAATATTTTATACTGCTTTTTGGATGGTTTTTCTGTTTAAAAAATAAGCCCCATAACTAACTGCATCACATTAGCTGTAATGAAGTCAACACATAGCAATAACATCACTGATTTAACTGAATAAAGAAACTGTTGGGAACATCTCTAAAATTTAACACAGAGGTTTTTCAGTTACACATAACATGGGGGGGCATAATCGAATGGCGCCGGCCAACTATATGGCCGGCGCCGCAAACAGCGGTCCCAAACCACATTATCGAAAAAGATGACCAACCATCTTTCGTTTCAATAATACGGTTGGGGCTGGCCAAATGTCAGAGATGGCCGGGTTTGAGATGGCCGGTGTTACGATTCTGCCCATGTTTCAGGCTCTCAGTCATCTCGCCACCTGGTGGCCAGACCTGGTGGCTGCATTGAACTGGCTGGTTTGTCACCCGTTCCAGATTTCAGCCCAGTCCGGTCCGGATCTTCCGGGCTGCCAGACTTGCTTGCTTTGGTTGAACCTACACAGCACCCGTAGTTGCCTGGTGATTGCTGCAGCTGAGCCTCAGCTACTGCTGGGCTTATTAGTCAGTTAGATATTCTCTGCCTTTGCCTTTGCATCGCCTAAGGCCCTGAGGTTTGTTGGGGTGCTGTTTGCACTTCTGCTCAGTCTAGTTCCTTGCCTTGACTCTTGTCTGTTTTAGTTAGCCAGTGGGTAGTTCGATTAGGTTGTTGTTTGTTTGCTAGTCCTGTCTCTGGGTTATAGTTTTGTGTTTAGTCTTTGTCTGTTTGTGTCTTTGTGGCTGCTCTGCAGCTTCCAGTTCTTTGTCTTGTTTGACAGTGTTTTGTTCCCTGTTTTAGTGGCTGCCTGCAGCTTTCAGTCCTGCCCTTTAGCGTTCCCTTCCTTTCCCTGCTGCCCCTGTATGTTCCTTTCCCCTCTGACCCTCAGTCCTGGTTCATCCTAGTGGGTATCCAGTCCTGCCTTGCCCAGTAAGCCCTGCCGGCCACTTGCAGCCAGGGGTTCAACTCTTGGTGAAAGGTGGCCATGTGCAGGTGAAGTCTCACTGTTTGTCAGAGTTCTGCCTTGCCTCTGGTGTGGGGTGGTTTTGCCTGCCGCTGCCGAGGGCTCACAAATATAGTTCCAGCTTTGAAAACGTGACAGCCGGCATCGGTTTTCGCCGATAATGGAAACCGATGCTGGCCATCTCAAACCCGGCCAAATCCAAGGCATTTGGTCATGGGAGGAGCTAGCATTTGTAGTGCACTGGTCCCCCTGACATGCCAGGACACCAACCGGGCACCCTAGGGAGCACTGCAGTGGACTTCAAAAATTGCTCCCAGGTGCATACCTCCCTTACTTTGTGTGCTGAGCCCCCCAATTCCCCCCCAAACCCACTACCCACAACTGTACAACACTACCATAACCCTAAGGGGTGAAGGGGGCCACCTACATGTGGGTACAGTGGGTTTCTGGTGGGTTTTGGAAGGCTCACATTTCCCACAACAAGTGTAACAGGTAGGGGGGATGGGCCTGGGTCCACCTGCCTGAAGTGCACTGCACCCACTAGATTCAATTTACATAGACATCACATGAACAATACTGGTGCCAGTAGGGTTCCCACGCCTGTTGGTCAACATTTTACAGGACCAGGACACTGTACCAGTGACTGCACAGTGAGAATCCTGAAAGGTAACTTTAAAACCATACAAGAACGTAAGACCTTTGAAGTCAGAATGATTGAATATTTTAACACCCAACAGAAAGGACTTAACAAGGATCTGGGGTTCCTAGCCCATTATAAACCATAAAGCTGTATGTCTCTGTTGATCACCCCACCCCTCAATTATCCACACCCATCCTGTTAGAATATCAATGATATGCTTTGATGTCCCCATACATACCTCGTACCCACCTCCATCCTCCCACCCTGTCAGTAATGCTTATATACACTGTCAGCTAGCACATTTGCTTATTTCCGATCTGACGTAGAAGGGCAACCTTCGAAAGCTAATCAAGAAATGTATTAAGTTATGTCCAATAAAAAAGGTATCATCTTATTTTCTTTTCCATGTTTTATTTTGTTTGAGTTCTATTGATAACCTTAAGAGTGGACTAACACGGCTATCACACTCCTCTACTGCACCCACTAAAAACTGCTGCAGGGACCTGCATACTGCTGTCATGGAGCTGGGTATGACATTTGAGGCTGGCATAGAGGCTGGCAAAAAAATGATTTTTTGGGGGGTGGGAGGGGATTGGTAACCACTGGGGGAGTAAGGGGAGGTGATCCCCGATTCCCTCCGGTGGTCATCTGCTCAGTTGGGCCACTTTTTTGAGGCTTGGTCCTAAAAATAAATGGACCAATTGAAGCTAGCGAAGTGCTCGTCAGAGCCGGCCTTCTTTTTTTCCATTATCGGCCGAAGCCGGCCATCTCATAACCACACCCCTGTCCCGCCTTCCATACACCTGAATGCAGAGTACCCCAAGGATCCCCCCTCTCACCAACTTTATTCAACTTGATGATGATACCTTTGGCTAAACTACTAGCAAATCAAAACCTCAACCCCTACATATATGCAGATGACGTCACGATTTCTATCCAGTTCAGACAGGACTTAAAGGAAATAACCAACGAGATCAACCAAAGCCTCCAAATAATGCACTCCTGGGCAGATGCATTCCAGCTGAAACTAAATGCAGAAAAAACACAATGTCATGTTCTTACCTCAAAACATAACACAAAAAACTTCTCCACCATAACCACATCATACTGTTCTCTGCCTGTCTCCCAAAACTTGAAGATTCTAGGAGTCACCATTGATCGAAACCTTACTCTCGATGACCACGTGAAAAACACAACGAAAAAGATGTTCTACTCCATATGGAAACTCAAAAGAGTAAAACCTTTCTTCCCGAGATACGTATTCCATACCCTGATACAGTCAATGTTAGTAAGTCATATTGACTACTGCAATGCACTATACGCAGGCTGCAAAGAGGAGAACATCAAGAAACTCCAAACTGCTCAGAATACTGCAGCCAGACTCATATTTGGAAAACCTAAATATGAAAGTGCAAAACTCTTAAGAGAGAAACTCCACTGGCTCCCACTTAAGGAACGTATTACATTTAATATCTGTACACTGGTTCACAAAATCATCCACGCAGACGCCCCAACTTACATGTTGAACCTTGTGGACCTACCTCCCAGAAACGCCACAAAATCATCCCGAAAATTTCTCGACCTGCACTTCCCCAGCTGCAAAGGACTAAAATACAAGCCGATGCATGATACCACCTTCTCATACTTGGGCACAAAGTTGTGGAACGCATTACCTAGAAACCTGAAAACAATCAACGAAACAACTACCTTTCGTAAATCGCTCAAGACATATCTCTTCAACAAAGCATACAATGAAAACCTAGAACCTTACTAATCCACTGCTGAAAACCTACTGTTCACTATACCTAATAAACGCCTCCCTTCTACTCTCTACTTCTCCCTTAACTAACCTCTGTACTACAATAATTGTACCTGACATCCAAAAATAATTGTGTTACAAAACTATGTAAGCCACTTTGAGCCTGCAAATAGGTGGGAAAAGGTGGGATACAAATGCAATAAATAAATAAATAAATAAATACCCTGCAGAAACATCCCCCTTTAACTTTGGCTGGCTCTGCAACGGAAAGCAGTTGGAGCCGGCCAAAATTGGCTTTCGATTATACTGATTTGGCTCGGTTCAGGAGATAGCCGGCCATCTCCCGATTTGTGTCGGAAGATGGCCGGCGATCTCCTTTGAAAATAAGCAGGATAGGCACTCACAGTTATGCACTCTCTTCATATTCAAACATCGCCATAAATAAATACAAATTGGCAATAACCAGTCACAGCTTTATTCAATACTTTAACAATAAATATTTCTTTACTTTCCAAACCTCAACTATATGAATTCATAATATTCAAGACATTAGTTAGTCAGTAACGAACTAACCATGAGCATTTAGTAATTTAACTCTCTTAGTCAGGATCTGTGGTGACAGAAGATCCTGTCTTGTCCCCTCCCTCCCCCCACATCGCAGGCCCTTAGTTCCATGACAGTGCTGTACATAAACTATTCCTAATATCCAGGATTTTTTTTGAGGGGGTACTTGGGGGTACTGAATACCGACACCTTTTCTACTGTCTGCTAAAATTGACCCATGATCCACAAATTTTAATAGAGAGATGTGGTAGCCGTGTTAGTCCACTTCCAATGTAGTATATGTCATCCAGTGTAAAAAATGTAACGAAGGATGCTATATTGGAGAAACAAGCCAAATGCTGATGAACAGATTTAATTTACATAGACATCATATGAAAAATGCCAGTGCCAACCAGGATGTTACATCTGTGGGACAGCACTTCACAAAACCAGAACACTGTACTAATGATTTTATGGTGAGAATACTTAAGGGAAACTTCAAAACAATACAGGAACACAAGACCTTTGAAGTCAAAATGATTAAATATTTTGACACCCACCAGACAGGACTTAACAAAGATCTGGGTTTTCTAGCCCCTTATAAACCATGAAATTTCACTGCTTTGCCACTCTCTGATCACCATGCATATCTCCATGTCCCTTATCCTCTCAGCCCTTTTTGTTTCTCACCTAGCCTACCCCTCTCTCATCCTTTCAGACAATGTCACTCAAATACTTTGATGTTTCACTTATATATGCTGTTACTTATCAAAATTTTCTTATTTTTGATCTGACGAAGAAGGTCTACCTTCAAAAGCTAATCAAAAAATGTATTAAGTTAGTCCAATAAAAAAGGTATCATCTTATTTTCTTTTCTATGATTTATTTTATTCTATTTCTATTGAGAAGTTTTAATGAAAGAGCTCTGCCTTGTCATAGATACTGTGACTAGTTGCAGGGTGACTGGTACTGTGGGGTGGGTCCCTCAACCATCACCCCACCCCTGAAGGGTTGCCTGACATTTGAGTACCGGCACCTTTTTCACTAGAAAAAACACACTGCTTATATCATACATTAGCACTCTACCACATTAGCCTCTCAGTTTTGGAAAATTCCCCCACAGTCCATAGTCCAAAGCCCCCACAGCTGTGACAACCTACTACCCCACAACCCTGTCCTCGCCTCACTATCCCACTATCCACACCTAAATTCTCATCCCATTACCCACAGGGCAGGTGGACAGATGACCCCCCTCTTCCCTTCAGACTCCCGATCCTAATGCCTTCCCAGTCAAACTTTCCCCTAACTCTTAACCACCCTCCTCTTGCTGATTGGAGCTAGTGCTTCAACCAACTCACCAATCTAATATGCTTCTAAACCCTTCACAGCAACCCTTCTAATCTACTCAGCTCTCACTATACAATACCATATCTAATAATCCTACTCCTTGTCTTAACTCCTTTATCTCCTCTATTCCATTCTCAATATTTACCCCCTCACTCCAGTCAGCCATGTTATAGTGTCCCTAGTTAAAGTGTTAAAGCCAGTGGTACTACTAAGACTACTACTACTTATCATTTCTATAGTGCTACTGGACGTACGCAGCACTTCACACTTTAACATGGAGAGACAGTCCCTGCTCAATAGAGCTTACAATCTAATTATGACAGACAGACAGGACAAGTAAGGGATAAGGGTTAGGACAGACAGGACATATCAAGCATAGGGGACAGTTGAAGGTTTAGGTTTAGGAGTTAAAAGCAGCATCAAAGAGGTGGGTTTTTAGCCTAGATTTGAAGATGGCCAGAAATGAGGCTTGGCGTACCAGCTCAGGAAGTTTATTCCAGGCATACGGTGCAGCAAGATAGAAGGAACGGAGTCTGGAGTTAGCGGTGGAGAAAGGTGCAGATAAGAGAGATTTGCCCAGTGAGCGGAGTTCCCGGGGAGGAGTGTAAGGAGAGATGAGAGTGGGCACTCCCTTATAGCTTGAAACCTTACTACATTTTAATTAAATGCATCCCAAAGTTTTTGTAATAATGAAAGTTAATTATCATGGTTTTACTACTGCATTACAGAGGACCATGCTTCCTCTGTGTAAGAGAATTTAGTTTGAATGTGTGATCTGTGGACCTCTTGGTCTTTCATGATAATTTCCCCATTGATCTTTTGTTTAAAACTTTTGATTTGATTTCTCAGCTTTGTCTGTGTGTACCTCAAATTAGTTACAACTGGTGTTATCAAATTCAGCCATCCCTGCTGATGTGATACTGCATTACCTGAGTCCCAAGAGGATGTCTGTCAGCAGGTGAGCATCTTTCAGGAACATCAAATATTAATTATAAAAACCCATTTGAGAGAGCTGGCATTGTTATTTAGATAGAGAAGCTTAGGTAAATAATTGTAGTATTTTGAATCTTCAATTTTTCAAATGTTTTCAAGTTCTTTAGAAAATCTCTGGATTCAATAAATGACCCAGAAATTTAAATATGATACTGTTTTGAAAATAACTTTAAGACATTAGATTCTTGATATGCTGTGGTACAACCAAAACAGGTTACATATTAGAGATTCTTTCTCTGTCTCTAATGGGATCACAATCTACCTGAAGGCAACAGAGCTGGAGGAAATGGAGGGTTAAGTGACTTGTCCAAGGTTATTAGGAGCCGCAGTGGGAATTGAACCCAGTTCCCCTGGTTCTTAACCTGCTGCACTAGCAATTAGGCTACTCCTTCACTATTCCCTATGAAGCATATATTAGTCAAAATGAAAAGCCAAAAATAACTTATCCTAATTAAGTCTTTGAAAGTATTCCAGAAGGATTAGGGTTTACTTCTAAACATAAGAACATAAAATGTGTCATGTTGAACCAGATCGTGGTCCAATCTGCTCAGCATCCTGTCTGCAATTGTGGCCAGTTAAAGCCACAAGTACCTGGCAGATCCCAAAAAGCAGACCTACAGTATTTATCATAGCTCATTTAGAGAAACTAATGACTTAGCACAGGAAATGATGGAAACTCGGCAGAGTATGGGGCAGAGAGTATTGTGGACTGCACATTGAGATCAGCACACAGTACATAGTGTGCACTGTCAAATGTGCAGTTAAAACGGCGGGTTCACTCTACACCACCTGAATAGCTGGTGTTAGATACGTAAGTACTCATAGTGCAAGAAAGTGAACATGTTAAATTGCTTGTCTTTGCACAAACTGCTGGAGAAGTCCTGGGCACCCCCTATATTGCTGCAGAGCTTGAGCAGTTAGGGTGCATTGCTTTTGCCTCTTAACCCACATTAAATGCAAAATCTTAATGTTCTTTATTAAACATGCCCCTGTTTACCTATACCTCATCATCTGGCAACAGATTTCACAGCTTAATTATATGTTGCATGGAAAACTAATTTATTATTTCAATCTTCTAGTTGTTAATTTCATAGACTGTCTTCTTGTTAAGTGTTGTTTGAAAGGTTAAGGGGTACATCTATACATTTGTGTGCCAATATTGTGCCCATTGATGTATGCTGAACACCAGTTTTATAATGGGATCTTTGCACCAAGATTTGGTTACTGAATACTAGCACAAGCTATCATTGGTATACCAAAAATGTAACATGCTATCAGTTACACCTGCCATAGACATAGTGCAATTGTTAGTACGTTAGTGCAGCAAGGGCATGCATAATTTACAGCGTTCTCTGAGTTATGTGTGTCAATTGGCAACCCCGCCCATGCCCCTCCCATTTGAACACCCCATGGAACTTACGCTCTAGACCAGTTATATGTGCCTGTGTAGATTGATGCTTACCCCCGGATTCTATATAACGTGCCGAAATCCAATCATATTATATAACAATGTGCCTAACTTAAATTGGTTTAATAAGCTAATCAGCATTGATAACAGCTCTTAACAAGCAATAATGAGCACTAATTGTCAATAATTAGAATTTATGTGCACAATTCGATAAACACATTCTGTAATGCAGTGTGCCTAACTCCTAATGTGCGCAGGCAAAAGGGGGCATGGTAGTTGCAAAAACCTTAGAAAGGCAGTATATCAAGTCCCATTTCCCCTTCCCCTTATAGGTGGGGAAATGGGCATTTTGTGGGCATTCTGAATTTACATGTGCAGCTATAGAATATGGCCCAGTGTGCCTAAATCTACATGCCGGGATTTACGCAATGTTTTTGCAGAGAGAAAGTGCACAAGTTAAGGGCAGTTATGATCTAGATGCTCACCTTTATGTCTCCTTTCATGTGTAAATGTAATGAATACTAGTACGTATGCATGGATACTTTGACTTAACCTGTAAAAGTGCCAGCAGAGCACCTAAGCACTATTATGAAACAACATGCATAAGTGATATAGGAGCCCTTTTACCAAACTATGGTAAAAAGTGGCCTTAGTTCATCCTTACATAGGTCATTCCCACGTGTTAAGGCCATTTTTACTGCATGGCCAAAATTGCCACTTTTTCTATCTTTTGAATTAATGGCCACTTGATAATTTTCACATTAGCATGTAAGCTCCTACCGCCATGTATTTTGTAGGTGGTCAGGGCTCACACACTAATCACATGATAATTGGTTAGTGTGTGGCAATAAAGCTGTGCTAACCAATTAGCACAGAACATGCCTACTATCCTCCCCAAGTATTTTTTAGTGTGTGGGAAGGTGCACCAATCACAAAGTTACCTCAAGACATCTGAGAACACCCTACAGTAAGACTGTTTTTTCTGTGGAAAGCACACATTAGTGCTTACTGCAGCTTAGCAAAAGGACCCCATAGTACTTAAATATAAGAGGGCAAATACATGGGTAGAGCATTGGTGAGATATGGGTGGGGCTCCCAATTACTACTACTACTACTACTACTTCTACTTATCACTCCTATAGCAAAATAAAAGGAATGGAGTCTGGAGTTGGCAGTGGAGGAGAAGGGTACAGATAACAGAGACTTACCTGATGAATGGAGTTCCCAGGGAGGGGTGTAGGGAGATATAAGAATGGAAAGATACTGAGGAGCTGCAGAATGAATGCACTTTTAAGTCAATAGGAGGAATTTGAACTGTATGGGGAAACGGATAGGGAGCCAATGAAGTGACCTGAAGAGAGGGGTTATGTGAGTGTAACAACACTGGATTAAGATAAATTGTGCAGTAGAAGGGGAGAGGGCCGGTTTAGTGGGAGACCTGTGAGAAGCCAGTTGCAATTATCTAAACCTAAAGTGATGAGTATAGATAAGGACTTTGGCAGAGTGTTCAGAAAGGAAGGGTAAATTTTGGTGATGTTATAGAAAAAGAAATGACAGGCTTTAGCTGTCTGTTGAATTTGTGCAGAGAGAGAGAGAGAGAGAGAGAGAAGATTCAAAGATGACCTCAAGGTTAAGAGCTGTTGAGAGTGTTAACCACAGAAACAGAGAATGGGGAAGAAGAGAGGTGTTTAGGGGGAAAGATAAGAAGCTCAGTCTTGGCCATATTAAGTTTCAGATGGTGGCAAGACAAACTGTACGTTATGTGCATCCCTGCTTCATTTAGGTGCCTGTAGTTATGCCAGGTTTATAGGCATTCTGATCCTAGTTACACTGCTGTTTTATAATGGAAACTGGGTGCCCAGGTGTCATTATAGAATAGGCTCCTGCTACAGGGCCTTAGGGCACCTAAATGGAAGTGCCCAGTTGCAGAATTGCCCCATAATTTTACCTCAAGATGTCCATCGATAGTTTTAGCTCAAGAAGTCCATGGATGCAAAATTCCTATTCACTGGGCTAAATTTACTAAAATGCATAATTGCCTAACTCCTGGATTCTATATCTGTGCATAAACTAATTCATGAGTCATTAACAATAAATAATTGGTGCTAATTTGCACTCTTTTGGGTTTGCACATGGATTTGCCCTGTCCCCTATTCTATAAAATGCATGCCTAAATTTTACAGCATATAACTCAGAAGGGCATATGGCCATGGAAGGGGCATGGGCAGGTCAGGGGCATTCTCAGAAATTAGGCATCATGTTATAGAATAGGGTCATTTACGTGCCCAACTGTCAGTTGTGTGCCAGCATTTACACCAGGTTTCAGCAGGCATAAGTGCAGCGGCTAAAGTTAGAAATGAGAGCCACATTAAACTAGTATTCTATGAAGGGTGCTCTGTGCTTTGTGCCATTTGCTGAAAACTAGTTTAGGAGTTTTCTGCTCTATCTATCTGCCTCACACCCCAGTCACTACACATACACCTGTTACACCTCAATCACTACTTATGGCCCCTGTCCACATTCTCTTCCTTGCCCTGTCCCTTCCTAATCTTTCCCCCTCCCCCTATCGCTGTCTACCACTGGAAATCATTGCCCACCCATGTTCCCTCCCATCCTGTTCGCTACGGCAATACCCTATCTACCCCCATCCCTCACCATCTCTCTTGTCCCCCTCCTCCTTCATAGCTCTTAACCTTCAACACTTCCTTCCTGTCATTAACCCATCACCATTCCTCCTAAGTGCATCCCGTCTTCGTCGCCTTCATCGCCCGACCTCCCCTCCCCTCCTCCACACTCTCTTGCTCCTCCTCTTGCTATCCGCAGGAGACATTAATCCTAATCCAGGCCCCCCTCATCTGTCCTCCTCCTATCCATGCAAACGATTCCATGATGTCTCCAATCTCATCTCTATTCCCCTTCTTCCCCCCTCCTCCCTCCCCTTCTCATGTGCCCTATGGAATGCCCACTCAATCTGCAACAAACTACCCTTCACCCACGATCTCTTCATCTCTCGTTCCCTTCAACTGCTCACCCTAACTGAAACCTGGCTCTCCCCTGATGACTCTGCCTCAGTAGCGGCCCTCTGCCATGGAGGTTATCTCTCCTCCCACACTCCCCGCCCAGCTGGCCGCGGTGGAGGCGTCGGGCTTATACTCTCGCCCTCCTGTAGTTTCCACCCCCTCCTCCTACCGCAATCTCACTGCTTCTCATCCTTTGAAGCACACTCCATCCGGCTATTCTACCCATTGCCATTCAGAGTGGCAGTCATTTACCGCCCCCCTAATAAATCCCTCTCTTCCTTCCTCACCGACTTTGATGCCTGGCTTTCCGTTTTTCTCGAACCCTTATCTCCGTTCCTCATTCTCGGAGACTTTAACATACATGTTGATGACCAATCCAACCCTCACACTTCTCAGTTCCTCACTCTAACGTCCTCCTTCAACCTCCAGCTATGCTCCACCACCCCTACTCACCGAGACGGCCATTGTCTTGACCTCGTCCTCTCCTCTTCCAGCTCTCCCTCCAATTTCCACGCTTCAGCTCTTCCTCTCTCCAATCATCACCTGATCTTCTTCACACTTCTTCACCCCCCCCTCAGCCCCGTCCAACTTTAACCACTACCTCCAGGAATCTCCAGGCTATTGACCATCCCACCCTATCCTCTAGTATTTCTATTCTCCTCCCCTCCATCATGTCCTCCGAGTCTGTTGACAAGGCTGTCTCCGCTTACAATACCACTCTCTCCTCTGCTCTGGACACCCTTGCACCATCCACCTCCCGTCCCACTAAGCGTACTGTTCCCCAGCCATGGCTGACCCCTTGCATCTGTTACCTTCGCTCCTGCGCCCGATCTGCTGAACGCCTCTGGAGGAAATCTCGCACCCATTCAGATTTCCTTCATTACAAATTCATGCTATCCTCCTTCCACTCCTCCCTATTCCTTGCCAAACAGGATTATTACACCCAATTGACCAATTTTCTCAGCTCCAATCCCTGTCGTCTCTTCGCCACTCTTAACTCCCTCCTTAAAGTGCCCTCCGCTCCCACCCCCCCTCGCTCTCTCCTCAATCACTGGCTGATTACTTCCGCGACAAGGTGCAAAAGATCAACCTTGAGTTCACTACCAAGCCATCTCCTCCTCTTCACCCTTCAACCCTCTCCCTCAACCAATCAACCCAGGCCTCCTTCTCCTCTTTTCCCGACATCACCGAGGAGGAAACTGCTCGCCTTCTTTCCTCCTCGAAATGCACCACCTGCTCTTCTGATCCCATCCCCACCAACCTACTTAACATCATCTCTCATACTGTCACCCCCGCCATCTGTCATATCCTCAACCTCTCTCTCCTCTGCAACTGTCCCTGACACCTTCAAGCACACCGTAGTCACACCTCTCCTAAAAAAAACATCACTTGACCCTACCTGTCCCTCCAACTACTGCCCCATCTCCCTCCAACCCTTCCTCTCCAAAATACTTGAACGCGCCATTCACAGCCGCTGCCTTGATTTTCTCTCCTCTCATGCTATCCTTGATCCACTTCAATCCAGTTTTTGCCCTCTACACTCGACAGAAACAGCACTCTCTAAAGTCTGCAATAACCTGTTCCTTGCCAAATCCAGAGGCCACTACTCCATCCTCATCCTCCTCGATCTATCCGCCGCTTTTGACACTGTCAATCATGATTTACTTCTTGCCACACTGTCCTCATTTGGGTTCCAGGGCTCTGTCCTCTCCTGGTTCTCCTCCTTTCTCTCCCACCGCAACTTCAGAATCCACTCTCATGGATCCTCCTCCACCCCCATCCCGCTATCTGTTGGTGTTCCCTAGGGATCTGTCCTTGGACCCCTTCTCTTCTCAATCTACACCTCTTCCCTGGGCTCCCTGATCTCATCTCATGGTTTCCAGTATCATCTCTATGCTGATGACACCCAGCTGTATCTCTCCACACCAGACATCACCGTGGAGACCAAGGCAAAGGTATCAGCCTGCTTATCTGACATTGCTGCCTGGATGTCCAACCGCCATCTGAAACTGAACATGTCCGAGCTCAGCATCTTTCCACCAAAACCCACTTCTCCTCTTCCTCCACTTTCTATCTCAGTTGATAATACCCTCATCCTCCCCGTCTCATCTGCCTGCAACGTCGGAGTCATCTTTGACTCCTCCCTCTCCTTCTCTGCGCATATCCAGCAGATAGCCAAGACCTGTCGCTTCTTCCTCTTTAACATCAGCAAAATTTGCCCTTTCCTCTCTGAACACACCACCCAAACTCTCGTCCTTGCTCTCATTACCTCTCGCCTTGACTACTGCAGCTTACTCTTCACCGGCCTCCCACTTAGCCACCTATCCCCCCTTCAATCTGTTCAGAACTCTGATGCACGTCTTATATTCCGCCAGAACCGATATACTCATATCACCCCTCTCCTCAGGTCACTTCACTGGCTTCCAATCAGATACCGCATTCAGTTCAAGCTTCTCCTTCTTACCTACAAATGCACTTAGCCTGCTGCCCCTCACTACCTCTCTACCCTCATCTCCCCTTATGTTCCTGCCCGAAACCTCCGTTCACAGGACAAATCCCTCCTCTCATTACCCTTCTCCACCACCGCCAACTCCAGGCTCCGCTCATTCTGCCTCACCTCACCCTATGCTTGGAACAACCTTCCCGAGCCCCTACGCCAAGCCCCCTCCCTGCCCATCTTCAAGTCTTTGCTTAAAGCCCACCTCTTCAATGCTGCGTTCGGCACCTAACTCTTTCAGGAAATCCAGACTGCCCCAATTTGATCGCCCCTATCAGACTTACTGTTCATGTGTCCTTTAGATTGTAAGCTCTTTGAGCAGGGACTGTCCTTCTATGTTAAATTGTACAGCGCTGCGTAACCCTAGTAGCGCTTTAGAAATGTTAAGTAGTAATAGTAGGAGTCCTTTTACTAAACTGCATCAGAAAAGAGCCTGCTCTGGTGTCAGTGCATGTTTTTGATGGGCGCTGAGGCCCCCTTTTACTGTAGCAGGTAAAAGGCATTGCTTTTTAAGAAATGGCCATGTGGCAAGTGAAGCACTTGACGCTTGGCCATTTCAGGGGGGGAGCACTTACTGCCACCCAATGAGTGGCATTAAGGGTTCCTGCGCTAACCCAGAGGTAACCAGGCAGCGCACGGCACTGCCTGATTACAGCCGGATAAACACAGTGGCAGTGGGGGTGGGAACTATCACCAGGCTGCTGCGGTAGCCTGACGGTACTTCCTGTTTAACGAGCAGTAATCTCATATTGAGCTTACCGCCGCTTAGAAAAAGTTTCCCTTAGTGTGAATCTTCCTGGTGCCTAACTTTAAGCACCATTTTTAGAATTCTCCTTTTAGTGTGCAATAGGATTTACTACTGCATGCAGTAATAAATCCATTTTGATTTTACGTTTTAATAGATGACCACTGAGGAAAACAGCACTTCCCCTAGTTTTCTAATACCAACCCCATGGCTTTTCTTGTATCCTTCACTGTTCATTTTTCTGAACTGAAAATTAAGTGACACAAATGTATATATTCAGTTGACTCAGTGGATTCAGTGGTGATTTGTTGAATCCACTGACCCCCTTCTGTGTGTGTGTGTTTTTTTTTGTTTTGTTTTCTTCTTCTTCTTCTTGAGACTGAGTATGGTCTTTCCTATGAATTTTAGGCATTCCTTTCCTATTTTATTTCCAATTTGATTATGAACTGCCTTGTGATGTTCTCAGGAAGGGCAGTAAAACAAGTTGAAATAAACCATAAACGTCACCAAGGAATATTATCTGTGGTGCGAAAACACCAATAAACACCAATATGTATACCCTCAAAGAACCACAAATTAGCTGGAAAATAAACACCAACATCTATAATTTATAAATATCTAAGAAAATAAATTCTAATAATAGCATGTGTTAACAATGATAGCATGCACTGGCGTGCTTGTGCATTTTATTAAACACAGACCTTTGTCCCAATGCAAATAGTTTGAAAATTGTCCCCACTGAGCTTTCAGTTTAGATTTGCTATAATTATTGGTTTCAAAATTAATAACATAGTAGATACAAAGAGAAACTTTTAGTACTATATAAATCTGGTATTATGATCCTATGTTCATTAAAAGAACATTCACATCCTATTCTTTGTTTATTTGTGCTACAAATCTATACTAACAAGAACAAATAAAGGGGGTCTTTTACTATGCTGGGCTAAAAGTGGCCAGTGCTATCCCCAGCATAGATGTTTCCCGCATGCTGAGGAACTTTTAGGGGTCCTTTTACTAAGGTGAACTGAAAAATTGCCTGCGGTAGTGTAGATGTATGTTTTGGGTGCACACAGAATTATTTTTCAGCGCACCTACAAAAAATGCCTTTTAAAAATTTTTGCCGAAAATGGACATGCGGCAAAATGAAAATTGCCACGCATCCATTTTGGGTCTGAGACCTTACTGAAAGTCATTGACCTAGCGGTAATATCTCACATTGTAACAGGGCAGTAATGGTCTACGTGCATCAAGTGCCACTTGACACACATAAGTACATAAGTAATGCCGAGAAAAGACCAAGGGTTCATCGAGCCCAGCATCCTATCCACGACAGCGGCCAATCCAGGCAAAGGGCACATGGCGAGCATAGTTGCCATGCATCAGAAAATAAAAAATATTTTTCGGATGTGTATAGCGGACATGCGTCAAAATTGAAATTACCGCAAGGGCCACGTGGTAACCAGGCGATAACTCCAATTTTGCATGCGTTGGGCACGCATAGGTACCTACGTGGCTTAGAAAAAAAGGGCCCCTTAGTGCAGCAGTAAAATGGCTCCATTTTCCCTATATATGGCCACACAATAATTTCCCCATTAGTGCGTGGCCATTAGCCCTTAAGTACATAAGTATCGCCATACTGGGAAAGACCAAAGGTCCGTCGAGCCCAGCATCCTGTTAGCAAAAGTGGCCAATCCAGGTCACAAATACCCGGCAAGATCCCAAAAATGTACAAAACATTTTATACTGCTTATCCCAGAAATAGTGAATTTTCCCCAAGTCCATTTAATAACAGTCTATGGACTTTTCCTTTAGGAAGCCATCCAAACCTTTTTTAAATTCCACTAAGCTGACCGCCTTACCACATTCTCTGGCAACAAATTCCAGAGTTTAATTACACCTTGAGTGAAGAAAGATTTTCTCTGATTTGTTTTAAATTTACTACATTGTAGCTTCATCACATGCCCCCTAGTCCTAGTATTTTTTGAAAGCATGAACAGACGCTTCACATCTACCTGTTCAACTCCACTCATTATTTCATAGACCTCTATCATATCTCCCCCTCAGCCACCTTTTCTCCAAGCTGAAGAGCCCTAGTCACTTTAGCCTTTCCTCATAGGGAAGTCATCCCATCCCCTTTATCATTTTCATCGCCCTTCTCTGCACCTTTTCTAATTCCACTATATCTTTATCAACACTTATTTTCTAGGAAGTAAGGGCTCATGCACCAATTCTGCGCTAATTGTTTAGTATGTGGTGACGTAGCTGTGCTAACCGATTAGCGCAGTACATGCCTACTCTCCTCCCCCAGACATGCCTCCAGTGCTAAAAAAGAAAATCTATTTTTTAGTACATAGGAAGCGTGTACCAATCCCAAAACTACCACGGAGTACCTGAGTGTACTCTATGGTATGTACGCGTTAGTGCTTACCACAGCTTAGTAAAAGGGTCTCAAAATCTTTGTTGTTTTTTTTTTTGTAAGCTGCATTCTATTGGTAGATATTTTCCATACTCATTGAAACTCCCTGTTTTATTTTTGTATGCTCATGACTGCCGCACTCTATTTCAAATCCTTTTGGAGATTTGACTTCAGCTGTGCTACTGTTATATTTTTGTCAGCAGCTGCCAGGGAATTTGATTTAGTGTAGGTGGATTCAAACCTGTCTGTACTCTTCACATTTTCAAAGATTTATGAGCATCCACTGTGGATCCTCTTTTTCCCCCACAGTGACTCCATGAAGAAGAGCAAGGAAATTTAGGAAACAACAAAAGGTAACTTTAGTTTTACTGATTGTCTTTCTGACTCCTCACTTATGCAAAACAGATAAAGTACAGTTTTAGGCAACACACAGACATATTTCCTTTCTTTAATGTGTGTAATCAGCTACCATATTATTTGTAATCATTTCAGTTCATTTAATCTGCAGCTTTTCACAGTTCTATCTATAGCAATGCTCAATTATAAAAATTGTAATGCCCAGGCAGAATTTAGAAGGTACAGTTTCATTGTAGTTAATATTCTAGATATATTTTAAAATGATAAATCTGTGACCCCTGTGCATAAGTATTTGAAAAGGGCATTATTATTTCAGCACAGCAATAGAACTAATATTTTTAAAATTACCAATGTCTTGTATATTTGCATTTAATAAAAGTATGAAAGTACAGTATAAGGTCAGTCTACTCAGTGCACTTACTTCTCATGCCCTATGCAAATCACCTCTCAAGTCCACAGTAAGGTCTGCTATGTGATTGCCTGTTTTCTTTTCCACATGTGCTTCTTTTGCCCTTCATTTTCATAGTAGAAATATTGCTTGCCTATTTTTTGGCAGAGTTGTCTGTTCCTCAGTGATCATTATGTCTCAGACTTTAAAGATTACCTTCGCTAAAGAAGTCAGCAGAGATCAGAGAAATGCTGTTGTTTGAATGAAGCAGGATCAGGAATAGAGGGCCCTGAGCCAGGAGTTAGCTTAGGAGAAGAAGGTACACTGAAGGAAGCCAAAATGATGCATGATGTCCAAACTCTAGAGATGAGAGAATCACATGGACAGTCTAAGGAGGAATTAAGAGCCCAACTGGCTAAAATGATAGAAGTAGAGGAGGGTTTAAAAGAGATAAAGTAGGTTTTGGAAGATAAATGCCAGGCATTGACCCATAGTATGGAGGAACTCTCCCAGGAAAGGAATGATAGTGAACAGGAGCTCCAGGAAGCAAAAGCCTGTATTCTAGATCTCCAGAATAAGCTAAGAGAAGAAGCCAACAGATTGGAATGGGGGGGGGGGGGGTGGAGTTTTGAGCTTATACTGGTCCTGGAGGAGATAAGTGGTTTGTTAATTCAAGCAAGGTCCAGGGAACAGGAGGCAACTCAGGTGAGGCTCAACTGCAGGAAGAAAGGGATAAAACCCTGCAATTGCCCTTAGGCAAAACAAAGAAATCTGTACCCATTTAAGGGGGAAGAAGGGGCAAAGGATAAGAGCAGAACCTCAGAACCAAAAAGGTCTAAGGCCGAACCGGCCCAGGCTAATGAATGGCCAAGGATGAAGGGTAAGAAGTAGAGACTTGAAATTGAAATCATTGAGGGTCCAGAAGCAGCTATTTGAGGAGAAGCAGTCCCTAAAGATTCCTAAGGAGGGGTCATGCCTGAGTTGGCTCCGGAAAGTATATATCCCAAGGGGAAAGAAAGACCCTAAAGGGTGAAGGTAACAAGTAAAGAAATGGCAACTGAGCCACTGACCTACTCTAAATCCAGACAAGAGGTCCCAAGGCTTGAGGGGGGGGGGGGTAGGGTTTGAGGTCTTGTAAGAAGCCTGGTAATGACAGGGGGTCAGAAGGACTAAGAACCTAAGTTCTTAAGGAAGTGGCAAGGAGAGGCTGCTAGACATTAAACCCAAAATCTGGTTCACTTAAGTCTATGGTAGGGGAACTGAGAGGAGTATACCCCGTAAGCATAAAGGTAAGAAACTCAGAGCCAAAAAACCAGGAAAAAAGATAAGGCAGAAAGGCCTGGGTAAATTCAAAAAGAAGCCAAAAATAAATCAGGCAAGAGAACTGTGACCTCTGACATCTGGAGAAATGATTAGGAAAAGAGGATTGGGGAGAGTGAGAAAGAAATGTAATATTAAGATGTTGGTAAAGCTTGGTCAAGAAAAGATAAACCGGCCAATAATAAGAGATAGGATAAGGATTAAACAGAAGATCCCTAATTATAAGGCCTTTCTAAGAATACCCTGGGGTGGTATTGGAGTGGTCAGAACCAAGGAGTTTAGTTGGTCATCAGCTCTCAGGGAAGGGTCCAGTTTTAGCGGGAATACTGATGCATTACTAACTCTCTAAAGGAGAAATTGTTTAAAAGTGTAACAATAGATTAAGGAGGGGGGTATGAAGTATATAGAATGCCTTCCTGATCTCCCTGTTATATTTTTCATACCTGATTGCCACTATGAATATTTGAGGGAGCAATAATTTACCTTGGTAGCTGATTATGCTCCCCTTAAATGGTTGCAGCAGGAGAAGGGTAGATTGTAATTACCAAGGTTCCTCAAAGATCCTCAAGGTTCTAAACCTTTCACAAAAGTGCTTAGTTCTATTCTTCCCTTGGACAGGCACAGAACCCCTGGAAGAGAGTAAAACCTGGCACGTCATCAGGAGGGGGTGGGGGGCTTCACATCTGCAGTGCCTTCCTAGAGGGAAAAGAGTACATCTTTAATGAGGGGCTGATGTTTAGATCCAGCCCACTTCCCCTGGCTTACTAAACAGTATAACTGAGAATCAAAACGAGTCTGAGGAGATGGGAGGGACTGGCCCATCCTCTCAAGGAAGATGCCAATATAGAAAACTTGCTGAAGCCAGAGTAAAAGAGAGAGAAGGGAGTTTCCTCACAGAGAACTAGCTCCAGCTATAAACAAACTACTCAACTTGAGGCGAAGAGGACCCCAAAGTTAATGCAGATCCAGGAAGCTGGGGAAGAGAAAGGAACTGGAGCCTGGTCCTCACCGGGAAAAATGCTATTGTGAGACAGGGACTGACCTGCCTGAAGGGGGGTGTGGGGGATGACCTGTCTGAAGGGTGAAAGCAAGGGGGGGCAACTGCCTGAATGATTGGAGTTTGATTTAGATGGGGGACAGTTGCCAATGGAGAATATAGAAAATTTCTCCTGAAGAACCAAGAACTTTAGTTCAGTCATGGGGAGTTTGCAGATACTGTTCCTGGCAGTCATGGTCTGTGGCTGGGATCAGGTTAGTGAAAACACCTGGTAAGTAGGAGGTGCACTAAGGATACAGCTGTAGGCTACATCCTGGAAACGGTGGTTCAAACCTGTGGGATGTGTATGAACTGTCATGGACTTAAATTAAAAGTTTATTGCTGGAAGCAATGTTAAACTCTTCCTGTCATGTTTTGCATAAATCCTTTTACGTGGCAAAGCCTAGTAAAAGCAGTGAGTGATGTGCTTAATAATGAACTTTCTGTCATGAAAACACACACCACATACAAGGTGATACTTTATATTGAACTAACAACACATTTTTGACTACTTTCAGAAGTTAAAATTAGGAAGTATGATCTGATCCCCATCATTTTAATTTTTTCATTCATTATTTTCAAAATGTTGTTTTTTTTTTTTAAATTGTATACATGAAATAATGAACAAACCAAAATGTGAAATAAAAAATAAAATAAACTGTAAAAAAAAAAAAAAGTTCAGTGCACACTCCTGGAAGACTGCAATGCCAGCACAGAAACTGAATCTAATTCAAAGGGTATGAAATCAAGTTTCTCAAAATTGTTTGCCAACATTTACAACACAATCCCATTTTGATTCATATAAAAAAAAAAGCGAAGGCCATATCTACATTCTTAAATTACCTGCATTGGGCTCACAGTTGCCAAATCATGTGTAATGTTGAAAAACTGATGCCAAGTTGGCAGTGCTTCGTCATTTCCACAGATTTGTGAAGGTATTCTAGCATGTGTTTTTTAGAGCTAACATATTTTATTGCCATTTTCAGAATTTTACTCATGGATGGATAGCTGTAGAGAGCTTTAAAGTGGAGCATTTGAAAAAGCTCTTTATGGTCGGTTTTTTTTTTTTTCCATCTCATTATATGAGATAGGATTACCAAATGAATTTTTGGTTGTATGGAAATGTTACTCTGAATTTATTTCAATAGTTAATATTCAAAGAAACTTTCAACAACTTGTCCAGTTCACAAAGACTGTTGACCTTATCAAGCTGTTCTCTGAGATTTTTCTGAATGCATCAACCGACAGGAGAAAGTTGCCAATGATTCCCAATCTAGCTATATAATCGCCAAGTCATTTCAAGCATTCACCACCTTGCATAATAATGTCTAGAGAGAGCTTCAGCTGTTTTAAATATCTGGCCCATAAAGAGTATAATCCGTGCCTCAAGCAGCAAGCTGATCTAGGGTTTCTTTTACTAAGCCATGCCAGTGATTCCACGGTGGAAACGGGTCTCCAGAAAGAATTATACTAAAGCTGAGAAAGCTAAGTATCTTTAAAGAGAAACAACGGATATTTATTATATTTATTATAAAATTGGGAAGTTTAAAAATATGAGCATAAAAAAACTTTATAAAAAAGATTAATTGAGGATCAATGAGGATTACGATGATGCCCCTAAAAAGTTGCATGGCTCAGTCCAGCCAAAACGAAAGCACACTCACTAATCTGACAATCCCACAACAATAAGAAAATCGCCTGGTTAGATCTTCATATATGATACATTAATGGAGAATCTAGTAAAGTGAAGTTGAGTATAATCGGATATCTTATTGATGTACTCCCTTCCTTAATTACATTATTATATGCCTGGTGAATACAATATTAATGCATGGCCATTAATACAAAAAATAGAAAATACGCCATTTTACAGCTGTAGGAAAAATGATCTTAGAGAGTGGGAAAGACCTGTGTAAGGGCACACTAAGACCACTGTTTGCTGATGCTTTGTAAAAGGACCCCATAGATTTTTTCGACAATATCTTCCTGGACAAGGAATAGGAGAAATCATGGCTCTGTTAGAAGAAAACAGCTTCCAACAGACAAAAATTAAGCCAATATTTATGCATGAAATAAAAGGTAAATGTCATTCCTTTAAGTTGACCCTATTTTAATTAATACTATATTAATGAGGATGTCAGTGCCTCACAGCATAGCTATGCTTTTCTATTTATGAGTTAGAGATCTAACTTGCAGAAAATAGCCTATAAACATAACTCATAGAAGTGATGTATTCCGTCTTGTAATTGTTCTCAACCCAGTCTTTGAGGCACACCCAAGTGAGAGTTTTCAGTAAGGTTTTGGATTTTGGAAGCCAAACACGCGACACTTGTTGTCTAAAGCTCGTGGGGGAGGAGGCATTCCCTTTAGTTTCTAAGTTATCAATCCCATGACAGCAATAATATCACTTCTAAGTGGAGAGAATCTGGGTGGAAGCATTCTGCAGGCCATAGTGTGACCATGAGTTTATAAAAAGACTACATTGCAAACAATATACCAGTCTCTTTAAACAACAACACACCTCAAGTGGGGAAAACAAGCAAGGCCTGAAAGAAAAACATATAAAGTTAGGATAGCATAAACAAACTCCTAATGCCAGGCACATTATGAAATATAAAATGTTGTTTATAAAAAAAATATCTCCCACCCAAAAACAACTAAGAAAACACTAATGCACATAGCATGTTTATAGTAAAGCTGCCCTACTAAACCACGGCTTTACAATAAATATGCTATAGGCAGCACGGCAAATGTAGAAAAGAAGGGACGGAACTGGCACATTGGAGCGCTAGACTCCACACAACTAGTGTGACTTCTTCATTTTTGTGTTGCCACTCACGAGCCCCAGCACCATGAGAGGATTAGGAGAGGGGATGGATCTAGGTAGAGTGCAAGAGAGGGAGATGCTGGACCACATAGAGGGAGAAAAGGGGGATGGGAAGGAGAGGAACTGCGTCCTGAAGGCCATCCTGCCCCTGCAGTTGAATCAGGTACAAGATGTCCTTGCAGACCAATCAGCCAGGAATACTGTGAGAAAATCAGGTACAAGCCCTGAAAAAATTGGTGATCTCTGGTAACTTTAGTTTTCAGGATATCTATGATAAATATACATGAGATGGCAATGCATGTAAATCCATCTAAAGCACATTCATTGTCATATTCTGCCTCCCCCAAATATGGATAATAATATGCATGCAATGGAATAAAGCACACATTTGTTTTAAATCTGAGATTAATGTGAACCATTACTGAACAGCTAATAATGACTAAATAAATTACTATCTACTCATGCAAATCACTAAGAATGGTTGTCATATTGATCATATTTATTTAATCATAGCTTAATAGTTCTGCAGACATGGGCTGGTTGTCTTCTTACTCCAAAGGAGTATGAGAAAGCAGTGGAGATAGTAGGACACAAAAGGGGTTCTGGATATCTTGAGATGCTGGATTCTTCATGGTCAACTAGGTCATCAGTCTAGAAGCACTGTTACCCTATGAACTGTCTAGGCTTTACCAAACTACAAGCTTAAACAAAGGAGAAGGTGTTTAAGATCCAAGGGGATTAGAACTGGAAAGATCAGCTTGCATAGACCAGGACCAGAGGCAGACAGGAGAGAGAAGAGAAATGCCAAGGTTCCAGCTGCTTTGGAGGAAGAGAGTTTCAGATCAATGAGTAGGATCTATATGCCAGTTGCATCCCTTTTTGTGTTTGAGAAACCCCAGAGCTATTGTGGAAGGGACCTATCTCGCAGGTGCAGACTCACCTCTCAGGCAAGTGGTACAAACATACATACATATGTGTCCTTTTGAGAAGAACAGTAATCATTGTCCCACTTTTGTATCCTAGGAGGTATGCCTTTATGCATTTTTTAGTGTAAAGGATTTTGGAGTTTGTTTAAACATCCAGCACAATATACACTGGGGGAGTCTGTTCCAAGTATTGGAATTCTGAGATTTTTACTACTTTGCTATCCAAGAGAAGCAAAGGTGTGAGATGTTCAGTCCATGAACCCAATGGTGAGATGAATAGATGAGAAGGATAATAGTAGAATGCATCAGATTCAAGAACTTTGAGCTCTGTATCTTATGAAAGTAGAAAGATTGCTACCTATTGGTTTATCTTTTTCCTGATTTTTTCCCTTTAGAAATGTTCATTCCTTATTTGTGGGAATCACCAATGGTAGTTTATCTTTTTGACTTTTCACATTAATTTATTACAGCTGACCTTTGCTTTCCCTGTCTTCCACGGTCACTGTATATAATATGCTGAAATCTTCTGCCCAGTGTGTGGCAGCAGCCAAAAAAGTAAACAAGATGCTAGGAATTATTAGGAAAGGGATGGTAAATAAGACTGAGAATACTATAATGCCTCTGTATCACTTATGGTGCAACCTCGCCTAGCGTATTACATTCAGTTCTGGTTGCCATATTTAAAAAAAGATATAGCCAAATTAGAAAAGGTTCAAAGAAGAGTAACCAAATAATAAAGGGGATAGGACTCCTCTCATATGAGGAAAGGCTAAAGTGGTTAGGGCTCTTCAGCTTGGAAAAGAGATGGCTGAAGGGAGATATGATTGAGGTCTACAAAATCCTGAGTGGTGTAGATCAGGTAAAAGTGAATTGATTTATTAGTCTTTCAAAAAGTATGAAGACTAGGGGACACTCAATAAAGTTACATGGAAATACTTTTAAAACTAATAGGAGAAAAAGAAATTTTGCTCAATGAATAGTTAAGCTCTGGAACTCTTTGCCAGATGATATAGTAACAGTGGTTGGCGTATATGGGTTTTTAAAAAAGGTTTGGACAAGTTCCTGGAGGAAAAGTCCATAGGCTGCTATTGAGATACACTTGGGGACATTCCTTATACTATGTTAAAATTTCTGTACATTATATAATGCTTTAACTAGCACCAGCAACAAAATTTGTTCTGAAAGCTATTTTTAAAATTACATTTCACAAATAAAAACATGCATATCACATTGCATATAGTAGGTGGCATCTGTCACGTGTTAAGATTATAATTTGAATACCTTCTAATCATACCCTATGCAGTGCTGTAATTATCCCTCAATTTACCAGGATTTTTGTTTTCCTCATTATAGTGTTTTCAACACAACTTTAAAGCATTGGTACTACATTCTTCATCTTCTCTTCAAATTAATAGTTACATGGTTTCAGAGAGCAGCAAAGGGTTTTCTTACATTATATATAAATGTTTGTATTTATTAATTACTTGATATACCATCTAATCAACAAATACAGAAAGCAATCTACAACTCTAAAATAGTAAGGAAAGGAACACCATTTCTTTTTAGTGACACAGAAACAGACTAGGAACAGACCCAGGTCTCGCTAACGAGTGGTTGATCCCTATACTCCATTTTAAGCACTTTAAAAGTGATAGGTCTTTAATTCTGGTCTGAATTTCATAAGAGAGGGTTCAGAATGCAGTGCTACAGGTTGGAGTGATAGGATATAAGACTGATTGACAGGTAGTCTAGACATGAATAGCAAACCAAGAAAATGATTAATATAAATTCAAAAGCAGAGCAAAGTGCTTGTCTTGGAACAGGCAGTGTAATCATAAAAATGAAGTAAGCAGGAGTCTCTATAAAGAGGATCTTGTGAATTAAAATTAAAATTTTAAAATGAAGCCAATGAGGATGGATCAGTACAAAAATAATCTGATTGATCTTCTTAACATTAACAGTATACAGACAGCTGTGATCTGTACAGATTGCAAGCATGTAATTAAATGAGCATTGATACCTGCATTGACAATATTACAATTGTTTAGTCACAACATAACTAAAGCATACAAAAGAGAGACAAGGAGGCTGAAGCATCAAGGAATTGCTAAGAGCTACAAAACAAGATTTAATAATGGCAGCTACTTTGATTGTTGAAGGATAACTGTTCTTCAAACGGAAATCCAAAATATTTAAAAGTGTGGCACCCAGTCATAATAGACCTGACAAAATAGCCCCAACAAAAAAGCCCTGACAAAACAGCCTTGTAACAAAATAACCCTTGGCATTTCACACCCTAACAAAATAGCCCCACCCATAAAACAACCCTTGACAAAATAGCCTCTACACAGAACAGCCCCCTAAGAAAAAATAACACATTACAAAAAATATAATAAACTACAACTGAAATCTTCACTGATAAAGACTCCTACCAGCATTCAATTGCAAAAAGCATATATAAATAAATAAAATTCTATAGCTACAAACTGGTATACTTAATCTGTTATGCTATTTAAGGAAACTATTCTTCCATCACCATGCTAATTAAAAAAAAACCCAATATAGTCATCATTTTCATAGTCTTACCAACCTTATCCTGTTTGGCAATGTAAGATTATTAGGAAAAAAAATGCAGTCCCATATTCTGGGCAGCCTGATTGGGCCCTTTTGTCAGGGGGCTAACGTATCAAGGCTGTTATGTCAGGGACTATTATGTCGGGAGCTTTTTTGTTTGGAACTTTTTTGTCGGGGCCATTTTGTCGGGGCTATTTTGACCAGGTACCCTGGTGGGTATTCTTTTATTTTCTAATGAACAATGGTTTCATTTTTATGTTGAAAAATTAGCAAAACAAGTCTCAGTGTTTGGACACAGACATTGTACAGTCTCTTGTTTTCACTAACATAACATTTGTCTGCCACACCCTGGTAGCTCAGATAACCCTTCTGTCACCTTTATCTGGAATTACACACATGCTGCAGTGTCCCCCTTATCCTACTGATCAAACTATATACAAACCAGTTGATATTTAGCCTGGTCAACATTTTTTAAAACGCTGACTGCAATGGGCAGAATTAGTCCCAGGTATTCGATGCCAGGCCATATTTGGGCACTGGAATTGAATATCAAGGGATAATTCAAGTTAAGGAAGCCGCTGGAGCTTATGTGGATCCTGGCTGTTATTTAGCTGGAACCCACATAAGATACTTATATGGACCCCCAGCTGAATATTGGCTGGGATCTGCATAAAATGTCCTCTGCTCTTCCAAACCCCCTCCCTCCCCTGTGACCCTCATCCCCCTCCTTACCACCCTGGACTTCTTTTAATTATCTCTTTGCATTTTTCATAGCAAGCTCATGGCCCCAGTAAAGGACAGACCTATTGATGACCTATGTTTCACCTCCAGCTTCTGTAACTTGGCACCTAAAGTTAGGTACTAATTGTGTGTATACCTGAGTCAGTTGAGTCCCTCCACTCACTCCCATTCTTGTAGCTCCCCCCCCCCCCCCCCCTTGGCCTACCTGTTAAATGCTTAGTGGCCTAGTTGGGTCTTATATATAGGATTGATGCCAACTTGCTCATGCCTGTTGCGGTAGTTCCTGCAAAATGGCTGCCATGACCTGTAACAGCAGCCTCACAGTAAGTTATGAGCCTACCTGGGATACTCATTCATAGCCCACCTATGTCCACACATGCATGCATCCCTGTCATGCTTATGCACTAAGCAACTTTTGTGCATACGTTATAGAATACTATCTAGCACTTACATGTGCAAGCGTAGCTGTGTAAGTGTTAGGATTCTATAACATATACACACAATTAGTACCTAACTTTAGGTGCCAAGTTACAGAAGCTGGAGGTGAAACATAGGTCATCAATAGGTCTGTCCTTTACTGGGGCCATGAGCTTGCTATGAAAAATGCAAAGAGATAATTAAAAGAAGCTTTCCTAGATGTAAGCTTTTTTTTTTCAAAAACTGCAAGTCTTTCATTAGTCATTTTACTGTAAGTTGCTCTGATCTAATTATGTCGTGTGCAATCTTAAGCACCATTTATAGAATTTTGTGGAAAATTCTAGTGCCTAGTTTATAGAATTGCCCTTCACAAGGGAAAATACGTTTTAGTAATGAAATCTGTTGTACATGTATTATAGAGGAAAACCAGGATTATTTATTATTCAATATCAGTAAACTCCAGGAGGAGAAGAATGTATTATTCTAGAAGTGCTGATGATATCACATCTGGACTCAGCTACATTCCAGGAGGATCAAAGAATATTACACCTCCTGATAAATTAAGAAAAAAAATTAGAATTAAGCCAGAATAAATGTTGTCTTGAAAGAAATCTAGGGGCCCTTTTACTAAGCCACTGTAAAAAGTGGCCTGCAGTAGTATAAGTGCATGTATTGGGTGCACACTGGGCCAGTTTTTACCACATCTACAAAAAAGTCTTTTTTTTTAATGGGATAGGAAAAGGGCCTATGGTAAAAATGAAACCAGCGTGCACCCCAAACCGGCATGAGCCCTTAATGCCACGCATTGATATGGCGATAAATGCTCATGCGCTACATGGTCAGCGCACGTCAAGTACCGATTATTGCCAGAACCGGTATGCATAGGAGGAAATAAATAAATATTTCATCCACACATTATGGGTGCATGCCAAATTTTAAATTACTGCTAGGAGGGAGTGCTGGACTGGCAGTAGTCTCATCTGGGCACACACTGCACGTGCATAGAGCCTACCATGGCTTAGTAAAAGGGGTGCCTAGTGTAATAATGCTGATTGAATACGTAAATCCTGTTATCTAGGAGTTCAAAGTCACTCACACATCAGAAATGACAAAGAAAGATAACAATGTTAAAACTAGAATTGTGGCTATAGATTACTTTACTTTTCTTTTCTTTTTTTTTGTGTGGTAAAAACCTGTAAATCCTGAGATGCCTAACAGTGTGAACAAGAATGATCACTGAACATACATTTGATGATTGTAGTTAATGGCTGCTTCTTGACACAGTATATCAAAGCCTCTAGCAGAATAGTCTCTTAACAGGATATAACCTTGATTAAAGACTAAGAAAATGATATACAGTATGTTAAAAGCAAATCTGAAAATGCATGATCTGAATTGAAATTGCTAGGAGAATATGGGAGGAAACAAATAAAACATTTAGCTCTCCTGTTGGGCTTTCACAAGTAAACCTAATGTATACGCATGTATATATGAATTTCCTAATCAGGTTTCTTCAACACAGCAGGGCTGAATTGTCACATAAACAGGCGCAGTCTCAAAAAGACCAAGCATGCAGCAGGCTAGAATCCATAGCAGCAGACAAGCTGATGACACCAGAAAGCTGGTAAACAAAAGTGCTGAAAGTTTAATAATAGTTCAGATCTGTAGTAGAAATCCTGATTCTTAATGCTTTGCAAAGTTCTAGTTGCTGGGAATATTTACTGTTTACCAACATGTTATAAGTACATAAGTACATAAGTAGTGCCATACTGGGAAAGACCAAAGGTCCATCTAGCCCAGCATCCTGTCACCGACAGTGGCCAATCCAGGTCAAGGGCACCTGGCACGCTCCCCAAACGTAAAAACATTCCAGACAAGTTATACCTAAAAATGCGGAATTTTTCCAAGTCCATTTAATAGCGGTCTATGGACTTGTCCTTTAGGAATCTATCTAACCCCTTTTTAAACTCCGTCAAGCTAACCGCCCGTACCACGTTCTCCGGCAACGAATTCCAGAGTCTAATTACACGTTGGGTGAAGAAAAATTTTCTCCGATTCGTTTTAAATTTACCACACTGTAGCTTCAACTCATGCCCTCTAGTCCTATTATTTTTGGATAGCGTGAACAGTCGCTTCACATCCACCCGATCCATTCCACTCATTATTTTATACACTTCTATCATATCTCCCCTCAGCCGTCTCTTCTCCAAGCTGAAAAGCCCTAGCCTTCTCAGCCTCTCTTCATAGGAAAGTCGTCCCATCCCCACTATCATTTTCGTCGCCCTTCGCTGTACCTTTTCCAATTCTACTATATCTTTTTTGAGATACGGAGACCAGTACTGAACACAATACTCCAGGTGCGGTCGCACCATGGAGCGATACAACGGCATTATAACATCCGCACACCTGGACTCCATACCCTTCCTAATAACACCCAACATTCTATTCGCTTTCCTAGCCGCAGCAGCACACTGAGCAGAAGGTTTCAGCGTATCATCGACGACGACACCCAGATCCCTTTCTTGATCCGTAACTCCTAACGCGGAACCTTGCAAGACGTAGCTATAATTCGGGTTCCTCTTACCCACATGCATCACTTTGCACTTGTCAACATTGAACTTCATCTGCCACTTGCACGCCCATTCTCCCAGTCTCGCAAGGTCCTCCTGTAATCGTTCACATTCCTCCTGCGACTTGACGACCCTGAATAATTTTGTGTCATCGGCGAATTTAATTACCTCACTAGTTATTCCCATCTCTAGGTCATTTATAAATACATTAAAAAGCAACGGACCCAGCACAGACCCCTGCGGGACCCCACTAACTACCCTCCTCCACTGAGAATACTGGCCACGCAATCCTACTCTCTGCTTCCTATCTTTCAACCAGTTCTTAATCCATAATAATACCCTACCTCCGATTCCATGACTCTGCAATTTCTTCAGGAGTCTTTCGTGCGGCACTTTGTCAAACGCCTTCTGAAAATCCAGATATACAATATCAACCGGCTCCCCATTGTCCACATGTTTGCTTACCCCCTCAAAAAAATGCATTAGATTGGTGAGGCAAGACTTCCCTTCACTAAATCCGTGCTGACTTTGTCTCATCAGTCCATGTTTTTGTATATGCTCTGCAATTTTATTCTTAATAATAGCCTCCACCATCTTGCCCGGCACCGACGTCAGACTCACCGGTCTATAATTTCCCGGATCTCCTCTGGAACCCTTCTTAAAAATCGGAGTAACATTGGCTACCCTCCAGTCTTCCGGTACTACACTCGATTTTAGGGATAGATTGCATATTTCTAACAGTAGCTCCGCAAGTTCATTTTTTAGTTCTATTAATACTCTGGGATGAATACCATCAGGTCCCGGTGATTTACTACTCTTCAGCTTGCTGAACTGACCCATTACATCCTCCAAGGTTACAGAGAATTTGTTTAGTTTCTCCGACTCCCCCGCTTCAAATATTCTTTCCGGCACCGGTGTCCCCCCCAAATCCTCCTCAGTGAAGACCGAAGCAAAGAATTCATTTAATTTCTCCGCTACGGCTTTGTCCTCCTTGATCGCCCCTTTAACACCATTTTCGTCCAGCGGCCCAACCGACTCTTTGGCCGGTTTCCTGCTTTTAATGTATCTAAAAAAATTTTTACTATGTATTTTTGCTTCCAACGCTAATTTCTTCTCAAAGTCCTTTTTTGCCCTCCTTATCTCCGCTTTGCATTTGGCTTGGCATTCCTTATGATCTATCCTGTTACTTTCAGTTGGTTCTCTTCTCCACTTTCTGAAGGATTGTTTTTTGGCTCTAATGATTTCCTTTATCTTACTGTTTAGCCACGCCGGCTGACGTTTAGTCTTTTTTCCCTTTTTTCTAATACGTGGAATATATTTGTCCTGAACCTCCAGGATGGTGTTTTTAAACAGCATCCACGCCTGATGCAAGTTTTTTACTCTGCGAGCTGCTCCTTTCAGTCTTTTTTTCACCATTTTTCTCATTTTGTCGTAATCACCTTTTCTATAGTTAAACGCTAGCGTACTTGATTTCCTAGTTTCACTTCCTTCAATGCCAATATCAAAACCGATCATATTATGATCACTGTTATCAAGCGGCCCTCGTATCGTTACCCCCTGCACTAGATCATGAGCACCACTAAGGACTAAGTCTAGTATTTTTCCTTCTCTTGTCGGCTCCTGAACTAGCTGTTCCATGAAGCTGTCCTTGATTTCATCAAGAAATCTTATGTCCCTTGCGTGTACAGATGTTACATTAACCCAGTCTATATGCGGGTAATTGAAATCCCCCATTATTATTGTGTTGCCCAGTTTGTTTGCGTCCCTGATTTCCTTTAACATTTCCGCATCCGTCTGTTCGTCCTGGCCAGGCGGACGGTAGTACACTCCTATCACTATCCTTTTCCCCTTTGCACATTGAATTTCAATCCACAGTGATTCCAAGGAGTGTTTTGTTTCCTGCAGAATTTTCAATCTATTTGATTCAAGGCTCTCGTTAATATACAATGGTACCCCTCCACCAATCCGATTCACCCTATCACTACGATATAATTTGTACCCCGGTATGACAGTGTCCCACTGGTTATCCTCCTTCCACCAGGTCTCAGAGATGCCTATTATATCTAATTTTTCATTTAGTGCAATATATTCCAACTCCCCCATCTTATTTCTTAGGCTCCTGGCATTCGCATATAGACATTTCAAACTATGTTTGTTGTTCCTAAGTACATCATGCTTAGTACTTGACAGTATTAATTGGCAATCTTTTGTCTGATTTTTATTGTTATTTAAAGATACCCGATCTACTACAATGTTCTTATTATTGCCCGCAGAGTTAATATGCTCCGGGTTTTATAGCTGTGCTTGCAGTACCCTGGATTTGCCAGCATCATCTACTGGCTCAGGGATTAGGAAACTATGGGGTCCTTTTACAAAGGTGCGCTGAAAAATGGCTTGTGGTAGTGTAGGCATGGGTTTTGGGCTCACGCCGATCCATTTTTTAGCGTGCCTGTAAAAAAGGCCTTTTTAAATTTTTTGCTGAAAATGGATGTGCGGCAAAATGAAAATGGCCACGTGTCCATTTTGGGTCTGAGACCTTACCGCCAGCCATTGACCTACTGGTAAAGACTCATAAGTTAATCGGGCAGTAAAGACCCAGGCACACCAAATGCCACTTGGCGTGTGTCCGTTACGTGTGCCCGAAAATAAAAAATAGTTTTCAGACGTGAATATCAGATGCACGCCAAAAATGAAATTACTGCAAGAGCCAAGTGGTAGTCGGGCAGTAACTCCATTTTGGCACATGTTGGGTGCACGTAGACGCTTACGCAGCTTAGTAAAAGGATCCCTAAGTGATCTTTCTCTACAGAACTTGGTCTGCACATCACTGTAGCTGTATGTTTACCATCTCTGTGTATGTATGAATATATATGTGTGGAAAGAATGTTTATGTTAAAATTCATTTTTAATAAGAACATTTTATATGGATCCTGTACATCCCTTCTTGATTTTACAATGGAAAGTAAACAAGGGTTTAAAATCCTTCTTCTGACAGTCAATTGATGCCTGACCTTACCTCAGTTGGCACTATTTTAGAATACAACAGTAGAGCAGCAGGAATGAATAAAAAAAGAACAACAAAAGGACAAATGGTAGTTAAACTCTAAACACTACAAAAATGTATACCATTCCACAATGTGACCTGAAAGAAACACACACACATAGACACAGACACAGACACAGACACACACACACAGACACACACACACACACACACACACACACACTATGGTAAAACTGTTCTCAATCATAGGCATATAAACCTCCCATAACAATGTATTCTGTGCAAGTTGAGTGCCAAATGTGACAGTGATGTTAGCAAACTATGGGCCAGTGGTCAGTTACAAACTGCACAAAACATGGTGACTGATCCTTATGTAAACATCAAATTTTGAAATCAACCAATCACAAATCTCCATTAATTAAAAAAAAAAGACTTACAGAGAAAAACTTTTTCTGCAAAATGAAAAAGTAATAAATAGAAAGAATTACTTTACTTTTGTGGATTACTGTTGTTCAGCTGGAGTAATGAACATCTGTGGTCACCTCCTCTAACTGTAGGTGGCACACTATCAAGAACAAAACATTGTAATGTGGAAAAATTGTGAGCAAGCTTTATACAATATGCTACTAAAGGAATACCAGCACATTGCTTCTTAGTATTGCTCCAGTGTTCAGTTTTACATATACACAAAACTCTGGATGTCTGTCTAACATAGAGCTTAGAACAAGGACATATGTGACCATCTCTGTGAAAGGTGGCTAAAGTTTCCAGAACACAAAAATGAGGTTTTAATGAATTCCGCTAGAGCAAACAACAGCCCATACCCCATTCTTTTATGTGAAAAAAATTTAAAAATTCTCTAAAAAATTACAGGAGTTCACACATGTAACTTTTTCATACTGCTTATGGACCCATGACATGAAAAACTGGCCATTTTAAATCCACGACTTTAGTCACCTTTTCTCAGAGATGGTCACATATCCTATATAATAAAAAGCACCTCCAACATTCTGAAGCTGACTCCTTGGCACTGTGGCAGTGTAGGGTTCATAAGTCTGTAGTTCAGCGTTTCATTGGCTCTCACTGTCCCCACCCTCACGTCAAGGAAACGGAACGCTGCATAGTTGCCAAGCAAACAAACGCGATGTCACAGGAATGAAGAACCAATCAGACAGAACAGAACTTGGAGGAGGGAAGTGGAGTGGATTGAATCTCTAACAAACAATCATATACAGGGAGGTACGAACATCAGTGGAGGCAAGTGCACAGAACAAAAGGGAAGACAAACATTTAATCAATTTGTCACTCACACACACACACACTCTCTCTCAATCACTCTGTGTATCTCTCTCTTACACTGTCTGTAAAACACACTGTCACTCTCAGTCTCTCACATGGGCAACTGTATGTTGCATTCTCAGGAGTAAGGAGCTCTTCTGATGTGATTGTTAAACTGATTGAAGGGCCTGAACAGGAAAACTTTTACCACATTGTAACACAGTTCACACAAAAAATATTGTATATAAAGAAATCTTATACATGTAAACAACAATTATATTCAGAATACAACCGTGGAAACATTAATGGCAGGAACTCATTACATTGCTAGCGCCCGTTTCATTGTGTTAAGAAACGGGCCTTTTTTACTAGTAATATAGTAAGTCACATGATCCAATTCACTGGTGGTATAATGCTTTAACTCATAAACCTTGTTATCAATTGGATTTTCAAACAATGATAATTGTAGTTTCATTGTGAAAATATTACATTTCCCACAGGGATAATGTCCAACAATTGTTGTGGGAGGCTTTTATGCCTATGATTGAGAGCAATCATACCGTAGTGCTTTTTCACAAGGGTATAATCTGGGGCTTTTCCTCCTTCAATTCACATTGTCGATTGGTAATAAGTACACAAGTATATAAGTACTGCCATACTGGGAAAGACCAAAGGTCCATCAAGTCCAGCATCCTGTTTCCAACAGTGGCCAATCCAGGTTACAAATACCTGGCAAGATCCAAAAAAAGTACAAAACATTCTATACTGCTTATCCCAGAAATAGTGGATGTTCCCCAAAATAATGGTCTATGGACTTTTTCTTTAGGAAGCCATCAAACATTTTTTTAAACTCCTCAAAGCTAACTACCTTTACCACACTTTCTGGCAATGAATTCCAGAGTTTAATTACACATTGAGTAAAGAAACATTTTCTCCGATTTGTTTTCAATTTACTACATTGTAGCTTCATTGCATGCCCCCTAGTCCTAGTATTTTTGGAAAGTGTCAACACATTTTGTCATACCTTTCTATACCACCAGCTTGATTCCGGCTGCTTGGGATTTGGGTTTAGTGCATGCTATTTGAAAATAGTGTATGAAAATGCGACAAAATGAAAAAGGAACAGCCAATGAAATAGAGCAGAAATGAAATGAACACCTCCCTCCCCACTTGCAAACCACTAATATGGAGTGACTAATATAGATAGGCATCTAAGTAACAATACAAAGTAAAAGTAATGAAAGAAACAGAGATATTGAGATTGGCAGAAGAGAGCTAGAGAATGGTATTCTTCGGGTCGATATTCAATGTGATTTAACTGACCAGAAGCAGCTTTTGATGGGTTAAATTGTCTGTTTGGAGCTGTTTGTTTTCAGTAGCACTTTACTGGTTAGTGCTGCAGAAAATAACTGGTTAGCTTTGAAATTTCAACCAGTTATTTTAGGGATTTTCTGAGGGTGGAGTCAGCACTTGGCCAGTTAAGTACCGATATTCAGCATTTAAGTGGCCAATGTTAACTGCATAAATAGAACCACATAAAAGTCAATCTTATCTTTAGGTGGTTCAAAAAGTCAAAATATGATAAAGCAACCTCATACTCATAATGCTACATTGGTTCCCAATCAAGGCCACACTATTTTTCAAAACCAGCACAATCACCTTCAAAATACTGTTTGACATGTCACCAGACTACATGCTAGACATGATCAAACTATCACCATGAAATGCAAACCCAGGATTCAGAGGTTACCTACTACTTCACCTATCCAACTGCAAAAACATACTATACTATATAAGTCCACCTACACAAAGGGATTTAGCTACCTGGGCTCAAAATCGTTGAACTCAATTCCCATAATCATAATAAGCATCACAAACTACCAGAATAGACCTACCTCTTCAGGAAATTCTATGAGTAACATTTGCAGTAATCAATCATTTTTAACTCCAGCATTGCAGTTTTCTATCCAAAGTTTTTGAAACTTGAATCATCAGCAGTGGAAAAACACCAAGAGTGAAGAAAAATGGTATAAAGGGTGGCACAAACACCCCCATGGAACAGCAATAGAAAGAAACTTTTTCTTTTTCTCTGGGTCTCTTTACACAAACAAGAAAAATCCCTAAAGTCCATTTTAGGGAGCACAGGGGTGGCCTGAAGAGAGCCACATATTTTCTCTCAACTCTACCCCCCCCCCCACCCCACCCTGCCCTCCAGTGTTTACAACATACAGTATGATGCCAGTTATCCAGACTATCCTTTGCAGGGGGTGGTCCAGATAAACATAAATCTGGATAATTTGATATAATATGTTTTGTTGTTAGTGGGGTTGCCCAAGCCCTGCCAGCCAAAGAGGTCCGCTGCCTGAGTCCCTGCCCATGCTGGCTCAACAGTGAAGAAGTTGGTGGCATGTCTCAGTTCAGTCGCTGTCCTTTAATGCCCCTGAGGTCCCCCTGGGGCTACGCCACAGGCTAGAGATTAGTTTGTTTGGATCCTCCCAACAAAAACATTGTTACTTATTTCTACCTTCACTTGATCTTCAAAGAGAGGCCAACACTTTGCTACTACTTCAATGCTCAGCTGCGGGTTATAAGTAAGTTAGAAAGGATCATATACTTTACAAACTTCCCTTAAAACTATATGAAACTTCATTTTGGATTGTGGGAAAGAGCTGCTAAAATGATTAGGGCTCAGAAATAAAGATGCAAGAAATAAAATAGAAAACATAAAGGGACATGTTTACTAAACTGTTCTAATCAGTTGCTGTTGGTGTCTGTGTGCACTAACTGTTAGCTTGGACCTGTGCTAATGGCTACAACACTAAAACTAGTCAGTGTGGTGAAATTCCCATGCTAACTGTTTAGCACAGGTTAGGGCAGGAATAGGACTGATCATAGGCAAAGATAGAGCATGGACAGAGCTTGCAATGAGGGCACATTAAGTAGCTATGTGCTGTCATAGCTGTCTATAGCATGAGTGCACTGGATGCCTCCTGAAGAGGAGGAGTTAAATGCAACTGCAGTACTAGCAGCAGGTACTGTAGCCCCAAAGGTAATAACACAAATGTTCCCAACCCCTGTCCATCAGTCACTCCCTGAGCCACACCATCATCATCAATCCCCCAGCTCCCCTAAGAGGCAGGTGACCCTCCCTCATTTCTTAGTGTATAAGAGCAGGAGTACTCTTCAGACAACCATTCTCTTTCTGGTGCCAGATTCAAAATGACTGCTATGTCCCTTAGCTGTAGTCACATGGTTCTACCACTATTGGCCAATTTGCCAAATAGAGGCAATCATGCCTCATTTGGAAGATTGATCCCTAGTGGTAAGTATCATAAAACTACTGTTATGGGTTATAGCCTCCATTTTCAATCAAGCGCCGGAGAGGGCAGAAAATGCTGGGATCGCTCCTGCTCTTACACCCTGAACACCATGAAGTAAGGGAGTCTTTGCTGTGGTAAAGGAGGGACAGTTGCCTCTTTGGGGGTCCTTTTGATACAACTAGGGTACAAGGGGAAAAGGGGGTATGCTGATTTGACTAGGGGAATGGAGAAGAATGATACTGATATGACTGAATGAGGTGGAGGTAATTGGTCCAAGAGAGTTTGGTTGCATTTTTATAATTACCTAATGGGCTATAGTACATGCATGACTGATAGCACCTGATACACCTGCACTATCTCCTGATGCATTTACCATGTAATAAAATATCTGCCCTATGAAGAAAATGCAGGGTAGAAGCTTGTCACAACCTACCAATATTTTTGACACATGCTTTGCCTTGATCCGTCATTAAATTTGGAAATAAAGTGTATTAGCGCAAAATCTTACTACAGTTTAGTAAACAACCCATAGCTTTAGATGCACAGTTCTCAGAATAAGTATATCAAACTGAAAAAAAATATATTACTGTTAAAATACTTCAACCTCTAAATATAAAAGTGTGCTCTGCTGCTCATGCAGCTGTTCCAACAGATTGCTTTCATCAGTAGAGCAGGAAATAGGGCGAGGATCTGAATATTTATCAGCAAAACCAAAATTTAATTATTTCTAATCAAGGGAGGGAATGTTGTTCAATTAAAGCAAATTACTAACTTAGAATAGCAGATCAACTGGCTAAAGAGATCAGGACAAAGTCAAGTGAAACTTAACGAGTACAAGGCAAAAATGCAACCTGTTGAGAAAGATTTCAAGAGGACATGAAAGGAGGCAGTTTGAATCAAATGGAAACTAGTCATTTTGGCATAGTACTGTTCTGACAAATGGCAAAACAGGTATCACATAGCAGAGTTGTAATTAACTATTTCCCCATTTCACTAAATCCATTGATGCAAATCATATACTATAAGATACAGGAGTGATATGCTAAGGCTACAGCTTAACTGAAAACAGAATTCAAGGGATTGGGGTCCACTGGTTGCACCCAAGCCAACCATTTAAGCCACACTCACCACTACTAATCCTGCTCTGCATTATGAAGAGCAGGTAGGCTTATGAAGGGGTTGCATTTAGGCCCACCATGCCTTGCTTAGCTAGACCCTAAATCGCACCCACTGCCTCTGGTTTTATGGCAAAAGACAGGTTGGCTGCCATATGCGTAGCTGGTCACCGTGATTGAAAGAACCTGCTAAGCCACTCTGCCTTTATAGTCAGTTGAACATCCATTCTTTCATGCCTTCACAGTCCCTGTAAAGTCATTGGGCTCGGGTACCCACTCAAGTTGTGACATGATATAGACAAATATATGACATACATCTATGCATGCAATATAAAGTTTGTAATGGCCATCACCAACCTCCCCCCCCCCCCCCCCTCTTTTGCCTTTTGGATTTCCATCAAATGCAAAAGTTGTATTTCAAAAACGTTGTTGAGAAATGAAATGAAATAATCACAATAGAGGACTAAATTCTGCACTTAATCCAAGGATCTTGCTACAGCTAGTATTTATCAAATCATAACTGTAAATTAAATTAATATGAACTCTTGAAAAGGAGGGCATAAAGAGCAACATGTTTTATCTGTGTGTGTATGTGTACTGATAATGATCAATAAAAAACAAATATTATTAATCAAAGAAAACAAAACAAAACCCTATAATAGCTGTAGAAAATCAGAAATGTTTTTAAATGTTTATTAAGTTTTGCTGCAAAAATAATCCCATGTAAGTTACTGCTCAGAGACACTGAGGTTATTAAAAAATCTTGATAACACTGACTTGAGAACATGATTTAATTGCATTGAATTTGGGAAAATTAATTAAACAGGAATGCAACAGCTGACATTATAAAATGCTTCAGCCTTCCATTTTAAATATTAAATTGGAGCACACTGCTGTTCTAATTCCTGAACATCTAAAAACCAAAGTAAGAAGTAATTACCTCTTTGATGTGGTGTTTTATATTGCCAACGTGTTTTTTTTTTGGGAGGGGGGTGTATAATTCTTTAACAGTGTACCTATATTTAGGTGACTAGAGGGAATCTATGTGCCAGTTATTCTATAGAGGAAAGCAGGCACCTACTTTCCTCTACAAAATGCTAGTGTAACAGGAAAGAAATATGTACCTATAAGTCATGCATGTTTGAGAACTGCCCACGCTCCATCCAGATTCTGTCTATGTCTATACCTACCTATAAAATGTGCTCTATGGAGGAGCAGCCTAGTGGTTACTGCAGCAGACTTTGAGTCTGGGGAACTGGGTTAAATTCCCACCGCAGCTCCTTGTGACTGTAGGCAAGTCACAAATTAGTACCTGTATATACTATCAGGCTCATTTTCGAAAGAGATGGACGTCCATCTTCAGACATAAATCGGCACTTGGACATCCATCTCCCAGAAACATCCAAATCGGTATAATCAAAACCCGATGTTGGACGTCTCTAACTGAAGTCCATTGCAAGGACATCCAAATGTCAAGGGGGGGGGGACGTATTGGAGGTGTGGTGAAGGAGGGACTTGGGCATTCCTAGGACTTGGACGTCTTTGAGCCATAATGGACCTGTTTTTATTGCGAAGAAGGCACAAAAAAGTGCCCAAAATGACCCCCTCCCAACCTCAAAAAACCTCAATAAAATATTGATTGCCACCCTCTATGCCAGCCTTAGATGTCATACTCAGGTCCATGACTGCGCATGCAGGTCCCTGGAGCAGTTTTAGTGGGTGCAGTGCACTTCAGATAGGTGGACTCAGGCCCATACCTCCCCTACCTGTTACATTTGTGGAGGAAACAGCGAACCCTCAAAAACCCACCAGAAACTCTCTGTATCCACATCTATGTGCCTCCCTTCACCCGTAAGGGCTATGGTAGTGGTGTACAGTTGGGAGTAGTGGGTTTTTTTTTGGGGGGGGGGGGTTGGGAGGGCTCAGCACACAAGGTAAGGGAGCTATGTACCTTGGAGGTTTTTATGAAATCCGCTGCAGTGTCCCCTAGGGTGCCCAATTGCTGTCCTGGCATGTTAGGGGGACCAGTGCACTAGAAATGCTGGCTCCTCCCACATCCAAATGGCTTGCATTTGGACGTTTTTGACTTGTACGTCTCTGTTTTCTAAAATCGCCGAAACTCAAAGACGTCCAAATCTAAGGATGTCCAAATCTAAGGATGTCTTTGGTATTTTCAAAACGAAAGATAGACGTCCACCTTGTTTCGAAAATATGCTTTTCCCCACCTCGGAATTTGGACATTTTGCAAAGATGTCCAAATCCCAACTTAGACATTTCTTTAGAAAATGCCTCTCTATGAGGGGCATAATTGAACGAAAACGTCTATCTCCATGGGCGTTTATCTCCGAGAACGGGTCCGTGAAGGGGCGGACCGAACCGTATTTTCGAAAAAAAATAGACAATTTGTGAGCTGGGTGTTTTTGTTTTTCAGTGATAATGGAAAATGAAAGCGCCCAGCTCAAAAACGAATAAATCCAAGGCATTTGTTCGTGGGAGGGGCCAGGAGTCGTAGTGCACTGGTCCCCCTCACATGCCAGGACACCAACCGGGCACCCTAGGGGGCACTTTTACAAAAACAAAAAAAAAAGGTAAAAGAGCTCCCAGGTGCATAGCACCCTTCCCTTGTGTGTTGAGCCCCCCCAAATCCCCCTCAAAACCCACTGCCCACAAGTCTACACCATTACTATAGCCCTAAGGGGTGAAGGGGGGCACCTACATGTGGGTACAGTGGGTTTGGGGGGGTTGGACGACTAAGCATTAAGCAGCACAATTGTAACAGGTGGGGGGGATGGGCCTGGGTCCACCTGCCTGAAGTCCACTGCACCCCCTAATAACTGCTCCAGGGACCTGCATACTGCTGCCAGGGAGGTAGGTGGGTATGACATTTGAGGGTGAAAATAAAAAGTTGTGAAACATCATTTTTTGTGGTAGGAGGGGGTTAGTGACCACTGGGGGAGTCAGGGGAGGTCATCCCCGATTCCCTCTGGTGGTAATCTGGTCATTTAGGGCACTTTTGGGGGCCTTATTCGTGAAAAAACAGGGTCCAGGAAAAGTGCCCTAAATTCTAGCTACAAACGCATACTTTTTGTCCATTATCGGCGAAAGGCGCCCATCTCTCCTCGGCCGATAACCACGCCCCAGTTCCGCCTTCGCCACGCCTCTGACATGCCCCCGTCAACTTTGTACGCTTCTATGATGGAGTGCAGTTGAAAACGTCCAAAATCGGCTTTCCATTATACCGATTTATTCGTTTTTGTGAGATAAACGTCTATCTCCCGATTTGGGTCGAAATCTTGGCGTTTTTCTCTTTCAATTATAAGGTGGTATATAAACTGCTTTGAATGTAGTTGCAAAATCACAGAAAGGTGGTACATCAAGTCCAATTTTCCTATGGAAGATGTGTGTATATTTAAACTATAGTGTTTAGGTATAATTTTTGCATTTATGCACATATATGCATACATGCTCTTATATGCCATTATTATATTCATTTATATGCATTCTATAAATGGCACCTAAAAATGCTTAAGCAGTATTCTATAAGCTACGCCTAGAATAATGTGTAAGTGGAAATGTCATGAGTAAATTTAGATGCTGCCATTTGCACCAATGAAAACATGCAAATGCCTGCACCTAAATTTACATGCGGAGCACCCATATTCTATAATTACATGTATAACTCTAAACTACAACCATGATCCACCCCTGAAACACCGATGACCCTATCTTTTCTGTGCCCCCTTTTTGGTCCACATATAAATATTAGGTGTGGATCACAAGCCTATATTTACACATGTTAGTCCCAATTAAATCTAATTGGTGCCAATAATTTCTCGTTAAAAAGCCAATTATTGGCACAAATTGGCTCGTTACTCTATTAAATTGGACACACAAATTGAGACATGCCTAAATTTGCATGCAATTTTTGGTGACTTTTATTGAATCAAGGGGTCAGTGTGTAAATGTTAATCTCCCCATTAGTGTTTACAGATTTAAAAGTGTAGTTCCCTGTGGCATTATAAGTTGTCAACCTGTAAAATTGAATTAGATAAGTCTAAATGCCTTATTTAATTATTATTTACTAACATAGCTGGATTTGTTTGGATTAAAAATAATATGTTAAAATACATCCTGAAATACAAGCAGAGAAAGATGTGAATTGTACCAGATGAATTTGTTTTGGTGGAAATAAGTGATTGACTATAGTTTTCAAATTTAAGGAAATAATTTTCCTTTCTAGGAGATGGGTGGTGTGTTGATTGAGGCTGTGTTTTGAATTACATTTCAGACTGTTAATGTTGATTGCATGCACCTTCTAACCATAAGTCTTTATTAATAAAAATGCATTTCCCCCACTGAGCACAATAGAGCAGGACTTGATTGCCCCATTAACAATAATCATCATGAGATTATGGGACTCAGAATTGAATGACTTTTGGTGATTTTTTTTTTTTTTTTACTGTTTCTTTCAGCATGGCTCATTTGGCAGTCTACTGTTTAACAACAGTATTGGATCTGATTGTGGAGCTTGCAAATCTACATTAGCCAAACTGTTCGCCATCCTCATTTACAAAAGTACTTTTATGGCACCTTATTTCATTTCTGAGCAAAGAAAGTAGCTAGTTTGAGCCGTAATGTTCCTTTCACATCATTGAACAGATGGCAGTCAATGATCCAGATTAGTGAAGCCAGCAAGACCCTTTCCAAGCCCTAGTAGCCCCCCACCTCCCCAAGAAAAAAAACAACCCTGTGTATTGGCTGATATTTCTAATGTTAATGGAACCAAATTCTACAGAGAAGGTAATATTATAACAGGTCATCTAAGATGGGAGGACAAGTAGGAGCCTATATAGAGGCTACTTTATAAACACATAGGACTCATATATTGTTAGAATATTGCCACATAAAAACTGTACAAATCATAGCTAAAATGTAGCTGCAAACATTTGTATCTGCTCAGAAGCAGGTGTAGTTGTTTGTGCATAAAACACTTGTGAATTCATGACATCGTGTTATTTTGTGCTGTTTTTAGTCCAAAAGGGGGAATTTTTCATTTTTTCCCTGTATTGTAATTAGTGTACACTCTTTGGAAAGGAATGTGCATGCTTTGCAAATAGTACACACTATTTTCAAAGGGGCCTTTTTACAAAGCAGCAGAAAAAAATGGCTTTAGTACCCAGGAAAGACCCATTTAAGGACATGCTAAGGTAAATTTTACCATTGCAGTAAGATGGCCATTTTCCTATTAATGGCCACCAACTAATTTTGTCATTAATGCATGACCATTAAAAAATATTAGCACAAGAGCCCTTACTACTACCTATTTTGAAGGTAGAAAATCATGTGCTAATCAACACATGGAAATCTGGCTGCGTTAACTTGCTGCCCTCAGACACACCTCCTCAGTGAAAAAATAAATCTTATTTTTTGGTGTGCCAGTAGCATGCACACCTGTCATAAGTACTGTGGGATGCCTCAGAGGCCCTTTTACTAAGACATGTAAGCACCTACACGTACCCATCATATGTCAGTTTGGAGTTACCGCCCAGCTACCACGTGGCCTGGGCGGAACTTTTATTTTTTATGCATGTCCGCTATGGGCACCAGAAAATAATTTTTATTTTTCTGTGTGTAGAAGACACTGGGCAGTAATTATCATTCTACAGACGTAGATGATTACCACATGGTTACCGTGTGAGTGGCGGTAAGGTTTCAAAACCAAAATAGACGCATGCCAATTTTTATCTTGCCACACATCCATTTTCAGCAAAAGTTTAAAAAAGGTCTTTTTAGAGGTGAGCTGAAAAAATGGATCTGCGCACACCCAAAACATGTGCCTACACTAGCACAGCTTATTTTTCAGCACACCTTAGTAAAAGGACCCCTTAGTGAGCTCCACTGAACACCATTTTAAACTGTGATAAGCATGTATTAGTGCTTATCACAGCTTGGTAAAAGAGTCCCAAAATATTGAGGAATACTCTTTTCCTGAAAAGTACACACCTTTTCCAAAGAGTGCACATGATTTATATTGCCCTAAAATGAAAACAAAAATTAAATAAAATTCATGTAAACATCAAGGGAAACTAAGGCACCCTTTTATTAAGCTGCATTAGGCACTAATATGCGTCTAATGCAGCTTAAAATGACATACTGCTAGATGTGCTGAAGCATCCTGCAGTAACTGCCAAATTAGCAGACATTAACCATGGGCTAATAAATATTTTTATTTATTTTTGAGGTGAGTGAAAGAACATTAATCCACACAATAGGCTTGATGCATCCACACTTCAACAACTAAAATACAACTCCAAGTGGACAAATAGATTCACTCTATGACTGGTAGTAGGAGGAAAAGGTCCCAGACATCATCGGATAACTCAGCCCTCTCAAATGATAAAGGGTCAGAGCAAAACAAGTAAAACAATAATGTGTCTGCAGGTAATTCGAAATCTGGGAAACATGGGTGCAAGACATGTATAATCACTGAAGAGATCTCTAGTTTTATGAATCCTGTTAACAATAAGGTTTTTCAGCTAAATATCCTACTACATGTTCTACAGACATTGTAATATCCATTCTACATTGTACCTGTAACAAGATGTATGTGGGGAAATCCAAGAGACCTCTTCATGTCTGAATTAATGAACATAAGTTCTGTATCACCAGAAAGAAACCGGGTGCTCCTTTAGTACAACGTTGCTTAGCTCTTTCTCACAGTGTCAATGATTTTGTGTGTTTTGCTAAAGATCGAGTGTTCCCCTCAATACATAAGGGAAACGCTGATAAGATTTTACTTCAAAGAGAACTACACTGGGTGTTTCATTTGAAATCTCTTGAACCAGAAGGATTAAATACCAGTATGAATTGGGGCTGTTACAAGTGATATCGCTGGTGATATCACTTCTTGTTCCTCTACTAGTTTCATTCAGGACGCCAACGCCATATTACCAGCATTTGATGGCAGGAGCAAGAAGAATTCTGTTGCATTATAGCACATGGCCATTGATACAAAAAAATACAAAATGAAAAATTGTTTATGGCCACTTTATATCACAGCTTAGTAAAAGGACCCCTAAACAAAATGAAATTTTTTGGCTGCACACTTCTAGTAATTTTGTAAGCATATACTGGTATATATGATTGAAAATACCTTTATAAACTTATCTCCATAAACTATATCAAACCTCAAGGCTATAGCATTATACCCACAGGATGTGATCTAAATAGTCAAATATTTTAATTTTAATTTTCTCATCTTTCCCAAAAATAAGCAAGAAGATTGGGTCTTTCCAATCTTGACCCAGCTTCAACCTGAGCTCTTCAGTTTTACCTATTTGGGGGCCCTTTTACTAAGCTATGCTAAAGGATGACCTGCATTATGACTAGCACATGGGTTTCCCCACGCACTGAGGCCACTTTTAGCATAGCTTAGTAAAAGGGCCCCCAAATAGGTAAAACTGAAGAGCTCAGGTTGACTGTAAAATGGCCAATTTTTCATTTTCTGTATTTATGGCCATGTGCTAATTTGGTCATTACCACATGAGCCCTTACTGCCACCTATTTACTAGGAGGAAAGGGTTCACATGCTAACCAGCTTCCAAAGACTCATCAAGCCTAATGACTATTATCAAATGCTGCTCATCCATGTTGGCAGAAATAATACTGCTAGGTACCCGCCCAAACATATCACAAGTGACTTCATGGCTCCAGGAGAGAGGATGAAGCAGACAGGTGCACAGGTGGTGTTCTTGTCAATTCTCTATGCTGAGGGTAAAGGCCAAGGGAGAGAAGCTTGCATCCTAGAAAAAAATATATGGCTGCCCAGATGATGTCATCAAGAGCATTTTGGCTTCCTGGACCATGGGGTTCTTTTCCAAGGGCTGCTGAGCAAAGATGGTGTCTATCAAAGAAAGGAAGAAGTGCCTTCAGCAGCAGACTGACTAACCTACTGAAGAGGGCTTCAAACTAGAATCATTGGGGCAGAATGATCAAAGCCTCCAGGTAAGTACATGCCCTCAGGTAAGTGAAGCGTTAAATACCTCTATACAATGGGAAAAACGGGGCAACATCTGGAAAGCAGTATAAATTAATGCCCAAAGTATGGTAAATAATGTTTTAGATGTTGAGACTGTGATGGAAGAGGCTGATTTGGATTTAGTGGCAATCACAGAGACATGGTTCACAGAGCACAATGACTGGGATGTAGTTATTCTAGGCTATAATCTGTTCTGGAAAGACAGGGTAGGAGGAAAGGGAGGAGGAGTGGCTTTATATGTTAAAAATAATATTAAAGCCACACAATTGCAGACCTACAGGGTAATGAAAAGGTACTGTGGATCAATCTGAAAAGAAAGAATAGCAAATATATTTACATTGTGTGATATACAGGCCTCCTTCAAAGACAGAAGAATGGACAGATATTTAATTGAAGGCATTCAAGATAAAGCTGTGAAAGGGGAAGTACTACTAATAGGTGATTTTAATATGCCAGATGCTGATTGGGGTGTCCCTTTTGAGGGGTCTTTTACATGCCTTTATACAAATTGTATGCTACCTTGTTGAAATTAATAAAATTTCTTAGGGAAAAAAAAAGAAGCAGGGAGATCCTGGATTCTCTATATGGGGGCCATACTGGACTTAGTGTTTACAAGTGTTTCTGATGCTATAGTAGGTGATCATCTGACATCCAGTGGTAACCAGATGGTGTGCTTTAATATTAAGATAGGTGTGGAGAGGATTCTTTCAAAAGTGAAGGTTCTAGACTTAAAAAATAAAAAATAACTTTATTCAGATGAGGGATTACCTCAAAGAATTGTCTGAATGGGGACATCTGGAAGAAGTTGGAAACCAGTGGGCAAAACTAAAAGGAGCTATTGAAAGGACAACAAACCTTTTGTATGGACATATACTTTTTGACATGGCAAATGATGATGCATACTACAAACGATAATGCTCGTTATTGTTTCAAATGCATTTCATAACATGGATATTTCTATGCGGTCACAATGATGTTGATATTTCTTGTTTTTCCCTGTTGTTGGTGGTATTTGGACAAATATATTTCCATTCTCCATGGTTTGCTGTCTGCATTTTCTTGAATACAGATACAAATTGAAGTCTTTACTGCACTGCCTTGGGATGTTAGGCTATGCGGCCCGGAGATTGATGACTAATGAGATACAGTGCTGGATTATATTCACATCGGAAGGCAAGGGGATCTTGACAGCACTAATGAGATGAAATTGTTGATGGCATTCACATTAAGAACGGTTTCATAAACAGATTCTTGCTAGGAACCTATTTCCCGTGTGGGGTATTCGAAAAAAAAAAAATTATAAGGGAAGGTGGAGTACATAAGTACATAAGTAATGCCACACTGGGAAAGACCAAGGGTCCATCGAGCCCAGCAGCCTGTCCAAGACAGCGGCCAATCCAGGCCAAGGGCACCTGGCAAGCTTCCCAAACGTACAAACATTCTATACATGTTATTCCTGGAATTGTGGATTTTTCCCAAGTCCATTTAGTAGTGGTTTATGGACTTGTCCTTTACGAAACCGTCTAACCCCTTTTTAAATTCTGCTAAGCTAACCACCTTCACCATGTTCTCCGGCAATGAATTCAAGAGTTTAATTATGCGTTGGGTGAAGAAATATTTTCTCCGATTTGTTTTAAATGTACTACACTGTAGTTTCATCGCATGCCCCCTAGTCCTAGTATTTTTGGAAAGCGTGAACAGACGCTTCACATCCACCTGTTCCATTCCACTCATTATTTTATATACCTCTATCATGTCTCCCCTCAGCCATCTCTTCTCCAAGGGAAGTCGTCCCATCCCCGCTATCATTTTAGTCGCCCTTCGCTGTACCTTTTCCAATTCTACTATATCTTTCTTGAGATGCGGCGACCAGAATTGAACACAATACTCAAGGTCGCACCATGGAGCGATACAATGGCATTATAACATCCTCACACCTGTTTTACTACTACTACTACTACTATTTAGCATTTCTATAGCGCTACAAAGCATACGCAGCACTGCACAAGCATACCTTTCCATATCTTTCCTAATAATACCCAACATTCTATTCACTTTCCTAGCCGCAGCAGCACACTGAGCAGAAGGTTTCAGTGTATTATCGACGACGACACCCAGATCCCTTTCTTGGTCTGTAACTCCTAATGTGGAACCTTGCATGACATAGCTATAATTCGGGTTCTTTGTTCCCACATGCATCACCTTGCACTTGCTCACATTAAACGTCATCTGCCATTTAGCCGCCCAGTCTCCCAGTCTCGTAAGGTCCTCTTGTAATTTTTCACAATCCTGTCGCGAGTTAACGACTCTGAATAATTTTGTGTCATCAGCAAATTTAATTACCTCGCTAGTTACTCCCATCTCTAAATCATTTATAAATATATTAAAAAGCAGCGGTCCTAGCACAGACCCCTGAGGAACCCCACTAACTACCCTTCTCCATTGTGAATACCGCCCATTTAACCCCACTCTTTGTTTCCTATCCTTCAACCAGTTTTTAATCCACAATAGGACATTTCCTCCTATCCCATGACCCTCCAATTTCCTATGTAGCCTTTCATGAGGTACCTTGTCAAACGCCTTTTGAAAATCCAGATACACAACATCAACTGGCTCCCCTTTGTCCACATATTTGTTTACTCCTTCAAAGAATTGAAGTAAATTGGTTAGGCAAGATTTCCCCACACAAAAGCCGTGCTGACTTGGTTTCGGTAATCCATGTCCTTGGATGTGCTCTGTAATTTTGTTTTTAATAATAGCCTCTACCATTTTCCTCGGCACCAACGTCAGACTCACCAGTCTATAATTTCCCGGATCTCTCCTGGAGCCTTGTTTGAAAATTGGCGTTACATTGGCCACCATCCAATCTTACGATACCACGCTCGGTTTTAAGGATAAATTGCATATCACTAACAGTAGTACCGCAAGCTCATTTTTCAGTTCTATCAGTACTCTAGGATGAATACCATCTGGTCCAGGAGATTTGCTACTGTTCAGTTTGCTGAACTGCCCCATTACATCCTCCAGGTTTACCGTGAAGTCAGTAAGTTTCTCCGACTCGTCCGCTTGAAATACCATTTCCGACACCAGTATCCCACCCAAAGTTTCCTCGGTGAAGATCGAAGCAAAGAATTCATTCAATCTCTCTGCTACGTCTTTGTCTTCCTTGATTGCCCCTTTTACCCCTCTGTCATCCAGCGGCCCACCCGATTCTTTTGCCGGCTTCCTGCTTTTAATATACTGAAAAAATTTTTTGCTATGTGTTTTCGCTTCTAATGCTAACTTGATGTAACAAAGATACATCAAGCCCAATATCCTGTTAACTATCTTTTTTTCGTAATCCCTCTTGGCCTTCTTTATCTGCGCCTTGCATTTGCTTTGACAATCCTTATGCTTCTTCTTGTTATTTTCAGACGGTTCCTTCTTCCATTTTCTGAAGGTGTTTCTTTTAGCCCTAATAGCTTCCTTCACCTCACTTTTCAACCACACCAACTGTCTTTTGGACTTCCGTCTTTCTTTTCTAATTCGTGGAATATGTTTGGCCTGGGCCTCCAGGATGGTATTTTTGAACAGCATCCACGCCTGTTGTACAGTTTTTACCCTCTCAGTTGTCCCCATAAGTTTTTATTTCACCGTTCTCATTTTATCATTGTCTCCTTTTTTTAAAGTTAAGCGCTAACGTATTTGACTTCCTGTGTATAGTTACTTCAAGTGGTGGTTGGTTGCATTTTCATTTTGCATCAAGACAGCAGGTTAGCTTGTGTTCATCCCTGATTAGACGGGCAAGGAATATACAGTGAAGATGGCTATGTACATTTACCTTGGGCCATCAGTTTAGCTTGTGTTCATTTCTGATTAGACGAGCAAGGAATACATGGTGAATTTGGCTAGGTACATTTAACTCGGGCCATCAGGCTAAGAACCAATGGGTTTGTGGAACTCATGGGTGGGTGGAACACTGGAACTGGTCACATAGATCAGGACAGAGTTCTCCACAAGGGTAATGGCTGACCCTCCCCCCCTGCTTTTCTGCAGTGAGTTATCACAATGCACAGAGAGTTTTTCCTGTGGTACTCACATCAGCACATGTGCTTCATTGGCATAATGCGGCTCGTACATAGCAGCACATACCCTTCTCAAACCTGACCTGGCTGGCGTACTATATTGGTATTAGGCCATAACATTTCAGGTACAGAGACCTGCTATTATTGCTGGGTCTACTTGGAAAGAAAGCACATTGTATGATTCTGGGGCAGTGCCACCTTTTTCCTAAGATGGTTACAGATTGATATTAATTCAAAAGAAAAAGGAAGCCGGGTTTCAGGTTCCAGTGCCACTTGTCAGGTAACACCAACTAAATCCATTACTTCCCAAGCTAGTTAGTAATGAGATTGCCAGAGAAGGACAGGAGAAGTTAACCTCCTTTCCTGACAAGTTTACTTTGATGTGATCATATGTGAAGTAGCAGTTTTCCAATTCCATTTCAATTATCCCTGTGATGTGAGCTTCTTGACAGCCAAGGACAGACATTCCTTTTTATGTCCCCTCATGTTTACGACCTTTTAGTAAGGCGCTAACCAGACTTACCATAGATATGGCTTATATTGCTGCCTCATTTGCCTTCTTAAGCACAATCCAGTCTGATACAAGCCTGGCCCTGCATAATGTATTTCTGCACTAATTGTTGATAATGTCATGACACTTTAGCTACCAGCCTGCTTTCAGTTCCATCTTCCACAACAGAAGGCACATGGCAATGGCATAAAGTATTTCATCAGCATATCAGTATGCACTTTTGTGTACTCATTATGGAGATACTTGCTAGGTATATGTGTGCATCGAAGGTATATACAGAAAAATTTCTAGGATATTCCTCATGGCACAATACACTCCATAGCAGTGTATTGCTCTCAAATATATAGTTACAAAGGGGCAGCTCAAAGATAAAAGTGCTGATGGGAGACACTCCAAGTCGAAATATGGAAAACATACATGCACCGGCACATGCCTAAAGCACACCCCACACGCTATTACCAATATTGTAATATCATGCAAGGGCTACTATTCCTGCACATCCATTTCAGCTTTCTTGCACATGACATGGGAGGGCCGAAGCTAAGAGTACTTCCATGAATTCCTCTGCCAACTACTTCTGCCATTCATAACATAAGGTGCTATCACAGAAATTGTCGTTCTCAAAATAAGTGCGGTTTAAAATGAGTGCCATTCCTTCCATTGAGACTAAAATGTGTGCCGTGACTTTATATCCTATTGAATTTGAGGATACCTGTCATTCCTGCTCAGTTCTTTCCCAGCATAGGTGAAGGTCAAAGGGTGCGTGGTTCTTTATTTACAGAATAGCATAAGCCACCATTTAAGTAACTTCAGGGCTCCTTGTCTGTAACGTGTAACATAGTAACATGGTAACATAGTAGATGACGGCAGAAAAAGACCTGCACGGTCCATCCAGTCTGCCCAACAAGATATCTCATATGTGCTACCTTTTGTGTATACCTTACCTTGATTTGTATCTGTCTTTTTCAGGGCACAGACTGTATAAGTCTGCCCAGCACTAGCCCCACCTCCCAACCACCAGCCCTTTGATTTGTACATCAGTTCTAGATGCTAAGTGCAGCACTATTCTCCTAAAGTCTACAGATGTGTACTCACTGCATCAGTCTCTGCTGCAGCAATGGCAAGATCAATCCTCACAGGATGAGAACTTATATATACTGCACATATCTAACGTATTTGGGCTTTCATCAATCCAGCCATACTATTGAACCTTGTATCCTTGTGTGCCATGACTAGTAGCCACATCCTATGCTTCCTCACATACTACTACTACTATTTAGCATTTCTATAGCGCTACAAGGCATATGCAGCGCTGCACAAACATAGAAGAAAGACAGTCCCTGCTCAAAGAGCTTACAATCTAATAGCTAAAGCTGTGATGAATTGTGCTGCAGTCATGCTTTTATAAGCATAGGATATTGTTGGAGACTACAAACCGCTCCACAGTGCACTATTAGGATATATTCAGTGGCAAGCATAATATCGGAGTGGCGGGGACCTCTATAACCTTGCACACCCCTGTTGTAAGCGTTTTAGGAGTGCCGAGGGGCTTCATTAACCCCATGCTGCCATGGATTTTCAGCAAGATAATCCCATCATCAAGACTAATTGGGGGTTATGGTCCTGCCTGAGGAGTATGGGCTGCGCAACCAGCATGGTTTGCTGGATCACAACTCTTCTGATACAGAGGGCACCACACTGCACCCACTGATGAACCCCTAAGGGGAAGCCATAGATTTCAAGAAACCCCCTGGCATCCTATCTGGGGATCACTGTGAGACAACCATGGTGGCTACTCATGGCTGGGTAGTTTTAAGCTGTCTCAATGAAATGATTCCAGATACGAATTAGATTACCAAGATGCACATGATTACCAAAATGCACCCTCTAGTTTCCCATGTTGATTACAAATTTTAAACTCCAGTTACTTTGCCATACGGACACAAGGTGCAGTTTAAATATATACACATATATACAAAATAACTGGGACATACTCTGGATACATCCATAGGCGAGAGTGTCCAAGCTTTTGTACAGATGCCTCCTTGACGATGCTTGGTTATGCAGGAGTAAGGCACATTTATATTGAAACATATAGCACAGCCAAGTGGACATGTAAGTGGGGTTACAGCTGTTTAGCTCAGGACTTTCCAAGTACCCAAGTTAAGGAATAGCTGCAGCTAGGAGTAGGGGAGATGGGGAGACCGCGACAAATGAGGTATCGTTGTCTCAGTCTGTGGCGGTGGGTCGTAGCCTAATTGAACACACAGCAGTATGTTTCAGACCAGCTCAAGCTGCAACAGTGGTCAAATGTGAGTTGTTTTGTCACATTCTAGCAGTGGCATGGGTGACATCAAAAACCAGGGGCGATCCATCTCTTGTACGGAAGGGGACCAGTGCCAGAGTAATAGAAAGTCAGCGGTGACTATCTTAGACTTGGACGGAATGGAGAGGCTGAAAGCATCAAGAAAGAGAGTCAACAGCTAAAATGGGGATGTGCTTTTACGGCAACCCTTCATCAAGGACATCATGGTAGTGCCTCATCATGTCAAAGGTATATGCCTCAGGCAAAGCAAGAAAAGTGCCTTGTGAGTAAGGCGGAAATCGGTAGAGCTGTGTGATTCAGAAGGCTTGACATCATGCCCAAAATGCTCTAGATAGAAGATCTTATTGCTCGATATTGTTAACTGCATATATGTATATATTTGCATGATACTGTAAATGTTTTCACATATATAAGTAGTAGATTGCTGCAACCATAATAAATTCCACTTTTCTTCTTGGACAGGTTGTCATGTGTGGATATATGGAGTATTTGGCGGAATGAAAGGAGAATGCCAAGGTGCAGCCTGCCCTGTTTCAGTGTTTATCGTTTGGAGGTGAACATCTTTTTACCAACTGAAATGAGACATCACAACGTTTTTTGAGATATGCACTGTGTATTGTATGCATACAGTAGATAATTTCTGCTTGTACAGCATGCTTTACATATGGAAAATTATTTATGCTGTTATTCACTGTGGGGGCAAGTCTATAATAGGGTTTCTAGAATTAGGCATTCATGGTAGGAGCCTATTCTATAAAGGTAAGTCAATGTCTACTTTCCTTTATAGAATAGTAGCATAATCAGGTATTATCATACCTAACTTTTAGGCACAAACACACCAGTATGAGTGCCTAAGCACAGTATGGATACATGTAACTTACCATATTCTGTAAGTTTCATGCATAAGTGGAAGCTCAACCTATGTTCTGCTTATACACACCCCTGTGTATCCCCCCCCCCCCCTTACAATTGCATTCTATTTAAGTTAAGCATGCATTTTCAGAATAGTGCTTTGGCAGCATCCTGGCATTTGTGCATGGAAGTGTGCACATATATGTTAGTATTTTAAACATTTACACATGCAGTGGACATGAAAATTTTACTTTCTATGTTATAGAATTGCCCCTATGTCTAGATGTGGAATGATTTTCTTCTCTCTTAAAAAATCATACCTAAACATTAGGACTTACCTTCTCTTACAAAGTTGAGTAGCCTTCTCTGTATCATAGAAACAGAGAACCATATCATATCCTAACATCAGAGGAGAAAGTATTATTTCATTCAAGCCATAAACAAATTTCACATTAAAATTATGCCCTCTAACCAACAAAACTTAATTCTTCCATTTTACACCTTGTACTATAACATTTTAGTCAACTTTATTAAACAAAGGATGGGTTTTTAATTATTGACATGTCTCACTCTGTGCTGATGGATGGATTTATTATGCCAGACCATGAAGAAAAGTTGAGAAGGAAAGGAAGTTGTTTAAAACATGCAAACAATGGTGACATTTTCTATAAAAACAGGCTTAAATTGAGGCCATAACTTACTTACTTGAAAAAACAAGCACAAACAGATTAAAAATTAATCCGCATTAAGAAGTTAGAGTTGAAGGAGATCACATGTAGGTGTTAGGTAGAAATGTGCACAACAGGCTGAGGTATTAGCACTGTTTATTTGTCTCAATGTTTTGTGATTAAAATTTATTCATATATTTTTGATTATATAGTATTTTGGTTTGAAGTAATATTACTTTTTCTTTCAGTAACATTTAGGCTTCTGCTGAGTAAGACTTAGGAGCAACCCTTACTGGCCTGCTCTGTTTTGGATTTCCACACATCAAACCTCATGCCACTGTCTGGAAGCCTGAGGTGGCACAAGGGCACCTGGAGCTGAAGACTAGCTCACTTACTCGCAATGCATTGAAGAATGCCAGGGGAAAGGCACATCTGAATAGGGCAACTTCAAACTCATTGTAGCAAATCTGATCTAATACACTGAAAAGTAGAAGCAGGTGATCATGAGTTATGGGTAAACATCTAATCAAAATTCTTCCCAGTAGTTCACTCTCAAACCTGCATCATTTTCCTAATAATGAAATTGCTCACAAGATTATTTATACCCAATACCTTTGCGAAAAACCCTATGCCTTACAAATTGGCAGCAACTGCTGATTGAGATGTACCATCCCTTTTTATATATAGGTAAGGGGAAAATAAACAGAAAATATGCAGGTGGAGCATATTCCTTCCTGAATGTAACATACCTACAGAAAGCCTGAACATATTTCTTCTTGCTATTGGAAGAGTTACAGTGCAATTTGAACCTGTGTCCTTCAATTTACAATCTACTGCACTAACCACTAGGTTATTCCTCTGTTCTGGCATGTTGACATAAATACATGTAAATAGGCACATACATGGAATGAACATGTAAAATTTAGCATCAAGTTTACAAAATTGCCCTTATAGTGACCAGTACTAAATATCTGGATTCAGCAGTGACTGCCTACTTTTTCCAGGTGGTGGCAATATTCAGCCTTTTTGCAATCCTAGTTATCTGGTTAGCAGACCATATATCATCACTAATTGATCAATGATATTCAGTGGCATTAGCTGGCCTATTAAAGTGTTTCATTTGTGTTATGCTGTCCTTATGAGTATCATATCTATGTTGTATGAATGTTCTTCCGATATGATATGGTTCCATTTATTTAATGTTGACATCACATTTCTGTTTTATGATTGTTTTACAGTGGTTATGTTTGTCCTATTACTAGGATTCAATTTAAAATCTTGTATCCATGCTTTTATTTGGTAATTTTACTATTTAGTTATTTTGCTAAGAATTTCTTTTTTTTTTTTCAAACTGCTGACCAAAATAACTGTTTTTGGTGGGCTAATGTGTGTACAATTCTCAAATATGAAACAATTCTAGCTGAACATAATAACTCTATGCATCTGTTTCAGAAAACATGGGACCCGGTAATTAAATTTTGTCAACATTAATAATACGGTTTTGGCATAAGATCCATGTTGTTACTTCTCCTTTTGTATGATTTTGTTTTACATGAAACCTTGTATAATCTCTTTACTTTTCTGAAGTTGCACTAGATTAACAGAAACATTGCAATGTATAGAATTATCTTTGTATCATGTCTATGACTGTTTGTTGATGGGTTCTTTGTTTACCTGATTATATTTTTTTTAAAATTTAATAAACATATTTGAATTTCTTTTATATGTATATATTTGTTACATTTGTACCCCGTGCTTTCCCACTCATGGCAGGCTCAATGCGGCGGGCAATGGATGGTTAAGTGACTTGCCCTGTGCTGGGAATTGAACTTACTTCCTCAGTTCCCCAGGACCAAACTCCACCACCCTAACCACTAGGCAACTCCTCCAACCTGAAAATCAAGGAATGGCCTTCGTCAGCACCACCTAGATAAATGGCTGCTACCTAGATTAGTGACTTTGAATGTTGAACCAATAGATTGTAAGCATTCTAGGACTGGGAAATATCTATAGTTCATGAATGTAACTTGCCTTGAGCTACTATTGGAGAAAAAAAAAGACGTTCAAAATCCAAATTCAAAATCAGTTATAACCAAGATCTTTTTCCTTACCATTACTTTTTGAAGAATGTTCCTTTAACTCTTACAGTTTTCATAACATATATTATACATTAACTTGTACTGTTTATTACTTATGTGAGCCACATAGTGCCGATTAATTGTATTCGGATAATGTGAGATACAAGTATCAAATAAATAAATAAAATCTCTTCCCATATAAAGTTTTGTTATCAATGAGAAGCAATCTGTGGGTGTAGATATCAAAACTTTAAAATATTTAACATCACAAACTTAACTGCTGCTCCTGCTATTGATTTTAGTTCAATCCTGTAGCCTCAGCTATTTTAGAAAACTGTGATATCTTTTAAAGGACCAACACAAAGACAAGACATGAGCATTTGAAATCATATAGGATTGTCTGTGGTTAAAAGTTAATGTATTAGGTCATCTTTTGTGTTGATCTTAAAAGGTATGACAACCTTCTATGCCCTCAATATCTCAGTATTTTTACTCTTTACAAATAGCATGTTCTTTCTGTATAGATATTCAATTTCATGACTTCTCAGCTTGATGAATTTTTATAAGAAAGGCAACTCGGTAAGCTGGCACCTAAATTTAGGTACCGATAGTACACCTAGTTTATATAATAGTAGAGATTACACATGTGATTGGCACCAATAATTGGCAGTTTCACATGTAAATGCTAGGCACTGTTCTATAAACAGTGGAGTCGATATTCAGCTGGCAGTGGCAGCACAGTTAAAGCCTGCTGCTGGCGTTGAACATGGAAATTCAGTGTCATGCCATATCTGGCGATTGGCATTGAATTTCTGGTTTCAATTTTGGCCGCTGGAACTTAACTAGTTAAGCCAATAACAGCACTAACTGGTTATGTTCCCAGCAGTTAAAGATAGGACTGCTATTTATGTGGATCTATTTTATCACTAAACCCAGAGCTTAATATCAGTGCTAACCAGCTATATTGCGTGATATAGCCAGGTAGTCACTATGCACTAATTGCGAAGTGCTAACCAGCTATTTCCTGCTGAATATTTGCGGTTAGCTGTTTAAACACTATTTAAGTGGTCAGCAGCTGTTGCTGGCCAGTTAAATGGCACTGAATATCACAGGGAATGTGGCTAAATCGCTTAGTAGGGAATTCTATAAATGGCGCTCCAAATTTGGTGCCAGAAAAAAAAAGTGCTAAGCACGATTCTATAAAGGGCAAATGCTCTAACTTTAGGTGCCAGACATGCCTTCTGAAATCTGGTGTAAATGCTGTCACCCAAGTTAGGTGTGCTGAGGTCGTGTTCATAACTAACTGTACAACGTTGGAATGCTCCTGACGCATCCATGGTCATGCCTCCTTTTGAGTTATGCTCTAGTAAAGTTAAACAGCATGCAGCCGTGTGTACATGCAAATTTTAATGAGTGTCAATTAACTTCAATAATTGGTTGTTAGCACCTAATTATTGATAGTGCTTGCTAATTAATTTGCACATGCATCTTGAGTGCACGCAAATCTGGTTGCCATATATTGAATCTGGCAGTGGAGTGTACACATGGGTGAAGCATGGACATGTCATGGATTTTGCACTAAGAGATGCACACAATTTATAGAATACTATCAATTGCGTGCATTACATGGCAGACGTAGGCATGTCCACTTACGCCAGTCATTGACCAATGCGGCTTTGAGCTAATATTCTATAACAACTTAGGTATGCCCTGAAGCTGTTATAGAATTGGTGGTAAGAAGACCCTTTTTGTGATATTTAAAATGTAGCACCAATTTATAGACTTACTGCCATATTGTTTAATTTGTCCACTCTATACTTAAAAAAACAAAACACTAATTGTTCATTGATTATTTGATTGGCCTCATGCAAAGCACCCTTATTTAAAAAAAAAAACTATTACCAGATTATGGAGAAATGTATACTGAAGGAGGAATATAATTCCATTTAAGCACAGCAATGATATTTGTTAATGGAAGAGCTATTACAGCAGGCTTAATGTGATGTGATGCATTCCAATATGACCAGGGGTCACTGTTCTTTCTATTGACACATCTATTGACACAGACTAACATGAAGCCTCATGGGATACTGTACTGCATGTTTCATTAGCTCAGAAAGAATAACAGCATGCTAGCCATATGGATAGCTATCGAGTGCTCCAGATTACACAATGTACATATATTCTTTTGGTTTCAATATTTAAAAAAAATATATAGATAGAAATAGATATAGATCCATTTAAATCATCAGTTTTCTTCTTGCACTTGTTTAAACAACGTTAACAGTTCAGTCTAGCCTTTTGATAATCTAAAGTCAAACTCTGGCAGAACTAAAATGAGTTCAAGGTATAAATGAGTGAAAGAAAAATCTAGCACAAAAAAAAGCTTTCAAAGCACTTCTTGACCTCAAGTGCTGCAGCTCAGCTAGAGGACTTGAGGGCTGCCATTTAGAACTCTTGTGGAAAATTCTTCTGTACTTGCAGGAATGAGGTTCGATTTCTCTCTATTTGTAAGATCAGTAACCATGGCAAGCTTCTTTCGAGCTCTAAATGTCCTCACCATGGGATCATTTTTTGAATGTTTTCCCCTTTGAATGATTTGGAAGTATGAAAGAAGAGAACGGGAATTGTTTGGAAGACAGTAATTCAGTCCACATTTGCCAGATGAATTGAGAGCAGTGGGAACATATGGTTCTGTGGGGAGCAGAAAAGGGGTTTTTTTTTGCTACAAAAGTGCCTGATGCAGATGGCTTACTGTATTTATCCTCTTCTCTGTTTCACCAGGAAAGTTCTCTGCAATCTGGAAGCAACTACAATCAATAACTCATCAGATGAGATGTAAAACAAAACTAACATACAATCAATTAGGTAGCAATCGAATAAAAATACCAATTAAAACAATAAATAGTTTATGTAATTAAACTGTGAAGTTTTAAAGCACCTTGGGCTGGAAAGAGGCTAGTCTACTTGTTTGGGATAGTTCAATGATAAATCACATTAAGTGAAAGGGCATTATTGACAAAAGCACTGACTACAGAAATGAAGCTTTATTTATACTTGTAAAGTTTCTACACCATTTCCATTTGATTGTAATATCTGTAGGGTTGTGTTCCTTTCTCTGGATTACAGAGGAAAGCCTCCTCCAAAAAGCTTCAAAAATGGAGTATTTTTACACTAACTTATTTAGGAGAGAATTTTTAACACCTATTATAATTTTTTTTCTATGTATATACACATATACATAGAAAGAATGAAAGTCAAATCTTAGTAGGTCTTAGTGTATATATCTATATCATGATGTAGTCAGGAGTGGATCTGGTGGGTTGGGCTGTTCCAATTTGGAGTCAGGCTTGTCCAGTCTGTGGCTCTGATCTAGGTTGAATAACAGAAATGGATGCAGTGTCAACATGCGCATTGTCTAGTACTCACCCATGTTAACCTCTTGTCCCATCGAAAAATCAGTTCTAGCTAGTCCACTGATACAAAAGTTTACTAAGACTGCAATACATAAACTTTTGAACTCTTTATATATACAATGTTCTTTGTTGATATTCTTTTTTAAATATTATAGATATTCATATCAAATATGCCTTTAATACATGATAAAATCCTTATGCATTTTTGCTTTACTATATAATATTTTTTTTTTGGGAGGGAGGGTATTTAAATATGTGTAACCAGCACAATGTACTATTCTCAGTGGGAAACAACTTTGAACCATTGATGTTGAGGTTTGGAAACATATTTCTCCATGTAGTCCTTCTGTAATGCAGTGGTATGATATGAGCTAAAGAAAAGGTAAACATAGGGCCTATTAATTAAACCAGGTTAGATATCTAACATGGTCTTTATAACAAGGCAACAGCATAGCGCCTCATTAACAATTAACCTAGAGGCAGATGCACTAAGCCTTAATGAGCATTTAACGACCCTCCAACAAGGAAATTTTGATCCACTGCATGCATCAAAGGGCTTTTACCGACGAAGCTAGCAGCTAACGAAAACGGAATTCAGATGAGGGATTCTTCTACAAACCATATTGAAATGACATGCACTAACCTTTTCCGATTCGTTTAACGCACGAAAACACTGTGAAATCTAAAGAGGTCTATACCTCTCATTAGGGCTGTCTGCTACAAGTTACAAGTGAAATCTATTAAAAAAAATAACTAGGGGGGTGAAAACGCGCGTCAGGGGTGTCCTTTATTGACGCCCCAGGTCGCCGCTGCTCCCCTCTCCCTCAGCACCAAAAAAGAAAAAAAAATTGGGAGGGGACAAGGGCGCTCATCATGAGCATTTTGTATGGACGCCTTGCCCCCTCCCCCCGCTGCTCCATGCTTCCCCCCCCCCCCCCCCCCGCACAAAAAATCTCCAATTTTAGCAGCCCCGGGCCGGCCCTCCTCCCTTCTTGTGTATTCTCCCACACTAGCTCCGCCTCCCGCCATGCTCCGGTCCCGTGCCCCACCCCCACCGCCCCCCTTAGGTCGTTGCCGCCGCTCCCCCCCTCCAACGACACCCCCTTTGCCTTACCGGCCCATGCAGCGCCTCTCACCTCTGCTGCATGGGCAATAACAGCTGATTGGCGATTCAGCAGGCCTCCTCAGACGTCCTTTCTTTCTTCCTGGGCCTGCCCTCCTCTGACGTAGGTAAACTACGTAGTTTACCTACGTCAGAGGAGGGCGGGCCCAGGAAGAAAGAAGGGACGTCTGAGGAGGCCTGCTGAATCGCCGATCAGCTGTTATTGCCCGTGCAGCAGAGGTAAGAGGTGCTGCATGGGCCAGTAAGGCAAAGGGGGGGGGTCGTTGGAGGGGGGGAGTGGCGGCGATGACCTAAGGGGGGGCGGCGGGGGCAGGGCACGGGACTGGAGCATGGCGGGAGGCGGAGCAAGTGTGGGAGATTACACAGGAAGGGAGGAGGGCCGGCCCGGGGCTGGGGCTGCTAAAATTGGAGTTTTTTTCGTGCGGGGGGTGGGTGGGGGGGAAGCGGAGAGCAGCGGGGAGCAGCGGGGGGGGGGGGGGGCAAGGCGTACAAACAGGACACTCATGACGAGCACCTTTGCCCCCTCCCGAAACACACGTGTTTGTGGGGGGTTTTTTTGTTTTGACATCTGTGACATCTGTGGCATGCGCAGAGCAGCCAGTATAACGCTCGGCTGCTCTGTGCATGCTTTTGGCGCTGATTAACGACGGGTTTAACGATTCTGTGATAAATCCTACTTTGCAATACCGATCTGAACATTTCTGGAGCGTTTTGTACTGCATTCCTTGTTTTTAAAAAATCGTTAAGCACTTTTATGTTTTTTATTTTTTAACGTTTCATTGATGCATCTCCCCCCTAGAGTGTTAAGTTAGCATGAAGAGCTGCCAAGTAGTCCAGTTCTAGGAGGCATTTGTAGCCTCTGTTCTATCCTGCTGCTGCAAGTCCAATAATTCATCAGCAAAGGGTTTTCAGAAATCCAGGACTGATGCAAAATCTTAGCCTTGGAGCTACATAACTTTGCAACTATCAACAAGTGAAAATTGATGCATTAAATACCACATGTGGAAAAACATACTAGAGGACATAAGATTAATGGGAAATGGTAGGGACTGCACCTTGCAGTTAACATGCAGGTTGTTACCACACATTAATTGCTAATATGGCTTATAATATAGTATAGTTAGCTACATTTACAGATAGGTGGCTAACTACATTCAGTATTATCATCCATGTCATTGATATGTACTAGGTGTCATTTCTTTGCATTAACTGCACAGCTGCCTTCCGCAAAATGCTGAGCATGCTACAAGCAACTAGCACTTATTAAAACATCCCTGTCAATGCCTCCCTCTCTTTTCTGGCCACTGGTAGTTTCCAGTCTGTGCTAGCTGTGAACGAAGGCCTAACCCAGCTTGCCATTTCAAACTGCCTCACCAAGGAGGTCTTTTACTAAGGCGGTCTCATGTTTTTAGCGTGCGTTAAAATTGGGTGTACGCTAAACATTTGAGATGCCAATAGGAATGCATTGGCATCTCTAACGTTTAGCACATGCCCAATTTTAGCGCACGCTAAAAACATGAGTGCACATTAGTAAAAGGGGGTCTCAGTTCCTTAATGCCTATTTTACACACGCCTCATTCTACATCACCTCAACCCCCCCCCCCCCCCCAGGCTCTGAAGAATGATATGTCTCAGTTTTATGCTATAGCTCGCTTCCCCTTGGTCATAGGCATCAATGACTGTACACATGTCGCATTCAGACCCCTCCCCCCCGGGCACAAGAGATCAAATTATAAGAAAAGAAAAGCATTCCACTCCATGAATATGCAAGTTGTGTGTGAGGCCCAGGGGGAGATTGTACACGTGTGTACCAGATACCCAGGTTTAAGCCATGATGTCTACATACTACAGTACTCTGAATTCTACCACAGGTTTGATTGAGGGGAGATCACCGGCGGCTGGATCCTAGGTAAGTGCAACAGACCCAGACCAGGTACACACACCTGTCTCTCATTCTGCTTACCCCGGAGGACAGAAGAAACAGTAGACATTGGACCACATGTGGCATCATAGAGCATACCTTCAGACAGCTCAAAAACAGGTTCTGATATCTAGATCGTTCTGGAGGGGAGCTCTTCTAAACCCACAAATAGGCTGATGAGATTTTTATGACCTGCTGCATGCTATATAACCTGGCCCAGAGAAGCCACAGCAACCAGAGCAGCAGGCCCAAGATCAAGATAATGAGGAGCCCCCCCCCCCCCACCCACAGAGCAGAGCAGAGTACCCACAAGCTAGGCAAAGACTCATCGAGACAAATTTTTAGTGAAAGTAAGTGATCACCATTTATTTGAGTAACACAACACCACCACATCCTCCCACCACCATCACCCTCTCTGTGCACATACCCCCTCCTCCTCCCTCACATCTCTTCCCCCACCCTTATCACACCTACCCCATCACCCCTCTCTCCAACCCCAACACACCCCCTCCCCCTTGACAGCCCTCCCCCATGCCCCAGCACATCCCACCACATAAAGGCAGTACACCATAACAATTAACTACTTCCCCTTCCCCCTTCTCCTTCTCCTGTCCAGCTCTACTGGGCTGTAGCCCTCCCACCCTGACCCCGATAAGCTGGTTGCAATCCAGATGTTGCTCCTGGTAAACCATATTCAAAGTCCTCTCCTGATGGGCTCTCATCAGCCTCTACAAGGCAGCCTTCTGCCTTGGCTACACCTTCAAAGTCAGTCCACCTAGTTGGCTGGATGTTGGCCTGCGAGCTGGGCATAAGGCCCAGAAAGGAGCCAGTACGGTGGTCGATGAAGGTTTGCGTGTTGGTGTACCACTTGCATGGGGGGGGGGGGGGGCTAAGGATTCCATTCGCCTGTGCTTGTCAGCTAGTTGGGGATCACCAGCACTGGTGGAAGGTGGAAATGGTAGGGGACTCTGATACTGTGGACTGTGATACTGACATAAACTGTTTGCAGCCAATGTACAAATGTATTCACAATTGCACACACCCAGTTGTGGCTGCCGCAAGGAGGGGGAAGGAAAGGCCCTGGGAATGGATCTGCTCATCTTCTTCTCCACTGGTCTCAGGGTCAAGGACTCCCTATCTTCTGCCTTTTCTCAAGATTTACATCTCACATCTATCTTCACAGACATCCACATCTGGTGACTTTGCTCACCCTTTGCTCCTCATGTGTCTCCCCAGTAGGCTCCATCCCTATTTGTGCATGAATCCCATTCCCCTTTTCTCAGGTGCCCATATATTCCCATGATTCAGGGAGGACTACTGTATGTACTAATTGTCATTTCCAGAGCAGTGAACACATTCCTACAGTCTTTCATAGTAGAACACATTTGAAACTTCTCTCCAGTCCTGTAAAGCATTCTGAATTGGGGCAGAAGTGGGACAGAAGTGGAACGGGTAGACGTGAATCACTTGATTACTCTTTCCAAAAATACTAGGACTAGGGGGCACACAAAGAAGCTAAAAAGTAGTACATTTAAAACAAATCAGAGAAAATTTTCTTCACTTGTAATTAAACTCTAGAATTCATTGCCAGAGAATGTAATAAAAGCAATTAGCTTAGTGGGTTTTAAAAAAGGTTTGGATAACTTCCTATAAGTCCATAAGTCATTATTAAAATGACTTGGGGAAAATCCACTGCTTATTTCTAGGATATTCAAAAAATAAGAAAAAATGGCAACGCTCTACCTTATAGATCTTGTAGAAATACACAACTCTTGAAAGGCAAAGCAATTTACTTCAACAGTAATAGATTGCTTGTTGGGGGCGTCTCATACCGTCACATAGACACTGTGTCATGCTTATTTCAAGCTTGTACAATTGTGACTCTGTATAATCATAGACTGCCTCCAGCCTCCAGTAGTGCACACTATTTGCTTATGGTGAATCATCTATTCCTATATTTAAATACCAGTGTGCTCACATCAGTTCATTTTTTTTAAAATATTTTGTGCACTACTGTTGAAAGTTTAAGACATAGAAAAGTTATGCCGCTGTGGCACTGTTGCAGTAAACTTGATTATAGTGCAAAAAAACCGACTTATCTTAATGTCACTGGAAGTGATGGCGAACCTATGGCATGCATGCTGGAGAGGGCATGCGCGCCGTCGCCTCAGCCAGAGTCATACTGCCGCTCATAGGCGCTGACTCCATGGGTGCTGTGGGTGCTCGAGCACTCCAAATATTCACCCACCGGAAGTTCGTTCCCTCCCTCCCTCCGAGTTCCAGGGTCGTCATCCATCCGTCCCTCCCAGTTTCAGGGTCCTCCCTCCCAGTTCCAGGTCCCCCCTCCCTCTGAGTTCCAGGGTTGTCGTCCCTCCCTTCCTCCCTCCCTTCCAGTTCCAGGCCCCCTCCCTTTGAATTTTAAAAATCATCTTGGCTTACCTCGTCGGGGTTACGGCAGCCGGCAACAGTGGTAAGAAGCGTGCAGGCTGGGCCCTTCTCTCTCTCTCTGAGCTCTGGTCCCACCCTTGCAGAAACAGGAAATGAGGGAGGGACCAGAACTGAGAGAGAAAGAAGGGCCAAGCCTGCATGCCTCTTACCGCTGCTGCTGGCCGCCGTAACCCCGACGAGGTAAGTCAAGATGATTTTTAAAATTCGAAGGGAGGGGGCCTGGAAGGGAGAGAGGAAGGGAGGGATGATGACTCTGGTACTTGGAGGGAGTGGGGACCCTGGAGCAGGGAGGAAGGGGAGGGGGGATCCTGGAACTCAGAGGAACTCGGAGGGGGAAGGGGGACCCTGGAACTCGGAGGGAGGGAGGGGGGCCAAGGTTAGACAAGTTATCAGCATGCATGCAACAGCAAAAATCACATTAATTATTCAAAAGCATGCCAAATGCTTTTAAAGTTCTGTTATTCAGGATTAAATTGCTCTGTTGGCACTTTGCGATAAATAATTAGATTTTGGGTTGCTGTTTGGGCACTCGGTTTCTGAAAGGTTCGCCATCACTGATATAGATCAACACTTGCAAACCTCTTCAACTGGTGATCCATAATTTCATTGGATGTCTATAATAATTTTAGATAAGCTGCAGATCAAGACCAGAATTTAATGTCCTATGAATCTGCCTCGAGGTTTCTCAGGACATGCGATATTCCTCTCTCCAGGCCCACAAGGATAAAGGTGTGTATCTGTAGGTGACTCCATTTAAAGCAACATGGAAATATAATAGTAAAGACCTTTATAACAAATATAGCTCCCAACATTCAGAAAGGAATTTTGAACTTCATTCCTTTGGGTTAAACACTCTGGGTCCTGGTTACTTAGCAATGCTGTAGGCGCACTAGTGCTTTTAGCATGCTAAATATTAGCACACGCTAATGCTAGAGGCATCCATGGGTGTCTCTAGCATTAACATGCGCTAAGTTTTAGCACACACTAAAAATGCTAGCACACTTTAGTAAACAGGGCCCTCTATGTGGTTAAGCATGTACATCTTCATCTGCAAGTAGTGAAGGCATCCCCAGGACAGCTTTAGGGCAAGAATTGTACAATTTTGATCTTTCAAAACTTGTGTTGTTTTTGGTTGGATAAAGTATTTGCAGAAGAAGGAGATATGGCAGGAGAAGGTACTTTTTTTCCCTTGGCAATTTTCGAAGTTAAATGTTCTGTATTTTTATTTTGAATATTGGTACAGGGTCTGCAAGTATTTGCTGACTTTCCAGCTAGGTGGATAGTATGCCAGTTGTTTCCAGAAAGGCTCAACCTGAAGTGTTCACTCTGGTTGGACCTCATGCATCTATCAGGTTATAAAACTCAATTAAAACAAACTTTGCCTCATAATAGGATAAAAAACAGAGAGAGAAGCATTAATGTAATTTACAGTGGAATGTATCACTTGTCTTATTTAGCACTAATTTCCTTAAACTGCTTTCCCATTTGCATAGTGATTAGAATATACATAGCAATAAAACAAAAATAGATTTGTTTGAATTCTGATTAATTAAAAGAACTGGCAGTTTAGTAAGTGATCATTTTCTTTTTCCTAGAGAATTAATTTACAAACAAGCGGAGTGGTCTAAGGGCATTTGCTATTTAGTTTGAACTTTCTGTTTTTATGATACTTTCCAAAAAAACATGTATATGTATGCATGCATATTTATAATGTTGCACTTATAGCAACACTTGCTTTTTTATTGTGGTTCTGTTAATGATTTTTGTTTCCAAATTGGTTAGTACGTATCTCTGCTGTCCTCCTCACACAATATTGTATGAAAGCTCTTTAACTTTTAGGTCCACTGCAAATTTTCCTTAACAGACTCGTGTTTTCTTCTCAGCTATAAGTAGTAGCAACAACATAAGCCAGTGATGTGCAGACATGCACAACCTAACTCTCAAAGGAGAATATCATTACGCTTTCATTTTGTTCAATCTTCACTCTGTGGTCGATATTCAAAGCCAGTTAGCTAGGTAAGAGAGGCTCTTCCCGATTAACTGGCAGTGAGTAGACCCTGAGGGGATATTCAGCAGTACACACTCGGAATGTGTCACTAAATACTCCTTCTAACCGAAGCCAGTTATTGTGCGTGTTGTCCAGAGACAGAGTCGGTACTTAACTGGATAAGTACCTGTATTCAGCCCTTAACCAGTTCAGTTAACTGGCCAAATGGGTCTTCATAAATAGTAGTCCTATCTTTGGCTGGTTTAACTTAATCAGTTAAATGCTGAATATTGGCATTTATATACTTACATTCTGGCTATCTGCATATACCTGGATATTTAATGCTGGTATTTGCACAAGGCCCAGCATTCAATATCCTGGTATAATTTCAGTAACAAAAGTCAGCATCTTTAAAAAAATGCTGACTTCAGAAAGCTGAATATTACTCCCTATATTTCCTGGCAAAACTGATATAGAAATGTCTTCAAATGTGAAAAACAAAATTATTATAATTCTTTAAGAATCTGCTTAGTGCAGGGGGTCTTCAAATCCAGTCCTCGAGGTCCACAAACCAGTTTTCAGGATTTCCACAATGAATACGTATGAGATCTACTTGCCAGCAATAGACCATGAGGACTGGAGTTGAGGTTTAGAGTGACTTAGCTACAATGTGCCCCCTAAGCTATACAGAAGTCCTCATTTTCTGCCAGAAGGGGTCTAAGGTTTAAAATTGCAATATTAAAGTCCACCCCCCCCCCCCCCGCAACATGAAGGCAGGAAGATGATTCTATCCATCTTAGAGGGAAAATTGCTTTACTGCAATGCTGACTACATTCTAATTGAGCAAACACCCACAGAAGGTAATCTCTCCACAGGAGAACCAAAGACAAACGTACAAACAGTGGATCCAATAAAAATCCTCTCACAATAGGTGTCTTCCTGAACAAGGTCTTTATTCAAATCAATAAAAACTACCCGACATGTGACGTGTTTCGGCCGTGAAGGCCTGCGTCAGGGGGTCTATTGTTTTTTCATGCAAAATACCTTGTAAATCAGATGAGTTACAGTCAATTAACTGTTAACAGAGATATCTACCAGGTCTGATACATGGTACAACCAGTGTCGGGTTGTTTTTATTGATTTGAATAAAGACCTTGTTCAGGAAGACACCTATTGTGAGAGGACTTTTATTGGATCCACTGTTTGTACGTTTGTCCTACGTTCTGAGACATCATGGTATATATGCTTTAAGAACATGGGATGATCTATAGTCAAGAATTCAGTAGCATCACTCTATGGCTGAAGTAAGTGTAAATTCCTAAATGTCAAACAAAATGATCCACTCAAAATTAGAGATTTATATCAAAAAAGGAAAGAAAAGCCTCAAAGAGCTCCAAATTCACAGATTTATAGAGCTAGGTGTGATCATCAGCAGCAAAAACCTTCCATTTAAACATATATATATTTTTTTCCATTTTTCAATGTTCATTTTTCATAAAACACCTCAGTATATAATAATATCGAAGTCACTTCCTTCATCTATTCAGTAAAGGCAATCCACAGTACTACTATATTCAGGGAGCAAATCCTCAACTTTACTGATCTAAATATCAAATACAGTTATCTTTAAGCAACACATATAGAGTCAGCTTCTTCAATCATTCTCCAAACACCCTGGACCCAACTTGGAATGCCATTTATTGAATAGTGCTTAGCACTTATTTTTTTCTTTGCTGACTTTCTGGTGCCATATATAGAATCTAGTTATGTAAGTTATGCTCACTATTGTAGAATAGTACTTAAGTGCCCTGATGGATTTTTCACAGGTAAGTGTATACTTGCACACACGAGTGCTACAATTCTAGACACATATACATGCAATGAGTGCTTAAATGCAGGTATCTAAATCACTGATTCTCAACCCAGTCCTTAAGGCATACCTAGTCCCTCAAGTTTTCAGGATATCCACAATGAGTATGCATGAGATAATTTTACATACCAAGGAGGAAGAACATGCAAATCTATCTCATGCTTATTCATTGTGGATATCCTGAAAACCTGATGGGTCTAGGTATATCTCAAGGACTAGGTTGAGAAGCACTGGTCTAGGTATTAAGTTGCCCTTATAGTGGGTTTGGCCAAATAGGCCCTTACAGAGAATTATTTTTCTGTTGATTTTATTGTAATAAGCAAATAAGAGGTATAGCTATGGGTACTGCTATGACTCCAGATGTTGCCAATCTATTTGCTACAGAATTTGAAGATATGTTTCTTACAACTGCCCCTTTTTGGGCAAACATTATACTGTGGAAGCAATTCATTGATATTTTGATTATTTTGAAGGATAGCCATAACAGTTGTCAAGAGTTCCATCAGTGGCTTAATATACAGAATAGAAATCTAATGTTTCAAATGGCTTATAATAAAGGATCTATTTCTTATTTGGATATTCTCATTTCTATTGGACCTACCAATCATTCTAATCAGTATGTTGGAAATCAATAGACAAGAATAAGGTTTTACATGTTCATATTTGCCATAACAGATTGCTGAAAGAAGTTTACCAGTCAGCAAATTTCTAAGAATGGGGAGGCTATGTTCCACTATAGAAGATTTTGAGATAAATGCTCTTGATATGGCAAACAGATTTGACAAAAAGTGTATCTATCAGTTTGTACTGAGAAAGATTACATTAGAGCTATGAATTCATGTAGAAAATCCCTGTTGAATGTGGAAATGAAGAATCTTGTAAAATAGTCTGTCCACTTAGATTTACTCATTTATCATGTAGTATCAACAAAATTTTAAGGCTCCATTGGCATATTGCACAAGCTTTGGATTGTTTTTTCGATAAACAGTTTACTATAGCACACATGAGAGATATGAATCTTAGAGATTTATTGGTATCATCTTCCTTCCCAGTGATAGAAAGACACAAAAATAAACCTGTGGGTCATTCAAAATGTGGAAATTCTATAGTACATGCAAGTCAGTTTACAGACTAAAGTTTTCACTTGTCCAACAGGAAAGGTATATACTTTAACAGATTTTTAAAAACTATAATACTACTAATGTGTATCCAGAGAGGTGTATTTTCAAAAGCACTTTGAAAATACACCTCTATGGATACACATTAGACTTACTAACCAGCTTATAATCGAAAGAGAAAAACGCCTATATTTCGACCAAAATCGGGAGATGGGCGTCTTTCTCCCATGGGCGCCCAAATCGGTATAATCAAAAGCCCATTTTGGGCGTTTCCAACTGCAATCCGTCGCGGAAACAGGTAAAGTTGATGGGGGCGTGTTGGAGGCGTGGTGAAGGCGGAACTGGGGCGTGGTTATCAGCCGAGGAGAGATGGGCGTCTTTAGCTGATAATCCAAAAAAAAAAGGCGTTTTACCGCGATTTTGGGTCACTTTTTTTGGACCCTTTATTTTCACGAACAAGTCTCAAAAAAGTGCCACAACTGACCAGATGACCACTGGAGGGAATCGGGGATGACCTCCCCGGACTCCCCCAGTGGTCACTAACCCCCTCCCACCAAAAAAAAAAACATTTTACAAACTTTTTTTCCAGCTTCTATGCCAGCCTCAAATGCCGTACCCACCTCTATGACAGCAGAATGTGTTCTATCCTGTGACAGCCTTTCCCTGGTTCTGATGTGGCTCTCGGGTGAGTGTGACACCTTTTCTGTTATGCGCACTGCAGAGTCACATCAGCAATGCATTGTGGTGGGTGTATTGGGCTCCGTGATTCCACTAGCTTGTGGCAAATGCTCACGATGTTGGTAGTTGGTAGGCTCTACTCCCATGGTGCTTTCCCCCCTGCTTACTGGGTCAGAGTATGCCCTGTTTTGTTTCTGGTAGTCCATGAGGTAGTGGCCATTTTTGTAAGCCAGTTTTAGATCCGTTTTACGTGTTAGCCACGTTACAGAACTTAGTTCTTCCCTTGAATGTGGCTGAAAGAGGGCATTGTACAGCATTCTGCCAGCTCTGACCTACTGCTCATCTCAGTACCAGGGAGACTCGTTGCCAGTGGGGCACAACCTCTGATCTGCAGTTAACTGTGAGTAAGTGTGCTTATTCCAATAAAGGACATTTTCGAAGAGATTAGTCTTCAGGTGTCAACTGGTGTGCCAATGTTATATAGCAGCAACCAGTCCTAGAGGCCTGCATGTATGCAGGTCCCTGGAGCACTTTTAGTGGGTACCACAGTGCATTTCAGCCAGGCGGACCCAGGCCCATCCCCCACTACCTGTAACACTTGTGCTGCTAAATGGGAGGCCTGCAAAACCCACTGTACCCACATGTAGTTGCCCCCTTCACCCCTAAGAGCTATGGTAGTGTTGTACATTTGTGGGTTTTGGGGGAGGGAGGTTGGGGGCTCAGCACCTGTGGTAAGGGAACTATGCATGTGGGAGCGTTGTCTGAAGTCCACCGCACTGACCTCTAGGGTGCCCAGTTGGTGTCCTGGCATATCAGGGGGGCGAGTGTACTATGAATCGTGGCCTCTCCCACGACCAAATGGCTCGGATTAGGACGTTTTTGAGCTGGGCGTTTTTAATTTCCATTATTGCTAAAAACAAAGAAAAGCCTAGCTGAAAAACGTCCATTTTTTTGAAATTATGGTCTGTCCCGCCTCTTCACGTACCCATTTTCGGACATAGACGCCCATGGAGATAGGCGTTCGCGTTCGATTATGCCCCTCCACGTAACATAGAGGGACATTTTCAATATAACGTCTAAATTCTGTCAGAGATGTTTATTGCAAAACATTCAAAGTGCGGAAGCCATAATCAGATAAATAAACATTTCCTGAGATTCGATAATACACATCCACTACATGCACCAGAAACGTTTACAGCACGTGGAACTAACCAAGTGATAATCAACATTGTATGCGCACTGATGATTACTGCCCGGTTAATGCTTGAGACATTACCGCTAAATCAATGGGTGGCAGTAAGGTCTCAGGCCCAAAATGGATTTGTGCCAATTTTCATTTTGCTGCACGTCCATTTTCAGGCAAAAAAAGGCCTTTTTTACAGGTGCGCTGAAAAATGGACCTAAGCACGTCCAATACATGCACCTACATCAGTGCAGGCCATGTTTCAGCGCACCTTAGTAAAAGGACCCTGAGTTATTGTTCAAATAAGTCTTTAACAATTTCCTAAAAGAGAGATGAGAAGATACAGACCTCAATTCAAAAGAAGGTTTGTTCCATAAATTAGCCCCAACAAATAGAAAAGAGGCTTGTAAGACAGATTTAAACCAAAATTTTTGAAAGAAAGAAACCCACTTCAGAGTTTTCGAGAAGTCCAGAGTCCTCTCTGCAGATGAAAAAGTGAACAGCTCAGGTAAACCCTCAGAGTTCAAGCCAGAAATTGACTTTAAAATCAAAGAATTATAAAGTCAATATGTTTACCTATCATTAGCCAGTGAAAATCTCAATAGATAAGAGACATGCTATCAAAGCACTCAATCCCACTAATCAATCTAATAGTTATATTCTGCATCAACTGTAGGCATTTTAATTGTTTCACTGAAACACAAGAATAAAGTGAATTATAATAATCAAATTGTGGCAGCAAGACAGCTTGAGCAACAGACTAAAATCATCTGTAAATTTTGGACTGTGGTGCATTTGCTAGCACGGTTTAATAAAAGAGACCCTTAATCACCTCACTGTCATTTTGATTCCAGATCATTTATTAATATGTTAAATAGCACCAGTCTCAGTACAGATCCCTGTGCACTCCACTATTCATCCTCATCCATTGAGAAAAATGACCATTTAACCCTACCCTCTGTTTTCTAGCCAATAATCAGTTCCTAATCCACAGAAGGACATTGCCTCCTATCCCATGACTTTTTAATTTTCTCAGGAGTCTCTCATGATGAACTTTGAAAATCTAGAGGCACTACATCAATTGGCTCACCTTTATCCACAGGTTTATTCCCTTGAATGAACCCTTGCTGTTTCTGTCCTATTAAACCATGTTTGGCTATGTGTTCTGTAATTTTATTCTTTATAATAGTTTCGACTGTTTTATCCAGCACTGAAGTCAGGCTTACTGGTCTGTAATTTCCTGGATCACCCCTGAAATCTGTTTTAAAAATTGGCTTTACATTGGCCACCCTCCAATCTTCAGGTATTACAGACGATTTTAATGAATGGTTACAGCAGATCAGCAATTTCATGTTTAAGTTCTTTCAGTACCCTTGGGTGTATACCATCCGCTCCAGGTGATTTATCACTTTTTAACTTGTCAATTTAGCTCAGTACGTCTTTCAGATTTACCGAGATTTCTTTCAGTTCTTCCACATCTCCACTCTTGAAAACCATTTCTGGTACAGGTAGATCTCCTATATCTTCTTCCATAGGGACCGAAGCAAAGAATTCAATTTCTCTGCTATGGCCTTGTCCTCCCTGGGTGCCCCTTTTGCTCCTTCATGATCTAATGATCCGACAAAATCCCTCACAGGCTTTCTGCTTTTCTCTGTATTCTTTCTTCACATAACAATTACATGGTTCCTAATCTGTTATAATAAGACAGCTATGCATATGTAGGAGCAAAACAAGCACTATATGCCTATATAGCAAAAGTATATGGGTTAAAATACATGGCACTGTTCAGCATTTCCATCCTGACATGAAAATACAGATTTTAAATAAATTCATCATTCACTGCTGAAGCCTGGTGCTAAGGGCCTATGAATATGAATATGTTTGTATGTAGTCAGCGAAAATCCTGGCAATACAAAAACCCCATGAAGGACTGACTGATAGCCAGCTAGCAAGGACTCCTAGAAATCTCCTTGGTGACTAAACTGGCATATAGCTGGAGCAGCAGGGTAACACAAGATGTTGTTACTGGATAATGTGCTCTCCAGTCAGAATGGCTCTGTGCTAGCACTTGTGATGTTATGCTTTGAGTCTCCAAATCAGTATTGGTAAGTCCCAGGCCTATTATTCCAGACTCTGTGGCACCTTTGCACCCCAGAAAACACTTATTTACCTGAAACACTAACCTCATGGTTAAAGTTCTCTTTACTATGGTGCCAGTGGGACTATATTGTGGCCCCTAGAGTCACAAGTTGTTGGGCATCAACAGCAAAGCCAAGAGTGTGCATCATCAGCCTAGCTGCAGCTGTGGTCTTTCAATTTAAGAGAGGCTACAAGCTAGGATAAGTAAGTTAGTTTCCATCTGGAGTACAGCCCATCTCTACGTCTGACTCACAATCCGAAGAATGCACAGAGATCTTCTGGATGTCTGTATCATCTACTAAGGTCATGTGGAGGGGCATAATCAAACATCGCCGGCCAAATAGATCACCAGCGATCTATGTTGGCGGCAGCGCTACAGCTGGCCGGAACCGTATTATTGAAAAAGATGTCCGACCATCTTTTTTTGTCGATAATATGGTTTAGCCCGGCCAAATGCCATGGAGTTTGCCGGGTTTGAGATGGCCGGGTTTGTTTTTCAGCGATAATGGGAAGTTATGTCAGCCATCTCAAACCCCGGCCAAATTCAAGGCATTTGGCCATGGGAGGAGCCAGCATTTTTAGTGCATTGGCCCCCCTGACATGCCAGGATACCAACCAGCCACCCTAGGGGTCACTGTGGTGGACTTCAGAAAAGCTCCCACGTGCATAGCTCCCTTACTTTGGGAGCTGAGCCCCCCACCCCCAAACCCACTACCCACAAATGTACTGCACCCACTAAAATTGCTCCAGGGATCTGCATACAGACTCTAGGACTTATTGCTGCTGTATAACTTTGGCACACCAGTTCACACCTGAAGACTAATCTCTCTGAAAAAGTCCTTTCTTGAAATAACCACGTTTACTCACAGTTAAGTGCAGATCAGAGGTTGTGCCCCACTGGCAAGGAGTCCCCTGGTACTAAGATAAGCAGTAGGTCAGAGCTGGCACAATGGTGTACAATGCCCTCTTTCAACACCATTCAAGGTAAGAACTACGTTCTCTAACGTGGGTAACACAGGAAAGGGAACTAAAACTGGCTTACAAAAATGGCCACTACCGCATGGACTACAACAGGAAACAAAAAAGGGCACACTCTGACCCAGTTAGCAGGGGGGGAAAGCACCATGGGAGTAGAGCCCAGTACCCTACACCCACCACAATGCATTGCTAATGTGACTCTGCAGGGCACCTAACAGAAAAGGTGTCACCCGAGAGCCACATCGCAACCAGGGAAAGGCTATCAGAGGATGCAACACATTCTGCTGTCATGGAGGTGGGTACGGTATTTGAGGCTGGCATACAGGCTGGCAAAAAAGGTTTTGAATTTTATTTGTTTAGTATGAAGGGGGTTGGTGATGACTGGGGGAGTATGGAGAGGTCATCCCCCATTCCCTCCAGTGGTCATCTGGTCAGTTGGGGCACCTTTTTGAGGCTTAATGCTGCTTTTTTTTTCCATTACCGGCCATCTGGTAGCCACGCCCATGCCCGCCCATGTCCCACCTTCGCTAATCTACCGACACGCCCCCTTGAACTTTCGCCGGCGAAGCGACGGGAAAGCGGCGATGCTGTCAAAAATGCCGCTTTCGATTATACCGATTTCGCCGCTTTTAAGAAATCGCCGGCCATCTCCCGATTTGTGTCAGAAGATGGCCGGTGATCAGTTTCGATTATAAGCTGGATAATCACCATGTATTGATGTTTATAAGTGCTTTGGGGGAAAGAGTAGTTGAAAAAGAGTTGATGATGGATTTATAAATCTGTCTAGGGTAATATGTGTTTAATCTGAGTTGTTTCTATGGTAAGATTTTAATTGTCTTTATGTTTGCCTGATTATTATCGCTGCTGCTTTTGTAAATAAATGAGCACTATATTTTTTATAATATCCCTGGTGTGAAGTTAGTTCTTTCATCATTTATGCATTTTGGACTTGGACTTGTTATTTATACTAAGTGTCAGGTTCCCCCGAGTAACACCCCAAAAGGTTGTTATCTATGTACGCTCTACATATAGCACTTGGCTAGAAAAGTTCAGGTATGTAGATGGTCTGAGCTGCTTCTCTCTGGTGTGTGTGTTTGCTCCTGTAACTTTGCTAGGTCTATGGCTGAGCAACTATAGCAAGTCTTCAGGTAAAATGGTGTTACAGGTGCCCCCAGCATACAGATTCTGATGTCTAGGGTCCAGTGTCTTTCCAATACAAACCCCCCATTAAACCTGTACATAATCATTGTAAAGATGAAACATACACACATCTCAAGAAATCCTCAACATCAGTGCCCCACCATCTCAGCTTTGGATCTGCATGCAAGAAGGGAAGCATATGGTATGCATGTATGAATATAGGCCACATCCACCCTCTTTGACGCAGAAGATTAAGAGGAGATACTTGTTCCCACACAGGTGAAATCACCTTTTAATCAGTGACTGTTTTTATAAAGTTTTGAAAATATCAACCCATTTTTCCCCTCCCATGGGTATACGATACATTTATGTGCAAACCAACAGATGTATCTTCGTTTCACATGTAAATACAACATATAAACAAAGAAAACTGAAAATGCATGTGCTCATTGTATACATCAATATGATGATGGCTGAAATTATAACCCAACGCCAACCATAAACATAATATTAAATGTGAAGAAATTTCACTCATATCTCAATAGACCTCAGCAGTGACTATTTTTATATAAGAACAGAGCCTTATGACTTGCTGATCTCATCATCGGTCTTATTATATTTCTTTTATTATTTAAATTATCTAAAATATTTATCATCTTTAATCCATTGTAAAATTTAACTGAGCTTGTTTGCTTGCACTTTCAGAAGATTACTGAATCACTACAGCACCCTCACCTGTAAAGGTTGGGTTATAATTTCAGTCATCATGATATTGAAATTATTCCCTCCCTTCCTTTCAAATAAAGGACTCAAAAAGGTTGACATTATATATATCAGCATACACAACAGAACAAAAGCTGGGACAATCCCCAGCTGCCCGACGATCTCCAGCTTGTTCCACACTGCAAAGTCAAGATAGAAATCATGAGTGATAGCACATCAAGATGCAAGTAATGAAAGAAAAAGTAAGGTAAAAATGGGCTATTAACTAACTTTGCTGTAGAGCTTTTCTGATCACGTTGAGTGGCATGGGTTGGGGGCTGTTGGACTGGACTATCACTCTGCTAGTAGAAAGAACAAACCATTAGGGGTGCATATACCAACCAGCCAGTAGGGTAGCACAGTCCAGATGCTCATAAGTATGACACTGCACCTGTAGCATGGCAGGGGGATCTGGGACTGGTAGGAATGGGTGTGCAAGCCAACCCATGTGTCCTTATTTAACATCATGATACATCAGATAACCAAATACAAGTTCAAATTATTGTATACATTAGAAACATTAAATTGCAAATGACAGCTATATGTTTCATTGGGGTGCAGCATGGAGAGGGGAGGTGGGACAGGTGGGAGTGAGTGTGTAAACCTACAAATGTGTCTTTATTGTATAATTAGATACAACAGATAACCAATTACAACTTATAATTATCATAAACATTACAAACGTCAACGTGCAAACCATGATACATATATGTGTAAACTTTTAAAAAAGTCATTTAAAGCTGAACTTAAACTGGGACAAGCCCTTCCATCCCGACGATCTTCATCTGTTCCATGTTATCCATCTGCCAGTTCTACAAAGAAAAAAATAAAAATTCTGAGAGATGGTACATTGAGAAGCATGTAGCAAAAAGAAAAGTAAAGGATAAGGGAACTTTTAAAGTATCCTTGCTGTACAGTTTTTCCATTCACACCGCGTGATCCAGGTGGTGGTGGTGGTGGGGTGGTGGTTATGTGACTGGCCTGTTGCCCTGTAAGTAGAAACAAAGAACCATTAGGGGTGCCAGGTGGTAGCACAGTCCAGAGGTACATTAGCATGACACCTTACCTGCAGCAGAGGATGGAGCTGGGACAGCAAGGCGTGGATAAGGTTATGGAGTTGCATATGAGGGTGCAAAAAACATATAGATTAGCGAGGGGGGATTTTCCGTATGTCAAACAACTGGCACAAGTATACGGTTTAACAACATACCATATCTCAGCATGGAAGGGAAGGGTGAGAAGTGGACCAGTCTAGGCAATTAGAAGCCAGCTAAACCATCTCATTGACCTGTACACATATAAGGTAGACAAGAGGTGCATATAATTGGGTAGGGGGTGGGAGGACATTATAGATATTGGACATGGGAGATGTATACCATGGTGCACATGACTCGGAGATGCTGGGGGGTATGCAAGATAAGCAGTGTGACTGGCTGTGGAGAAAAAAAATAGGGGTGGATTTAGCGCATGGCAGACATTGTAGGACAGAGAGATGGATAAATGGATAAGGAAAACCTACCTGCTGAACCTAGGGGGGGGTGCCTACTGGGTAATCCTGAATGGCACACAATGCACACCTGAACTCCCTCTGCTCTTGGCACAGCATCAGGGAATGTCTCTGCTGCTCCTCAAAATGCCTTTTGGCTTGTCTCCTGGACTCCTGCAGCTCCCACAATATTGTGTCGCCCATAAACTTCAGCTGTTCACACGTCGCCTCTGCTGCATTGACAACCTGTTCCAGCAGCCTGAGGGTACCAGCATTCCATTCCTACTGCTTCTCCCACACCTGGCACAGCTTAGGCTGTGGTTTTCTAGCATAACAGAATTTGCCGGGTGATGTTGGCGTGCCTCTTTGGCCACAGGATTCAGTGGGGTATATGGGGTGAGGTTGAGGGTCACAGTTTCCTTCTCTCCCTCATCTTAAGCTTCCTGGATGGGTGATAGGAGCTGTGATCCTAAACCAATAAAGAGAGATTTTTAAAAAATCCAGCAACAATAGCAATCACATACCACTACTATCCTATTTAACTAGCTCCTCCTGCATACCATACCCACACAACTCGGCCTCCTCTTTGTGTTCCAAAGTGCTACATGGAACCTTCCCCCTAGCACCCCTCTGGAAGTGCCCTCCTCTGGTAGTTGCAATCACATACTTAAATCTGTACCAGCACCTTATTGCCCCCTCCCCCCGCAATATGTCCCCATCTCACCATTCTCTTCATTGGTAGGCACCTCCGATGTGTCCAAACTACTGCATAGCCCCATAATCTGCTCATACGTGATGGTGAACATCGTGCAGTCCTCAAGGGGAGTCAGCTTCAAATCACAGTGAGCCCCCCCCCCCCCCGCGCCTTGCAGGATTTATCTTTGACATGCCTGCAGATATCGTGCCACTGGTGCTTACACTGCTCCACAGTGTGCTTTTTGACCCCCAGGGCACTCATATCTGCAGCTATCTTTTTTTCAGATCAGGTTTTTCTGGCCTAGAGACAATCGGGACTTTTTAAAAAGGCAGCAAATTCCTTGCAGACACGATGCACTAGAACCTCCAGCTCATTGTCAGTGAATTTTGGCACACATGTCTGCTTTGATATATCGCTAGGGGTGGTAGTATGTGTACCACTTTGGGCCAGCGTTGCCACCTCCTGGTGGGGCGCACCCTGCTGCATGTCTGCTTCCATGCCTCCTACTAATTTAAGAAAAAAAAGATAAGCATATGTTAGATGGTAAGCATGCACAACCCCCTCCACCCCCATATAGGGGAACACCCCACTGCATGTCCCCATCCATGCCTCTCACCAATTAAAAAAAAAAAGAAAAGCATATATTAGATGGTAAGCTTGCGCAACCCCCTCCTCCCCATCTTGGACACACCATGTCACATGTCCCCTCCATGCCTCCTATCAATTTAAGGAAAAAAAGACATATTAGATGTTAAGCGTGCACACACACAACCCTCCACCCTCATGTACTACTACTACTACTTAACATTTCTAGAGCGCTACTAGGGCTACGCAGCACTGTACAATTTAACAAAGAGAGACAGTCCCTGCTCAAAGAGCTTACAATCAAAGGGGAACACACCATTACATGTCCCCCTCCATACCTCTTACCAATTTAAGAAAAAAAAAAGACAAGTATAGGTTAGCTGGTAAGGCTGTACAAAACCTCTACCCCCATATAGAAAAGAAAAGTTAAGGTGGTAGGCTTGCACAGGAGGAAGAAAAGCAAGATCAAAAGCATTGTGCAAACCCACCCACCCACCCAAAGTATTTCATTCTCACCAACAAAATGGAAAATTATCGAATAAAAGTGGGAAAACGCCACAAAAACAATACTGTAGACTGCAACAAACCATAAGGGATGCACAAAAAAAGAACAGCTCTGCAAACTACTAGGATGCACAAAGTGCTGATTACCTCATCATTACAAAAGCTTGCATAGCCAATGTGAACAGCAAAGAGGCCACTATTATAAAAGCGCATTTGTGACACTTCACTACATGTGCACCTTATGTAGTTTTTGCTTTGAACATATATAATGTGCGCCTAGGATGCACACCTATTATTCGATGGTCACTTTTTTCCATGGGCATGTGCATAACATCAATGCTTACCAATATTCTGTTGTACACATGTGCTAGGCTCTTTGCCTACCGAGCTGCTTGCAGAATTTCCATGTATCTCATTTGCATGTGGCTTCCTTTGAGCATCTATTACTATTTTTGAATCGGTAAGTTCAACAGCGGATATAAACGCAAGTAGCTTTTAATGGTGACTATTGAGCTTCAGCCACTAAGATAGTTAAGGCCTCCTGTGAGGAGAAGATGAGCCAACTTAGACCATTATTTTGAGGGTGCATTGTTCAGAAGACCTAATGGACTGTGAATGTGGCTATGTTCTGCCTACCTGGCAGAGTGTGTTCAGAGTGGGGAGGATGCTACAGAGAAGGCACCCATATCTGGTGGGTGAATATGTGTTAATCTCTGACCTGTCAGGTCTATGTTGTCAGTAGGAATAAAGTACACGGGAACAATAAGGACATGCAGTCTTATAGTGTAGGATTGGAATATTGAGTCTGTTTTATGACTAATTAAGACAACTGAGCACATTCATATGGTATCCTTGCTGTACTCTGAATTTTTCAATTCAAATCTCTGATGCATGCAGCTGATGGGAAATGCTACAGTCATGGAACCTGACATTGGACAGCCAAAACAGCATGTGTAGCTGCCATGTGTGGAGTCTATAATTTACACTCTAGATAGAAGAGCTGGGACATACAGCAACACCTCATGATTAGCATGAGGTGCAAAACTGAAAACACTTTATTTCCTGCATTGGCATGGCTCAGATTTATCTGGAAGCAGAACAGATAAATGATGGTCCCTGTGGACCTTCTAGTCTGTGGAAATGGCATGTATACCTACTACTGTCCTTTAAGGTGCATGCGATGATAGGCTAATGTAAACCAAGAGTTAATAAATATTTATTTACCTGGCCTGGGCATTTAAAGGAGCTCTGGAAATAGAGAGCAGGAGCTGCTGGTGTTGCCAGCTGCTGCCTTGATATTCAGGTTGCATGGCAGGCCGGCAGCCAGAACTTGTATCTGGCACCGGCAATGGAGGATGTGCACCTGGACGCAAATGGAAGACAAGAGGGACTTGGGACACTTCTTTGGAGTCAGGCAAGTGGGGATCTGAGTATGGCAAATTTAATTTAAATTATTTGTTTTATTTTCATGTGCTGCATTCTGGGGTTTTAAAATTACTTTATATAGTTTCAATTGGTTGTCAGGACCTTGGGAGTTTTTAAAGAGAAAGGGTAAGTGGTTTAGTATTCTGAGAAATTGATATTTTATATTAAATTTAGCACTGTTATAATGGATCTTAACATTAAGAATTGGTTGTAAAGGAATCCTGCCATATTGGAATAGTCAGATTAATAATTTTTCTTTAATGTGAGGTGGTGTCAGAAAGTTTTATTAGTTAAAATTCAAAAAGCAAACTATACTTGAGAACATTACAGAAGGTGTCCTTGGCATTCACCTTTTCCAGTCTAAAAATTCATGAAGCACCATACTACTGATGAAAAGTTTTAAAATTCTATTGCTGTAGCAAATCTTCAATAACTTCCACACTGTCCAGATTCTTTGCTTTAGGCCTACATAGCCAATACAATTATTTTTTTAAGGGATTTTTTTTATATGCATGCTGGAGGATGCCTTCAGGATACTATTTTACATAATGAAGGAGGCATGGTAATGAACTCATTGCTATTACATTGGAAATATTGATGAGGGAGGTAAAAACACAGAACAATCCATCCAGCTATTAAAATACAAATAATCATCACAGACAAAGAAAATGAAGGAAGAGTGAAGATTACATGCATTCCTTAATCACTGGCAAAAACCATCATAGATATTCATTTTCTATTTCATGAAGTTGCCATATAGTCAGGGAAGGGAAAAAGAGAAAAGAGAGACCTTCTCAGAAAACAAACTGATTTAATTTGGCAGCAGAAAATACCTTACAAGAACATTGTTTGATTTTACTGTAACTGAACATTAATTACTAGTATCAGAGAAAAAAAATAGACAGGTTGCAAATGTGCATGGTTTAGTTTAGTTTAATGTGTTATTTGATAAACTGCTTTTCCAAAAAATAAATCCAAGTAGTTCATGGAAAAAAAAAAAATTATATATGTCACGCTCAGCCGCCAGATCCGCATCACTCTTTCTCAGTCTCTTCCTTTCTTTACCAAGCATGCCCTTCACTCCCGAGTCGACAGTCTGCAATCAGGGTCTCCGGACAACAGGCAAATCACCAGAAGTGCTTTATTATCTCCTGAGTACATTTACTCTACTTTAAGGCTTCACAGGCCTTTCCCTTTCCTCAGTGTAACTCCACTTTTAAACACAGTTCATTGGAGCCCTGCTTGCAATACAGTTCAGCTTGGGCCTGCTTTCCACACAGTTCACTATGGCCCTGCTTTCAGTATGGCTTTCTCCAGCACTGCTTCTAATCCAGTACTTAGTAGCACTGCTCTTTCCCACAGCTAATGAGCACTGCTCACAATTCAGTTCAGTTAGCAATGTTTTCCTCCTCAATTCAGTTTTAGCACTGCTTTCAAACACAGTTTAGTTTAGCATTGCCTTCAAACACAGTTCATCTTAGAAATGAAATTAAACAGTTCAATTCAATGGCAATATGGTCTAAGTCACTTTCTCACTCTTAGACCTAATGACCCACCTCCCTCATTTGTCAGCACCAAACCACCTGACATCCACCCACCGGGTCAATTCACCAAGGCTTCATTCACTCTCTCCAGTTCAGTTCATAACTCACTTTAAGAGCCCTCCACCATCACTTCCATTTCCTCCTCATTCTCCCCTCCTTTCTCCTCCTCCAGTTCCATTCTCTCCTCCCCTTCCTCCTGGTCTAGGGGCTCCTCCCTTCCCCCATCTGATTCCATCTCCCAATCACACCCCGGCTCCTCCCTCCCTTGCATAGATTCTTCTCCCTTCACCTGATCTGTCTGCTGGTGCTGCACTGCCTTCTGGGGCTTGTAGATTCTTAGCTCCTGGCTTCTCTGACGTTGCCCTGCCTTCTGGGCTTTGTAGTTCCTTGGTTCTGAATCTCTCTGGTGCTGCACTGCCTTCTGGGGCTTGTAGTTTCTTTGCTCTTCACAATATATATATATATATATATATATATATATATATATATATATATATATATATATATATATTAATGCTGAAATACATAAAATTCAGCATAGCGTTAAACACAATAGCTCAAAAACATAGAACTAATCACTCTCATTAAAAATAAAATAAAAATAGAAAAAGGAGAGTGGCCACAATCATAACATACAACTGTCCAGTAAAAGTAACATAAATTGTTGGTTATCCACCATAAAATAGCCCCAATGAAAACACAATTAGGCAAAGGGCTCATAACGTGATTGAGCCCAAGCCTACTTGAGTTTGGCGTTAACATTCTGGTAAGGGAGGGACAAATTCATGAAGAAATTTTGAGTGGGAAGAGGGAAGGGATAAGCTTGATGAAAAGAAAGGGGATGGTCAATATGGGTGTGGGACAGTGCAAGTACAGGAAGTAGCTGTGAGCTAAGTTTAGTATAAGTGATCTGTGTGATTGCACTTTACCTTTTAGTATGTTGTATTGAACTTGGGGATTTGTATTTGTAGTGATTCACATCAGTGTCCTGTGCAAAAGCATCATTTGTTGGAGTCTGGGTTTGTAGAGTATCTGAGAAGGAGGCTGGTACATTGTGGGGTCCTTTTACTAAGGTACGCTGAAAAATGGCCTGTGGTAGTGTAGGCACTGGTTTTGGGCACACACAGAATCATTTTTCAGCGTACCTGTAAAAAATAGCTTTTTAAAATTTTTGCCAAGAATGGACGTGTGTCAAAATGAAAATTGTCGTGCATTCATTTTGGGTCTGAGACCTTACCATCAGCCATTGACCTAGCAATAAAGTCTCACACAGTAACCAGGAGGTACTGACCTATACACACCAAATGCCACTTGGCACGCGTTTGATATGCGCAGCAGAAAATCAAAATTATTTTTCGGCCGCACGTATCGGACGCGCGCCAAAAATGAATTTACCGCAAGATCCATTTTGCCAGCTCATTTTCGAAGGAGATCGCTGGCCATCTTCCGACACAAATCGGGAGATGGCCGGCGACTTCCTGAACCCGGCCAAATCGGTATAATGGAAAGCCGATTTTGGCCGGTGCCAACTGCTTTGCGTCATGGAGCCGGCCAAACTTCAAGGGGGCGTGTCGGTAGGATAGCGAAGGTGGGATGGGGCGGGACAGGGGCATGGTACGAGATGGCCAGCTTCGCCCGATAATGGAAAAAGAAAGCCGGCCTTGACGAGCATTTCACCGGCTTTACTTGGTCCCTTTTTTTTCAGGACCAAGATTCAAAAAGATGCCCCAACTGACCAAATGACCATCGGAGGGAATCGGGGATGATCTCCCCATAGTCCCCCAGTGGTCACCAATCCCCTCCCACCCTAAAAAAAATAAATTAAAAACATATTTTTGCCTGCCTCTATGCCAGCCTGAAATGTCATACCCAGCTCCCTGACAGCAGTATGCAGGTCCCTGGAGCAGTTTTTTGTGGGTGCAGTGCACTTCAGGCAGGTGGACCCAGGCCCATCCCCCCCTACCTGTTACACTTGTGGTGGTAAATGGGAGCCCTCCAACCCCCCCCCCCCCCGAAAGGCTATGGTAATAGTGTACAATTGTGGGGAGTGGGATTTGGGGGGCTCAGCATCCAAGGTAAGGGAGATATGCATCTGGAAGCAATTTGTGAAGTCCACTGCATTGCCCCCTAGGGTGCCCGGTTGGTGTCCTGGCATGTCAGGGGGACCAGTGCACTACAAATGCTGGCCCCTCCCATGACCAAATGCCTTGGATTTGGTCGGGTTTGAGATTGCTGGCCTCGGTTTCCATTATTGGCGAAAACCGATGCCGGCCATCTCAAACCCGGCCATCTCTGACATTTGGCCGGCCCCAACTGTATTATCAAAATGAAAGATGGCCGGCACCGTTCGATTATGCCCCTCTTGGTGTGCAATGGACATGCATAGACACGCAGCTTAGTAAAAGAGGCCCCTGTGATTTTAAAGGGGAAGTACTGCTCTGTTTGGGTGGAGTGGTAGGAGCGAACATGGAGAGAATTTTGTGTGTGAAAGTGACTTGAGTAGTGATAAAGGTTTTGCATTTAAAGGCAATGCTGTTATTGTGTGAGAAATTATTTGTTTAAGAGTAGTGAATGGTTTTGGAGAATGTGTGACGAAGTGGGTGTGATCATGTAGGGGTACAAGCCCATGCCATCATACAAATAGTGTAGCACAGAGTTTGATTGGGTTATACCTGTGGGACACCTGAAAGAAATAATCACACTTGCAGTGACTGGTGCTTCATAATACAGAGACATCTGCTATATTTCAAGCTTTGGTATGAGAACAGACACTACAATTAAGACTTGTGCTGTAATTAAGGAGATGTCCAGGCATGCCTGTCTGAGAAGGACCTGTGACCCTGTTATCTGGCTGATGCCATGACAAGGGAATATGAACAATACAACAAAGACTTTCAGGTCAGGTTGACGACTTCAGATTCATTGGAACCTGAATTTGAGGAGAATTCCCCATATTTGGAGGGGCATTTTCGATATGACATCTAAATCTGATTTGGGATGTTTTATGAAAAATGTTTAAACACTGAGTGAATAGAGTGATTTTTTTTAACCAAAAAATGTCCATATTCTTGTTTGGAAAACTTCCATTTTCTAGATGTTTTTCTGATCAGTGCGTCTTTCTCTAGGTAACATTAAAAAAAACAATGCACAAAAATCACTTTGCAGCATAAGTGTACCAGGCAGAATATGATATGGCCATGGGTCTCCTTCTCTACAGTCCACTGCATTGACCAGTAGCCTACTCCTGGGTCAAGCTTGCTGCTGTAATAGGAATGGCTATCATATCTGAAGCTGTCATAGAGCCTGGTATGTACTGTCACATCTTTGGGAAGGGGTGGGAAGGGGGTCAGTCACCACTGATGGATTAAGGTAGAGGGTCATAGCTTAATCTCTCCAGTGGTCATATGGTCACTTAGAGGGGGATAATCGAACGGTGCCGGCCATCTCCATTGGCGGCCATCTCCGAGGACGGCACCGCGAAGGGGCAGAGCCAACCGTATTTTCAAAAAAGATGGCCGGCGATCTTTTTTTCGATAATACGGTTGGGGCCGCCCAAATGTCAGAGATGGCTGAGTTTGAGATGGTCGGCCTTGGTTTTTGACCATAATGGAAACCGAAGCCGGCAATCTCAAACCCGACCAAATCCAAGGCATTTGGTCGTGGGAGGGACCAGGATTCGTAGTGCACTGGTCCCCCTCACATGCCAGGACACCAACCGGGCACCCTAGGGGGCACTTCTAAAAAGTAAAAAAATTAATAAAAATAGCTCCCAGGTGCATAGCTCTCTTACTTTGGGTGCTAAGCCCCCAAAACCCACTCCCCACAACTATACACCACTACCATAGCCCTAAGGGGTGAAGGGGGGCACCTACATGTGGGTACAGTGGGTTTTAGGGGGGTTGGAGGGCTCCCATTTACCACCACAAGTGTAAAAGGTAGGGGGATGGGCCTGGGTGCCTGCCTGAAGTCCACTGCACCCACTAAAATTGCTTCAGGGACCTGTATACTGTTGCGATGGACCTGAGTATGACATTTAAGGCTGGCATAGAGGCTGGCAAAAAAAGTTTTGAAAGTTGTTTTTTTGAGGGTGGGAGGGGGTTAGTGACCATTGTGGGAGTCAGGGGAGGTGATCCCCGATTTCCTCCGGTGGTCATCTAGTCAGTTCAGGCACTTTTTTGGGCTTGGACCTAAAAAAAAGGGTCCAAATAAAGCGGACCAAATTCTCGTGAAAGCCGGCTTTCTTTTTTCCATTATCGGGTGAAGCCGGCCATCTCAACGCACGCCCCTGTCCCACCTTCGCTACCATGCCGACACGCCCCCTTGAACTTTCGCCGGCTCCGCAACGGAATGCAGTTGAAGCCGGCCAAAATCGGCTTTCGATTATACAGATTTGGCCGACTTCAGGAGATCACCGGCCATCTCCCGATTTGTGTTGGAAGATGGCCGGCGATCTCTTTCGAAAATCAGGCCCTTAGTGCACCTTTTTGTAACTTAGTCATGTTTGAAACAGGTCTAGACAAAATGGTCTGAATTTTTGCCCATATGTGTTGGTTTTGTTCTACTATGGCAGAAACATGTCTAACTTTTGGTAATCCCCAAGTCTAATCCAAAACACACCTTCAGTACACCCCCTTGAAATTTGGTTGAACTACGAAGAAAAACATCTCAAATCAGTGTTTCATAAATTGCAACTTCAAACTTTTTTTGTGAGAAAAACATCCTTCTGCTACTTTATGACTTTTTCAGATGTTTTTCTCTTACAAACATGAGCACTATAATGTCTCAAGAAACTCTTTAATTGCTGGTAGGTAACAGATAGTAGGCAGCTGCTAATAGGGAGTGTGTGTTTATTTCAACTAATTTCTGATAAGTGTGAGTTTCCTTTTCTTTATAACTTTAATTATAAATACTTCTCTATCAGTATGCCATTCTTGTAAATAGTCATTTACTATTATTATATTAATATAAACAAATTATTTGCTTTTCTTATAGTTACTTGTTTTCTGTCATCTCATGATATTAGGGCCCCTTTTATCAAGCTGTGGCAAAAGGGGTCTGCAATGGCATCAGTGTGTGTTTTTGATGTGTACCAAGGCCACCACCCATTGAGATGGAGGCAAGGGCTCTTAAGCTAACCTGGCAGCATGTGGCACTGTCCGATTACCACCGGGTACACATCAATGCTACAAAAATAAATATATTTTTATAGAATCGGATATGACGGCGTGTCGTGGGTGGGAAGTACCGCTGGTCTGCTACTGTAGCCTGGCAGTACTTTCTTTTCAGCAAGCTTACTGCCAGCTTTGTAATGAGTAATGAGTGGGTAATACAGGGTTGGAATTTGATTTGTTTTAAGATTCATCAGATAAAAAAACCCCATTCTGAATTAAATAAAAAAAAAAAGCTAAAAATGTAAAATAAAAATAATTCATCATAATACTTATTTGCATTAAGCAGGATGGTCCCTTGTAAGAAGTTCAGGTGAGGGAAAATAAGGGCAGATAGGACCGCTGGGGTTGTTGGAAAGCATATTTCTAGGAACTTGGGAGTGTCTGGTGGAGAAGGATATGATAGGTGGGTTGTTGTAGTCCTAAAAAGGTACTACAACAACCCAGGGTAGAGGTAGACATATGTGGCAGTTATTGAGGGACAGGGTTTGCAAGTACAGTTGGGAGCACAGAATGGTAGTCTCTGGTCAAGTGTTGAGAGGACATCTGGCAGTGTCTGACAATGTAGCATTTTCATCACTTTGTAATGAAAATGCGAGTCAAATATGTCATGAAGATGATATACAGAATAAAGTAGATTTTGAGGATGTGGGGAAGCATGGTCAGTATGAAAGGGAAGAGGAAGTTGGGATGCTTAAAGGTGAGGAGAGAGGTGAGGAATTAGCTGGATCAAGCAGGTCAATAAGTTAAGTGATTGTGGGATAACAATTTTTAAGGAACAGCATACAGAAAGGGTCAAGGGTAGATGTTTGGTTGTATGCACCTAGGTCCCAGATTGAGGAAGGAGGGAGTGGGGGAGTAAGGTGTGTGGCATCTAGTGCAATTGGTAAGGGTTCACTTATTTGGAATGCGCTGGAATCAGCAGTACCTTCTCCTTTTTGTATATGATGTCCATCAACACCTCAATGTATACTATACTGTATAGTGAAAATTATCCCTGCTATGTAAAGGGAGTCAATTAGATATGTCAGATAAAGCCTGATTTGATGATAATTTACTGTTATTTTCTTAGGGCAAAAAGAGTTTAATAAAGAGAAAGGGCATGAGGGTGCAGATGCAGGAGGTATTGAGTGGCAAGTGGACTAATTTTATCCCATCCTTGTACCCATTTAGATAGTGGGGAGAGGTTGGATAAGTGGGGTTTAATTTTTCATAGCTGGTTGTAGAAATTAATTGCAATGTATTATGGTTCCCAGTTTGGTGGGTATGAGGGTGCAAGTTAAGTATGGGCAAACTTACTGTGTGGCCATGAGGTTTAGTATTAGAAAATATGGGTGTTTTCATATAATGTGTGGCCAACTTTTGACATCACAGGTTTGGCTGGTTTTTGAGAATCAAGACTAGGATGTTACCATCTAGTCTTGATTTGAAGTCAGTTGGGAGGTTGGATTAAGTTCTGAAATTGTAATGTTACAGACTTAGCTAAACTTCAGAAATCATCATTTGAGTTTTCAGATGCAATATCATCACAACATATTTCTTTTTTGGACATTGTAATTCACCAAACTCCATATTCATTTACTACCACCATATATAGAAAACCGACGGACAAAAATACATATCTCCATTTTGAAAGCTTTCGTCAATGAAACATCATCTACCTTTTCACAATTCCTTAGGTTGAGACAATTGTGTACAGACCTTGGTGACTTCAAATTGCAAGCAGCCAATATGTACAGAAGGTTCCTCAATAGAGGATACCCGGAAAGATAAATTATAGAAGGATATCATAAAGCCCTCACAATGGAACACATAACCTTACTCGAACCACGGGAAGAAAGATCACAGCCAGATCTAGTGTGTACACTGAAATGTTCTCATTTATTTCATCATGTTAAAAGAATTATTAAAACATTTTGGCCAATTGTTGAAAGTCACTTATGCTTCAAATTTTTGCACAAACTGACAATAAGAACCTTTGAGAGATTTTGGTACCATCTATACTGCCTGATATTATACTTACTTCTGTCAGCACCATGGGACATTATCCGTGTGGACGCTGCTCAGTTTTCAAACATTCAATGAAGATTACAGACTTTACATATCCACAAACCAGCAAGAAGTTCAACTTAAAGCATTACTCAGATTGTAACACTACTTTCTAAATTAACGTTATTATATCAGAAATACTAAACTTTATATCAGAAATACTAAAATAATGGTCAATATGAGAATCATAGAATACAGTATTTAGTCTGTGCCACTCATTGGCAAATAGCTGACCATGCCATTGAAGACTTAAAATTCGTTGGGGTCCATTTACTAAGGTGCACTGAAAATGGCTTGCGGTAGTGTAGGAATGGGTTTTGGGCATGGGCCGATCCATTTTCAGAGTGCCTGAAAAAAAGCCTTTTTTTCATTTTTGCTGAAAATGGACATGTCACAAAATCAAAATTGCCACGCGTTAATTTTGGTTCTGCAACCTTACTGCCAGCCATTGACCTAGTGGTAAAGTCTCACATGGTAACTGGGCGGTAATGACCTACACACATCAAATGCCATTTTGCGCATGTCCGATATGCGTATCTGATAATAAAAATTATTTTTCAAATACGCATATCATACACTCGCCAAAAATGAAATTACTGCAAGAGCCACTTGGTAGCTGGGTGGTAACTCCATTTTGGCATGTGTTGGGAGCGCGTAGACGCTTACACGGCATAGTAAAAGGACCCCTTTGTCTTAAAGCATCTGACCATTAGATGACGTCAAGGTGATACAGAGGGGCATTTTCAATAGAACGTCTAAATCAGAATTTGGACGTTTTACAAAAACGTCCAAATTCTGAACAGGAAAGAAGGTCATTTTCGAAAAAGATAGACTTTTATCTTTTGTGTTCAAAAATACTATGGACATCTTGTGATTTGGACATTTTGTGATTTGGACGGGTATTTTTTGGTCCATTTTCGACCAAACACCGTCCAAATGCAAAATGTCCAAAACAGAGAAGTAGCTTAATGGTAAGTGTAGCAGGCTTTGATCCTGGCAACATGGGTTCAATTCCCACTGATGCTCCTTGTGACTTTGGACAAGTCAAATGCACAAGGGACATTTTTGAATATGACATCCAAGTCTGAATTTGGACGTTTTTTGTAAAACATCCAAAATCAGAACAGGAAAGGTCATTTTCTAAAAAAAAAAAAATAAAGGTATATCTTTCCTTTTGAAAATGCTGTTTAGAAAAACATTTTGTGATTTGGACGTTTTATTGTTTGATCCATTTTCAAAAAAAAAAATTTCCAAATGCAAAACGTACAAAATACACAAGAAAATCTACAATTGAGTGAACCCACTCACATGTTCTAAGTGTGGTAAAAGCTTTGGTTGTAATGTAAATCTCAAAGCGCATCAGAAAGTCCACATGGTAGAGAAAGAAAGAAAAAATTTGCATGTACAGAGTCTGGTAAAAGTTTTGGTCAGAAGGTTAAACTTCACAATGCACCAGAGAATACACACAGTAGTGAAACTATTTACACGTCCTGAGAGTGGTAAAAACTTTGTTTGGAAATAAAGCCTCACACGGTATCAGTGAATCCACACAGGGCTGAAACCATTTACATGCACTGAGGAGGTAAAAGCCTCAGTTGCATTGGGACAGATAGTTAGGGAATGTACACTCTTGCTATGAAGTGTGGAAAAATAGCACTCTGGTATTTAGATATATATAATGAGACCTCCTTTTTATCTATAGGTCTGAATTCAAAGTCCAAATCTATTGATAAACAGCAGACACAAGGTTCAGATGTTATTTAAAACAAAATAGAAAGCATGGTATTAGGTAGAGTAGTGGAAAAGTGACATCCAAGGAAAGCAATAGGGCATCCTTGAGGGCACTGCAGTGGACTTTATAAAATGCCCCAGGTACACATCTCACCATTGCTCCCTTACCTTGTCTGCTGAGCTCCCCAAAACCCACTACCCTCAACTGTACACCACTACCATAGCCCTTACAGGTGAAGGGAGCACCAATATGTGGGTACAGTGGGTTTCTGGTGGGTTTTGGAGGACTCACAATTTCCTCCACAAGTGTAACAGGTAGGGAGAAGTAGAAGCCTGGGTCCACCTGTCTGCAATGCACTGCACCACTACTAGACTACTCCTGGGACCTGCATGCTATTCTAATGGACCTGAGTATAACATCAGAGTCTGGCAAGTAATATTTTTAATCACATTTTTGGGGTGGGAGGGGGTTAGTGACCACTGGGGGAGTAAGGGCATATTTTTGTGTGGAGTGAAGAAGTAGCCTAGTGGTTAGTGCAGTGGACTTTGATCCTAGGGTAGTGGATTCAATTCGCACTGCAACTATTCATCATAAAAACAGGTCTAGCTTTGGGGTGGGAGTCAGTTAGTGACCACTGGGGGAGTAAGGGCATCTTTTTGTGTGGAGTGGAGGAGTAGCCTAGTGGTTAGTGCAGTGGACTTTGATCCTAGGATAGTGGATTCAATTCATACTGCAGCTATTCATCATAAAAACAGGTCTAGCTCAAAACATCTAAGTTTTAGTCCTGGACTTTTTTGTTTTGTTCCATTATGGCTGAAAGACATCTAAGTCTTAGAAACGCCCAAGTCCTTCCTTGAACACACCCCTGGCACGCCCCCTTGAAATTTAGACGTCCTTCTGATGGACTTCAAAGAAAAACGTCTAAAAAGAGAAACGAAGGAAGAAATAGAAATATAGAGATACTACATTTTAAAAGCTAAGTAGAATTTAAATTATATTAAAGTTTAAGAAAGGTAAAATGGAAAAATTTGGATCAAATGAGGAATATCTGCCCACCCTAAAAGTGCCTGGCTCACATTAGCCTGAATGGTGGTGACAGAGATATCTGATAGATCCTATACAATGATACCTATTTAAATGGTATATAGAGAATGCTAAATAATTTGTGAGTTGGGTATTCAATTGTGGTTTATATAAAGAGAACCCCCTCTATGAAAAATAATAGTGATACTCTATTATTGGAAAACTAAAAACTTTGACATCTTTTGGTCTCAAAGTTCCCTTTTTTTAAATTTCAATCCAACAGGTATTCTGAACAATCATGACATGGGCACTAGTTAGTTCAGCAGTATTTCACATTCATCCATAATTTTAGATAATTAAATGCTTTAAAAAACAATTCTTTTAAATAATAGTTCTTTTAAACAATAACATACTTCAATCTGCACTATGGTCCAACAAATTATCTATGACGAAGCCCCGGAATACATGACAGACCTGATCGACTTACCAACTAGAAACACATCCGGATCAACATGAACATACCTAAATCTGCACTACCCAAGCTGCAAAGGACTCAAATACAAATCTACCTACGCATTTAATTTCTCCTACTTAAGCACACAACCGTAGAACGCATTACCAAAAGCTTTGAAAACTATGTACGACCACCTAAACTTCCAAAAATCATTAAAAACTAACCTGTTTAAAAAGGCATACCCCACCAGCCCAACATAAATGCCAATTTCTACAATACACTAATACTAAAATACGTAAAGGACATAACACAAAACTTCTGTTGTATGATTCCCTAATGTGTCTGAGCCACATGAACTTTATCTTACCACAACATCACTTTGTATTTGTATACACCGGAATCTGCAAACGCCGCTCCGGCACTATGTAAGCCACATTGAGCCTACAAATAGGTGGGAGAATGTTTGATACAAATGTAATAAATAAATAAATATGCATTATGTTGTGTTATTAAATCATGATATATTTGGATGAACATCACATGTTCTAATACATCATTACTACAAGTATATATGATGATATCAGCAGCATTTCACCCATTCTTTTTCTAGAGATATATGCACCAGTTTGATGTTATCTTACTTTATTAGTCTGTGGGTGTATATGTGTTTTTTATCTACTCCATTGATGTACGACATATTGATGTTTCACCATTGTATTTAGGTTTATGTAAGTGAAGTTGAAAGTATATTTCTTTGTATTTATACTATATTTATTTTATCACTAGGCTTGTTTCACCCCTGAGGCAGGCCCATGTGCCGAAACACGGCCATGCTGGTTCTTACTATAAAAATCCTTGAATATTTTGACATCCTCCTGGTATTTGCCTCATTTTGTTGTTTTGTTGCTCACAATTGCATAAGGTTCTTGTTTTCTTCCTTTTTTTGTCTGTTGAATAAAGCTGTGCCCAGTTATCAATTACCTTTTGTTTCTTATGTTACTTTTTGGGGAGATGAGAGGTATGCATTGTTGGGAGAGGAGGGGAAGGGGCTATTGCCAATGTTATCACAGTTTAATAAAAATACCCCATAACTGATGTACGAATCCAATGTGCATTTTTAAACTTATTTTCATTTAAAATAGCATCAAACTGTGTAAGAACATAAAAATAGTCAAACTAGGTCTGACCAATGATCCAACTAGCCCAGTATCCTGCTTCCAACAGTGGTCAGTCCAGGTCAGAAAATTCCATACTACAATACAATACAATGCAATACAGATCTTATATACTGCAATCATCCAACAATTTTGGTTCAGCGTGAGTTATATACTCCAAAACACTAGTACAGCACTAGGAAAAAAGATTATTACTAATGATCAGTTTTAACTAAAAATGTCTTAAAAAGAAAAGACTTCAGCTTTCTATGAAATCTCATATAATTAGGTTCTTGCCTTATTGTAAAACGTAAAGAATCCAATTTATAACCTGTTTGATAGGAGAAAGAGGATAACATTTTTTTTCAAATCTTACACCTTTAATAGAAGTCAAGTTAAGTCTCAACTACCTACATTTCATAAGTTTCTTCTCAAGAATGGAAACATTTAATAAAAGTAGTATATAAGCCACAGCCACACCATAAAATATTCAATAAAGTTCATAGCTTAAAAACAAATCTAGCCTCCATTGGAAGCCAGTGGAGTTTAATCAAGAGAGGAGCGGCTCTCCCGTATTTATGAACTCTACAGATCAGCCGGGCAGCCGTATTCTGAAGGGTTTGCAATATTTTCCACAAAACATCTGTGCACCCCAAGTATAAGACATTACAACAGTCCAGTTGTGTTATTACGAGTTTCTGTACCACTGTACATAATTTAATTGATAAATAAGCAAATTAGCACCAATAATTGGGTACTAATAATACATTATCGGTGCTAATTGTCATTAATTAAAATTTGCACACACATCTTTAGGTGCTGGGATCGGTGCAAACATTTTACAGACATTTGCATGCAGTGTTATAGAACTCGGGAGATCCATGCCAAATTTAGGTGTGAGAATTTACACCAGGTTTCAGTTGGTATAAATTCTTGTGCCCAAAATTGGGTAGGGATTATGGAGCCAAATGCTGTTCTATAAACATTTATAGAATAGTGCTTAGAATAATTATTTTTATTGGCACCCATATTTGGGCGCCATTTACAGAATTGAGTTGTTAATGTGGTTTAGTAAAAGGGTGGGAGCCTGTCCCACTCTTGAGATGCCCCCTTGCAAACAGCCATTCTGTAAGCTAAGCAGGTATTTGCAGAACAGTGGTTAGACAACTTGCTAGCACTTACACAGGTATCTGAACACATGCCTATATACACTAGTGTTCTAAACATTTATGTGCATAACAAAGGCATAAATAAGGCCTAAGGGCCTTGTTTACTAAGCCACGCTAGAGGCAAGCTAGCATTTTTATCACATGCTAAAAATTAGCACACGCTAAATGATAGAGAGGGGCATAATTGAACGGGGACGACCATCTCTAAGGGCGCCCATCTTTAAGGACGTCTTGATGAAGGGGCGGGGAAACCCGTATTATCAAAACAAGATGGGCGTCCATCTTTCGTTTCGATAATACGGTCGGGGATGTCCAAATCTCAACATTTAGGTCGACCTTAGAGATGGTTATTCCCGGTTTTCGGCGATAATGGAAACCAAGGACGCCCATCTCAAAAATGACCAAATCCAAGTCATTTGGTCGTGGGAGGAGCCAGCATTCATAGTGCACTGGTCCCCCTGACATGCCAGGACACCAACTGGGCACCCTAGGGGGCACTGCAGTGAACTAACTGATGCACTAACTGAATGGAAAAAGGCATGCAGTGGTCACTAACCACCTCCCACTCCGAAAAAAAATAACTTTAAAAACTTTTGTCTTTTTTTTTAGCGTATGGGTGAAGGATGTCCTTTGCTATGCCTCTGCGACGGCAGTTGAGGACGTCCTTCACTATTTATTTATTTATTTAGATTTTGCTCACACCTTTTTCAGTAGTAGCTCAAGGTGAGTTACATTCAGGTACACTGGATATTTATATGCCTCCATCCCTGCAACAGTAGTTGAGGATGTCCTTTGATATGCCTCTGTCCCTGGGCCGGCAGTTGAAGACGTCCTTCGCTCTGGCCTTTAAGGATGTCCAAAATGTGGATGTTTGTGAGAAGGACGTCCATGCCTGCTATGCCTCTGACACCCCCTTTATTTATTTGGATTTTGGATCACAAGTACATAAGTACATAAGCATCGCCATGCTGGGACAGACCAAGGGTCCATCGAGCCCAGCACCCTGTCACTGACAGCGGCCAAAAGAACAACCAATTTGTCCCACCCATCCTAGAAATACTGTATTCCCTCATCCATTCAATAACATTCTTTGGCTTTTTCCTCCAGGAAGCCGTCCAACCCTTTTTTTGAAGTCCGCTGTCCGCTAAGTTAACCACCTTAACCACCTTTTCTGGCAGCAAATTCCAGAGTTTAACTACGCGTTGAGTGAAGAAAAATTTCCTCTGATTCGTTTTAAATTTACCACACTGCAGCTTCATCGCATGCCCTCTTGTCCTAGTATTTTTGGAAAGCGTAAACAGACGCTCCACATCGACCCGTTCCATTCCACTCATTATCTTATAGACCTCTATCATATCTCCCCTCAGCTGCCTTTTCTCCAAGCTGAAGAGCCCCAGCTGTCCTATCCCCTGTATCATCTTTGTCGCCCTTCTCTGCACCTTTTCCAATTCCACTATGTCTTTTTTGAGGTGTGGTGACCAGAAATGAACACAATACTCGAGGTGTGGTCGCACCATGGAGTGATACAACAGCAGAATAATATCCTTATTTTTGTTTTCCATCCCTTTCCTAATGATACCCAGCATTCTATTTGCTTTCCTAGTCACAGCAGCACATTGAACAGAAGTTTTGAACATATCATCAACGACGACACCTAGATCCCTTTCTCAGTCCGTGACTCCCAACACTGAACCTTGCATGATGCAGTTATAGTTTGGGTTCCTCTTTCCCACATGCATCACTTTGCATTTGCACTTGTTCACATTAAATGTCATCTGCCATTTAGACACCCATTCTCCCAGTTTCGTAAGGTCCTCTTGTAGTTTTTCACAATCTTCCTGCGATTTGACTACTTTGAAGCACCAGTGGGATTTCAACTGGCAACTTCTGGATTGCAAGACCAGTGCTCTAACCACTAGGCCACTCCTCCACTCCACTCCCTTGAAATTTGGCCATCCCTGGGGGGGGGGGGCAGTTGAGGATGTCCAAAATGTTTGAAAGAAGGACGTCCATGCCCTCGTTATGCCTCAGCTGACACACACATACCCCCCAGGGACCTGCATACTGCCCCCCCCCACAGGAATGGCCAAATTTCAAGGGAGTGAAGAGGAGTGGCCTAGTGGTTAGAGCACTGGTTTTGCAATCCAGAGGTGGCTGGTTCAAATCCCACTGCTACTTGTGATCCAAAATCCAAATAAATAAAGGGGGTGTTGGAGGCATAGCAGGCATGGACATCCATCTCACAGAAATATCCACACTGTTGCTACCTGTGATCCAAAATCTAAATAAATAAAGGGGGTGTTGGAGGCATAGCATGCATGGATGTCCTTCTCACAAACATCCACATTTGGACATCTTCAACTGCTGTCACAGGGACGGAGGCATAGCAAAGGAGGTCCTTCACCCATACTCTGAAAAAGAAAAGACAAAAGTTTTTAAAGTTGTTTTTTCAGGGTAGGAGGTGGTTAGTGACCACTGGGGGAGTCAGGGGAGGTCATCCCTGATTCCCTCCAGTGGTCATCTGGTCATTTAGGGCACATTTTTGTGGCTTGGTCGTAAAACAAAATGGACCAAGTAAAGTCGGCCAAGTGTTCATCAGGTACACCCTTCTTTTTCCATTATCACTTGAGGATGTCCCTCTGTTAGGCATGCTCCAGTCCTACCTTCGCTACGCCTCCGACACGCTCCCGGGAACTTTGGTCGTCCCCGCGATGGGAAGCAGTTGGGGATGCCCAAAATCGGCTTTCGATTATGCCGATTTGGACGATCCTGAGAGAAGGACGCCCATCTCCCAATTTGTGTCGGAAGATGGGCGTCCTTCCCTTTCAAAAATAAGTTAGAAAGACACCCATGGAAATATGTGAGTGTCTCTGACGCTTAGCGTACACTAAAATCGCTAGCGCACCTTAGTAAACAGGGCCACTGTTGTGTACCTAGAATTACCCTTATACCCCCAGATTCTACATAGTGCGCCTAGAGTTATATGCAATTCCATGTGTAAATCTAGGCGTATTTTATAACTATGCACTTAGATTAATTGTTTTAACAAGCTGTTAAATGTTGTTAACCCCTCTTAATAAGCAATAATGAGCACTAATTGGCAAAAATTAGAATGTATGCAAGTACGTTGTTAAGTGTATTATGTAATATACTAGCCGTTGAGCCCGTTAAAACGGGCTAGTATGGGGTTTTTCCAAGGCCCCCTCCCCTTGCCGCTGCAGGGAACCCCCCCCCCCAAGGTTGCCGCTACCGGTCCCCCCCTCGACCCGGCCCGGGCCCTCTCTTTGCTATTCAACTTACGTCGCCGAAACGCAGCACGCAGATCAGCAGAGCTCCCGTTGGCCTTCCTTCTCTGCCTGTGTCCCACCCTCGTGTGACGTAACGTCGGCGAGGGCAGGACACAGGCAGGGAAGGAAGGCCGACGGGAACTCAGCTGATCTGCCTGCTGCATGTCGGCGATGTAAGTTCAATACCGAAGAGAGTGCTCGAACCGGGTGGAGGGGGGGGGGGCAGCGGCAGCGACTCCGGGTGGGGGGAGCGGTAGCGGCGACCCTGGGGGGGGGGAGTGGTAGCAACATCGGAAGTTCCCTCCCTCCCCTTCCCGCAGTTTCCCTCTCTGTCCCGCCCCCGTCATCATGTATTGACATGGGGGCGGGACAGAGAGGGAAGTCTCTACTGTGCATTTGCGGGTGAGTACGGTCACTCGCCATTTATATGTTTGATTGTGCCTAAATTCTAATGCATGCAGGCAAAAAGGGGTGTGGTTGTGGTGTGGAAATGGATGTTTCGTGGGCATTCCAAAATCTATGTGCATTCATATAAAATATGGGCCAGTGCATGTAAATCTATGTGCAGGGATTTACACTAGCTTTTCGTTGGTGTAAATGGACATTAACTATGCCTGAGGGTATTCTAAATACCGTAAATAGATTTATGTGCAGTATTTAGAATACGCTTAGGTGTAATTACCTAGTGTGCATTAATTTTAGGCACCATATATAGAATCGCACCCATAGAGAATAACCTATCAGTCTAAATAACGGATGAGAAATTCCACTTCATTCATGAAGAGAATCAAGAATCATTCACAAAATAAAATGCCATTCCATTTCAGCATACAATAGACTGCAAGAATGAACTCTAAAATAAAAGTCTATATATATTCTAGGGGTCTATTTTGCTAAAACTTAGTGCATGCGAATGGAATTAGCATGTGCTAGATGCTAAGAAGCCCAAAGGTATAAAGTGGGTGTCTCAGCACTTAGTGTGCACTAATTCTGTTAGCATGCACTAAATGTATACTACGCTTTAGTAAAGGACTCCAAATAAAGATGTGATATTCCTTATCAGCAATGGGATAATATATAGATACATAATTATAATGCAACACCATATTTCAAAACCATGTTTATTACTGATGCAGTGAGTTATCAATGGGACCACAAAACCTTTTTCAAAGGCAACTTCTATGTTCAAAAACTAATGTGATCTATGTCTGTTTTATCTTCCCACACAAGGAAACTCACATAGGCATTGCAAAATATAAGGATGTCCATTCATTAGCATGCAGCTGGTTTGTTAGCATGTGTTAAAAGAAGCAGTGTATGCTAAATCAACTTAACACACATCAACCTGTCAATTAACATGTATTAAGTTGATTAGTGAGAGTTAAAAAGTCCTAACACACAATTATATTTTTTTATTAAATCAAATGTGTGTAATTAGCTGAAAAAATATCTGAAAATTAGGGGGAAAAAGTCCAAACAAACAAAAAACAAACTGAATGTTTGCCCTGTGCATATCCTTAGCAAAATATGACCCACAAGGGAAGTCTGACAAACTTATAGAGTGAAGTAATGAAAAACATTGCCCTCTTGTAGGAGGTGCAAAATGTCAGACTGAAAGCTATTTGCCACCATTAATGAACTGAGTATATAAAGTGAAGATTGCTTGAATGACCAATTGCCTTAATTTACCTGCACAATCATATTTTACCAGAGAGGGCTGGTGAGTTTCAAATCTCCCTCCAACTGACATCATCGTCTGCTGTTAATGCTCCTATAGCATATTGCTGCCAGCACAATGAGGTTTGATAACAGGAGATGGTATAAGCCTATCTGGCCCATTATGTGGGCTGAAGCCAGTAGGCAGAGCTTGTTGCCCTATCAATTTCATTATTTTGGGTGTACTAATATGATAGCAGCTGCATTGGGGAGAATTAAAACCTCCTTGGGTGGAGACTGGCTTCAGATTTGTGACATAATACTGTAACCCCTTAAGGGGTTAATAAATTTTTCTTAACTAGGGGCAGTCCTCTGGGGCACTCCAGTGGTCCATGATGGACGTTTTGGCCATTACTAGCCTTGAAGATGTCCCTGGTGACCAGTGATCGAATTGGTGGCCAGAGCTGCTGTTTTGGGGCTCTCAGCTGCTTTGGACATGTTCCAAGAGTGATGGAGAGGTCCAGGTGTCTTCTGGCCCATTTTGGCTTGAAAATGGCTGGCATTGGTGGCCAGGGGGTCCAGGAGAATCCGGGTCTGAGAGCTAAGTCAAAGCGTGACCAGCCACTAAAGCGCACTGGTCGCAAATGAAGGGAAGCAGGCAGCAACCCAGCAAGAAAATGGTTGGCTTTGGGCCTAGCCTGCCAGGTGGGGAAACGGACTGAACATGTGCAAGAGTTTGTACATGCTCAGTGAATCTCTGGAGCTCCAACTAGGTCAAACTAAAGCTGGGAGCTCGATTTTTGAGCTGGCAGGCCAGAGTTCCAGAGATTTTTGCAGTTTGAGGGGTTTTATTATTTGATGCTCCAAAATTGCTGGGGTCCATCAGGACTTGAACCAATGGTGATCGCCAGATAAAGGAACTTCAGGGATCAAGGTAAGGGGTCTGGTGGCCCAAGGTTTTGTTTGTTTTTGTGGGTTTTGGTATGCCGGGTTCTGGGAAGTGAAGAGTTAATTTAATTTTAATTTTACATTTTTTTGTGTTTATGGGTTCTGGAGAACCTCTTGCGGATTATGAGGGCGTTGAAATTTGGGGAAATGTGTTTAAATGGGAGAATTCACAGGGTGACTTAAATGGGATCTCTGCTGGGTTCTGGTGACAAAACCTTGATGGAGGTGTAGGAGGTGTTAAATATATTTTTCGGAGATACGTCAATTAATTTTGGGACTTGGGACTTCATAAAAGTTTTATTTGAGAAAAAGGTAAGATATCATTTTTTAAATGTAAAATCATAAAACTGAGGGTATAGTAGTGCTTGTTTAACTTGGTGTTTTTACTAAAAATTGGAATTTGTTTTCTCATGAAAATTTGGTAAAAAGTAAATTTACCATTATGGAGATCAGTTTGAGTAGAAAGAGTTCTAAATTAGAGAAAGAAAAAAGTTCTAAATGGACATTGGCTTGGGGATGTCAGGTGACCAAGCTAAGTGGCCATTTTACTAAGCCATAACCTCCGCTCTCAAGACAAATCCCTCCTTTCAGTACCCTTCTCCACCACCGCCAACTCTAGGCTCTGCCCTTTCTGCCTCGCCTCACCCCATGCTTGGAACAAACTCCCTGAGCCCATACGCCAGGCCCCCTCCCTACCCATCTTCAAATCATTGCTCAAAGCCCACCTCTTCAATGTCGCTTTCGGCACCTAATCACAACACCTCTACTCAGGAAATCTAGACTACCCCAACTTGACATTTCGTCCTTTAGATTGTAAGCTCTTCTGAGCAGGGACCGTCCTTAGTTATTATTTTGTACAGCGCTGCGTAACCCTAGTAGTGCTCTAGAAATGTTAAGTAGTAGTAGTAATAGCCACGTGTCTACATATGCCCAACGCACGCCAAAATGGAGTTACCACCCAGCTACCATGTGGCTTTTGCAGTAATTTCATTTTTGGCGCACGTCCGATACGCATGTTTGAAAAATAAATTTTATTATTGGACGCGTGCCAAGTGGCAGTTGACGTGCGTAGGTCATTACCACCCAGTTACCCCATGAGACTTTACCACTAGGTCAATGGCTGGTGGTAAGATCTCAGACCCAAAATGGACACACACCAATTTTGATTTTGTTGCACGTCCATTTTTGGCAAAAATTAAAAAAAAAACATTTTTGCAGGTGTGCTGAAAAGTGGATCTGTGCATGCCCAAAACACACGCTTACACTGCCGCAGGCCATTTTTCAGCGCACCTTAGAAAAAGGACCCCCAAATCTTTGTTTCCTTAGAAGCGGTCTCTTGACTATTGCTCAGAAAAGCAGTGACAGCTGAAGTGTGTGGATGTATTATGATGGTGAGCTAGTGTTTAAATTTCTGATAGAAAGTGGGTGAAAAAAGGTTTTGTTTTGTTTTTTTAAATTTCAGGAAGTAAGACTGAGGCAAAGTTCTGAGTGTGATATATTGATGTAACTTAATATTGGATGTCACAGGTGAAAAAAAAACCACAGCGCTGCTGTGGCTCAGAGGTGCTGGTTTAATTTTTAGTGAGATGTCCTTGTGAGTGACTGTATAAGAGAATAATAATAATAATAATAATAATAATAATAATAATAATAATAATAATAATAAAGAATATTTTGTTGTAAGGTTTGTATGCCTAATTTTGGATCTTAGAAAATTAGAGATCCGGTTTCCAGAAAGTGTGTTTGAAATGGGAAGTAATGTGACGGAAATAAACTACTTACATGAGTTTATTTCTGGTTCATTTCAGAACCTATTTTAAAGTGATTCTGAGTGAACCTGTGAAATTATTCTGATTGACATCAAAAACTCTTCTTAGTGCTAGGGACGTAAAGAGTCTGGCCTGGAAGGCTTGACTCTTTTATTTATTTGTGCAGTTAACAAGGTCACAGGGTTTTTTTTAATTATTATTAAATGCCACAGATTATAAATTGATCATATTTATGTAAGGAGACAAGGTATTGCCTCCCATTGTATTTAAGTTTAGTCAGGTTTAGGTGAAAGAAAAGTGTAAAAAGGAAAACATTAAAGGACGCCAGAAGTTTTCCTGGAAAATCAAGGGCCCCCACACAAGAAAGAATAAAGAGTTCCTGGCACAAGAGAGAAATCTTCAGCTAAGTAATTTTGTACCTAAACACCATTTTAAAGGAGACCACATAAGGGATAGTTAATAAATATGCTTACCTGGGTACAAGCTGAATTTCATTGAGAAAAACCTGAAAATATAAAACAATAACACAAAGAATCAAATTCTTTATTTAATTAAAAGTGTTTAAGTCATTTAAAAGGAAAATTTACCTTAATAGTGCTATCTAAACATTGATACTTATCTGATAGTTCTTGTGTTCTAGGTATTTGGAATATTTCTGTTAAGAGAATGAAATGGGTAGAAATAAAGCTAAATTGACATATTAGAATACACATCTAAAATCTAAAGTGACATTTTATTGTTCAATTAGAGAGGAACTGTTTAATATTTACACATTTTCCAACTTGCAATAAAATACAATTTGTGGACAATTGGTTCTGGATCCTTATATTTGAGAGAATTCCTAAAACTAGTTTCTTTTCCTCTCTCGGACTCTAAGTACGGAAGATGAGATTAGTTTTATTTGTACTCTCCTGTTTTTTAGAGGTGTGACTCAAGGTATTAGATATGACTACTAACATCAGGTACCTTAAATCAAACATACACACTCTGAAACAGAGAGGAGTAACAATATCATCTCCTGTTATCTAACCTCCTTGTGCCGACATGCCAACAAAGGGCCATGACTAAGAGGCATGTCACTTTGTGTGCCCATTCTTGCATCCTTTGTGAAATAGTTTTCAGATCATTATAGGGTGCTTAGGTTATATGGCATTATCACAGGGAAATTTTCAGTTGGTGATATAAGCATTAATATTAATGGAACTGGATTATTGCAATGGATTTTATATGGAGGTGGCACTAGCCACAAGTCCTGCAGATGATCCAAAATTTGATTGCATGTCTGATCGTGGTGGGTAGGTATTATGAGTATATAACACCCACACAAAATATGTTTCATTGGTTACCTACAGAGAATTGGATCAAAATTATCTTCTGATATTTTGAGTGGTGTATGGTAATGCCTCTTTGCATTTGAAGAACTTGGTAACACATTTTCAACCTATCTGTTGTTTGTTTGATTACCAGAAGTTTATTGTCATCCAAATAAAGTTGGTTGCTACATGTGTAAGGGCTTTTCTTTGTATGGTCCAGTGTTATGGAATGCCCTTTGTCAATTTTAGAGTGAAAATACTTTGCTAGTGTTTCACAAAAAACTAAAAGCTATTTTGTTTGTGGAGACTTACAATTGTGTAAAGTAGATTTATGTTGGTGGGATGACTCAGGGTTAATCAGGTGGTTGTCTACTTTATGTTTTAATTGTTAATATGGGGAAAGTTGTTCATTACCACCAGAGGGGTTTCCACATTAGCAAATAATAAATGATCCATTAAAAAAATATACTATGTAATTGAAAATAAATATACCACATCTTAATGGTAAATATCTCCTAAACACACACTCTACCCCCATAATTATAGAACATTGGGCACCTAAGTGTCTGACTAGTGTGCAACTTTATGCATGCAATTTACAGAATAAATTCAGTTGTGTCAATAATTAAATAGATTAATTAGATACGAATTGGCCTAATTCATTATAGTTGGTGTTAATCGGCACTAATTGACAGCTATGCACATAACTACCCTTAGTCGGTATTCTATAAGTTGTGTGTTCAGATTTCATTATGTTCAGCTCCAAGATGGGTCTGGGTCTGGGCCTGGGCAGGTTGCGGCCATATCAGGCAGTTATGTTTGTGGTTATAGAATACTAGCATTTATGCATCTAACTGCTTACACTTAGGTATGAACATGTATAACAGACATTTGGCTAGCATAAGTGCTCACCTCTAAAGTTAGGTGCGCAAATGTGGACTTACACTACTATTCTATAACAGAAGTTGCACACACAGCTGCTGTTATAGAATCTGCGCTTAGCGTGCATCAATGTAGCATCCAACTTTGAGCACTCTATTGAGAATTAACTCCTTTCGGATGTACACAATCTTTTAATACTATAAAGTATACATTTTTTTCCCTGAGAAAAAGCTATCCCTGGTTGCTCTATTTTGAAGAAAACTGTTGGAAAGGAAGAACGCATGAATCATTAGTAGCTCTTTGTGAAGTAGATAATTAAGCTGTGCAATCACTTCTATATAGCACTCACTTAAATACTTTTTTAAACATCAAATATGATACCTCAACATCAAAAAGCTTCAGAACATTTTTTCTCCTTGTGATTTATATTCAGCAGTGGAAGTTCATAATCTCTGTAGATGGGAAAAAAACTGACTCACAGGCAAATTAAGTTTTAAATGAATAACATGACAGCTGGTATATAGTAAAAGGTTATTCTGATCACTTGGTTTTCTAAAGATAGTAGTTGTAAACTCACTGCCAGTCCAAAGAACCAAACTGTGAAGCAAAGAGATCTATGAAGAATGATACACTAATAAAAATTGTAAAAATATATCTAGAGAATTCAGTTATGAATGAAAAGAAAACAATTCAGAAACTGAACCCAACCATATGCAAAAATCACCATCAATGTATCTTCACTAAAAGAAAATAGGAATTTTGGGAAAAACAAATGGGTATACTGTTAGGGATTATCGACCCCCATTTTGGATGATGGTACCTACCGTGGAGACAAGAGAGGATGACTGCTCCTGCCTGGATACCCTTGATCTACCAAGGAAGCCCTGGGTATGTCCCAGGGAGGGGTCGGGAGAGGGTTGGGTTTGGAGGGACAGGAAGTTGATGCCAGAGGCAGTGCTTGACTTTAAAGGGGAAATAGTTTAAAAGCAAAGATTGAATGGTGTCATTTTTTTTCTAAACTAATCATTTTTTACTACTGAATGAAGTAATGTTTTCTGATTGGTTACCTAAGTCAAAGGCGTCTTACGTCATGTTATTTAGGGAGGTGCCATATTAGTGGGTCACAGGAGTTGTGAGAAGTTCAAGAGTAAAAAAGAGAGGGTTCCAAGTACACAATGAAAGCAGAAAAAGTCATAAAGCACAAACAGATCTCCAGGAACAGGACAAAGTGAGACGTTATTGCAAAGACCCAACACGGGCCGTGTTTTAGAGACCAAGCACCTGCATCAGAAGTCTAATAAAACACAAAAGTACAAATTACATGTACAATAAAATTATAATTAACATATACTATTCTGTTTATGAAGCAGCACTAGCGGCTGACAATGCGCTAGTGCTGACATGGCCCATTCAAAGTGAATGAGCCATGTCGGCACTGGCGCATGGATAGCCACTAGTACTGCTTAGTAAACCGGAGCCATAATGACAGAAAGAATATATAAAATATATATTTTAATAACAATAAATCCCCGACAAATATACACATAAGTATTTTAAAATTAGGCTCCTGGACCCCAGCTAGCCTATTACCTTGATCCTAGGACGTCCCCTGATGTCCACTCTGACCAGCAATCAGGTTAGGTCAAGCTTGGGAAAGACAGCTTACTGTTTGTGAGTCTTATTCTTTGTGCTACACTGCACTAACCAGACAGGGAAAACATTGGATTGTTCTTGCTGGTTTCATGTTAAGCCCCTGATGCAGCCTTTGAGAGGGCGGTTAGAGGAAAGTTGTATACTGATTTTATGTATCTGCATTGAATTTTGTTTTATTTCACCACATGGGTCTGCTTTTCTTTTCTGCTGTTTTGGATCTTGAAGACTTCTTGCCTGTGTGCTTTTTGGGACCAGCAATCAGGTCAATGCAACTGTCATCCACACCTGGATCCAGGTGTAAGATCCTGTAGAAGACCTACTGTGCAGTCTCAAAATTAAGGCCCCTGCTTCAGTTTGTGCCTACTAAGGAGCTCTGGAGAGTTTCTGCACATTTGCAGAAATGACTGGCACCCCATCCCCAAAACAGTCATTCTCCTGCTGCCTTTGCCTCGAATTGGGAGGACTTCTCAGCTGCCACAGTTTCATGCTCCTGTACACACAGGCACACCCACATGGTACCAACCTGATCCAGGACCTGCTCCTGACCCAGATCCTGGTTTTCATGCTTTCCTAAACCACTCGATTGCCCTGCAATACATGGAGAACCTGGAAACCTTAATATGTACTTAACCCTTGGGTTACACTAACTTATATAATCTACAGTTATAGGGAGCCAAATAAGGTTTGAATGAGATAAGACCTTACTGTTTTATATTGGCAGACAATTATTAACAGTTAATGAAAATCTTATGCATATTTAATTATGAATGTTTTGTATAAAATAAAACTTTAGAAACAGAAGCTATCCTTAGACTAAACTTAGCATTCATTCCAATCAATAACCATATAAGGCAACAAGAAAGGCTTCTGTATGAGCAACTTATATTTAGCTCTGCTTTCTAAAAGCTATGTTAGCTATTATTGTTATGGCATGTTGGAGTACAGCATGTGCTCTTCTGCTGAAAGGATTGTCAAGTGAGTGGAAGGATATTTTGTTTTTTAAAAAAAATTGTCTCACATGCTCTATTCTATAAACAGCAGTATTGTATGAGTATGACTGCATGGGGTAAATTTTGAAAAATAAATCTGTCCATTCCAGTAGTTGAAACTGAGCAAGGCTAAGGGGCTTATTTTCAAAAGAGAAAACATTTAAAAAGTGGCATGATGCAGTATTTGGATGTTTTTCTCGCCAAAATGTCCAAATCCGTATTTTAAAAACTCATTTTCCAGATGTTTTTCTATGCTGTTCATCTGCAGTGCATCCAAATCTCAAGGGGGTATATTAGAGGCATGTTAAGGTCGTAATTTGGGCATTCCTAATACTTGGACATTTTACAGCCATAATGGAACAAAACAAAAACGTCCAGGACTAAAACTAAGACATTTTGGTCTAGGCCTGTTTTAATAACAACTAAGCTACAAAAAAGTGCTTTAAATGACCAGATTCAAATATGTTTGCTAAAGTAAGAAGCAATGTTGCAACTTCCGAATTTAAAGTTGAGGAGAGTGCAATGAGTCCACTGTTCAGTTCCCAATTGGTTTTTAGTATTTGGCACTTGTTCTGATGATAGCTGAAGTATTTCAGCAACATATATTTTCACAATTTGTCCTGGGGAATAATTGCATCATGGGGAAAATTAATCCACCTCAAGTTCATTCTTCTTAATGAATTTTCAACCACTTCCATTTTAGCTCTAACACCAGTCATATTTTGTTATAATTGCCATCTGAGTTGTTTGTATTTGAGCTATTTTTGTGTTCCACGTTACCCATTATTCCCACCCCGGCAGTAGAAAATAGAAAAATATTTTCAATTGTGGGATATGGTGCACGCCAAACTCATAATTACCACTGGGCGCACATACTACCCTGGTGGTAGTGCCAATTTGGTGCACGCTACCCACATGTTAGCCCTCCCACAGCTTTGTAAAATGGCCCCTTAGTTTACAATTTCTGATCTGGTAAAATCTATTCACCCAATTGTGAATACTTCCCAAGTACACAATCCTGCTTATAATCAAAAGAGAAAAACGCCTATATTGCGACCCAAATCGGGAGATGGGCGTCTTTCTCCCGTGGGCACCCAAATCGGTATAAACGAAAGCCGATTTTGGGCGTTTCCAACTGCAATTCGTTGCGGAAACGGGTAAAGTTGATGGGGGTGTGTCGGAGGCGTGGTGAAGGCGGAACTGGGGTGTGGTTATCGGCCGAGGAGAGATGAGCGTCTAGCTGATAATCGGAAAAAAAAGGCATTTTTACCGCGATTTTGGGTCACTTTTTTTGGACCCTTTTTTTTCACGAACAAGTCCCAAAAAAGTGCCCCAACTGCCCAGATGACCACTGGAGGGAATCAGGGATGACCTCCCCGGACTCCCCCAGTGGTCACTAACCCCCTCCCACAAAAAAAAAAAACACTTTAAAAACTTTTTTTCCAGCCTCTATGCCAGCCTCAAATGCCGTACCCACCTCCATGACAGCAGAATGTGTTCTATCCTGTGACAGCCTTTCCCTGGTTCTGATGTGGCTCTCGGGTGAGTGTGACACCTTTTCTGTTATGCACACTGCAGAGTCACATCAGCAATGCATTGTGGTGGGTGTAGGGTATTGGGCTCCGTGATTCCAGTAGCTCGTGGCAAATGCTCATGATGTTGGTAGTTGGTAGGCTCTACTCCCATGGTGCTTTTCCCCCTGCTTACTGGGTCAGAGTGTGCCCTGTTTTGTTTCCGGTAGTCCATGTAGTGGCCATTTTTGTAAGGCAGTTTTAGATCCCTTTCACATGTTAGCCACGTTACAGAACTTAGTTCTTACTTTGAATGTGGCTGAAAGAGGGCATTGTACAGCATTCTGTGGGGCACAACCTCTGATCTGCAGTTAACTGTGAGTAAGCGTGCTTATTCCAATAAAGGACATTTTCGGAGAGATTAGTCTTCAGGTGTCAACTGTTGCTTGATGAATCAGACAGACTCCAAAAAAGGTAGGCTTTTTGTCTTCTTTGTGCAGAAAAATCCGATAGTATTTTTCTTGGTCCTCTCCCAGAATGTACAATTATTCCTTATTTTAGGACACATGCAGTAGCTGAGGGTTCAGCTCCTTAAGAAGCAGCAGCAAAACAGGGGCTCTCTGTCGCACGTACCCTACCGACCCAGCTACAGCCCAGATAAGTGCCCTTCCTATTCAAAAAGTCTGAGTAATAATACAGCTTTTTTGAGACAAAGTTTAATACTTAATCGGAGGGGTTTTTTTTACTTGTGAGGAGCTCGCAGCATATTCAATAACAGCAGAAATCTAGTCTGCATTGGATATGAGGAAACCTGCCATTCCACAAAACACATTTGAATAGTGTGAAGGCAGAGCATCTGAAGTCTTTTCCTCCATTAACAAAAACATTTTGAGATATTTAACTATATTTCTAACTCCAACTGTAACATCTGAAAGCGAATGTCTATGGTTTTGGGGAGGAAAAAAGACTTCAGACACTTGATAAATCAACTACTGATTTAGTAGCGGATATCGTGCTGCTCAGTGTTTGTCATTGAAAATCAGTTTTCTTTATGCAAACCTCCTGGCGAGCATCCTCATGAGTCTCAAAGAAACCTCCCGTTCTAAACAATAATCTCGTTTTTTTCAAAAAACATTTTTTAAGGAATATTTCAGCACTTATCTTATACGGTTAAGACTACTGGGTAACGCCCGACAGCGAGCTCCTGTTTCACAGATTGCTTCATAAGGAGACAGAAGAAAAATGGATAGAAAGAGCAACAAAGACTTAGGAACACCCTAACCCTGCCCTTATCCCACCCCTGGATGTTGGATGTTTTATAGTCGTAATGGAACAAAACAAAACAAAAACATGCAGGGCTACAACTTCAACGTTTTGGTGTAGACTTGTTTTTAAAACAAATAAAGCACAAAAAGGTGCCCCAAATGACTAGTGGAGGGAATCAGGGATGACCTCTTTACTCCCCCTATGGACACTGAGCCCCTCCTACCCCTAGGAATGTGAATAAAAACAGTACATGCCAGCCTGTATGCCAGCTTCAGATGTTATAGCCAGTTCTGTTAGAGCTGCAAGCAGGTTCCTGGAGTACTGTAGTGATGGGTGCAATGCACTGTAGAGAGTAGAACTCAGCCCCATATCCCACTCTACCTTTTACACTTGTAGTGGAAAGTGAGAGCCCTCCCACATTCACAAGAAACCTACTGTACTCAGATATAGGTGACCCCTTCACCTATAAGGGCTATTGTAGTTTTATACAGTTAGGAATAGCAGGTTTTTGGTGGGTTTGGAGGGCTCACTATACTGTATAAAAGGGTAACAGTGAGATGTGTACCTGGGAGCTTTTATATGAAGTCCACAGCAATGCCTCCTAGGGTGTCCCACTACCCTTCTGGGATGTCTGGGTGGCCATTCTACTAAGAATGCTGGCTCCTCCTACATCCCAATGGCTTGATTTTGTACGTTTTTCACTTGGATTTTTTTTAAGATAAAAGCACAGAGCACAAAAACATCTAGCATATGGCCATTAAGAAAAAAAAAAAAAAAAAAAGATAGATATTTTGCTGTTTTGAAAATGGCTATCCAGCTTATAATCGAAAGAGAAAAACGCCTATATTGCGACCCAAATCGGGAGATGGGCGTCTTTCTCCCGTGGGCGCCCAAATCAGTATAATCGAAAGCCGATTTTGGGCGTTTCCAACTGCAATCCATCGCGGAAATGGGTAAAGTTGACGGGGGCGTGTCGGAGGCGTGGTGAAGGCAGAACTGGGGCGTGGTTATCGGCCCAGGAGAGATGGGCGTCTTTAGCTGATAATCGAAAAAAAGGCGTTTTTACCGCGATTTTGGGTCACTTTTTTTGGACCCTTTTTTTCACGAACAAGTCCCAAAAAAGTGCCCCAACTGACAAGATGACCACTGGAGGGAATCGGGAATGACCTCCCCAGACTCCCCCAGTGGTCACGAACCCCCTCCCACCAAAAAAAAAACACTTTAATAACTTTTTTTCCAGCCTCTATGCCAGCCTCAAATGCCGTACCCACCTCCATGACAGCAGAATCTGTTCGATCCTCTCACAGCCTTTCCCTGGGTCAGATGTGGCTCTCGGGTGCACTACAGGGTCACATCAGCATTGCATTGTGGTGGGTGTAGGGTATTGGGCTCCGTGATTTCATTAGCTTGTGTTACAGTCTCACGATGTTGGTAGTTGGTAGGCTCTTCTCCCATGATGCTTTTCCCCCTGCCTACTGGGTCAGAGTGTGCCCTGTTGTGTTTCCTGTTGTAGTCCATGCAGTAGTGGCCATTTTTGTAAGCCAGTTTTAGTTCCCTTTCTTGTGTTAGCCACGTTAGAGAACTTAGTTCTTCCCTTGAATGTAGCTGAAAGAGGGCATTGTACAGCATTCTGCCAGCTCTTACCTACTGCTAATTTCAGTACCAGGGAGACTCACTGCCAGTGGGGCACAACCTCTGCAGTTAACTGTGAGTAAACGCGGTTATTCCAATAAAGGACGTTTTCGGAGAGATTAGTCTTCAAGTGTCAACTGCTGTGCCAATGTTATACAGCAGCAACAAGTCCTAGAGGCCTGCGTGTATGCAGGTCCCTGGAGCACTTTTAGTGGGTAACGCAGTGCACTTCAGCCAGGTGGACCCAAGCCCATCTCCCCCTACCTGTAACACTTGTGCTGGTAAATGGGAGGCCTCCAAAACCTACTGTACCCAAATGTAGGTGCCCCCTTCACCCCTAAGAGCTATGGCAGCATTGTACATTTGTGGGTAGTGGGTTTGGGGGGAGGGGGGTTGGGGGATCAGCACCCATGGTAAGGGAGCTATGCATGTGGGAGCGTTGTCTGAAGTCCACCTCACTGACCTCTAAGGTGCCCAGTTGGTGTCCTGGCATGTCATGGGGGCGAGTGTACTATGAATCGTGGCCCTCCCACGACCAAATGGCTCGGATTAGGACATTTTTGAGCTGGGCGTTTTTAATTTCCATTATCGCAAAAAAAAAAAAATGCCCAGCTCAAAAACGTCCATTTTTTCGAAAATACAGTTCGGCCCGCCCCTTCACGTACCCGTTCTCGGAGATAAACGCCCATGTAGATAGGCGTTTCCGTTCGATTATGCCCCTCTATATTTCTTATTTGAATTTGGGACATTAGGATAAAATGTCCAAAGTCCAACTTAGATATCATATTGAAAATACCCATCAATGTATAAGAAAAATAGATGTATGTGCATTTGTATCCCTTGATCACCATAAGAACTCTTTAAAAAAAGATTTTTTTCTTTTACAAAAAGCTTACTTGTATTCTCCTTGATTATCCTGTGGCACCATAACTGAAAATACAAAATGGCGCCCATCCAAATATACAAACGCTCAAACTGAATGAGCTGAATATAGATACAATTTTAAATGCCTACATTAGACATTTCAAAATCTAAGCGGGATGTTTGGATGTAAACTGGACTCACACTGCCTGATATTCAGCTGACTGTGGACAGCGCTTTGACTGCCCGCTGTCAACATTCAACCTGGATATTTAAATGTCAGGCCATTTCCAGTGCCCGACATTGAACATCTGGGCTTTTCAACATCAGCTAGCACATGACTGGTGAAGTTGATATTCAGAATTAACTAGTCATGGCTAACCCCTGGACTCTATACATGGCGTGCTGAGTAGTGGGCATATATTTGTGCGCATGGACAATTTTTGTGTGCTATGAAATTAAGTAACGAGCCAATTAGTCTTGATAAATGGCCAATAATGATCAATTATCAACACTAATTGGGCATAATTGAAATTTACTCACACTTCTTTTTAGGTTTATTATAAAAAGCTGCACATGTAAATTCCCATGCATGCAGCCAAAAAGGGGGCATGGTCATGGGAGGAGTGTGGGTATGTCGGGGCCATCAATCACATCTACACATGTGGTTATAAAATTCAGGGGAGCGCACCTAGATTTAGGCAAAGGCATTTATGCCAGCTTTTCTGCCATAAATGGTTTGCTTAAATCTAGGCACATCAACCCGTCCTATGCACTATTCTGTAAACTACTTCTGAATGCAGATGTAGCTTATAGAATACCGCTAGGTGCATGAATCAGACACACCTAGATTTTAGTCGCCATATATAGAATCTGACCCTTAGCGGGTAAAGATAAGCCTGCTTTTTATGCAGCCTTATTTGGCCACTAAGCCTGTTCGGTTAAGTTCTGAATGTCATGACTTAACTGGTCATGCTCCCAGAAAGCCCTTAACATCACCGGCTTTATTTTTAGCACTAACTGGGCATTTTCATTGACAATAACTGGTTAAATGCCACTGAAAATGACCGGATATCCACCATGATGCAAGTTAACCAGTTGTCAGCTGTTCCTGGATGGCTAACATGAGCTGACTATCGGGAGGACTATATACAGCACTTAATATAATGTATCTAAAATGATAACCGTAATAATAAAAGACAGACAAAGTTTGGACTGTATTCTCTTTAAGAAATGAAAAGGAATTGCATGCACTGTAGATGCATCCAAGTATCTTAATCTACAGAAAAGAAGCATAAAATTAAAAACTATATAAGTTACCTTAAGCTGTAGGAGTACAGATAAGACAGAGATAGTCTGTTTTGAAAAACTAAAGTGAATGAAGCCAGCAAATGCTAAGCTCAGAGGTGTCAATTATACTTCCAAGACTCTGCAAGGTATTAAAGGAATTCCATACAAGAAAATCCCCAGCTAAGAATGTTATTACCTCAGCAATCTATGTGGAATATAAGGATATAATAACTGCATTTTATGCACAGAAGGTAAATTGGTATACAAAAAGGAAATACAGAAGTCAGAGAAGTTAATGCTCTTTGGGGTAATTTTACAAAACATTTTCTATGTAAAACATGTTTTACATTTCATGCAGAAAAGGGCTCTTATGACATAGGGGTATGAATACATACAAGTAGACACATAAAAAGAATACAAATACATTTATGGGACCTGTGCATAGATGTTCCTCAGGATATAAAATAAAAATCTAGAAAATGGCACCAGATACAAACCATATGGCCTAACCAGCCTGCTCATCCATACCATCTACTATCCCTTTCTCCCCCTTAGAAATCATATGCCCTTGTCCCATACTTACTTGAATTCAGATGTAGTCTTCATCTCCACCATCTTCGCTGGAAGGCCGTTCAATGCATATACCACCCTTTCTGTAAAGAAAGTGTTGTCTTAGTTTACTCCTGAGTTTATCCCTTTTCATCTCCATCCAATGTCCTTTCATTCCAGAGCTTCCTTTCAATTGAAAGAGGTTTATCTCCTGTGCATTTATGCCATGAAGGTATTTGAATGTCTCTATCATTCCTGCCTTCACCCACCATTCTTCCAAAATATGCATATTGAGATCTTTAAGTTTGTCCCCATGTATGTCAAAGGCCAATGACAATTTTAGTAGCCACCCTCTGGACCAACTCCATCCTGTTTATATGTTTTTGAAGCTGCAGTCTCCAGAGTTGTAGACAGTATTCTAAATGGGTTCTCACCAGAGAATCATATAGAAGTACTATCATCTCCTTTTTCCTACTGGCCATTCCTTTCCCTATGCACCCAAGCATCCATTTGGTGTTTGCTGTCACCTTTTCTGCATGTCTGGCTACCTTAAGAACATCAGATATGATCATTCCCAAGTTCCACTCTTCCTTTTTGCATAGACGTACTTCATCCCTTAGACCTTTCGTAAAGCTTTGCTAGATCGCTTATCATGTTATCCACATCATCAGGGGTGTCTACCCTATTTAAGACAGCCCTTCAGTAATATCACTTACAAAAATGTTAAAGAACTGGATCCAGAACTGATCCTTTTGCCACAGCACTGGTAGCATCTCTTTTAGCAGAGTGAATTCCATTTAACACTACCCGTTGCCATCTTTTACATAACCAGTTTCTAACCAGTCAGTCACTTTAGGGCCCAAACTAGTCCAAATAAATTAATCAGATTTGTCTGAGAACATCTACCTCTAGTAAACCATGTTGCCTCAGGTCCTGCAAACCACTGGATTTCATAATCCTCACTATCCTGTTTTAGAAGTGTTTTCATTAATTTACTCACCACAGTGATTAGACTAACTAGTCTGTAGTTCCCAACCTTCTTCTTCCGCTTTTTTGGAGAAGGACGACCTCTACCCTTCTCTAGTCCTCCCGGACCACTCTCAGTTTTAAAGAAGAATCAAAAGTTCTCACAGTAGAGTCACCAAAACTTCCCTAAGTTCATTCAGTATCCTCAGATGTACCTAGCCCTATTGTTTTGTATACCTTTAGTTTAGCTAGCTTCTCATGAACATAGTCTTCTGAAAGTTGTTCAAGGTTTACCACACCACACTTCCATTCTTATTTGTTTTTATGTTTTGTGGCCACACAGGACACAAATATTTGTTAAGCCAGTGGTTCCCAAACCTGGTCTCGGAAGCACCCCAGCCAGTAGAGATTTTCAGGATATCCACAATGAATATTTGCATGCAGTGGAGACTAGATGAGTACTGAGCATTAGTATACAGCTTTAGAAAAGGTGCTTCTGGTATTCAAAAGATGAAGACAGATTTTTTTTAATCTCTAAGAACATAATAGCTGCCATACTGGCTCAGATCAAAGGTCTATCTAGCACAATATCCTGTTTCTAACAGCAGCCAATCCAGGTCACAAGAGTCTGGAAGAATCACAAAAAATAGCAAGATTCCATCTTACTTAACCGTGGCAATAAGTGTTGGAATGTAATTGTATTTTACATGCATTGCCTGTCACCTATTATTTCTCTGTGATTACTCTGTGACCTCTGATGTGAATTACTTAGAGAGGTCACATAGCTATGCAACTTCCTGTGGGGGTAGACACAGTAGATGCAGCACATGCAGCACATGGAGCACATGGAGCTCATGATCTCTCCTAACCTGAGAGGATCTATGGTGGTGTGAGCATCCATTACCATCTAAGCACATGGAAGGAGCTGATAATACAAATGTATAGTATTATGTATATATAAGCCTGTCTGATTATAATCTAACTACAAACTGTGAGTAAACAGATGTTTTGTTACTTCAACTTTAAAGTGACTCAGCAGTGAATTATTCAGGGGTGAATGAGAGAGAGATGAAGAAAGAAATTAACATTTCTAAAGCTGAAGCTGTGTGTACTAAAATCTGCTAATTATTTACTACAAATAATCCAACAAAAGGGTTATGGGCCCAGGTCCAGGAATTGAAAAAGAAGAGAAATATTACCAGGCAGAAAAAAGGCCACATTTTTCTCTTAAGTTTTAAAGGAAAGATTCAGTCTGTCTCTCTCTCCCCCCACACAGCAGACAGAAGGCTAAGAAAATGGCTGAGGGAAGAAATTCACCATTGTTCTATTCTCTCAAGGTGCCTAAATTAACTGAGTTTAATTATCAGCAGTGGGAACTAAGATTTATATGTCTCCTTCGAGCAAAAGGATTAAATATATGCTTAGACCAAGACAGAACAGCTGAAAATATGGCTGAATGGGACAATGCAAACTATTATGTGAAGTGCATGCTTTTGGAAGCTCTCTCAGAGAAACAAGCCATATTAGTGGAGGGAAAAGATACACCAAAGGACATTTTATATAAACTGAGAACTATGTATGCAACTACATATGCAAAGCAGCAACCAATTTGGTTGGCAGAGTTGAATGAAACCAAATTAAGGGATAAAAGTAAATGTAATGATCACATTATGCATCTTATGTCTTCATTTCAAAAGTTAGAACTTTCTGGAATTCCCATGTGTGATGCATTGAAAAGAGCATTTCTTTTTACCTCACTATCAAAGAAGTTTGATGTTTTTAGGTCTGTAAATGAGGCCATTGAAGGGCAATCTTTTGAACAGACAACATCAAAACTAAGGCAGGAATGCATAATAAATGATTCTGAGGAGATGTGTTCTCAAAGCAAGTCAGAGAGAAATGAAACAAATTTCTTGGCAAAGAACAGAGGAAGGCAGAGCTATGGGAAAACTCCACCCAAGGGCAAGCTGATTTGCTACTCATGTGGAAAGGAGGGACATGTATCTAAATGGTGTAAGGAAACACAAAACACTCCCTCTAGCTCACCTAAGCCAATGGAACTAAAGAATTTTCAAACCAGGAAATGTATGAAGGACAAAGATAAACACAAGGGCTTTCTAATGGCAGAAAAATCTTTGACTATGGTAAATAATAATTCAAATGAAAGTACTTGGATTTTGGATTCAGGGAGCACATGCCATTTAACCAATTGTAAGGATTTCTTTCAGGAAATGTGTCCAGAGGAAGGTATTCTTAAAACTGCAAACGCAGGGACTGCTAAGATCCAAGCAAAAGGTATTGGATTCTTAAAATGCAAAGTGTCTAATGAAGTTAAAGAAATTCCTGTAAGTGATGTCTTGTATATTCCCCAAGCAGTTTGTAATATGCTTAGTGTATCTACATTAGATAAGAAGGGATTTGTGATTCATTTTGAAAACAGTAAGTGCACAATCTCTAAAAATGATGAAGTGTATGCTGAAGCTTTTATGCATAATGATGTTTATAAACTGAGCATTTCAGGTGAAGCCTCACATATGGCGCAAGTAAGGAAGAATGATGGTAAATGTAGTCTGGAAATCTGGCGCCGCCGCCTGGGACATCGTGATTTTAAGGTGATCCAGGATCTTCACAGTGGGCAACTAGCCACAGGCATTCAGATAAGTGCAGATGCTGGTAAAATGGAGAAATGCATAGACTGTGTTACTCAAAAAGGTGTGAGACCCTCATTTCCTGCATACACAGGAAATAGGAGTAATAAAGTGCTGGACTTAATACACAGTGACTTATGTGGACCGTTTAATATCCCATCATTGGGAAATAACAGATTTGTGCTAATATTCTTGGATGATTTCTCTAGATATTGTGTGGCCTATTTGCTGAAAGAGAAAAGTCAAGTCACAGACATGCTGAAGAAATACGTAGCCATGGTGAGCAATAAATTTGAAAGAAAACCAAAGGTTCTTCAGACCGACAATGGTGGTGAGTTCACTTCACAAAGCATGCGCACATTTCTAGAACAAGAAGGCATTCAACATATCACAACAGTAGCTTATACACCAGAGCAAAATTCTGTTGCAGAGAGAAAATTTAGGTCACTTGTGGAAATGACCAGATGTATGCTGTCAGATAGCAATCTCCCTAAAAGACTATGGGGGGAAGCCATTCTCACAGCAGTGTACCTACAAAACAGAATGCCAACTAAAGGCGCGGAGCGCACACCACATGAGACATGGCATGGTAGGAAGCCAAACCTGTCACACATAAGAACATTTGGAAGTACAGCATATGCTCATGTACCAAAGCAAAGAAGGCATAAGCTGGATTCCACAACAGAAAGGGGCATTTTAGTTGGCTATGCTCCAGGACACAAAGGATATAGAATTTTGAATCTGAAAACTGGCATTGTTGGCATAAGACATGTTACATATTTTGATGAAAACAAAAGGGTTGATAAAGGCTGGATTATCCCAGATGAGCCTTATCATCCAGAATATGAAACTAGAACCATAATAGACATGCCAGTGTATATAAATGCCATACCAAGGCAGATGTCTGAAAGCAACTCATCTGTATCTAACGAGGAACAGGCAGAGGAAGCAGACACAGAAAGGATCATTGAAGAAGACAGTACAGTTGGAGAAGGGGAATCAATTGGAGAAGGACTCTCAGATTTAGAGGATGCGGAAAGGTCAGACCAACCTGTTGTCAGACGCTCATCCAGGGAAAACAAAGGTGTTCCACCCCCAAGACTGTCTTACCTAACAAAGTCAGCAGAAGCTCAAGAGCCCTTAACATGGGATGAGATTGAGAAAATGCCAGCAGAAGAAGCTGCTGAATGGCGTAAAGCTGCACAAGAAGAAATTGATGCATTGGATAAAAATAATACTTGGATTCTTACAAAATTACCTCCTGGCAAGAAAGCTATAGGATGCAAATGGGTATTCAAGTTAAAAAGGAATGCACAAGGAAAAGTGGAAAGGTATAAAGCCAGATTAGTGGCAAAGGGATATCTTCAAAAATATGGAGAAGATTTTGATGAAGTGTTTGCACCTGTAGTGAAACACACGACAATAAGAACACTTCTGAGCATTGCAGTCTCAAAAGGCATGCAAGTCAAACACATTGATGTGAAAACAGCGTTTCTTCACGGAGATATAACTGAAGACTTGTACATGGAACAACCAACAGGTTTCATAAATACAAAACAAAGACAGCTAGTGTGTAAATTAAACAAAGGTCTTTATGGATTAAAGCAAAGTGCAGAATGTTGGAATGAAAAATTGCATGAAATATTGACAAATTTAGGATTTAAGCAAGGTGAAGCAGATAAATGTTTGTACACTAGGTGCACAAATGGACAATATGCATACATTTTAGCTTTTGTTGATGATCTGCTCATTGCAAGCAAAAGTGAGCAAGAGTACAAGGACATTGTAAAGTGTTTAAACCACAATGTTGAGATAAAAGAACTTGGTAATGTGTCATACTATCTTGGTATAGAAATTGAGAAACAAAATGATGGTTCTTATCTTCTAAGCCAGAAGCAGAAAATAAATGAGCTTATTGAAAGTTTAGGTATGCAAGATGCCCAAGTTGTAAGCACTCCCATGATCACTGATTTTCTGAAGGATGAAACAGTAAGAGAACCTTTACCAGATAACATCCAATATAGATCAGCCATAGGTAAGCTTTTATATCTAGCTACCACATACAGGGCTGATATAGCAAATGCAGTAGAAATTTTGAGCAGAAGGGTCAGCTCACCTACCAAATCAGATTGGACTGCAGTTAAAAGGATGGTAAGGTATTTAAAGGGTACCATTGATTGTAAATTAAAGATTTCAGCCAATAGTAATCCAAAACTAATATGTTACTGTGATTCAGATTGGGCAGGGGATCATTCTGATTATAAATCCACAAGTGGATATGTGTTTATGTATGGAAATGTACACATTTCATGGGCCAGTCATAAACAAAGTATTGTGAGTCTGTCTTCTACAGAAGCTGAATACGTGGCCGTATCGGAAGCGTGCAGAGAACTGATGTGGATTGAAAAACTTTTGCTGGATTTCGGAATAGCTGAAAAGAGACCAATCCAGATAATGGAAGATAATCAGAGCTGCATCCGACTGTCACAGAATGACAAGGTTCAGTCACGCACCAAGCACATCGCAACGAAATACCACAACGTGCGAGAGTTGGCGAAAGAAGGGGTCATCAGTCTACACTATTGTCACACAAGTGAGATGACAGCTGACATCATGACCAAACCGTTACCCAGAGAACATTTTGTGAATTTGCGTATAAAGCTTGGACTTTGTATGAATAAATAATTGCATGGCAGTTATGCATGAGAAGGGGTTTGTTGGAATGTAATTGTATTTTACATGCATTGCCTGTCACCTATTATTTCTCTGTGATTACTCTGTGACCTCTGATGTGAATTACTTAGAGAGGTCACATAGCTATGCAACTTCCTGTGGGGGTAGACACAGTAGATGCAGCACATGCAGCACATGGAGCACATGGAGCTCATGATCTCTCCTAACCTGAGAGGATCTATGGTGGTGTGAGCATCCATTACCATCTAAGCACATGGAAGGAGCTGATAATACAAATGTATAGTATTATGTATATATAAGCCTGTCTGATTATAATCTAACTACAAACTGTGAGTAAACAGATGTTTTGTTACTTCAACTTTAAAGTGACTCAGCAGTGAATTATTCAGGGGTGAATGAGAGAGAGATGAAGAAAGAAATTAACATTTCTAAAGCTGAAGCTGTGTGTACTAAAATCTGCTAATTATTTACTACAAATAATCCAACAATAAGTACTGGCTTCCCCTGAGTTTAATAATGATTTATGAAGTTTACCTCCAGAAATTTGTTCAAACATTTATAAAACAGCTACATTAAAGACAAACCCCCTTGTTTACAAAGCTGTGTGGCAATGCTGTGTCAGCATTACTGCACTGGCAGCTGCTAGCACGTTTTTGTAAACAGGGGTGTAAATTCAGTAAATGGTGCCCAAATTTGGGTGCTGAAGAAAAATGTGTGCTCAGCACTATTCTATAAATGATGCTCTGAACTGGGTGCTTAGCACCAGGATCTGCACCCAACTTTTAGGTGTAAGAATTTACACCAACTGAATCCTGCACCTAAATTAGGCGTGGATCCCCTGGATTCCATAATAGTGTGCACATCTTTAGTGAATGCCCTGTGACCTGCCTATGCCCCTCCCATGGCTACATCTCCTTTTCAGCTGCACGTTAAAAAACATATGTGCACATCTTTACAGAATAACGCTTAGCAAGATGCACAGATAAATCCAAACTATTGCCAATTAATGCCATTAATTGTAGCATTCAATTATTGGCACTAATAGGCTTGTTACTCAAATTGCAAGTGCAAATTGGGCGCGTGCCCAAATTTGTATACACAAGTTTAAGTGCCACTTGTAGAATTCCCCTGCACTTGCTTTTTTCCTCATCCTCTGGCAACGAGTTCTACAGTATAATTCTATGTTGAGCAAAAAAAAAAACATCCTCTTTGTTTTAAATATATTACTATGCACCTTCATGGAGTGTTCCCTGGTCTTTGTATTCTTTGTTTTTGAAAGAATAAATAATTGATTGGCATTTACCCATTTCATTTGACTCAGGATTTTATAGACCACTATCATATCTCCTCTCAACTGTCTCTTCTACTACTACTACTACTTATCATTTCTATAGCGCTACAAGGCATACGCAGCGCTGTACACCATATACAAAGACAGTCTCCAAACTGACGAGCCCTATTCTCTTTAGCCTATATGAGAGTTATTCCATCCTTTAATCATTTCAATTGCCCTTCTCTGTAACTGTTCTAATCCCACTGTCTTTTTTGATATGCAGTGGCCAGAACTGCACACAATTATCGAGGTGCTGTCTCACCCCAGAGCGATATAAAGGAACTATATTATTCTTTATTTTATTCTCTATTCCTTTCTTAGTAAGTACTAATATGTTACTTGCTTTTTTTCGGGGGGGGGGGGGGGGGATACTACCACACACTGAAAAGAAGTTTTTGAGGTGTTGTCCACTATCAGACTTATTTTTGAAAGAGAAGGGTGCCCATCTTTCATCACAAATCGGGAGATGGGCGTCCTTCTCTCAGGGTCGTCCAAATCGGCATAATCGAAAGCTGATTTTGGGCACCCTCAACTGCTTTCCATCGCGGAGACGACCAAAGTTCCTGGGGGCGTGTTGGAGGCGTCACAAAGGCGGGACTGGGGCGTGCTTAACAGATGGACGTCCTCGGCCGATAATAGAAAAAAGAAGGGCGTCCCTGACGAGCACTTGGACGACTTTACTTGGTCCATTTTCTTTCACGACCAAGCCTCAAAAAGTTGCCTAAACTGACCAAATGACCACCGGAGGGAATCAGGGATGACCTCCCCTTACTCCCCCAGTGATCACCAACCCCTCCCACCCCTGTATGCCAACTCCCTGACAGCAGTATGCAGGTCCCTGGAGCAGTTTTAGTGGGTGCAGTGCATATCAGGCAAGCAGACCCAGGCCCATCCCCCCCCCCCCACCTGTTAAACTTGTGGTGGTAAATTGGAGCCCTTCAAAACCCACCCGAAACCCACTGTACCCACATGTAGGTGCCCCCCTTCACCTCTTAGGGTTATGGTAGTGTTATACAGTTATGGGTAGTGGGTTTTTTTGGGGGGTTGGGGGGCTCAGCACCCAAGGTAAGGGAGCTATGCACCTGGGAGTAATTTGTGAAGTCCACTGCAGTGCCCCCTAGGGTGCCTGGTTGGTGTCCAGGCATGTGAGGGGGACCAGTGCACTATGAATGCTGGCTTCTCCCATGACCAAATGGCTTGGATTTGGTCATTTCTGAGATGGGCGTCCTCAGTTTCCATTATTGCCGAAAACCGGGAACGACCATCTCTAAGGACGACCTAAATGTTGGGATTTGGGCATCCCAGACCGTATTATCAAAGCGAAAGATGGACGCCCATCTTGTTTCGATAATACGGGTTTCCCCACCCCTTCACCGGGACATCCTTAGAGATGGGCGCCCTTAGAGATGGTTCTCCACATTCAATTATGCCCCTCCACGACACCTAGATCTTTTTCCTAGTGCAGAACCTAGGATTCCATACCTATGCTTTGGGTTATACTTTCCAATGTGCATCACTTTGCACTTGTCCATATTAAATATATTTATTTATGTATTTATTCATTCATTCTTTCTTCATTCATTCATGACATTTATACCCCATATTAGCTCAAAATAGATTCAAGTTCACTGTGGCTTACAAACAAAGAATAAAATGAATAAAACATAATAATGTACAGAATATAACACAAATTATAAGAAGCAAATTTTATTATAGAAGTTTTAGTTGTTGTTCAACTAGATTTGTGGATAAGTGGGTAATGCCTTTCATAATGTAAGTAGTTATGATCATCACAATTTATAATACTGTTCCTAAATTTCCTTGTTTTTACTGTATTCTTTACCATGTAAGATGCTTTCTTTTACTATGTAAGCCGCACTGGACCTGCTGTATGTGGGAAAGAGCGGGGTACAAATGTAATAAATAAAAATAAGGGGTCCTTTTATCAAACTGTGCTAGAAAGTGACTGGCTCTGCGATTAGCATGTAAGTTTGCTGCATGCTCTGGCCACTTTATAGCATGGCGGAAAAATGCCAGAATTCTTATTTGTTTCAGTATCAGCCATGCACTAATTTCACAATTGACGCATGGCTTTTCCTGCCTGTGCCCTTACCACCACCTCTTTGGATGGTGGTAAGGGCTCATGTGCTGCAGTAATCGTGCAGCGCATGGAGATGGCTGTGTGCTGTACCACAGGACATACCTACTCCACACACTCTCAAATTAAAAATCATTTTTATTTTCTAGTGTAGGGATCAGTACATGCTGATCACAGCAATACTGCAGGATGCCTCAGCACACCCCATGGTGGTGCTGTTTTGCTGCACGGTAGCACTACTGCCCTTTAGTAAAAGGGCCCCCAAATGTTCATACTTTCTAAAATAGGTGGGTATGCATGTAGAGTATGCATATACAATTTCATTAACTTTATAGCAGATGTAAAATTAGTACATTTCAAGTTGTGCGCTATTGGGGATGGTTCTATTTGTAAAGATAAAGGTGCCTAAGTTTCCTTTATGAAAGACATCTTGTTAAACATTAAATATAGATGTTTTATTATAGAATTATCCATTTGCATTTGAAATGAAGAAACACAAATGCTGGTTTATACAATGTAGACTTCTTATAAGGATTAACCTATCTGAACCCTAAATCCATCTATCTATCCAGTCGAGTGCTGGAACATTTTTAACAACAGGTTCTCTCTCCGGGTATAGCCAGCCATGCAATTGGTGGTGGGGAGGGGGGTGCGGGGGGGCCCATGATGGACTAGGGGGCAACCCATTCCTCGCTTTCCCCTCCCCCCCATGTGCTGGCAGGAATGCTGACCACCTTTCTGTTTTGATTTAGGCACAGGGAAAAAAAAGATTTTAAATGCACCCAGGTTTCAAACTAATTCATGTTTAATGTGGGATATAAATGTTATAAATAAGTAAATAAATAGATAGAAACTTTGGATGTTGAACACCTGATTCTCATAACATGATGTCTGTTCTAGTGTCTCTTTACCAGGAGAAAAAAATCTCTACACAAATACAACACATGCTAGAGTGTCCATATAACCAGCCCCTCCAAATGGCACACTAATTACGGTTTATAAAAAATTACTACTGTACCTATGAAAATGTTATTCCATTATTATACTTCCTCTGTATACATCCGTATGCTGCACAAGCTGGTATGTTTGAAAATATGAACGACAACTGGATGCAGCAGCTCAAAGGACTGTTTGCTTTGTTTTGAATGTACGGGGATGATGGCTGTGTGGGCAGGGGAAAGAGAGAGAAACCATTGTGTATTCAACTTTTTTGACTTCACTTGTCTCCTATTCGCAATCTAACCTCCTTGGGCTGCAGCCCGACACGTGCCGGCTTCCTTCCTCCTCCCAGACCGGTACTGTGGCAACCTGAGGGAACCACGAGCTGTGCTCACTCACTCTCCTCTGCTACCCTCATGCTCGTGGCGGGCAAAACAAAAAACAGCATGAAACCGTGCACGGGGCAGTAGCCCTGTGCACGCTGCTGCCACCTTCAAGATGTAACTTCCTGTTTTGGAGAGGGAGGAGGAAGGGAGCCGGCAGCGGCGCATGCAGGGCTACGGCCCCGCGCATGGTTCCATGCTGTTTTTTGCTTTGCCACTGCGATGGTTGGAAAGGAGGAAATCAAGTGAGTTGCCCAAGCCACAAGGCAGCTGGACACCGATGCTGCCAGGAAGGGACCTGAGTCACCCCAGTCCTGCTCCCAAAATTCTTAAAAAAATATCAAACGACTCCGGCTCCAGCACACCACTGTATCTTTCTCACAAATTGCAATGTACTCAATTTTAGTTTTTTTTTTTGTTTGTTTGTTTTATGTTTTAAAGAAGGGATGGGTTTCAAATGAAAGAGAATTCTCAGGTTAGGGACAAGATACATTATGATAACTGAAGCTAGTTCATGCAGTGCCAGATGGTGTTAACATAGCATTTTATCCTAGCTAATAATGATCACATTGTGATGGTAAATTGCATTTTTCGGTCTTTGTCATTATAAAATAAATAAATAAATTCAAACTTCTACTGTTGTGATTACTGTTATCTTACTGTTCTGTAACAGAGGAAGCTCTACTTGATCTGCTCTTTTGTTGAATGTGTATTAGTGCATTTATTTTTAACTTTTTTTTTTTGTATAACAAAGGAGAACGCTTTGTTCTCAGCTCAATCAGCTAATCAGTACTTCTCTGCACAAAAGATTTTTGACATACTTTCCTCAAGTCTCCTTCAATCTTAATGTCAAGTACCATTTTGGAAGCAAGCTTTATTTGTTATAGTATTAGCGCACTGGCTAAAATGGTCTGCAATAATTCTTTTGTAAATAATAATAATAAAAAGGTTCTATTCTGTACTTAATTCAATTATGCTTGAATGGACTCAGTGATGCAAAATGCTCTCTGTATGTATGCTTATGTTAATATGGTGTTTTTCATTTAAAAAGAGGACTATTTTTGAATCAATCAGCATTATACTTCTGAAAGCAATGAGATTTTAGCTGCTGGCATTCCAACAGTACTGCCAAGTAAATGGTCTACATTTAATTCTTTATGTTTCAATATGCTTCCCTTCCTCACAATAAAATTATTTTAGACCCTAGGTAGATGCCAACAATAAGCATGGATTCAAGATGCCTGAGTAACATCACCACTGCAGTTAGTAACTATGGGAACCATAGAACCTGCATTTAGGTCAATGCTTCTCAGCCCTCTCCTGGTGGCACACCTTGTCAGTTGGGTTTGAAGGATCACCACAATGAATATGCATGAAACAGAATTGCATATAGCTGGTAACTCTACAAAATGAGAGCTAACATTTATGTGCCAAAATACACACATAAATCATTAGAATATACACATAACTACAAAGATTCTGCCTAAGAATAATTTTGTAAATGTACACCTGTCTTACATAGCATGTATTGGACAGATGGGCATAAATGTAGGCAGCATCTGAGCGGAATCTGGGTAGGACTAACACTTGCCCACGTAACTTATAGCATATCAGTTATAGGTATATCTCCGGCATCTAGGTATGAGCACTTATACCAGCTTGCACCTAAAATATAGGCACATATTTTACCTATTACACTAGTATTTTGTATAGGAAAGTATAGTGGGGCCCTTTTACTAAGATGCATAGGTGCCTACTCATGTACAACGTGCGGCAAATTAGAACTACTGCCCAGCTACTGTGTGCCCCTGGTGGTAATTTTAATTTTTATGTGCGTCCAATACGCGTGGCAGAAAATAATTTCTATTTTCTACCATGTGACGCTAACCAGGCGGTAATTGGCAGTGAACGCATGCTGCCGATTAATGCCCGGTTAACGCGTGAGACCTTACCACTAAGTCAATGGGTGGTGGTAAGGTCTCAGGTCCAAAATGGACGCATGCTGATTTTTATTTTGCCACATGTCCATTTTCCGCAAAAAAAGGCCTTTTTTTGCAGGTGCACTGAAAAATGAACCTGTGCGCATCCAATACATGCATCCACACCAGCACAGGCCATTTTCAGCACACCTTAGTAAAAGGACCCCTGTGAGTCCTCCTGGAACAAAGGAAACTACTGTACCTAAAGGTCCACCATTACAATAGCCCCCAGGCTTGTAGGTACAAGAGGTATGTCTGTGTTCCAAGAGGGCTCACGTATTTGTACTGAAATTAAAGAGTTAAAGTGAGAATCAAACCTGGGTCACATTGTTCATTGTCCATTAGGCTACTCCATCCACTTGCTTGCTGCTTTTTTAGAAATGGCCATAATATCTGGAGCTGTCATTGAACCTGGTATCTATTGTCACTGTCACATCTTTTGAGGTTAGGAGGGAGTCAATGACCATTGAGGGATAAATAGGCAGTGATGCCTTAATCCCTCCAGTGGTCAGCTGGTCAGTTATGGCAATTTTTTTCTGACTTAGCCATTACAGAAATAGGTCTAGATAAAAACATACTTCTTTTTTGTCCTGAACTTTTTATTCCGTTCCATTATCACTGAAAAAATCCAGATTGTAAGCCTGCCAAAGTCCCACTCAAAGCATACCTTTAACATTGCCATTTACAATTTGGATGAACTCAGTGAAAAAGTCCCATTTTAGCCTTTTAAAAAATCAGAGTTTAGATGGTTTGTGCTATTTTTTAGATGTTTTTCTCTGTTGAAAGTGAGTGCCTTAGCAGATAACACAGATGTAGATAACACAGAATCGTTTGCAATCCCTCCGAAGGTATAGTTAACTGTGTTCTACTTTAGTAGCCATGCTGTTAACATATGGTAGCAACTATTGCCTTGATTTAGAGGTGTGGTTGCCTTCTCCCTTTTTCCAAGTACATTTACCACACTTTAATTTTAGCTAGTGAAACATGTTTAGTGCAAAACTTAAGCAAGTTTTAGTAAATGAGATCCTTAATGAAGAGTAACATATATAGTTATTTTCTGAGAATTTTACCTAACTGTTCTCAGAATTTTGCAGTCAATTTTGACTGATGCACCTTCTCAGTCTTGAGTGTATGCATGTTCATGGAATTTCCCCAAGCAATTTACCAATCATGTTGAAAAAGGACATGTTTGATATTTACCATTAATTGATCTAACATTTGTTTTTCTATTGCTTTTTTCCAGTTCATTTTTTAAATAAATTCTTAGAAAAATACCTGTTGAAATTAATTAAACAAATATATGATAAAACTTTGAGGCAGGCAACTGTGTTGTTCTGAAGTAGCAAAAAAGACACAGAGGTTAGTGGAACCTTATATAAATAAACACATCTATGGAGGAAAATGCTTCAGAGAATAAAAATTCCCCCCGATGTCCTCAAAAGCTAATGCCTTCAGAAGTTAATGTCAAATAAAACATATATATCTCCACATCATTTAGCAAAATTAGCCTGTCTTTCGGCCCTTTAAAGTACTCGTGTACCTAACTTGCTTGCCACCTGGGGAGCCCCTCCCTGAGGTGTGTCACACCCCTACCCCAACCTCTGAGATGCATCACACCTCCACCCCCTAGGTGCATCACCTCCACTCCCTCAAAGCTCATCACCCCCACCCTTCCTCCTAGTAAGGGGGTGCATGAAGCAGTCATGCGGCTATCGGCACTGCCGGTCCCTTGCCTTGGAGCAGAAAATAATGTCAGAGAGAGCAGGGGACCTGCAGATTGACAGCCACATGACTGCTCCATGCACCCCCTTGCTGTCAGCCAGTGGCGTTCCTAGGAGCGCTGACACCCGGGGCGGATCGTCGATGCGCCCCGCCCCCCCCCGGGTGCAGCGCCCCCCTTGAGCAGCACGACCCCCCCCCCCCCCCGGCGAAAGAACCCCCTCCCCCCGGGTGCACGTCGCTGGGGGGGGGGGGGGGGTGCCGCGCGCCGGTCAGCGTCGTTCATTTCCAGGGCAGAGGGAGTATGGAAACGAACGACGCTGACCAGCGTGCACCCCCCCAGCGGCTTGCACCCGGGGCGGACCGCCCCCACCACCCCCCCTTGGTACGCCACTGCTGCCAGCATCCAGGGCGGACCACCCCACCGCCCCGCCCTTGGTATGCTACAAAACTTAAAGTAGGACAAATGCAAAGCCTATGTGCTAGCTATTGAGAGTGTTTCTGGCATGCTCCCATTAAAATTCTTTACCATGCATTTTCAAGGCAATTCTATAAAGGGTGGTCAATTATCTGGACATGCTCCAAATTGGCTCTGCTCAGATTTATGCCACCATTTTATAAAGTGTATGTAGGTTGATGCGCTTTATAACATAGGTGTGTGTTCACAGGGAAAATCACACATCCATCTGTTGCAGGCCATGTGGATATCCATGCGGATCTTTGTATCTGCATGTACTTGTATGTGCTGTGCACGCTGACATGGAAGACACAGGGAAATTCTCAAAATTGCAGCCTGTAGGGCAAAGCCTAATCTTGGCAAAGAAGGCCCTCTTTTCCTGGGAAGGTCCTTTCTTTCTGGGAAGGCCCTCTCTTTCTTGCCAGGTTCATGCTGAGATGGGAATGTCAACTGTCCCCAGTGCCTAGCCAGAGGAGAAGTGAAGGGGCATAATCGAAAGGGACGCCCAAGTTTTGCTGAGGACGTCCGTGCAAAAACGTACCAATGGAGGGGCGTGGAAACCCGTATTATCGAAACAAGATAGACGTCCATCTTTCGTTTCGATAATACGGTCGGGGACGCCTAAATCGCAAAATTTAGGTCATCCTTAGAAATGGTGGTCCCTGGACTTGGTCGTTTCTGATTTTCGGCAATAATGGAAACCAAGGACGCCCATCTCAGAAACGACCAACTGCAAGCCCTTTGGTCGTGGGAGGAGCCAGCATTCGTAGTGTACTGGTCCCCCTCACATGCCAGGTCACCAACCGGGCACCCTAGGGGGCACTTTAGTGGACTTCAGAAATTGTTCCCAGGTACATAGCTCCCTTACCTTGTGTGCTGAGCCCCCCCCCTCCAAACCCACTACCCACAACTGTAAACCACTACCATAGTCCTTGCAGGTGAAGGGAGCACATAGATGTGGGTACATTGGGTTTCTGGTGGGTTTTGAAGGGCTCCCATTTACCACCACAAGTGTAACAGGTAGGGGGGGATGGGCCTGGGTCTGCCTGCCTGAAATGCACTGCACCCACTAAAACTGCTCCAGGGACCTGCATACTGCTGTGATTGACCTGAGTATGACATTTGAGGCTGGCATAGAGGCTTGCACAAAATATTTGTAAAGATTTGTTTCGAGGGTGGGAGGGGGTTAGTGACCACTGGGAGAGTAAGGGGAGGTCATCCCCGATTCTCTCCGGTGGTCATCTGGTCAGTTTTGGGCACCTTTTTGTGCCTTGGTCTTAAGAAAAACAGGACCAGGTAAAGTCGTCCAAGTGCTTGTCAGGGACACCCTTTTTTTTTCTATTATGGATTGAGGACATCCACGTGTTAGGCACTACTAGTACTACTACTTATCATTTCTAAAGCACTGCTAGACATACACTGCGCTGTACACTTGAACATGAAGAGACAGTCCCTGCTCAACAGAGCTTACAATCTAATTAGGACAAACAGTACAAACAAGAGATAAGGGAATATTAAAGTGAGGATGATAAAATAAGGGTTCTGAACAAGTGAATAAGGGTTAGGAGTTAAAAACTGCATCAAAAAGAAGGGCTTTTAGCTTAGATTTGAAGACTGCCAGAGATGGAGCTTGATGTACCAGCTCAGGAAGTCTATTCCAGGCATATGGTGCAGCAAGATAAAAGGAACAGAGTCTGGAGTTAGCAGTGGAGGAGAAGGGTACAGATAAGAGAGATTTCCCCAGTGAATGGAGTTCCCTGAGAGGAATGTAGGGAGAGATGAGAGTGGAGAGGTACTGAGGAGCTGCAGAGTGAATGCACTTATAGGCACGCCTAAGTCCCGCCTTCGCTATGCCTCCGACATGCTCCCGTGAACTTTGGTTATCCCTGCGATGGAAAGCAGTTGGGGACGCCCAAAATTGGCTTTTGATTATACCGATTTGGGCGACCCTGTGAAAAGGACACCCATCTTCCAATTTGTGTCGAAAGATGGGCGTCCTTCTCTTTCGAAAATGAGCCTGATAGTGACTTAATGTGCCAGGCCTAGGAAAGACTGGTCAGGTGGTACATTAGGCAAGCCTCCTACCACAAAGAGGTAAATGTCAACAGGCCGCAGATACAGGAAGGGTGAACTAAGCCAGAAATGCCTGATAACCAGTCAGATGTGTCAGACAATATCTCCATGGTATTAAAAGGTCTGGTCTACAGACAAGTGATGTAGAGGTGTCCCATAGAATAAAATCACTAGCACCTACTGAGAATTGAATCTCAATGGGGTTGATAAAAGGAAATGGCATAGAAGTTACATGAGGTCATGTTTCTAAAGACCCAGCCACAGATACAAATGAGTCACCACATCATATTCCCTAATTGTTAATTCCCTTCACACGTTAGTAACATATATGTGCATGTCTGACAGCATGTGTTAGTGAAGGGGGTGGGGCAAGTACACAGTAAAGTGCACTCTGATTTCATCCAGCTGCCTGGTTTATTAGTTATTACCACTCTCAGATATTCCTCTCATAAAATTAATGATATGAGACAGTACACTGGTCCTGAGGCTCAGATGTGTAAAGAGGAGGCTGAAATAATAGGAGTAGGATATAGGGTGGCAAATCTGAATTGTACCTTCCTAATGAGTGACAGTTGTCAATTCAGAGGGGTTTGTATCCTGGAGATGCAAGGAAAGGTAGATATAGGGGGAGTACATTTGCTCCTAAAAAGAACACCACCAACTTGCCACCAAGGAATTCGTTTAAATCTTCTCGTTCATACTTAAACCTCCATTACCCGGTGTTTTCTGGTCTCAAGTATAAAACCACATACGCTTCCACCTTTTCCTATATCAGCACTCATTTGTGGAATGCATTGCCTAAATCTGTAAAAATGGTTAAGATCATCTGACTTTCAGGAAGTCTCTCAAGACCTACTTATTTTGGCAAGCTTACCCTACAGATCCCGTCCTGCTTCTATGATTCCTGGACTCCAACTCCTATAAAGACCTTGTGAATTTAGCTACTTTCTCATAACCCTGTACCTTTACGCCACCCATATCACTTTCAATTTATTGTACTTTATCGTTTGTTTACTAAATGTTGTAAGCCACATTGAGCCTGCCAGTGGTGGGAAACTGGGGGGTATAAATGATATAAATAAACACAGCTAGTAACTGAAGAGTTAAGAAGCAAATCTATACTTTGAATTGCCACATACTCTTCCCTCACCACCATGTAGGAGTCTGCATGGATCCATATAAGATAGCTTCCACAGAAAAGGAAGTACAAGTGGATGGCTACATGCCAAGGGGAAGGGTCATGTTTTGGCTCCCAAAGTCATCCTGCGCCTTGATATACACGGAGGGGCATAATCGACCAGAAACGCCTATCTCCATGGGCGTTAATCTCCGAGAACGGGTCCGTGAAGGGGCGGAGTGAACCGTATTTTTAAAAAAAAATAGACGCCCATGCTTTATTCGCCAAGGTGTGAGCTGGGCGTTTTTGCTTTTCACCGATAATGGAAAATGAAATCGCCCAGCTCAAAAACGAATAAATGCAAGGCATTTGTTCGTGGGAGGGGCCAGGATTCATAGTGCACTGGTCCCCCTCACATGCCAGGACACCAACCGGGCACCCTAGGGGGCACTTTTACAAAAACAAAAAAAAAGGTAAAAGAGCTCCCAGGTGCATAGCACCCTTCCCTTGGGTGTTGAGCCCCCCAAATCCCCCTCAAAACCCACTGCCCACAAGTCTACACCAGTACTATAGCCCTAAGCGGTGAAGGGGGGCACCTACATGTGGGTACAGGGGGTTTGGGGGGGGTTGGATGACTAGTAGCATTAAGCAGCACAATTGTAACAGGTAGGGGGGGGATGGGCCTGGGTCCACCTGCCTGACGTCCACTGCACCCCCTAACAACTGTTCCAGGGACCTGCATACTGCTGCTTGGGAGGAGGGTATGACATTTGAGGGTGAAAGTAAAAAGTTGTGAAACATCATTTGTTGTGGTGGGAGGGGGTTAGTGACCACTGGGGGAGTCAGGGGAGGTCATCCCCGACTCCCTCTGGGGGTCATCTGGTCATTTAGGGCACTTTTTGGGGCCTTATTCGTCAAAAAACAGGGTCCAGGAAAAGTGCCCTAAATTCTAGCTACAAACGCATCCATTATCGGCGAAGGGCGTCCATCTCTGTTCGGGTGATAACCACGCCCCAGTTCCGCCTTCACCACGCCTCCGACACTCCCCCGTCAACTTTGTCCGCATCCGCGACGGAGTGCAGTTGAAAGCGTCCAAAGTTCGGCTTTCGATTATGCCGCTTTATTTGTTTTTGTGAGAAGAACGCCCATCTCCCGATTTAGGTCGGAACTTGGGCGTTATTCTCGTTCGATTATAAGCAGGATATTGCACTCCCAGAAGACATCACTGGGGTAATGAGAATCCACAGATGCTCTGAAGGCAAGTGCAAGTTAAATACACTCATCTCTCTCTGTGTGCAGATGATCATCAAAAGAAGATGCCCAGATACCTGTGCCTGCATTGCTGGGATTGGCTGGAGTATATCTTGGCTGAAATGGAGGAGGAAGCAGGTCAGTACAAAACCTTCACATAAGACTTTGCAATTATTTAATAGCCATATGAATGCACATAACCACAACAGCCCCAGATCTTGCCTCACCAGTTAGCAGCACTTCTAGCACTAAGCTGATAGAGTAAGAGCTTATAGGGCAATGTGCACACCAGCTACAACTATGACAGGTTCTGGCTCCCTCAACAAAAACCTCTGAACACCCTCTAGGGCAGTGGTTCCCAAACCTGGTCCTGGAAGCACCCCAGCTAGTCAGATTTTCAGGATATCCATAAAACATATGAGAGAGATTTGCATGCAGTGGAGGCAGTATGTGCAAATATCTCTCATAAATATTCATTGTGGATATTCTGAAGACCTAACTGGCTGGGGTGCCTCCAGGACCAGGTTTGGAAATCACTGCTCTAGGGTATTCACAATGCTCATTCTCCATGTATTTCCATCTCTACTAAGCATACCTCTCTGGAAACCTATCCAAACAACCCAACCCCAAAGCTAACACTACCTCAGAGCATCCAATTCCATTGCCTTGAGGCCACCCCTTCCACTTGTCCAATTCCACATTGCCAAAGCCCTCTCCTACATGACCCTGACCAAGTACTCTGAGAAACCTGGGGAAATCTGCTCACAACACAGCAAACCTTTATGTCTGTGTTCCCTCTCTTACACTTAGGAGGAGCCTACCCTCTCATCCCTGCCCTTGTCCTGGGTCCTGCTGTAGAATCTGCAGGTTAGAAGAGAGCAAGTCATGTGTGAGGACAGAGCTTGGACAATGTACAGTTCAGATGATTATCATTTGACAATCAAAAGCTGGACCTGTGCATCCTAACAAGTAAATTTGTTGCCATGCTGTTATGTAACATATGCAACACCAAAGATTGAGACACCTGGACAGTTACCCAATTGTGAAATAGTTTCCCCCAGTGATACACCTACTATGGAAATGGAAAGGTGGGCATTTGAATCTATCTCATTCATATTCATTGTGGAGAACCTGAGAACATGGCTGCCTAGGTGTGCCCAAGGACCAGTTTGAGAAGAACTGGAAAATAAGACAAGAAACTTGTCTTTGCTCACCTGTCTCTTTGTATCACTAGAAGATAAGCACATCAACATATGTATCACTGGAAGATATTGCACAGCAGTATATGACTCTTATTTATTTTATTTTTATTTATTTGGATTTTGCCCACACCTTTTCATTAGTAGCTCAAGGTGAGCTACATTCCAGGTACACTGGGTATTTCTCTGCCCCTGGAGGGCTCATAATCTAAGTTTGTACCTAAGGCAATGGAAAGTTAACTGACTTGCCCAAAAGCACAAGGAGCAGCAATGGGATTTCAACTGGCCACCTCTGGATGTCCTGGATATCAAGATGGGTACTCTAACCACTAGGCCATTCCTCTACTCCACTCTACCCTTTACAGTTTTATCCCCAACATAAGTCTCAAATTCCTCCTTCTCCAGTGAAACACCTCTTGCAAACATGTAGTCCATCTACAAAGCCCACACATTATCTACACATTAGAAACTGTTTAGAAATATACATTCTTCTGCTGTCCAACATCTTTTATATAAATTATATATGGCAAGATATCTTCTTTGGTTACAATTTACACTCATGCAGTTTGTCTAACAAACACATAAATGGATGCAGAGTCACTTAACTCTTTACCAGAAAATAAATCAAAAACAGTGACCCACTACTGTAACGAAAAATATGTGGAAGTACAGCACATGACACCACGAGGAAGGAAAAAAGCCTCAAAGAGCTCCAGACCTACAGATCTATAGAGCTAATGATGATCTAAATGATCAATTCCTCATCATTGGCTGGGAAAAACCTTCCTCAATGTTTGTCAAAAACTGGAACTGAATTCTCAAAAAGACAAAGTTCATACTTCACAAGGTACAACACATGAATAACTCAACAACAATACATTCACTTAAAGTGTCAGATGCTATGACTAATTATTGTACATATAATATAAGAACAGGAGTATTTAGCTTTTAAAAATGTTGTCTATCCTGGTGTAATTTCCAAAGCTCAAATGATCCCACGGACCAATGTTGGCCAGGGTTTTGCTAGTGCTCCAATCAGCAATGCTGCTTCAGGGTCCTGGCACACAGTAACTCAGGTCAGACACTTACTGTGCACTAGGTGCAAAAGGTAGTGCACAGTAAGTGCAAATATTGTAAAGCAAATGCAGCATATACCCTGCATCCAGTGTACAGGGCAGACACTTGCAGCACAGGCATCACATTACATGCCTGATGTGGAAGGCTAACTGCAGTAGTAGTACCGATAAGGTTCAGTGGGCATAGCCTCCCCTTCCTCATGTCTGTGCACCAGAAGACCCTCTAGGGCAACTAAGAGCAAGGTTTTGGAGCAAGCAATAGCCCATTAAAATACCATATGCTTTCCTGGAGTGTAAAGCAATTCTCCCCCAACCTGTCCAAGTATCTGAAGTTAGAATACAAAATGCCAAATGTACATTCTATCACAGCCCTGGTTTGCCTGTGTACATTGTCATAGTTCTCTTCAGCTGTCCCATTAGGATGGACTATGGGGTTCATCAGCCAGGTGTTCAGAGGATAACCTCTGTCATCTAGAGAGGAAAAAGCAAAGAGGATATGAGTGTTTACTTGATGGTGTGGGGGTTATCACTACACTGCATAGGTGGTTCCAGACACTTCCATTGCTGGTTGGTGCACATCGATAGAGTCTTCTGTGGGCAGAGAAAGAGCTGGTTAGTATTTGTAAAGGTATGGGTGGGTGATATGTAAAAGTCAAACTTAAAAATATGCTTTTGAGTTTATTTTCATAAGGACTACTAAGCCATATCTGTTCAGTGCATTTCATTTTATATCTGAAATTGTGAAACAGCAAAAGCAGAACAGAATATAGCATATATATAAAAAGAGCCAGCCCTGGGTGCTAACTTTTCAAAATGATTAGGGTGCTAAACACAATACAAATATCTCTTCCTGGACACAATGAAGGAGGTTACTCAGTATTGAGGGCGCTCTACATCAACAGCACCCACAGAGCTGGCATGTATGAATGGACTGTGCTTTCCTATTTTCTTGTGTCAGTGGTTTCCAAAAAAAATGTTCCCTGACCTTTCCACTCTTCTTCACTTACTATTTTATTTTTTTATCAGTGAATTAATTTTAATAGGGAAGCTCCTAGAGACCGCTAGAGTCCAGGCATTTAACATCCTGGTGAAAACCAGATCAGAAAAAAAAAAGACTTTCAGAGGAGTACTTAAAGAAAGAATCATGTACATACCAATAAAGTTATCTGCCATAAGCCTACAGTGCATCTGATTTTAATACTGAATCTCAGTTAGTTTTCTGCATTCAATTGCCTAATTTCTAGTTGCATTGTAATCCTATTTCATTTGCAGTACTTTTCTTCAATATCTAATGAGAACCTCTTGAGTCCTAAGGGGTTTTCTAACCATGTGGTTTTTGCAATAATGTGCGCTCATAAAAGTATTTGATGGTTTGAATGGAAAAAATCCCATGTTCATTACAGTCCTAATTGTCAATTTATTTACTATTCATGCCAGTGAATGAAAAATAGGGTTTTCTGGAGAGCACCTGTGAGCTTGTGCTCTTTAGTGTTGAAAGGTTTAGTGTAAATCAAATGCTATGGTTGAGTTGTAGATTGCCCACATTGTTTCCCACTTGAATCCAGGGTGGGAGCGTAATGGTTTTTAGAACAGCCTGGGCAAAACTGCTGGATATTAATTCAAGCAATTTCTCTTCTAACATCATTTCAGTTTCATGGGAAGTTAAGTATAGAGATTTTTCTCTCCTTTTTCTCCCCAATTGGTTCCTAACTGTGCTAAAGTAAAATAAATCGCTTTGCAATATTCTTCCTGGTCTCTCTTTTTTTTTTTTTATTAATAGCACTTCCTTTATAAAAAAATAAAAAATAAAACGTTTTAAGACATGCATTTTGCATTGTCATGTTATCACCTTTACATCCATAGTGTGTCTTCTTTACAATGAACAGTCTTAAGGCAAAGAAAGTAATTTGCTCTAATGAAGATGTGTTATCACAGAATGTGGTGTCTCAAACAATACAATTATGATGGAGGATACGACTTCAATTTGTTATAAACAGAATTTAAGGGAACTTCCAGTTATGAGCTGAGCAGAGTGGACATGTGTGTGAGCAGCAGCTCCTGTGGCTTCCTGAGAATTTTCCTTTGCTTTTAGTCTGGACCTCAATGGTCATCAAACCATGGAAAAGGAACATGGTAAACAATCCTTGCCAGCACTGTTGGGAGATCAGTTCACTAAGTCCAAGTCCAGCAGCATAAATGCTTTGGAGGTAAATGTGGTGGCAGCAGCAGACGAGATTGCTTCAGTGGACAAGGAATAGGCAAAGGCCTTGGCATCACCTGACACAGGTGAGACAATCTGCATAGTGTTGGAGGGATTAGTGATAAAAATTTGTACTAATATGGATTCCAAATTACACGTGGTAGTGGAAAAAGTGGTCCAATTGGTATCCATAAAGAATGCCTACAGCAAGTGGCTGGATGAAGCTGAAGGATGTGTAAATATGCTAGAGGACTCTGTTGTTTCAGATAGGGAGAAGCAGGAGGGACTTGAAGAGCAACAGGACAACTTAGAAAACAGAAATTGCTGCAACAGTTTGCATTTGGCCATGCTTAAGGAGGGAATGAAGGGGCAGGTCCCAGTGGATTTTCTCACAACAATGCTGCTGGTGCTCTCCAGCTTAGAATGTAAAGATGACCCCCTGAAGAATGACTATGCACATAGAATACCCTGGCACCAATACTGCCCATGGGAGGCCAACCATGTGCAGTGCTCATTAGACTGCACCACTTTGGAGACAAGGAGAGGATTCTTCAAGCTGCAAGGAATAAGGAGAGTTGGAATATCAGGGTTACCATAAATTTCTGATCTTCAGCTTCTTGTGGGAGCTACTACAGCGGAAAGAGATATGCCATGGTGAAAAAGGAGATGTGAAATCACAAAGTTTTATATATGCTGCTTTAAATGGTTAAACTGAGTGATTCAGAATGGAAAGAATTTTTTTTCTGTGATAGAACAACTGTAGTCAAGGACCTTTTAGACAGTCACCAGATGATAGTACACATGAGCTTCTAAATGAGTTTATCTTTTTGAGGAATGAACTGTAGCCAAGGATATGTGCATGTCAGAACATTAATGTTGGGCTACACTGTTTGGAAAGCTGCAGGTAGCACAGTACTGATAAATATATACATAACATTGACATTCACACTTCAGGCAGCCCTTAACACATACTTAACATTTTTAAATAATTCAAACAACAATTTCTTTTTTTGGAATAAAATTTGGCTGCAGCTTTATTTTCAAATATTAATTAATTTACTTAACATCAACTTAGTAACATATAATTTTCCACCAGGTTAACTTCAGAATGCGGTTAATAATGTTAAGCCCTTCGGTAACGAACTGGCTCACTTTCTCCCACTTCACAGTGTGATTAATAATAATGTTAAGCCATTCGGTAACGAACTGGCTCACTTTCTTCCCCCCTTACCCCCCTCCCCCCAGGTGACTTACGGTACCGTCAAGCCACCTCTTACTCATGGCGGTTCCGCCCACGAGTTCATTTCCATTTCATATATTTCATACAATTCCTTTAACCGCTTCTGGTGCCTCTTAAACCCCTCATCCAGGCACCCCTTTCCATTTAAAAGCTGCTACCATTTACCCCCAAATCCTCCACTTTCCCTAACCATCTCAAAATTTTGTCCCCACCACACACCCCCCCACCAAGGGCGGGCTGGGATGGGTCTTTCACTCCCTCCTATTCACCCTAACCCTCTCCTACCTAACTAAAAACTAATTCTGAGCGCCCAAATCTTCCCTATCCTAGCACTTCCCTTCCAGCCAATCCTATCCCTTAATTCCTACCCAATCCCCTTTCTCCCTTTCCTGTTGCTAACCTAAACACTAACTACTTCCAAACTAACTCCCTCCTGCAACTCCCCCCCCCCTTTCCTTTCTTCTTCTGGCTGCCTGGCTTCAGCCAATGTTAACACCCTCACAGCTTAACTGTGAGGGCTTCCTAACATTGACATTCACACTTCAGGCAGCCCTTAACACATACTTAACATTTTTAAATAATTCAAACAACAATTTCTTTTTTGGAATAAAATTTGGCTGCAGCTTTATTTTCAAATATTAATTCATTTACTTAACATCAACTTAGTAACATATAATTTTCCACCAGGTTAACTTCAGAATGCGGTTAATAATGTTAAGCCCTTCGGTAACGAACTGGCTCACTTTCTCCCCACTTCACAGTGTGATTAATAATAATGTTAAGCCATTCGGTAACGAACTGGCTCACTTTCTTCCCCCCTTACCCCCCTCCCCCCAGGTGACTTACGGTACCGTCAAGCCACCTCTTACTCATGGCGGTTCCGCCCACGAGTTCATTTCCATTTCATATATTTCATACAATTCCTTTAACCGCTTCTGGTGCCTCTTAAACCCCTCATCCAGGCCACAAGCGGTGACAGACTCCATCTTGTCACCGCTCCCCCATAACCAAAGCTGCCGCCAAATCCTTCTTTAAGCAATCCTCCAACAAATCTTGGAGTGCACTCAAAAAGATATCAGTTCCAATATCGGACAGATGAACTCCATCCTGCCTATACAAACCTGCACAATCTGACGAGATCAAATCATGTGCTAACACCAAACCCCCCATTCTCCCCATAAATTTTGACACTTCCCAATTCACCCTGCGCCTCAACCGCTCAATACCTTTTGGATTAACTGCCCCCCTCCACACTCTTCTGGGAATAATCTGTGACCATACAATCACTGCTCCTGGAAAATAACTCATCACCTCCAATAATTCTGCTTTCATTAAACGAATTAACTGAACTCCTTTTACAGCACATAAATCATTTCCCCCCAAATGAATACAAATTAGAACTGGAGAAGAAAATCGCCGAGCTTGCAGTAATGCTGGCAACAACTGCTTCCAAGTCAATTCCTCGTATGGCCAACCAGCGGATTCGAATACCAAATTCCACCAATCCCAGGTTGGATCCCCACTTTGATTCCAGAGCATGCTTGTGTGCCCAAAAGACATATGAATGTCCGCAGATCCATACACATATGTCCAGAGGCAATACATCTGTAAAAGAAACTAGAACAATTAGCATAAACCTAATCACTTCTCATCCCGAACATACCCTTTATATCTATTAGACCTCCATCTTCCCACCCGCTGAATTAAAGCCACTGAACCCCCTTCTTGGGCTACATTGGAAGCAGCACCAATTCGAAAGGAATGTGTCCCATACTCCTTTGGCTCCAAACCCATATATCTCAAACCTTTCTTAAGCACTGCTGCAAATTGATACCTCGTTAACGGCATACCATTGCTATGCACCAACCAAACCTCACCCCCCACCGGTCTTACACCATTGAACTCCACTGCACATTGCACTGGACAAAATTCCAAAGTCTTAGCCGCTCGCAGACTAATCCAAATGCCTTTTCCATCTTGGTCCATTTTAGACTTCCTTAAATATATATGCAACACCCCCTTTTCCACCACCACATCCCTTCTTCTCAAACCTTCATCATCCATAGCTCGCGTTGATGAAGCTACCAACTCCCCAACCCTGCAAGCTGAAAAGAAGGCTACCACAAAAGCCACCTGAAATAACAATATTTCATATTTTGAAAAACAAATATTGGTTAATACCTTGCACAATTGCACTACCTGTGCATAAAATAGCGGCCTCCTCACCCTCTCCATTCGTGATTTCCCATGTTCTCTGGAAAAACCACACAATAATTTACGAATCAAATATTTCCCCGCTGGATCTCCCCAACCCAGCAATTTAGACACAAATGCTATTGCAGCCATCGTCTGAGATACCATCCCAAACAACCATTTATTATCCACTGCAAAAGCAATAAGTTGGACCACTCTCTCTTCACAAATTGGGAAGACCAAATCCCAACCTCTGTCAGCCAGAAATGATAGGAATCGCCTCCATCCAACTCCATAAGCCTTCCAAGTATTAGGAGCTAATGCTCTCATCAACAGCGCCTCACAACCTCCTGAAAATTGTGCCACAAATCTTCGGACATCCGTGTAGGCTCCCAATCTGCTGACGGAGCCAAAGCTCTGAAACGATGTAACTGTAAACGAGATAACGCATCAGCAATCTCATTACAAACACCAGGCACATGTCTCGCTGTTAGCCATAAATTTAATTGCAAACATTTTAACACAATCAATCTCAACAGCTCCACTAACAGCGGACAACGCGAATACTGCTTATTGATTGCCCATACTACTGACATGTTATCAGAATACAAGGCAATCCTCCTGTTACACAACCTCCGTTCCCATAGCCACAAAGCCACCCAAATTGGAAATAATTCCAACAAAGCTATATTCTTGCACAAACCCATCTCTCTCCACCATTGAGGCCACTCTTCCGCACACCATGCCCCTCCAAAATAAATCCCAAATCCAATTTCTCCCGACGCATCCGTGAATAATTGTAAATCCACACTTGAAACCAATACATCTTGCCAAACACAAGTTCCATTAAACACCGACAAAAATTCTCTCCAGATTTGCAAATCCGCTCGCACTGCCTGTGTCACACGCACTCTAAAATGCGCCTTCCGCAAACCAACTGTTAACAATGCTAAACGTCTCGAAAAAACTCGTCCCATAGGAATCACTCTCATTGCAAAATTAAAATGCCCCAACAACGACTGAATCTCCTTCAACGTCACCTTTTTCTTGATGCATACCCTATCAATCTCCTGACGCAAAACCCCAATCTTTTCTTTAGGCAGACGAGACTCCATTCTCACTGAATCCAACTCTATCCCCAAAAACACCAATTTGGTAACTGGGCCCTCACTTTTTTCTTTAGCCAAAGGCACACCCAACTCCTTTGCCACCGTTCTAAATGCTGACATCAAGGAAGCACACTGCAATGAATTTTCTGGACCCCCAAACAAAAAATCATCCAAATAATGAACAATAGAATCCCAACCACTAACCTGTTCCACTACCCAATGTAAAAATGTAGCAAATGCTTCAAAATAATTACAAGAAATAGAACAACCCATAGGTATACATTTATCAAAATAAAATTTACCTTCAAACTTAAATCCAAGCAACCTAAAAGCTGTAGGGTGCACTGGCAATAAACGGAAAGCTGCTTCAATGTCCGCTTTTCCCATCAATGCACCTTTTCCCAAATTCCTCAACAAATCCACCGCTTGTTCAAAACTAGCATATTGCACTGTACACAAATCCGGATCAATAAAACTATTTACACCAGAACCTTCAGGATAGGACAAATTATGAATCAACCTGTATGTACCCGGCTCTTTTTTCGGTATCACACCCAATGGAGACACTACCAAATTTTTAAGCGGCGGGTCAGCAAACGGTCCTGCTATCCGCCCAAGACTCAACTCCTTCATCAACTTTTTCCGAACCACCTCCGCATGCTGAATCACAGATACTGAATTCTTGCACTTATGATCCAACACCGGTCCCTCAAACGGGATCGGGAAACCTTCTGAAAAACCTACCCACAGCAAATATGCATCACCACCACACGGATACAGACCCAACCAATTTTGTAACGCCGCTACCTTAATAGGAGAAGGGGCCTTGCCAGCCCACACCTGGGCCGCCCATAGCTCCTCCCCTCCCCGACCTCCCAATCCCCCTCTTGGACATTTAAACACAGGGTGGAATCCCTGACAGACACTGCAACAGTGTCTGAATCTGCAGGCAGGCCTATTACATCATCCCGCATTAAATTGGAAACAAGCATTACCGGGGCTACTCCCTTTTCCCCCCAATCCGCTTGTCCCCACACTTCCTCCTCCTGCCATTCCAAAACTCCCTGTTCGACCAACGCCCATTCCCCCGGTATTTCCAACTGAGCCACTACCATACCCGGGAAATCCAGCAGAGGCTCCCGAACGAAAGGGAGGATTAACTGAAGGAGTAAAATTAGCAATCCACAAATCCACATCTCTCACACCCCAATTCTCAGATTTGTCCTTCGCCAAACTTCGCCTAAACTGCTCATCATAATTTACCCAAGCCCAACCTCCATACATTTTATAAGCTCTCAAAATTAAATCACAGTAATTCCATAAACCCGGATAAAGAGCAGGTTTCTGACTTCCCAACACACTCGCAAAAACATGAAAACTTAACAACCAATTCATGATTGTCTTTGGTACCCTCCCTCTTTTCTTCTTTCCTTCTTCCTTACCCCCATCCTTCCCCCCATTAACATCCCTATCACGCACTAACAAGGCAAATAAATCTATATATTTTCCTTTTAAAATTCTCTGCTTCCATTTTAACGTTATATAACAATCCAGAGGGGCAATATTACATAATGTATGACCCATCCTCGAACCCATAAATATACCTGCCATTTGATTCTCCCGCATCCCACTTACAACATTCCCCCTTTCCACCTCTACTTCATCCGAAGAAGATGAAGAAGACCCTGATGAATCCCAGGAGTCTGAGGATTCCCATACCTGCATAGGATCACCTGTTCCACCCCTCCTCTGCCTTTTTTCACTATCCAACCGTCTTACCACATGACACAAATTCCGCAAAAATTTTTTATTCCGCAGCTTCTTTCTCAAACCTTTTCCCGTCACCCCTTTTTCCCAACTACCCCGATCTCTAACCCCCTCCCGTACTTCCCCTCCCCCCCCGCCCCCTTCTATATCCAGATACACACAATTCCTCCAACTCACCCATTGCTCTCCCAGAAGAAGGCCCCTCCAACGGATCCTCCGCCGCAGCATCCTGCAAAGGAACATCACCACGGGTCCGCATACCACCTTCCATCGCACTGGTTGCCGTCCCACATTCCATCCTGCTACCCCTCTCCTGCTCAATATTCAATCCCACCTGACACCCCATTTCCACACCTTGTCCACCACTCACCCCTTCTGCAACATCAGCATCTCTCCCTATATTCCCCATACCCCCTTTTGCACTCCCCCCTCCAGACATATTCATCCCATGTTTCTTTTTTCCACTCACTTTACCCCCACTTTTCACAATCTTCTTTGGCCCCATTAAACAGTATTTGATTTATTTATTATTTACTATTATATATATATATATATATATATATATATATATATATATATATATATATATATATATTTATTTAATTAATATAATCAATTACCCACAATCACTCACTCTCCCCGCTCCCAAGCAAACACCCCTTCAATTTTGAGTCCCTTAATCTCTCCTTTTAAAAGGTTACACTGCTGATTTAGGTCCCCTAATTTGCCCATCCAGTTCCTGACCATGGTTGCACCTGCTTAGTTTCCTGCTTTTGCCATGTGACATACACCTTCACCATGTGGGTGGCCCCCAATAAAAACTCTACCCCTCCTCCTCACCTACCCAACTCACTGTTCACACTTTCTTTCCCCACTGTAAAATCACCACAATCCAAACATATCCATCCAATCCCTCCCCTTCAAACTCCCAAAATTACCCACGAAACGCTCACCCCACCCCCCTTTCCACACACATACGTCACCCCCCACTTGCACAGCCCCACACACCAAATAAAACCGCCAACTCCCAAATTACTTCCTTGCTCCGCTTCAAATAAACACCCCCAACACCTCGCAAACCGGAAGTGCCTTCCCAACACACTTTAACTCACCCACCCCCTCCCAACGTAACACACACTTCAAAAACCCCGTTTTTCCGCCCAGCAACCAAAAACCAACCCAAATTCCCCTCCTTACTCCTCACCTCCACAAAACCAGAAGTGCCATCGCAATGTTTTCTACGACGCCACTGCCAAGCACCAGCCTCCCCCACCTCAGGTAATCTTTAAAGGGGAATCGAACCAGCAACCTTCTGATTACAAGCTCAGTGCTCTAGCCAGTGCTCCACTGATTAGACATAAGAATTCTTTTCGTTTTTTCACTTTTAAACCCCCCCCAACTTCTCTTTCACTCCCTCCTATTCACCCTAACCCTCTCCTACCTAACTAAAAACTAATTCTGAGCGCCCAAATCTTCCCTATCCTAGCACTTCCCTTCCAGCCAATCCTATCCCTTAATTCCTACCCAATCCCCTTTCTCCCTTTCCTGTTGCTAACCTAAACACTAACTACTTCCAAACTAACTCCCTCCTGCAACTCCCCCCCCCCCTTTCCTTTCTTCTTCTGGCTGCCTGGCTTCAGCCAATGTTAACACCCTCACAGCTTAACTGTGAGGGCTTCCTTATTTTCATTTGTGTTGTATTTCTTTGTTTTGGACTTGTATGGTGTGAATGCTGCATGATTGTGAGAATTGAGGTATTTAGGGTTTGGTTGGGTAGTGCATCTGGGGATTTTTACTATTGTGTAACTTTCTGAGGTTGGGGGTCCCTGATGGGTGAGTGGTAAGAGTCTGTCCCTTTTATTTATTTTATATTTTTTATGGATCACTTTAGGTGTCAGGGTGCTTGTGCTCCAGGAAGACTTTAAAAGTTTTGTTGGGTTTTTTTTGGTGGTCAGGGGGTGCAGACGTCCTAAGCAGGTAAGCTGTCAGCCTCAACAATCCAATTCTTCCTTCCTGCCTTCCCAGAATTCCAATCATATCCCAGTTTCCATTAACCCTTTACTTAGCACTCCTTAATTACATTACTAAACCGCATCTTAAATGTATTTAATTTAATTCCAATTTCTTTTAATATAATTTTAATTTTATACCCAGTAGCTCCACATAAATTAATCAATTAATTATACTTGGATCTCCAAATCCTGCTATTAAATGCTTCCTCCTTACAACATGAATAAACTTTAAACTAATTCCCATGCTATTAGTCCTCCTTTTTTCTATTTCATCCTCTCACCCCACCCCATCACACATCATCAATGCATTATCCAGATGTATACACTTCAGCTGGAGTGATGCCAATGTTTTATTGCCCTTGGGTAATTCCTCTGGCTTCCTCTAACTGATTAGTGCAGAATCACCCACTCTCTGCACTCTCTGACCCCTCCCAGGAAAATTGAAAAATATTTTTTAGCACGTGGTTTGCATGTGCAAATACAAAACTTACAGCAGGACTCAGTAAGCCATTTTAACCTGAGCAAAGCGCAGCTTAGTGAAAGGGTATTATAGGCCAGTGTTTTCCAAGTCTGGTCCTGGAGTACTCCTTACCAGTCAGGTTTTCAGGATATTCACAATAAATATGCATGAAAGAAATTTGTATACAATGGAGCAGTGTATGCAAATCAAGTTCATGCATATTCATTATGGATATCCTGAAAATCTGACTGGCAAGGGGTACTCCAGGACTGGACTTGGGGAAATATTGTCATAGACCATTGCTTCTCAACCTAGTCCTAGTCCTATGAGTACACCCCGTGATAAGGCATTTTTAGCTGTGGTAAACATGCTTTAGTGCTTACTGCAGCTTAGTAAGAGGACCCCCTAAGTGACTTGCCCAGAGTCACAAGGAGCTACTGTTGCACTTCTCAAATGGTGGTATATCATCTAAACTAGGAGTTCCTAAACCTGTTTTGCAGAACCCCTAGTCAGTGAGGTTTACAGGGCTTTTGGCTAAGATCAGGTAACCCTCAAGGGGAGGAATGCTGGCTTTGGCCTAACCCCTGCTTAGCTTTTTCTTGGCTGGGAGGTATGTAGTGGAGGTGCCCAGCGCTCTCACCAGCTGCCTTCCAGGTGCTGTGGAGGACTTGCAGCTCATCTGCTTATCCTCACAGCCTCCTCCAAGATGATTCCCAGGTCCACCCTGATCCTCCCAGGGCCTTTGTATTTTTTCCCAATTACTTCTTATGGCTCCAGTACACTTTCTCTCCTTGGCACTGTCCCTTCCTAATCTCTTTCTCCATCTGGAACCGCTGTATACTGCAGGAACAAATTGCCAACCTCCTGCTTTCATCATCTCACCATCTCTTTTGTCTTCTCCCTTCTTCTCAGCTCTCAACCTTCAACATTTCCTTCCTGCCATTCAACCATCTCCATTCTGAGTACATCTCGCCTTCGTCACTGTTGTCATGCCTCTCCTCTTTTCCGTACTCGCTTGCTCCTTCTCCTGCTCTCCACTAGGGATATCAATCCCAATCCTGGTCCTCCATATCAGCTTTCATCCTATTCATCCAGGTCACACCATGATGTCTCCAGTCTAATTTCTGTTCCTCTCCTTCCCCTTCTTCCCTGCCTTTCTCATGTGCTCTGTGGAATGCCCTGTCTGTCTGCAACAAACTTTCCTACATCCATGACCTCTTTATCTCTTGTACTCTCCATCTGCTTGCCCTAACTGAGACTTGGCTTTGCCCTGAAGACTCTGCTTCAGCCACAGTTCTGTGCCATGGAGGTTACCTTTTCTACCATACTCCTCACCCTGTTGGCCACAGAGGTAGTGTTGGGCTACTACTTTCACCCTCCTGTACATTTCAACCTCTTCTTCCACTTCAGTCTGATTTTCTTCCTTCAAAGCCCACTCCATCAGTCTATTCACTCCTCTGCCTCTATGAATAGCAGTCATTTATCGACCCACTAATAAGTCCCTTTCTTCCTTTCTCACTGACTTTGATGCCTGGCTTTCCTTCTTTCTTGAACCTTCATCTCCTTCCCCCATTCTTAGGGATTTTAACATTCATGCTAATGATCCTTCTGACTCTTATGTTTCTTAGTTTCTACTCTTTCCCCATTCTCTATCTCTGTGGATAATACTCTCATCCTCCCTGTCTCATCAGCTCGTAACCTTGGGGTCATCTTTGACTCCTCTCTCTCTCTCCTCCACACATATTTAACAAACTGCTAAAACCTGTTGTTTCTTTTTCTATATCACTAAAATTTATCCTTTCCTTTCTGAGCACACTACCAGAACCCTTATCCACAATCTTATCACCTCTCCCATAGACTATTGCAACTTGCTTCTCAAATTCTGCTGCAAAACGTATATTCCGCCATTGTTGCTATGCTCTTATTAGCCCTATCCTCATCATTTCATTGGCTCCCTATCCGTTTCTGCATACAGTTCAAAATCCTCTTATTGACTTACAATTGCATTCACTCTGCAGCTCCTCAGTACATCTCCACTCTTATATCTCCCAACTCTCCTCCCCAGGAACTTCGTTCACTGGGTAAATCTCTCTTATCTACACCCTTCTCCTCCACTGCTAACTCCAGATTCCGTTCCTTTTATCTTGCTGCACCATATGCCTAGAATAGATTTCCTGAGCCAGTATGTCAAGCTCCATCTCTGGCTGTCTTCAAATCTAGGCTAAGAATCCACCTTTTTGATGCTGCTTTTAACTCCTAACCCTTCCTCACATGTTCAGTACCCATGTGTTATCATTCCCACCTTAGTAATTCCCTTATCCCTTATTTGTCCTGTTTGTCCTAATTCGATTGTAAGCTCTGTCGAGCAGGGACTGTCTCTTCATTTTCAGTGTACAGTGCTGCGCATGTCTAGTAGTGCTATAGAAATGATAAGTAGTAGTAATAGTAGAAGTTGGATTTCTCTTATGCATCCTGAAACCCACCTGAAGGGATCTCCCAGGACAATTTGGTAACTACTGAGCCAAACAAAAATAAATGTAACTGTCCACCACAATCTGAAATGACAGCATAATACCATAATTCAATGATTTTAAATAATATAGAATATAGTTAAGGGGATTTAAAAGTAATTTTTGAAAGAAAAGGTTTTGTTATTAGGTTGGCTTTTTTTTGCTATAATCATATATCCATACTGTCTGAAGTGCCTTCAAAATTTCTATTCAACTATTTAGTTCATCCACAGCAGTTACCTCCTCCTAAGAAATTTTCTCTTAAGCTGTCACTCAGGAAAAGAACTATGAAAGCTGTTATATACACCCACCTCATTAAAGAAAACTTCTACAAGTTAAATAAAAAAAAGCAAACTTTCCCTTGTTAGCACCAAAAGGCAACAATAGGAGAGTAGGTTAAGGAAGTTCACTAACTTCTAAAGCTTAAGGGTTTAAAACAATTTTTTTTTTTACTGAAGTGTTTTAGGTACATAGCGGCCCTTTTACTAAGGTGTGCTAGTAAATGGGCTTAGAGTGCTCTATTATGGGACTTTTCTGTGTGCTAAGCCTATCTCTCAAGTATTGACAAATTGGACCTTTTTCTATTTGAATTTCTTGCCTTGCGCGGATGTGAGCATTAGCATGTGGGCATGAAAAAACATTAATGTGAGAACACTTAACAACTCCTATATGAAAACAATATAGCCAAACTAAGAAGATACAGAGAAGGGCAATGAAAATGATAAAGGGGATGGGGCAACGTACCTATGAGGAAAGGCTAAGGGGCTCTTTTGCTAAGCTGCATAGGCACCTATGTGCGCCCAACGCACACCAAATTGGACTTACCACCTGCTTAATGAATGGCCCTCATGGTAATTTCAATTTGGCATACATCTACTACTTGCGTCTGGAAAATATTTTAAGATTTCTGATGCGCTTCAGCTACGCGTGTCAAGTGGCATTTGACCACATAGGTTATTACCGTCCGTTTACCATGTGAGACCTTACCGCTAAGTCAATGGCTGGTGGTAAAGTCTCAGACCCAAAATGGACACACAGCAATTTTCATTTTGCCGCACTTCCATTTTCGGCAAAAATTTTAAAAAGGTGTTTTTTGTAGGTGCGCTGAAAAATAATTCTGCACACGCCCAAAACACGCATCTACACTACCACAGGCCATTTTTCAATGCACCTTAGTAAAAGGACCCCTAGAGCAGCTAGGGCTCCTCAGCTTGGAGAAGAGGCAGCTGAGAGGAGATATGATAGAGGTATATAAAATACTGAGTTTAGAGGAACAGGTAGAACTGAATTGCTTGTTTACTCTTTCCAAAAATACTAGGACTAGGAGTGAATACAGCTGAAATGGGATTTGAACTTGGGTCTTTTGATTTTCAGCCCATTGCTCTAACAATTAAGATAACCCTCTGCCTTACATGCATATCTGTGTGGCCATTTTATTAGATTGATATTCTTATGCTGCTATAGAGACTTCCATGTCCCTTGTTTTGCCTTGTTCATAATTTGGGAATTTCAGTTTGTAAAGTGGATGTACATGTTGGACGTTTCCTGTATATGGACATCCATCACACATATTTTCAAACAGGCTGTATCCTGTTCAAAAATACACGTGAGATGGACATCCATTTGTGACATTCTGACTTGAACCTCTCTATTCTGAGTTGGATATCCTTTTGAAAATGCCATTCCATGTGTCTCCTTTTTAAGAGATACCAAATATCCATGCTACTTACAGGCAGTATTAATGTTCCTTAATGAACACTTTAGTGTGGCAATTTGCCGAGAATATGCTGGGCATGCCACCAACAATCAGTGGTCAGCCCTTTCACTTAACATATTAATTTTTGCTGTTAAAGTACATTACATGTAGAAACTTAGAGCACTTTAATAAGAAGACTTTTTAGTGTATTTGAATTGAATTGTTGTTTTCATGATGAAAAACCCTATAAGAGTGCACTCAGGTGAATCCTGAGGGCATACAACATGGTCGAGCTCACTTAGCTGAGCAGGACTGGAATTGTGGGGGAGAAAGGGAAATGTTGGGCAGGGAGAGTGAGAGGATGGGAGAAGGCAAGGTAGTAAGTAGATGAGTTGCTGGGCAGAGGAATAAGATAGTTGGGAACAGGATAGTTTTGATTTGATGAGTGTGGGTAATAGGTGGTGCTAGGATAGGGCTTTGGGCAGGGAGGTGGAAGGTAGTTGGAGGATCAGTGGATATGGGAGCACCACCTACTCTATCCCTTGGTGGGGCTTTGGGTATGGTTTCTTTTCTGCTGTAGGGAGGGTAGGATGGGTATTAGGGTTCTGTTCCTGATTTAGCAGGGGGCAGATGAGGGCCTGTTTTTGAAATGAAATAAACCAAGGAAAACAAAATACAAAACTAAACAAAACTGTGAAAATCTAAACAAAATTAATGTTTTTCACAGTGCGGTTTTTCTAGCAAAAAAGGTGCCAGTACTGAAATGCCAGGCTACTCTTCAGGGGTGGGGTGATCACTGAGGGACCCACCTCACAATAGACAGGCTCCCTGCAACCAGTCACCAAATCTATGACAAAGCAGAATTGGTGTGTAGAACCTGAGCTCTTTCATTAAAACTTGGGGACCATGGGTCAATTTTAGTAGACAATGGAAAAGGTGCCGGTACTCAGTACACCCAAGTACCCCCTCAAAAAAGCCCTGGTTTTTCATGCCCTGATACAGAGACCCTTTAACCAAAGGGCAATAAAATTTCCATTGACCATGCTATAGCACTGAATTTATCACATTTTAAGGGCTTTCCCACCATTATTTTAAATGCAGGTCATGTACTAATGTTCCCATTAGCACACAGTACGTACAGAGAGTTAATGCAGGACCACCTAGATACATGACCTTGCATTAACAGTGCCTGAGTCAGTTGGTGCATAGTAAGTGCAGTGTGCTACATTGATAATGCTTCCATGCCCATTTTCCACCCATGCCCCATCCCCGACAGGAAAAAATGTAAAATAAAAACAACCAAGTAATTTGCTGTTTAATGTGCTGAAACAGACACATCACTGCAAAACGTCTTAATGTAGTTGTGTGGTAGCCTGTTCCCCGGCATTATCAACACATTATGGCACACTTTTAATAAACTATGCTAATAAATCTTGTCTCTTATAGACCAATAATTGGTCCAAAGCAGTTTACAGTAAGGTAAAAAAAAAGATCACAATGAGTTAACCAATGATAAAATTAACAGAAATATGGACTTAGAACACTTTAATATGGGACTTTCCCATGACCAAAGCCCATTTCTAGCACGACCTGTAAAATATGCATTTTTCTATTTGTTGAATTTCTAGCTGTGTGCTATGGTTAGCATTAGCATGTGTCCATTAAAAAAAATAATAACTTGGAAGCACTTGCCACCTCCTGTTTAGGAGGCTCCAACGTTATGAATGAGCTTACCAGTTGTGCACTGGTAATATCAGCTTGCTAACTGAATACTGCTTCTATGCCCATTCTCCATTTCTCCTTCTCTGACATGCCCCCTCCAGAAACTGCAAAACCCTCCAAATATGCAAAACCAGGGGCAAAATCAGAAAAAACTGGATACAATATAATCCCTAAGTGTGGGATATATATATATATATATATATATATATATATATATATATATATATATATATATATATATATATATATATATATATATATATTGTATCCAGTTTTTCTGATTTTGTAGGGATTATATTGTATCCAGTTTTTCTGATTTTGCCCCTTTGGAGGGTTTTGCATATTTGCATATGATTTGCAGGATGGGTGGAATGAGTTCTCAGTGGTGGGTAAGCAAGAGATTAATGGATTCCTGAAGTGTTGCCAGCCAACTGGGTCTGTGAAAGATATTTGTTACAGAAATAGTAAAAATTGCGACTCTGTTTCTGAGTAAAAAGTATTTATCCATGTGAGTTAAAACTAGCAACCAAAGAAATAAAGCACAACTGGGCCTTCAAGACTGAGACAAACAGGAGTCCTTTTATTTTGAAAGACCCAGCATGGGCCATGTTTTGGCGTAAAGACGCCTATCTCAGTGAACTTTACTTGGCGGTTTTTCTAACCGACAGCGTTCATTATGAAAGCGTGAGTACAAGCGTTTGCTTTTGTTTAGGACATATTAATCACAGTAAGGAACCTGTTTCTACAGGTTCCCTTTTTCTGTGCCTCTAAGTTTATTGTGATTGTGGACCCCCAAGGCAGGCGTCTTTATACCGAAACACAGCCCACGTCAGGTATTTCAGAATAAAAGGACTCCTGTCTGTATCAGTTTTCAAGGCCCAGTTCTGCTTTTTTCTTTGGTTGCTTGTGTTTGTGTACTGTTTTACCCTCTCTTGTGTTACCTAGTTAAAACTAGCAACCATTCATCCTGTATTGAAAAATGCAAAGATAGGGGTTGACATTTTGTCAAGTTATCATCCTATTTCTACTTTACCGATGTTGGCTAGAGCTTTGCATTTATAATCAGTTAGAGATTATGTAACTGACCATGCTTTGTTAGATCCATTTCAGTATGGCCTCAGTACGTCACATAGCACAGAATCTTTGTTGGCTGCTACAATAGATGAAGTGTGGTAAAGTTTGGATAAACATTTTTTTGTCTTTTTAGACATTTCTGCAGTATTTGACACAGTAGATCATACCATTTTTCTCCAGTGGCTGGGTGTTTGTGGCCTTGCAAGAGCTGCACTGAAGTGATTTGAATCTTTTGTGCATAATAGAAAGGCAGTAGTATGAATGGCTGATAAGTACTACTACACATCCCCTAAAAACATATCCCCTGCATACTGGGGTGCCACAAGGGTCAGTGCTGTCAGCTGTATTATATAACATCTACTTGTGTCCATTGTGCAAGGTGTTGCAATCTTTAGAAGTTTCATATAGGGTATATATAGATGACATACAATTTTTCTTTCCCATGCCAGCTGCTGAAGTAGATGTGGCCCCCATACTGCAGGTAATATTGGGAAAGTTAATGGGTTGGATGAAGCAGAATAAATTGCAATTAAATATTGCAAAGTCTGAAGTTTTGTATATAGTCTCAGATTTTGCAATAGTACTGCCAAAAACTATAACATTGACAGGGGTACCTGTTAAGGTTCCTATGCATGTGAAACATTTGGGTATTTTGCTGGGCTCTGCTTTCCCTTTTAAACCTCAGGTTCAGGCTCTGATTCAAGCTATGTATTTAAAATGAGAATGTTGAGTAAGTTAAAACCTTTGCTACCTTGGCTTGACTTTAAGAAAGTAGTGCAGGTGATGATACTTAGTAGTAATGAATACTGTAACATCATTTATCTTGCATTGCCTGGCTTCTGTGTTCAGGCACTTCAGGTGGCATTGAATTCAGCAGTGAGGCTTGTGTTTGCCCTCTCAAAGTCTAAACATATAACCACATACACGAGGCGGCTGAAACGGTTGCCAATGCATTACAGGATCCAACATATGATGGTTCATTGTGTGTTGTACTGTAGGAGTATTTCCCTGTGTGTCTCACCTTGCGGGCCATAATCCTATTACAGAAAAATGGAGGCTGTACACTCTGACCCACACATCTCTGTGTCAGCAAGAAACAGCTTTGCAGCTTGTGGAAAATTACAGCAGAAGCTCAACACCAAGGACATGCTGTGGGCAAAGCAGGCCCCCTTATCTCCCTGTGAGGCTGGCTCCAGCAAGGCGGGTGAGAAACAGAAAATGCATACCAAAATGTAACAACTTGAAGGTCAAGAACAACGAACTGTTCTTGCCAGGAAGTGAGCTGAGAAAGATCCAGATTGGTTCCTGCAGCCACCGGACCAAGAGGTACGGGGAGAGCGGGAACAAAGAAAGGAGTTATTCAGAAGCCTTGAAAGAAGGTGGAGGTGAAAATAAGACCAGTGAGACCTAATAAGGTCCACCAACTGATGAACTGTGTATCTAGAGGAAAGTATCGTGGTTCAGCTGTACCTGCCCTGCATGACCTGTGAACTCCTTATCTGCTGCAGAGTTCCCTTCCAGCTCTGACTAAGACTCGCTGCTATATCAGCTTGAGTCTGTGAGGTGTCCCGTGCCAGCTCCCGAGAGAGATGACCCTGAGGTCTCAGCCTGGTGAGAAACACGGTGATTCATTTCCTATTAGTCAGGGGCTAGTTAGTGGTATTTACCTGAGCAGAAGGCGGGTGCCGTCATACTTGTGATCAGGAGAAGCTGCTAATAACTGTACTACCTCGTAACATAGTGTGACTGATCAGTGGTGTAATTTTACCTGGTAACTAGTAAGAATTAAACTTGTACAGCGCTGCGTAACCCTGGCAGCACTATAGAAATGCTAAGTAGTAGTAGTAGTAGTAATTAGTGTTTAGTAGTTGACGTATGAGTGTAATTCTTATCAGCCAGTAATTTTGTATTAGCCAAAGCTTGCAGAGTTCTATTTTGTATACCTTAGCTCTATTTTCTTACCTGATCTACCATAATAAATCTAATATATATATATATATATATATATATATATATATATATATATATATATATATATATATATATATATATATATATATATATATATATATATATATATACAGTGGTGGAAATAAGTATTTGATCCCTTGCTGATTTTGTAAGTTTGCCCACTGACAAAGACATGAGCAGCCCATAATTGAAGGGTAGGTTATTGGTAACAGTGAGAGATAGCACATCACAAATTAAATCCGGAAAATCACATTGTGGAAAGTATATGAATTTATTTGCATTCTGCAGAGGGAAATAAGTATTTGATCCCCCACCAACCAGTAAGAGATCTGGCCCCTACAGACCAGGTAGATGCTCGAAATCAACTCGTTACCTGCATGACAGACAGCTGTCGGCAATGGTCACCTGTATGAAAGACACCTGTCCACAGACTCAGTGAATCAGTCAGACTCTAACCTCTACAAAATGGCCAAGAGCAAGGAGCTGTCTAAGGATGTCAGGGACAAGATCATACACCTGCACAAGGCTGGAATGGGCTACAAAACCATCAGTAAGACGCTAGGCGAGAAGGAGACAACTGTTGGTGCCATAGTAAGAAAATGGAAGAAGTACAAAATGACTGTCAATCGACAAAGATCTGGGGCTCCACGCAAAATCTCACCTCGTGGGGTATCCTTGATCATGAGGAAGGTTAGAAATCAACCTACAACTACAAGGGGGGAACTTGTCAATGATCTCAAGGCAGCTGGGACCACTGTCACCACGAAAACCATTGGTAACACATTACGACATAACGGATTGCAATCCTGCAGTGCCCGCAAGGTCCCCCTGCTCCGGAAGGCACATGTGACGGCCCGTCTGAAGTTTGCCAGTGAACACCTGGATGATGCCGAGAGTGATTGGGAGAAGGTGCTGTGGTCAGATGAGACAAAAATTGAGCTCTTTGGCATGAACTCAACTCGCCGTGTTTGGAGGAAGAGAAATGCTGCCTATGACCCAAAGAACACCGTCCCCACTGTCAAGCATGGAGGTGGAAATGTTATGTTTTGGGGGTGTTTCTCTGCTAAGGGCACAGGACTACTTCACCGCATCAATGGGAGAATGGATGGGGCCATGTACCGTACAATTCTGAGTGACAACCTCCTTCCCTCCGCCAGGGCCTTAAAAATGGGTCGTGGCTGGGTCTTCCAGCACGACAATGACCCAAAACATACAGCCAAGGCAACAAAGGAGTGGCTCAGGAAGAAGCACATTAGGGTCATGGAGTGGCCTAGCCAGTCACCAGACCTTAATCCCATTGAAAACTTATGGAGGGAGCTGAAGCTGCGAGTTGCCAAGCGACAGCCCAGAACTCTTAATGATTTAGAGATGATCTGCAAAGAGGAGTGGACCAAAATTCCTCCTGACATGTGTGCAAACCTCATCATCAACTACAGAAGACGTCTGACCGCTGTGCTTGCCAACAAGGGTTTTGCCACCAAGTATTAGGTCTTGTTTGCCAGAGGGATTAAATACTTATTTCCCTCTGCAGAATGCAAATAAATTCATATACTTTCCACAATGTGATTTTCCGGATTTAATTTGTGATGTGCTATCTCTCACTGTTACCAATAATCTACCCTTCAATTATGGGCTGCTCATGTCTTTGTCAGTGGGCAAACTTACAAAATCAGCAAGGGTTCAAATACTTATTTCCACCACTGTATATATATATATATATATATATATATATATATATATATATATATATATATATATATATATATATATATATATATTCAGTTTGCTTTTCTAGTCGCATTCCTTTCTCTCGGAAGAACTGTATAGGCTCTAATCCAAGGTTCCCGCCCCCTAGACCGAGTGCTGAGCAGTCTGTGTGCAGATAATTTTGTTTGGGAATTTTGGACGCAGATAATTTATTATCTGTGATAATGATCCTACAGTACCATGATTTTTTTCTAATATTTAAGAAATGCTTTAAAGTGGTACATGCCCAACTCATTCACTGAGATCTCAAGACAGACATGATCTTATTGTACCTACTCTCCAGTGGTTACATTTAGAGGTAACAAGGCCAGGTACTTTTTCCATTTGTGGACCTTTGTAATAGAATAAGCTGCTGCTGCTGCAGCTAAAGAATGAATCTTGACTGTCCACTTTCAAAAAAACCTCCTAAGAGAATATCTGCTTTAGCAAGCTTATGGTCACTCCGTTTGAATTAGACTGTATTGCAAAAGAGACTGCATAATTTACCAGAACTGTATTTGTATTTTTTTGTGCTGGTGCTATAACTGCCTGTAAATATACTATGTTAGTTTAATATGATTTTATGTATGTTGAGTTGTACTCTATCCTGGATTAGAGCGAATTAGCAATAATAAATTATATTCTATTCTTCGAGATCCTTTTACAAAGCTGTGTAGAAAGTGGCCTCAGTGCTACCTTGCACAGGTTTATCCTGCTTACTACTGCAGCTAGAACATGACTGATCTTCCATTTTTGGAATTAGTGGCCATGTGCTAATGTTACCATTAGCATGTGGCCATTAACAAAAACTAGTTCATGAGCCCCTATTGCCACCTATTTTAGTGGTGGTAGAGGCTCACACTGTAATCCTGCTCTAATCAGTTAGCATGCAGCACAGAAATACACAATCTTTGCCCCCCCCCCCCCCCCCAGACACACCACTTTGACAAAAAAAAAATAGTTCATGGGTAATGTGTGCACACTTGAAACTTACCATGGGATGCCTCAGCATGTCTCATAGTAAACCTTTGTAAATTAAGGTAAACACGTGTTGGTGCTTACCACAGCTTAGTAAAAGGACCCCTTTGCAGTAAAATGGCAAAACTAATGCAGAATGCTTTAGTGCATCCTGGATTCAACCATTTTTCTTGCATTAGGGGGCCTTTTTACAAAGATGTGAGAAGGCTGCTGTGCAGGTAGAATGTGACAAAACAGCATGACCTCAGAGTGCACCGTGGCGCACTGTGGTAGTTCTATTTTTGGCGTGGCATTTCCTGCGCCAGAAAATATTTTTTCTGTTTTCTAGCATGGGGGGCAGGGAGTAGGAGTGCCTGGCAAATGGCCATCACTGTGCATTGTCTGACCACTGCTAGGCTAGCACGTGAACCCTTACTACCTCCTAAATAGGAGACATTAAGGGCTCAAACAGGAAAATCATCATATGCTAATATTTTTATTAGTGCGCAGTCATTTATGATCTTCATTTAAATTAATGGAAATCCCTGCTGTGGTAAAAGCATGTGGCAATTTTCACGCACCCACACTACCACAGATCAGTTTTTACCACTTATTAAAAGGGCTCCTAAATGCATCTAAGAACTTCATGCAACTAAATTATAGGGCCCCTAATTGCTTAATGCACATTAGTAGAAGTGCCCCAGTCTTTTTCAGTGGTGAAATAATAGTTTCTCATGATGGATCCTATTCTTAGGTTTTACAATTCAGAAAATGTTTCCTTATGGCTTGTTTAAATGTTAGACTGGGTAATTTGTAGGGATGTGCTTTTTTTTTTTTTGCTCAAAATAACAGGATAAACCTATACTTTTGTTGTGTTTTTTCTTCACGAAGAGTACACACACTTCACAAATAGTGTGTAATCTTTGCAAGCAATGAAATTATCTTTCATAAAAATAAAAATAAACACAACAAAAAGCCCTAAAAATGACACAGGAAACTAAACAGAATGCACATTTTTCTCCTGCTACTTTGTGCCTATGTTAACATTTTAAAAGAAAGCCAGAAATGGTTGTAAGAACCTTGGCACTCACACAAATAATTCATGGGACTGCTTTTCAGCAAATCACTGGAAAAGCAGCAGCAAAATCAAATCAGCCCACATTCCCATCTGATAGAATTCTAAGAGTAGAGAAAAAAAAAGAGTGTTGCTAGGTACACTGATGGCCTAATGGTGCTACATTTAGCTTTGCATACTCAACATCCCCAGGATCTGTATGAAAAAGTATATTCAAATGACCTGTTAGTCATGGCAGAATTGTCAAGGAAATGAAACAAGTGGCTACTGAGGATCAAGACATGGGATTTATTTAGAAATTTTTAACCACATGATTGCCAGATCTCAAAAGAACTTAAGCACAAATTCACTAGTTAATGTAGGTGGATGGCAAAAATTATTCTACAGTAAAGACCTCTTCAGGCAAACAAATACTCTCAAGCTAAAAAAAAATCACTGTATCAATTCTAAAGAAAATAGGCTAGATATCAAATATTTTGTTTGGACCTCAGTGGAAAGACTCAAAGGAATCACTGTCAAACCATCAAGACTTATTCTTCCATATCGTCACTGGTCCTTTTTTTAAAAAACATTTTAGAAACTAACTTAGTAGAGTTTAATTTGTAAATTTTAACTTCCTTGTATGTATTGTGTTTAAGTACACTTATCTGAACATGTTGGCTGGGGGGTTCTTTATTCCAACATGAATCATCTTTCGCTGAGCGGAGTATCATGATTCATGTTGAAATAAAACATTACATTAAAAATGTCAAAAATGGATGAAGGCATACATGCAGAATACTTTATTTATCTTTCAAACAGATTAAAGACTTACTCCCCTGTTTACTAAGCCATGCTCGCGGCTGCCGCACAGGAATGCCATCACTGTCCTTTTTACCATGCTGCAGAAAAAGGGAGTCCATGGTGGAGTTGGCACATGGGTTTGCCATGCGCCGAGGCCCCCTTTTATCACAGCGAGTAAAAGGTGTTTTGTTTTAAAGCAAATGGCCATGTAGCAAGTTAACCACTTGCCACATGGCCATTTCTCTGGAGAGTTAAAACTTAGAAATGAAACTCTATTTAACTAAGGGACCTTTTACTAAGGTGCACTATCATTTTTAGCATATGCTAATACTAGAGACATCCATATATTCCTATGGGTGTTTCTAGCATTAGTAATTTTTAGCATGTATTCAGGGGGTCTTTTACAAAGGTGCACTACCGTTTTACATGGGTGTCTTTAGCGGCTAGTGTGCACCTATTTTTAACGTGCACTAAAAATGACAGCGTGCCTAAGGGGTCCTTTTACAAAAGCACGCTAAAAAATGGCTTGCGGTAGTGTAGGTGTGGGTTTTGGGCGCGCGCAAGTCCATTTTTTAGCGCGCCTGTAAAAAAGGCCTTTTTTAAACTTTTTTTCGAAAATGGACATGCGGCAAAATCAAAATTTTATATTTTGCTTTTACAAAAAGACAAGATTACTACAGGAGTTTTTAAACTCTACATCGTGGCTGTCCTTTGAAACAGGCGAGCTTGGTCTTAAAGATTTTATCCGTCTTTCTTTGGAGATATTGGACAGGTACACATTACAAACCACTTACAACCTAACCCTGACCCCTGAGGCAGGCGTTGTTTCACGCCGAAACACGGCCCGTGTCGGGTCACTTATCAATAAATCACTCCTGTTGTCTCAGTCTTAAAGGCCCAGTGTTGCTTTTTTTGTCTGTATACTTTCTATGTATGCTGTTTACCCTCTCTGTTCAGTCTGCAAAATGAAAATTGCCATGAGTCCGTTTTGAGTCTGAGACCTTACCGCCAGCCATTGACCTACTGGCAAAGACTCACATGGTAACCAGGCGGTAATGACCTACACATGCCAAATTCCACTTGGCACGCGTCCGTTATGCAAGCCCGAAATTAAAAAAAACATTTTCTGACGCACGTATCGGACATGCGCCAAAAATGAAATTACTGCAAGAGCCACATGGTAGTCGGGCGGTAACTCCATTTTGGCGTGCGTTGGGTGCACGTAGACGCTTATGCAGCTTAGTAAAAGGACCCCTAAATAAAGACCATTTAGCGCGTGCTAAAAACGGCAGCATGGCTTTGTAAAAGACCCCCTAAAAATGCCAGCGTGCCTATAGTGCAGCTTAGTAAGCAAGGCCCTAAGTTTGTTTCTAAAACTTTTTTCAAAACAATGGACCACTGATGATATGGGAGTATAAATCTTGATGGTTTACGATTCCACTGAGTCTCTACGCTGAGGTTCAAACAAAAATATTTGCTATCTAGCCCTATTTTCATTAGAATTGATACAAAAAAAAATATTTCTACAGCAATGCATAAATGTGGACAGCATTTTTAATCAGTAGGGGGCATTCAACAATCAACTTTCAGTTAAATTAATTTCCATTGAACTATTTCATAATAGCAATGAGTCCCCCAAGATCTCTGTATTTCTTAAGTGATCATGTCAGCTGCAGACATCATCATGAGATAATTGCAGGTAATTGTCCATGGTCGTAGTTAGATGTCCCGAGTCAAATAATACCCACTGCCAAGGGTATTATCATTATTGGATAATGTAAGTAAAATACATGAGTGTGAATATCTTTTTTTATGCTTTCCAGCACATGAAATGTTGGAAAGATTTATGTAAATGTGATCCATGTCTGTTAGTTCATGAGCAAAATAAGGGAGGGGAAATTTACACATTTGGAATGCAGGAAGAAACTGAAAATATCTAAAATAAGTTTGAAAATGAGAAACATTGAATTAGTAATTTTTGTAGGATGAGCTCTTCCAAAAAATCCTAATTTGGTTCTATGGGATGCTTCCCTCCAACAGCATGTCCTAAAACACGCAGATGCAGAAAGAGAGAAAAAGCCCTGAAGCAGCAAGGGATGAAAGACACACACACCTGACAAGACAACCCCTCCCATCAGTACCCTTAAAAAAAAAACAAAACCCACAAACATGATAATCACCCCTTTAAAATTCCACATATCACATCTCAATCTGCCACACTCCAGAACTTAAATCCCACAACATCCTCCACATAGCACCATATCATATTATTTTTCACATCCTGTACACATAATCACCGCATCTCAAAAAAGATATCATGGAATTAGAAAACATATTGAAAAGGGCAACGAAAATGATAAAGGGGATGGGACAACTTCCCTATGAGGAAAGGCTGAAACAGTTTGGGCTCTTCAGTTTGGAGAAAAGACGTCTGAGGGGAGATATTACAGAGATTTGCATACAGTGGAAGCAGTGCATGCAAATTTCTCTCATGAATATTCATTGTGGATATCCTGAAAACCTGATCGGCTGGGGAGCCTTCAGGACAAATTTGGGAACCTCTATAATATACCATGAGAAATATATTATTAGATTTTGTTCCAAAAAAAATATCTAAGAACTGTACAAGGTCCCTTATATAAGGGAGAAAACATCACATTTTCAAATGTTGAAGAAAAATTCAACTTCTCTAGCATATTAATATGTAAGTCATGTGAGCTCATTAGTAGAGTTCCAGCATCTGTCAAATTACACCTTTAGTAAACAACCACAGAAATTCTCACACCTCTCGCTCACTGAAGGAATATCAAAAGGAAAAAGCAGCACTATAATCTCAAAAGCCTTATTTTAATTAGTGAAATAAGTATCAGGGTTGAAACTGTACTAGTTATCATGGCACAATTCTTTAGGTTAGCTCTTACAATAAGTAACTGAAAAGATGTGATGTTCACATTGGCAACTAATGATTATGGACCGTTGTGCTGCATCTGTACAGAATTTAAGGTAATCGTAGCTTTTATTCAGAAGATAGGTGTGGGTTCACGGAATGCAGTTATCTAGCTATAAATTGCTATGATGATACTCAGGGGTATCATAAATCATACATGCATTACTAATTTATAAATATGAGTTTTTCCATTACAAGTACTGTTCTGTGTTACACGCTCTGCTTTGTTATATGGAAAGATTCCATGATGGTAAAATCACCTTAATGCATTGTTGCTCATCTGTAACCAGCAGGATTGATCAGGCACAAAAGTAGTTGATGTCATCATGGACCAAATTCTTTATATGAAGCTGAAAAATCAGCACCGAAAAAAAATGAGCGCTAAGCACTATTCTATAAACAGCGCGCAGACTTGGGCATGATAATAGAATACTGCTTAGCACCGGGATCCACACCTAACTTTTAGGCATGAGGATTTATGGCAACTGAAACCTTTCATTAAGTGTGGATCTGCAATGTTCTGTAACACTGCCTGCAAATTCTTCAAATGCCCATGACCCTTCCATGCCCCTCATGTCAGACCAAAAGAGGTTGGTAAGTGTTTCCACATCAAACAGGCGAACAAAAGAGTGGAAGAAAATCTCCAAGAACTACCAGAAGTCTAATATATTCAAAATGAATGTTTATTCTCCAATAAAAGTCACATGCACTATCCAGACCTAACATGGACCACATTTCAGCAGAGTGCCTTCCTCAGAGGTCACAACTCATCTTAAATGTAAAAAAACGATATGGAGAATAAACGCTGCTGCTATTGCAGTTATTCACTATATTGTGTGTTACAATCACAATGAGTTGTGACCCCTGAGGAAGGCACTCTGCCGAAACACAGTCCATGTTTGGTCTGGAGGGTGCATGTGATTTTTATTGGAGAATAATTTTTCATTTTGAATATATTGGACTTCTGACAGTTCTTGGAACTTTTTCTTCTGCTCTTATGTTTCCTTCCATGCCCCTCCTATGGTCATGCTCCCTTTTCAGATCTGCACATAAGAATTTACGCATGCAGCTTTATAGAATAGCACCTAGCAAGATAGGTACGTGAATTCTGATTATTGGCTCGCTACTCAATTAAATTGTGCTTGCAAAGTGGACACATGTACACATTTGTGCACGTAATTTTGAGTACCATAGAATCTGTAGGCATCTGTCACCAGAATAGAACAGCTCTTTCCTGAAGCAAAAGCAGGGGAAAGTCACGAGCTTGCACAACTCATGTAGGGCTGCAGGGGGAGGTGTGCTGCTCTTCTCCCCAGTATATTCAGATTATTTACACAGGGTTTCAACAAAGTTTAAAGCCAATCCATGGCCCTAGTACTATAGAGCAGTGGTTTTCAAATTGCGCTGTGGCACCCCGGGTCACACAGCATATTTTCCTCACCTCCCTGCTGCCGCTACCCAAGCCACTATTGCTGCTTCTCTAGAAGAGCAGCAGCAGGTGGAAAACAAGCTGCAGCCACTGAGGGGCCAGACAACCCTTTCTGTGTTTAGCAATCTCTTCAACAATTCAATTAGACCCACAGCTCAAGAACTTAATATAGCTTAGGGAGGTGGGAGGGATTTTGTGCCCATCAATCTTGCTATCTATGGAAAATCTCTTCTACAGGTGAGCAGCAATGTTTTTGATGCCCATAGAACTGTGTCAGACACAGAAGTGGGTGAATTTCAAGCTCAGGGCTGTTCTATTATTTATTAATTATCCATTGCTCAGGAGTAGCCCATACATCAAAATGATAAATGAGAATTACAAGAATGCACAGACAGATTGGACAACACATCAATCAAATATTAATATGGACTGGTCCAAACAGTAGTTTGAGATAAAAGTATGAGGTAAAGACCCAGTTGCTAAGCATTTTGAGGCCCTTTTACCAACCTGCAGTAAGCACTAAGCATGTTTACCACAGGTTAAAATGCACTACTGCAGGGTGCACTCAGGCATCTCATGGTAGTTTTAAAATCAGCGCATGTTACACAGGTGATAAAAATATGAATTTTATTTTTTATCACGGGGTCATGTTGGGGGCTGAGAGTGGGCACAGCTATGCTAATCGGTTAGCGCACAGGCATGTGCACACTTTCCACCCCAAAAAATGCCCCCCTTGTCCGTTACCCCAACTCCCCAACCCCTCCGTCCTTTTCCTCCTTTCCCGAAATCACTGATGAGAAAACAACACATCTTCTCTCCTCCTCAAAATGAAGTACTTGTTCCTCTGATCCCATTCCTACCCACCTTCTTAACACTATCTCTCCTACTCTCACCCCTTTTATCTGTCATATCCTCAATCTTTCATTTTCCACTGCGACTGTTCCTGATGTCTTCAAACATGCCGTGGTCACACTACTCCTTAAGAAGTCTTCACTTGACCCTACCTGTCTATTCTATTCATTATTAATTGTTGTAAAATGACACCTGAGTTTTTCAGTTAGGCATTCTGTAATAAAATCAAGCTCCTAATGCCTAATATTTAATTCTGCATTCATAAGTAATGATTTAATATACCTAATTATACAGCTGGTTATCTACTTTAGAAATTTCATTCTAAAAGCCTACCATAGCAACTAACACACATCAAAGTGACAGTAGTATGCTTATACTGTTCTTTTGAAGCTGGCTAGTGCATTGGTCAATAATTTTAGCCACTAATGCCCTTTCCATCAAGGTCTATATTAAAGTTCATGTAGAGGAGAGGAGTAGCAGTTTGAACTATGAAATGCTGTAAACGATTGCACTTGCTTGTCATCCTGCTGGAGTTCCTGAGGAGTCCTTCTGTGAGTGAGTATTGCTGTCGACATCATCTTTAGCAGCCTGCTTTGCCATTAAATAGAAGCCACATTATAGAAAGTAGCAGCAGGTGCATGTCCAAAGCAGCACACGTGCTCCTTTGAAACATCAGCAGAACACCAGAACCCTGGATGATTGATGGAGAATTTATAGAATTTAAAATGAACTTTTGATCTTCATTGTTATGAATATTAAGTTCATTATGCGTAAACAGAAGATTACGCATAATCACTGCTGTTTCTATGCCAATCCAGGGACCCATGGACTGACATTCAGATTGCGGAAGGAGTTACAAAAAGCATGTCTGACCTTTCACCAGAGTTGGGAGCTTCACTCTGTTCAGGTGAACAACCTACTCCACTTCCTCCTTTGACTTCAGGTTCTCAATCCATTTGGGGGGGGGGGGGTGAATTTATCCTTGCAAAGTTTTACTTTTCCAGGTTCTTTGGAATTTGAGTGTTCCTATTTCTGCTAATTCGCCATTGGAAGACCTCACTAAGATTTCTATTCTGTTACCAGTTCATTGTCCTGAGTTGGTTGCTTTTGATGATAAGTCAGATAGTAAGCAGGAGGAATCATTGGCTGATGTCTGGGGTACTGTCAACAGAATGAAAAGTATGCTGAAAGAACTGATTTCTCAAGCAATCTTGACAGATTTCAGGAAATAGAACTTGGACTCACATTGATGGAGAAAAAAGGGGTGACTATAGAACCTAAGTTTGTGACTCTTCCAGCAACAGGTATGCCTGGAATCAAAGATTAGTTCTGTATTGTTAATATGATGTTAAAGAAAAAATGTTATAAGTATATGTTCAGTCTTTTACTGGTGGAATTATATTTGTATATTACTGCACTATGAAAAAAGAATGGCAGAAGAATGTCATACCCTGAAGAAATTCTCTGATACTTGGTCTGCAGTATTAGAATTTTCCCTGTCCATATATAAGAACTGAAAATAAATTCTGCACCACTATACTCATGACTAACAATAATATTACTTTTTCTTGGCTGATCATCATCATTATATTGATCACCATTCTATTGAGCAATATATTATTCATCTGGATTATTATTATTATTATTAATGTTTTGAACCCAATGTTACATTGTTTAATGCAATCTGTATACACCATATTTCTCTTCTGCTATATTATATTGCATGTTCTCAAGTTATTTCATGATGTTGGTAATAAAAATAATTGACCAGAATAAAATCAAAGAAGTTATGTATACTTAATTTCCCCTTTATCCATTTATTATCTCTGGTCCTCCAGCTGACCAGATCTCTACAGTTAATGTTTATTATTAGTAGCCTCATTATCAACTACAAGAAGGTGAGGATAGTTTTGATGAACTGGAATCTAAGGATTTGGATCTGATAAACATTTTTGAAGATTCAGAGGATGAGATTATAACTACAGTTGCCCCTTTAATTACCTTTGGAGCCTTTTACTAAGGTACACTAGACCCTAATATGGTCTTAGTACACTGAAAAAGGCTTCAACAGGATACACTAAGGGGTCCTTTTACAAAGGCACACTAGTGTTTTTAGTGTGCGCTAAAAATAAGCATGCATTAAATGCTAGAGATGCGCATATATTCCTATGGGCATCTCTAGTGTTTAGTGTGCACTATAAATGCTACCGTGCCTTTGTAATAGACCCTTGTGCATCCTGTGGTAACTTCCCTTATTGTGCATGCTAATTGCATGATATTTATTTTTTAAATATCTTTTGAGGGATGTTTAGCGGTGAATGGACATGGAAGTGCTAACCAGCTAGCGAGTTCCTATTAGTGCACAGGGTTAATGTGAGAGCTTTAGCCAACTCCAAAATAGGAGGCAGTAGTGCTCCCATGTTAATATTTTTGCCAGTCCTGCATGCTAATATAAAAATTAGTACAGGACCAGCAATAAAAACAAAGAAAAAGGCACATTTTATAGCTATAGTAAAAAATGGGATTAGCACAGGTAAAGGTCCACATTAGGACATACAAAGACCATTTTATGCTACAGGTTATTCAAAGGAAGCTGCATTAAAAAGTGGCATGCACAATGACTAGCACGTGGGTTTCCCACGCACAGAGGTCACTTTTAATGGCTATGCACAAATTTACCAATTAACGTATCACCATTAGCGCGGGAGCCCTTACCAACACCCATTTTATATGGAGTAAGGGATCATATGCTAACCACACACTAAGCACATGGTGATGCAGCTGTGCCAACTGATTAGTACTGGACACACCTACTCTCTGACCACAAATAAGTCCAGTGCTAAAAATTAAAAAGTATTTTTTTAGCTCATGAGAAGCACACACAGATGTGAAAACTACCATAGGATGCCTCAGTACGGCCCATGGTAGTGATTTTTAACCTGTGGTAAGTACACATTAGTGCTTACCATAGCTTATTTAAAGGATCCCTTTGTTTCCTATTTAGATAAAGCTTTAACAAGCATAGTACCAGAAGATTGGAGGGTGTCCATTGCAACCCAATTTTTAAAAAGAGTTCCAGAGGTGATCCAGAAAATTATAGACCTATGAGACTCACGTAGGTGCCGGGCAAAATGGGAGAGACCATTATAAAGAACAAAACTACAGAGCATAGACATAAGCATGGATTAATGAGGCAAAGCCAACTTTGGTTTAGTGAAGGGAAATCTTGCCTTACCAATCTACTACATTTCCTTGAAGGGGTGAATAAGCATGTGGATAAAGGTGAGTCAGTCGATATTGTGTATCTGGATTTTCAAAGGGCATTTGACAAAGTACCTCATGGAAATTAGAGAGTCATGGGCTAGGAGGTAATGTCCTATTGTGGATTAAAAACTGGTTAAAAGATAGAATGCAGAGTAGGGTTAAATGGTCAGAATTCTCAATGGAGAATGGTAGATAGTGAGGTTATTTATAAATGATCTAGAAATGGGAATAACTAGTGATGTAATGAAATTTGGTTATGACACAAAGTTATTCAAAGTTGTTAAATTGCAAGAGGATACAGAAGAATTGCAACAGGACCTTTCAAAATTGGAAGACTGGGCATCCAAATGGCAGATGAAATTTAATGTGAGCAAGTGTAAAGTGATGCATGTGGGAAAGAGAAACCCAAACTACATCTATGTGATGCAAGGTTCCACATTAGGAGTCACCGACCAGGAAAAGATCTAAGTGTCATTGTTGATGGTACGTTGAAACCCTCTGCTCAGTGTGCAGCAGCAGCTAAAAAGCAAATGGAATGTTAGGAATTATTAGGAAAGGAATGGAAAACAAAAATGAGAATATCATAATACCTTTGTATCGCTCCATGGTTCGACTGTACCTTGAATACTGTGTGCAATTCTGGTCATTGTATCTCAAAAAAGATATAGCGAAATTAGAAAAGGTACAGAGAAGGGCGACAAAAATGAATAAGAGAATGGGACAACTTCCCTATTAGGAAAGGTTAAAGTGGTTAGGGTTATTCAACTTTGGAGAAGGGATGGCTGAGGGGAGACATGATAGATGTCTATAAAATAATGAGTGGAGTGGAATGGGTAGAGGTGAATCACTTATTTACTTTTTCCAAAAATATTTCTTTACTCCATGTGTAATTAAACTCTGGAATTCACTGTCAGAGAATGTGGTAAAAGCAGTTAGTTTAGCAGGGTTTTTAAAAGGTTTGGATAGTTTCCTAAAAGTCCATAAGCCATTGTTAAGATGGACTGCTTATTTCTAGGATACTAGTAGAGTGCTATGGGAGAGACACTTAGGTGGAGGTTAAAGGCAAGGTCTCATATTCGAGTCGCAGTTAATTCAACGGTGGAAAAATAAAAATAAAAAAAGATAAAAAATTAATGTGAGAACATCCAGAGTGATGCTAGTTTACGTTTAAGGTAGGATGGTAGGCATGAGTCTATGATTAAAAACGTGAGCAGTTTAATGATATTGAATTAACTGCGACTCGAATATGAGACCTTGCCTTTAACCTCCACCTAAGTGTCTCTCCCATAGCACTCTACTGGTGTTAAAGGTTGTTACTAGCGATATAAAGTAGAGTTTGAGCTGTATTTTTTTGACAGTATTTCTAGGATAAGCAGCATAAAATCAATTTTACTGTTCTGGGATCTTGCCAGGTACTTGTGACCTGGATTGGCCACTGTTGGAAACAGGATATTGGGCTTGATGGACTATCAGTTTGTCCCAGTATGGCAATGCTTATGTTCTTATAAACCAGATCATTTGAAGAAATTTTGGCTGTATAGGGAGTCTGATCAGACCTGAGTATGGATTGTGAGACTTTAGGGCTATGATAGTTACATGTATTTGGGAGTTTATGAGATAACTCTGTTTATGATTATGTTAAATAATTTCTTTTCTCTTCTATAAATGGAGATTTGAGAATTGTGTTATTTGATTATTTTTATTTGGGTTTTTGTTTTCCTTTTTTAACGTAATAATGCATTTCTTTTCTTGTACTAGAAAATGTATAATTTTTTAAAAAGCACGTGTAGATGTAGATCAGACTATCCAAATCAACCTTTTCATATGCACATTATTTCTGAATTTACAATGCCCCTTCTGTGTATGATTCCTATTTTGTCGATAGGATCCTTCCCATGTAGACCTCATTTGTTGTGTTTGTCTGCATCTGCATAGATTTCTGCAGACACCATCAGCTTGCTATTGTGCTAGATTCTTGCCATCAGTTCTCTCTGGCTCTAATTTTCCTTCATTTGCTATCCTGCTACAACTATCTGTTCGATGGAGGATCAGAATCTGAAATATTTAGTGCCATATGTATTCATGTACAAAAAGCTGTTTGGATGTAGGTGGGATACAGATTTGCTAGGTTCATCCAATGCATGGACTACAGGGTAGGTGGTCAAAGGATATGTTATAGGCATTCCATGTAATACTATTACATGAAGCATCCATACACTTGTAAAATTCTTAAAGCTATTGTCCATGGCTTACGGGTTTCCTTGGAAATCTGCAAGTTTCTACTGCCACATGTTAGGTCTAGTTTAAAACAACAAATGTTAATATATGTTATCTTGATTTGTATGGAATCTCCAACTGCTGAATATAAATATGTGAATATTGCAGAAATGCCCGAGCTTAGAATAGTAATTTTTCTTATAGTTATCCAGATGGTAGTCTAAATTTCAAAGCTAATAATGCTCAGACCATCTATGTTCCACTGGGGCACAGTCTCAGCATTATCCAAATAGTGCCATGAAGGTCTGTAAAGATGCTGAGCGGTAATATTCATATACTGCTATTGGATACCCCTAAATAGCTATAGCTAAGGAAAATATCCATATAACTGTGTAAGTTATCCTCAGTTATCCAGATTTTCCTCTTGAATATTGACCTGGAAGCTTTATTGTCTTACAAAACATTTTAGACCATATCTACTGATAATAGGGATATGCATGGTTAATTTGGAACTTTTTCCCTGGTTTTCATAGATTTTGGGGTTTCTTCTACAATGTTATGTTAATTAATTTTTTAATATTCAGGATTCCTGTGGTAAGATCCCAATCTGTACATGCAAACCCTCTGTCTGTGCTCTTAGGGGTCCTTTTACCAAGCTGCGGGAAAATGGGCCCTGCGCTAGCGGCGGGGGCTGTTTTTCCCGTGTGCCAGACCCTTTTTAGGGCAGCAGATAAAAAGGCCTCCTGACACACATGGCCATGCGGTAGGGAGCCCTTATCACCACCCACTGACGTGACGATAAGTGCTCCCGCGCTAACACGGCTGTAACCAGGCAGCATGTGCCGATGCCCGTTTACTGCCGGGTTATCACCACGCAAGCCATTCCCAGGGGTTTTCTTTTCCCCCAGAAATGGCGCATGTTCAGGGCGAGACTACCACCAAACTACCACGTTGGGCTGGCAGTAGTCCCACAAGAGCAAGCGGTAAACCCGCATTGGACTTACCACCACTCTGTAAAAGGGCCCCTTAATTCTTTTTCTGCTATTTTGCTATTTCTTTTTCTCTTCTTTCTCCTTAAATTCTGTCTTACATCCATTTTTGGTGCTGATTTTTCACTTTCTGTCTCTTTCTCAAATCTGGAGTTCTGGAATACTTAGGACAATAGGTAACAAAAAATACAATGTTTAAATTATGCAGCATTGAAAGCAGAGATCGCATAGGGTCTCTTTTACCAAATCATTAGGTTACTCTTCCATTTGTGATTGTGCTTGTTTGTAATTTTTGTTTCCATAAAAGTATTCCATCTGGCTGGAAAAATGAATAGTAACTTCAAATGTAGCTATATTTCTCTTAAAAGAATAGAGGTACTATTATACACTAGGAAAGTGAAAGCAGCAGAACTGTTAGGTGTAAAAATCATAATCTGGAAAATGCTATATGAATAGTTAACCACAGTGTATATTGTAGGAAAATGGGATGAAACTTCACCTTTGTGTGTGTGTGTGTGTGTCTGGAGAGGGAGAGGGGGAGGGGAAACTAGTACAAAGACACATTGTTGGGTTCAAAAAGAAGCCAAACTGGACTTCAGGTTTCCAGAGAATTAACCCCCCCCCCCCCCCGCCTCAAAAATATTGTCCAATTCATTTCTATAGGGAAAGGAATCTCAGCTTCTGTAGCATAGAAAATTACATACAAAGAAAACATAGCAGTCAGAGAGTTCCTCCTTTCAACATGCCTCTCCCCATTCTCAACTTTTCTAACTCCCTAACAGGCTTATTTTCAAAAGTGATCACCGGCCATTTCCCGACATAAATCGGGAGATGGCCGGCGATCTCTCAAAAGCGGACAAATCCGTATAACTGAAAGCAGCTTTTTTGACACCATCGCCGCTTTCCCGTCGCCGCGCCGGCGAAAGTTCAAGGGGGCGTATCAGCGGTGTAGCGAAGGCGGGGCATGGGCGGGCATGGGCGTGGCTACCAGATAGCCGGCTTTCGCGGATAATGGAAAAAAAAGCGGCGTTAAGGAGTATTTCGCCAGGTTTACTTGGTCCTTTTATTTTCACGACCAAGCCTCAAAAAGGTGCCCCAACTGACCAGATGGCCACTGGAGGGAATGAGGGATGACCTCCCCACAGTCCCCCAGTGCCCCCAGTGGTCACCAACCCCCTCCCACACTAAAAAAATAAAAATAAAAACCTTTTTTTACCAGCCTGTATGCAAGCCTCAAATGTCATACCCAGCTCCCTGACAGCAGTATGCAAGTCCCTGGAGCAGTTTTTAATGGGTGCAGTGCACTTCAGGCAGGCAGACCCAGGTCCATCCCCCCCTACCTGTTACACTTTTGGTGCTAAGTGTTGAGCCCTCTAAACACCCCCAAAATCCACTGTAACCACATGTAGGTGCCCCACTTCACCCATAAGGGCTATGGTAATGGTGTAGAGTTGTGGGGAGTGGGTTTGGGGGGGGATTTGGGGGGCTCAGCACCCAAGGTAAGGGAGCTATGCACCTGGGAGCTATTTGTGTATTTTTTAAACATTTTTAGAAGTGCCCCCTAGGGTACCCAGTTGGTGTCCTGGCATGTCAGGGGCACCAGTGCACTATCAATGCTGGCTCCTCCCATGACCAAATGCCTTGGATTTCGCCGGGTTTGAGATGGCCGGCATTTTTTTCCATTATCGCTGAAAAACAAAACTGGCGATCTCGAACCCGGCGAAATCCTAGACATTTGGCCAGGCTAAACTGTATTATCGAAAAAAAAAGATGGCCAGCCATCTTTTTCGATAATACGGTTCCGGCCAGTTGTTGCGCCGCCACCAAAATAGATCGCCGGCGAACTATTTTGCCAGCGACGTTTGATTATGCCCCTCCACACTACCTCCAGCCCAAACTAAAGAGCCATTTTATTAATCAGTGCTAAAAAGTGGCATGCAGTAGCCACAATAAAGGTCTTTCCCGTGCACTGAGGCCACTTTTAGTGCTGCTGGTAAAAGGCAGATTTTTCTATTTCCCAAAACTGGCCACATGCTAATTTATCCCATTAGTGTGTGGCCCATTAGCATGTGAGCCCTTCCTGAGACCTATTTTGTAGGCAGTAATGGCTCATGCGCTAATCCTGTACTAATCAGTTAGGTGCCCTATGTGTATCACCTTGCACTTGTCCACATCAAGAGGGCAATTTTATAACAAGTGTGCCTACATTTTGTTTGCCCTTCAAGCCTATTCTATAAAGGAAAGTAGATGCCTATTTTCTTTTAATATGTGCCTATAATGCAGACTCAAGCACTTATACCAGCCATCATGCCTAATTACTGAAGCACACACATACATTATGGTATTCTATAATTTACATGGATAACTGTACATCTGCCTCACCCTTCCCAAACACCACCTAAGTGTACACTTGCTTCTTAACTATATGCTGCTGCATTTATGCGCCTCTTTGCGGAATAGTGCACAGCCGGGATTTCAGCATGTACACAAGTATGTGTGCACACACGCACGTATATATCAGCATTTTAATCATTTATGCTCATACTTAGTACTTAAATATTCATGTTTTCTTTACAGAATTTACCCCTAAGGGAGTAGTTCTCAAAAGGTTGCCTAAAGTTAGGTGTGGATTCTATAACAGCGATTGCATGTGCAAGTCTACATTTGTGTGCCTAATTTTAGCAATGTGAATGTACTTAAATGGGCTCAACTTTAGTATATGCGGGGAGACATATGTACAATACAATCCACTTCCCAGCCAATCCAAACTACTTATGCACTCTCCATATAAATGTACGTCATCACACATAAAGCTTAAAGACCTTCAGAAGCTGCATATTTTTTCTTTCATTATTGCTATAAATTTAGCAGGTAAGTGCTTCAATCATCATTGGTCCCAGCCTAGAAAATTTTTTCCTTTTATCTTTCTTCATTTAACTGTTTAATCTCATCTTTTTCTTTGAGTAAAACCACATATTGTAGACATTCATATTTATATATGTATTTATCATCAAACAATAGAAATTATTATGGCACTTAGCTTTTCTAATGGACTCAAAGAAAAAGAAGATAAATAAGATTAAAAAGATAAATGAAGAGCGATAAAAGAAAAAAAAATCTAGGCTGGGACCAATGACAAGTGAAGCATTTATCTGCTAAATTTATGGCAGTAATAAAAGAAAAATTATGCTGATTCTGAAGGTCCTTAAGCTTAATTTTAGGCATGGTACCAAATGGCTGGTATAAGTGTTCACACCTAACTGCAGGCAGTCAGGCACATAAATGCAAATATTCTATAACCTGCACATGTAACTGCTAGACGTACCTCTGACACGCTCTTGCCCCTCTCAGTCCCATGACTCCCTTGCAACTGTGCACTCTAGAATTTGCACACACAGATTATTGAATATCAACTGCGGCTGGTGTGCGTAATTATAGAATACCAACTGGGGAAGGTATGGGTAAAGCTGCTGATTACTGCCAAGTAGCATCAATTGACACCATTTGTTGCCACTAATTGGTTGTTAATGCCAATTATCAGCTTGTTAGCTAATTGAGGGATCCTTTTACTAAGCTGCAGTAAGCATTAGTGTACACTTATCACAGCTTAAGATGGCCCACTGTGTGATGAACTCAGGTATCCCACAGTAATTTTGTGATCTGCGCACAGAAACTGTGTGCTAAAATATAGTTTTAATCACTAAGAAGGCATGTCTAGAGGCGGAGAGTTGGCATTTCAGAGCTAATTAGTTAGTACAGCTACATTACTGCATGCTAGCTGATTAGCCCAGGATTAGCATGTGAGCTCCAAATGCCCTCAAAATAGGTGTTGGGTAAGTACTTATGAGCCAATTGTTTAATGGCTGTGCATGGCCATTAATTGAAACCTTGGAAAATTGGCCATTTTACTGCTGTAGTAAAAATAGGCTTAGCATGCTAAGGACAGGCCCCACCACAGCTTAGTAAAAGGACCCATAAGTTACATGCATAACTGACCCTATTCTATTAATTGCATGTGCAACTTTGCACGCTGGTCACAAAGTTCGACACAACGTTATAGAATTAGGAGGTAAATGTAATATGCCATTTAGATGCTTGATCTCCTAGTTTCACAAAATCCACCTGCAATTCCTCACAATTGTCAGCCATTTTAACTACTTTGAATAATTTTGTGCTACTCACAAATATGATCACCTCTCCAGTCACTCCTGTCTTCAGTTCATTTTTGAATATATTAAACAGCAGAAGTCCTGATTCAGATACTTGAGGCACTCTGCTGGTGACTCTTTTCCAGGTGGATAAATGGCAATGCAGTCCTATTATGTGTCTTGTTTAGACAGTTTGCAAACCAGAAAAGGGCATTTCCTCTTATCTTATGATTCCCTAAATACTGCTGCATTAAATTACTATGCAATTTGATCAAAATATCCTATAACCATTAGTGTCGTCAAACTACATATACAGTACATTTTTTCATAAATTTAAACACGTATTTAAAGACGTTCACATATGTTTATCATAAATTTCTATCAAAACTCCCATAAAAACAAAGATGTTCACTCTAATAGAATTATGCATTACCACATGCACACCCTTGAGTGACACCTGCTCAAAAAAAAAAAAAATCCAAAGCTCAGAACTGGCCAAAGTAAAAACATTCTCATTTAGCTTCAAAAATAACTTTTTCAAAAAGTTTCAAAGTACTAGGCCAACTAAAGAGGTTCTTAGGAACCCAGAACTAACATTAGAATCCCTTAAAAATTAACCGTTTAAACACTAGCCCAATGGAACCAAAAAATACATTTTAAAAATAAAATAAACAAAACCTTGGGCCACCAGACCCCTTATCTGATCCACAGAATGGTCTTCACTTGACCTCCACCACTGGTCCAGATCCCAGAGGTCCTTCCGTGGCCGAAGCAAAGCACCACGATCTGTCATTGCAATTGTGGAACTCCTGCCGGGGCACCTCAAAATCGAGGCCCTGGCTTCACTTTGGTCCTAGTGCTGGTCTGGGAGTGCTACTGCGCATGTGTGAAAAGTCACACATGCTCAGAGTCTCCTACACAGGCCAACAGTATGGTCAATGCCTGATTACCACCTGGTTACCACCGTGTAAGCCATTTCCAGGGGTTTTCTTTTTCCCCTGAAAATGGTGCATGCTTACCGCCGCTCTGTAAAAATGCCCCTCAGTAATTGAGATTTATTAATCACCTTTATGAAGAGATTCACCCAAGGCGGTATAAAGTAGGTACAGTTTAACATCAAACTTACAAATTTTGTTAACAGCATAACAATAGTAAAATGTACAAGTATAAACAAACATAATGAAAGACGAAAACTTGAAAACAGCAAATTGAAACCTAATAATAATAAGACTACCATGATAAAGGATCACAAATATACACATTTAACAGCACTGAAATTCAAATTACGGAGAGATAGTATGATGCAAGCATAATTGTGATGGAGTATCTAATAAATAAACAGAACATTCAAATAACATCGCTATGATACTAATATTTTTCCACAACAATGATTTGATTGTTAGCACCCAATTATTGGTACTAATTGGCCCATTACTCTATTAAATTGACACAAATTGGGGCATATGCCTAAATTTGCATGCAGAACTTTGGGTTATAGAACCTGGAGTTAATATATTTTGACTTTTTGATGCAAATATATTCCCTTCCTTGCACCCAATATTGTCATTGGATGCAGTTGACCAATGCCCTGCTCAAAATAAAAGTAATTATCTTAAAAAATCAGACTAGTTTGGTGTGTTCCAAGAACTGGGCTCAATACACCTGTTTTTGTATTTTCACGTGTGCACAGGATTCACAATCTGAGTATAAATGAACAGCTTAAAGGGAACATTGCATCGGTCACCCTTCAAGCCTTAGGTATCACGGTCATTTTGAATGGTTGGTAACTGGTAATTTGTAGCTTAATTCATTTTTAAGCTCCTTCAGGACTCTTAAGTTAAAGCTGTATGATCTGATGATTTAATCCTCTTGAATCTTTCAATTTGATCTATTATATCTTCAAGACATATTAAATATACCTAGTTGCTCTAAATCAGGGTTTCTCAACCCAGTCCTTGGAATACACCAAGCTAGACTGATTTTCAAGATAACCACCATGAATCAGATATATTTTCATGCACCACCTCCAATATATGCAAATCTATTAGGCTTATTTTCGAAAGAGAAGGGCACCCATCTTTCGACACAAATCGAGAGATAGGCATCCTTCTCTCAGGGTCGCCCAAATCAGCATAATCGAAAGTCAATTTTGGGCATCCCCAACTGTTTCCCGTCGCGGGGATGACCAAAGTTCCCAGGGCGTGTTGGAGGCGTAGCGAAGGCGGGACTGGGCTGTGCCTAACAGATGGGCGTCCTCAAGCGATAATGGAAAAAAGAAGGGCGTCCCTGACGAACACTTGGCTGACTTTACTTGGTCCTTTTTTCTTTTTACCAAACCACAAAAATGTGCCCTAAATGACCAGATGACCCTTCCCTGACTCCCCCAGTGGTCACTAACCACCTCCCACCCCATAAAAACAACTTTAAAAACTTTTGTCTTTTTAGAATATTGGTGAAGGACCTCGTTCGCTATGCCTCCAGTTGAGGATGTCTTTCGTTTACTATTTAGATTTTGCTCACACCTTTTTCAGTAGTAGCTCAAGGTGAGTTACATTCAGGTACACTGGATATTTCTATGTTCATCCCTGCAACAGCAGTTGAAGATGTCCAAAATGTGGATGTTTGTGAGAAGGATGTCCATGCCTGGATGTTTCAGTGAGAAGAACATCCATGTCTGCTATGCCTCTAACACCCCCTTTATTTATTTGGATTTTGGATCATAAGTAGCAGCAGTGGAATTTGAACTGGCCACCTCTGGACTACAAGACCAGCGCTCTAACCACTAGGCCACTCCTCCACTCCCTTGAAATTTGGCCATCCCTGTTGGGGGGAGGGGCAGTATGCAGGTCCCTGGGGGAGGGGGTATGTGTGTGTCAGCGAAGGCATAATGAAGGCGTGGACGTCCTTCTTTCAAACATTTTGGACGTCCTGAACTGCCTCCCTCCCCCCCCCCCCACAGGGATGGCCAAATTTCAAGGGAGTGGAGTGGAGTGGAGTGTAGTGGAGAAGTGGCCTAGTGGTTAGAGCACTGCTTTTGCAATCCAGAGATGGCAGGTTCAAATCTCACTGTTACTACTTGTGATCCAAAATCCAAATAACTAAAGGGAGTGTCAGAGGCATAGCAGGCATGGACATCCTTCTCACAGAAACATCCAGGCATGGATATCCTTCCCACAAACATCCACATTTTAGACATCTTCAACTACCCTCACAGGGAAGCATAGAAATATCCAGTGTACTTGAATGTAACTCACCTTGAGCTACTACTGAAAAAGGTGTGAGCAAAATCTAAATAAATAAATAGCGAAGGACATCTTCAACTGCCGTCGCAGGGATGGAGGCATAGCAAGGAGGTCCTTCACCCATACTAAAAAAAAAAAGACAAAAGTTTTTAAACTTGTTTTTTTTCAGGGTGGGAGGTGGTTAGTGACCACTGCATTCCTTTTTCCATTCAGTTAGTGCATCAGTTAGTCCACTGCAGTGCCCCCTAGGGTGCCCAGTTGGTGTCCTGGCATGTCAGGGGGACCAGTTCACTACGAATGCTGGCTCCTCCCACGACCAAATGACTTGGATTTGGTCATTTTTGAGATGGGCATCCATCTCTAAGGTCGACCTAAATGTTGAGATTTGGGCATCCCTGACCGTATTATCGAAACAAAAGATGGACGCCCATCTTGTTTTGATAATACGGGTTTCCCCGCCCCTTCACGGGGACATCCTGCGAGGACACCCTGAGGAAAACCTGGGTACCCCGTTCGATTATGCCCCTCCACGTCATACATATTTATTGTGGGTCTCCTGAAAACCTGACTGGCTGGCTGGCTGGCTGGCTGGCTGGCTGCTTCTAATCGTTACCATCATAAAAGGTTTCTGGTTTTTGTTTGACCCCCAACATCTTCTTCAGTAAAGACCAAGATAAGGTAATAGCAGAAACGATAATTATTTATCTTTTCTGAGCACTTTTAACCCTTTGTCATCCACTGACTCCCTTATCGTATTTTTACTTTGAATATACTTGAAAAGATATTTGGGGTTGATATTCAAAGTGATTTAACTGTGCAAAAGAGCCTTCTACCTGGTTAAATTGCTTATGCCTGCCTATCCTTTGATATTCAGCAGCTCTTAGCCACTGAATATAAGCACCAAACCCCTATTCTATGAACTTGCATATACAATCTCACACTTGGAGCTGAATTCTGAATGGCACTCAAAATTCAGCATTGGAAAAATAGACACTAAGCATTATTCTATAAAGGCATATGCCTAGTTGATATTTCAGCACCTAAATCTATGTGCAACCAGTTACACCAGTGAAAGTATGACATAAATCCCAGTGCATAGATTTAGGCGCACAGTGCTATATTCTATAACTAGGCATGTAAACCTCATAACGTCCACAAAATGCCCATTTCCCTGCCCATAACAATGCCCCTTTTTGCCTACACATGTTGGAAGTTCAGTGCACATTGTTACAGAATATGCTTAGCGAGTATGTATGCCTAAATTCTAATCAGTGCCAATTAGTGCTCATTATTGCTTGTTAAATGCTGTTAACAGCACTCATTAACTTAAACTTGTTAAATTGCAAGCATTGTTATAGAATCCACACTGATTTTGGTGCCCATCTCTAGGTGCACTATATAGAATCTTGGGAGTGAATGTCAAATCATTATCTTATGTTTTTTATTTCTCCTTAAATATAAGATTACATATAGAATTTCCAGTTTCACTTTATTCTTTATCTTTCTTCCATTGTTTAATTTCAGCAGTCTCTTTTGGTATCTGAAGCTGTCTCAGTATTTATTCTATGCAGGGTATTTTATTTTTTTCTTGGAAAATGATTTAAGAAAAATGGCAGTATGTATCTCAACAGAAGAAATTTCTGTTTCGTTAGATGCTCCCATTACAGAAGATATTGTGACAGCAATAGCAAAATGAAAAACTAAATAAAGAAATGCATAAAAAGATAAATAGATCTTAGAATGAGAACTGAGAAAAATAGCGAGATGAAAAGTTTATAAGATAAATATGAAAACATTCTTCTGTTCATTCATTTTATCCACTTACAATCACTTGTATTTTATCCCCTTGTTAGTTCTCAGCTGCTCTCTTTTTTTCCTTCCTTCCCTGTTTGCAGACTCTTTCAACATATTTATTTAGATTTTATGCACAGGGATAACTCTTTGAGACAGACTATCTCATTTTCTGGGGCACCCCACAGATACCAGCAATTACACCAGAACACAAAAGGTTTCCATCCAAGCAAATAATTTGTTTTCCAGCAAAGAATAAAAGAGATCTCACCTCTGTGGAAGACTTTTTTTTTTTCTTTTTCACTGTTTGATGCTTTCTTTCAGAACAGTGAATGACCTGTGAGAGCCATATGTCATCCACACAAATGAAAGAAGAAATCCCTTCAAGGGTAAATTATTACTTATTCTATGTGAAAACAGTTTTCCGCATTAAAAAAAGGAAAGTGCTTTGACTCCCATCATTGCATAAGTCTGATTTATATCTTTTCTGAAATTTTAATATACCTGCCTCAAATATTATATGCCAAAGCTTGAGCAGGAATTTGGAATATTTATCTGTTGCAGTGAGCAAATATGAAATGATATCTACTCCATTAAAATCAGGTAAAGATTTACTGAAATACTGTTATATTAGATTACAATCAAGTACAGTGATGTGAAAAAGTTTTTCTCCCCTCCTCTTTTCCCCTATTATTGCATAAATGTCACATAGAATGGTTTCTGATATTTAAACAAAATACAATACTGTATTACATGTGGAGGATCATTTTCAAAGCACGTAGACTTACAAAGTTATACAGATTACTATAGGGTTCATTTTCAAAAAAGAAAAATGAAGTGTCATAAAACCATAAGGACTATTCTGGTGGAAAACAGTTGTTGGTGGTGGGTTTTAGAGGGCTCAGCAGACAAGATAATGGAGCAACAGTGAGATATGTACCTGGGAGCATTTATATGAAGTCCATGTGTCCCCTATGATGTACCATTAGTCTCCTGGGGTGTGTGGGGGGGACCAGTCTGCTAAAAGTGCTGGCCCCTCCTACTGTATATTGCAATAGTTTGATTTTGCGCATTTTTAACTTGTGTGGGTTTTTTTTTTCAAAAATGGTCCAAAAGATAAACACACAAAGTACGCCTTGTTTGAAATGGTATCTTCAAAAAAAATTAAATTAAATTAAATTAAAAAATAGACATTTTTCTTTTTTTCAAAAATGGGTATATTTCCTATTTGAACTTGGTACGTTTAGCACAAAACGTCCAAAGTCTGACTTAGACACACTATTTAAACTGTCCCTCTATTTAACTTTGTAAGTCTGTGTGCTTTGAAAATGAGCACCAAAGGGAACTTGAGTGCAACATAACAAACACCATATCACCACAGCAACCATGCGAAAGGAATTGTCCTCTAAATATAGCTGGTTACACCACCTTTAGCAGCAATGATTTCAATTAAACACTCTCTATAATAATGATATTAGTATCTCATTGCCGCATGCCAATCCAGAACTACCCCCGAAACCAGTGGTAATTCCCATCCCTAATGTGCACCATTTCCAGTGCTACAGTAACTGTTTATATTTTTGTACTGCCAGAACTTAACTGGCGGTAAATCAGGCAGCAATTACCACTGGGTTAACATGGGAGCCCTTACCGTCATCTCAATGGGTGGGAGTAAGGGCTACCCACCAAAATGGCTGTGCAGTAAGTGGTTCACTTACCACATGGCCATATCTATTCTCCAAAAATGGCCAGCCTTTTACCCACTGTGACAAAAGGGGGCCTCAGCGTGCATCAAAAACATGTGCTAAAGCTAGCACAGGCCCCCCTTTACCGCAGCTTACTAAAAGGACCCCTAAGTGATAACTCATACTTAACACGAGAAAAGAGGCCTAATGCAAAATGTGTTAAAAACATTTTGCATTAGTTTTGCCATTTACATATGCTGTGTAGTATTTGTTTTGGAGGGGACATGTGAGAGGTGGAGCCTGGGCATGGAACTGCTACTCAGCTAGCACACTAACATTAGAATGCTGAATAATGCAAGAGCCTTTACCACCTTCCAAGTTATTTTCTTTTAAATGACCACGTGCTAATGCTAACAATAGTACATGGTCAGAAAAAGATATAATTGGAAAAGGCCAATTTTATGACCATGATAGAAATGGGCTTAGCTTGACTTCCGTTTTGGAGTGTATGGTGAGAAGACGTGGGTGAGCGGAGCTCCGCACTCCTCACTTTCCAAGATTGTAGTATTATTTCTCCTCCCAAGGATTCTGATCAACTCTAACAGTCCTGTATAATGCCAAAAACAATGAAGGGGAAAGCCTCAAAAACCATTAGATGTACACAGTGAAAGCTGGCCCTAAGGTGGTGGTGGTGGGGGGGGGGGGGGGGGGGGGAATCAGGCCATGGAGCCCTGAGACCCAAAGGGAGATAGAGAGAACAAGGTGGGGGGGGGGGATCAGGCCATGGAGCACTGAGATCCAAAGGGAGATAGAGAGGACATGGAGACCAGGACAGAGTGCAAAGATGGATTCAGGCTGGTACTGAAAGAAATTGTCTCTTCATGTTCAAGTGTACAGCGCTGCGTACGTATAGTAGCGCTATAGAAATGATAAGTAGTAGTAAATTATAGAGGTGAAAGAGTAGATTCTATACATGGTGCTGATGAAATATGATGAAAGAGTTAAGGGTTTGGTTGCTAGACACACGGAGATGGAACAATGTGTTTCAATGCTTGAGGACTGGCTGGAAACTGGGAGCTCCTCAATTCAGATGTTGCCCGCTATATGCAAATGGCACCCTCATTATTATGTGGAACATGGAGTGCTCTATGCCCTATCATTTCCATGACTTAGAAGCATGTTCCAAATTGTCTGCTTGTTGATTAAATGCTGACAAAACAGAGGTATTGGGGGTACATTTTCAACCAACAGACTAGAAGGATAGCTTTCCCTTTCAATGGATTTGAAACAGTTTTAGGTACCTTGGGGTTCAACGTTTGACTAACCAAAGGATCTGTTTACACTAAATTATTCACCAGTGATCCCAAATATATAGGAGGAGATGCAAATATGGGAGAAACTTATGTTAAGCTGGTGGGAGAGTGGCAGCCTAAATTATGAATCTCCCCAAATTTACTGTATTTACCCAACTTTCCATTTAGATACTCTCTAAACACTTTGTGAAATAGCAACAAAGGATAGGAAAATGTATTGGGGGGGGGGGGGAGGAATTGCATATTAATTAGCACCAGTTGGCACAGAGTCAGGAAGAATAATTTACCATTATTAACGGTTTTACAGGACTGCACTGCTTAGAGGTATAAAATACCACTATAATGACACACATTAGGTGGGTATGGAGAAGACAGCTATTGGGCCTTAGTCCATTTTTGAGGCAGCATGCTCAGAGGCTCCAGAAAGGGGGGAGGTTGCAGTTGACTGGACATATCCTTTCCTGGGTCCCTTGATAAAGGAATGGGGCTCACAGAAGTGGAAAAATGGGGTTGGGGGTTTAACGTTCCCAGACTATAAGATAATTCACTCTTATGAGACATAAGTCTAGGTCCTCTACACCCATTGAGAAAGTTATTTTCTTAAATAGAAGTTATAAAAAACTATTTTAATGGAAAGAGGTGTTAAAAAGGAGAGGATTAATGGAAAGAATTGGAATGCCCTATGGCCCACCTCTTTATTGGAGAAGAACATAAGGACATACAAATAGCTGTGGAGGGGCATAATTGAACGAAAACATCTATCTCCATGGGCGTTTATCTCCGAGAATGGGTCCGTGAAGGGGCGGACCAAACCGTATTTTCGAAAAAAATAGACGTCCATGTTTTATTCCACAATTTGTGAGCTGCGCGTTTTTGTTTTTCAGTGATAATGGAAAATGAAAGCGCCCAGCTCAAAAACGAATAAATCCAAGGCATTTGTTCGTGGGAGGGGCCAGGAGTCGTAGTGCACTGGTCCCCCTCACATGCCAGGACACCAACCGGGCACCCTATGGGGCACTTTTACAAAAAAAAAAAAAAAAAAAGGTAAAAGAGCTCCCAGGTGCATAGCACCCTTCCCTTGGGTGTTGAGCCCCCCAAATCCCCCTCAAAACCCACTGCCCACAAGTCTACACCATTACTATAGCCCTAAGGGGTGAAGGGGGGCACCTACATGTGGGTACAGTGGGTTTGGGGGGGTTGGACGACTAAGCATTAAGCAGCACAATTGTAACAGGTAGGGGGGATGGGCCTGGGTCCACCTGCCTGAAGTCCACTGCACCCCCTAACAACTGCTCCAGGGACCTGCATATTGTTGCCAGGGAGGTGGGTATGACATTTGAGGGTGAAAATAAAAAGTTGTGAAACATCATTTTTGTGGTGGGAGGGGGTTAGTGACCACTGGGGGGAGTCAGGGGAGGTCATCCCCGATTCCCTCTGGTGGTAATCTGGTCATTTAGGGCACTTTTTGGGGCCTTATTCATGAAAAAACAGGGTCCAGGAAAAGTGCCCTAAATTCTAGCTACAAACACATACTTTTTTTCCATTATAGGCGAAAGGCACCCATCGCTGTTCAGGTGATAACCACGCCCCAGTCCCGCCTTCACCACGCCTCCGACACGCCCCCGTCAACTTTGTACGCTTCCGCAATGGAGTGCAGTTGAAAATGTCCAAGTTCGGCTTTCGATTATACCGCGTTATTCGTTTTTGAGAGATAAACGCCTATCTCCCGATTTGGGTCGCAATATAGGCGTTTTTGTCTTTCGATTATAAGCTGGATAGTGAGTCAGATCAATGGTCCACCTAGCCCAGTAACTGGTTTTCAACAGTTGCCAATTCAGGTCACAAGTACCTGGCAGAAACCAAATTAGTAGCAACATTCCAAACTACAAATTCAGGGGCAAGCAGTGACTTCCCCCCATGTCCATCTCAATAACATATTATAAACTTTCAGCAATTTATCCAAACATTTTTTATTTATTTATTTATTTATTTATCAACATTTAAATTTTACAACCAAGTAAATAACTTGTACAGAAAAGTGTAGCTATCCAAATAATATGAAAAGAAAAAAAATAACAAGCTTTACAAGATAACAACTAAGGAATCATTACTCAAGTCCTCAATACTGGATCCAAGTACATGGAGTGGAATACAAAAAAAAAAGAAATTAACACCTGAGATACTATAGAATTGCATTTTAAATTTAGAGCAGTATCACAAGGGAACAATCAAACCCCCACAATTTTTCCCTGCAAGAAGAACAGTGAGGTGAGAAGGCTTGAAAAAAAACATACTTTACAAATTGATACCCAACTACACATTTACATGGATAACATAAATAGAATATAGAGGCAGATGCACCAAAGCTTAATGAGCCTTTAACGACCCTCCAAGGAGGAAATTTTGAGCTGTTGCATGCATCAAAGGGCTTTTACCAAGGAAGCTAGCAGCTAACAAAAACGGAGTGCAGATGAGCAATTAGTGTAAAAACCCCATTGAAACGAGATGCACTAACCTTTTCCGATTGCCTTTACGCAGAAAAAAGGCAGGAAATCTAACGAGAGGTCTGGACCTCTCGTTAGGACAGCTCTGTGCCAGGAAAAATCGTAAAGTGAAAAAACACACAAACTTTGAGCCAATCCCAGTGCATTAGCAGAGCTAAAAGCGCTGTGATTGGTCAAAAGGACATTGCATTACATATGTCCAAAAGAGCTGTGCTTGAGCTTAAAGAAAACGTGTCATAAAACACATCAAATTAAAAAAATAAAAAAAGGATCGGGAGGGGGCAAGGGCGCTCATCAGGAGCGTCCTGTATGGACGGCCATGCCCCCCCCCCCCGCTGCTCCCCACTGTCCGCCACTCCCCCCCCCCCCCCACACACACGAGAAAGCAAAATTCTAGCAGCCCCGGTCCCCCTCCCTTCCTGTTCTTCTGTTTTGCAAAAGCTAACTCCGCCTCCCATCATTCCTCCGCCCCGTGCACCCCCCCGCTGCTCCCCACTTTCCACCGCTTTCCCACCCACCATGAAAAAGCGAAATTCTAGCAGCCCCGGTCCCCCTCCCTTCCTGTTCTTGTGTTTTGCAAAGCTAACTCCGCCTCCCGTCATTCTTCCGCCCCATGCCCCGCCCCCGCTGCCCCCCCTGAGGTCGACTACGCCGCTCCCCCCTCCACCGAGACCCCCCCTCCCTATTACCGACCCGAGCAGCGCCTCTCACCTCTTTCTGAAGCGCTGCACGGGCAGGAAGATCTGTTGTGTTGGTCGCAGAGTCTCCATGACGTCTCTTCTTTCCTGGCCTAGGCCCGCCTCCTTCTGACGTAGGTTACTTACATCAGAAGGAGGCGGGGCCTAGGCCAGGGAAGAAGAGACGTCATGGAGATCTGCGACCAACACAACAGATCTTCCTGCCCGTACAGCACTTCAGAAAGAGGTGAGAGGCGCTGCTCGGGTCGGTAATAGGGAGGGGGGTCTCGGTGGAGGGGGGAGCGGCGTAGTCGACCTCAGGGGGGGCAGCGGGGGCAGGGCATGGGGCAGAGGAATTATGGGAGGCGGAGTTAGCTTTTGCAAAACAGAAGAACAGGAAGGGAGGGGGACCAGGGCTGCTAGAATTTTGCTTTTTCGTGGGGGGGGGGGGGAAGCGGCGGAAATTGGGGAGCAGCGGGGGGGGGGGGGGGCAAGGCCGTCTTTACAGGACGCTCCGGACGAGCGCCCTTGCCCCCTCCTGATCCTTTGTTTTTGTATTTTGCTGACCGGGTAGCCACGTGTATGTGTTGTGGCTTTTTTTTTTGTTTGTTTTGACGTTTGCAGAATGCGCAGAGCAGCTAGCAAAACGCTTGGCTGCTCTGCGCATGATTTAGGGGCCGATTGCCGATGTGTATTGTGATTCTTTGATACATTGTACGTTTCAATACCGATCTGAGCATGTATGACTTTTTTTTTTGGTGCATTCTTTGTTTTTTTAAAATCGTTAGGGACTTTAACGATTTAGATTTTTTAACATTTGGTTGATGCATCTGCCTCATAGAGCCAATCTGAAGGACACCTGGCTTAAGCAATAAAAACTGTTGATGTCTTTTCTAAGTCTCTCTTGATACATCTGGAAAAATCTGGATTTTAAAACCAAAAAAGAGTTTATTTCTATTTTTAAAGAACATTTTCATCAACCAATTTTTATCTGGTGCAAGAGTAACAGTAGCAAGCAAAGGTGAAGGTGTTTCAGCTTCAGTGTCTGAAAACCCTAAAATAGCAGAGACATCCAAAGGTAAATTATCTTGATCCAATTTTTTTTGACCTTCCACAAATTCTATTGGAATGCAATATACTTGAAAGAATGGAGGAATACTGCCCTCTAAAACACTAAAAACATCCTTAATATATCTTTTAAGCATTTCCCTAGGGAAAACAGAAAAAAAAAAGTTTAAAATACACAAAAAAAGTTTAAAAGACACAGGGGTCCTTTTACTAAGCCGCGTAAGCATCTATGTGTGCCCAACACATGTCAAAATGGAGTTACCGCCCGACTACCGTGTGGCTTTTGCGGTAATTTCATTTTTGGCGCGCCTCCGCTACGAGAATCTGAAAAATATTTTTTATTTTCTGGAACCCATAACGGACAGATGCCAAGTGGCATTTGGCATGCATAGATCATTACTGCCTAGTTACCGCGTGAGTCTTTACCGCTAGGTCAATGGCTGGCAGTAAGGTCTCAGACCTAAAATGGATGCACGGCAATTTTCATTTTGCCGCACGTCCATTTTCGGCAAAAAAAAGAGGCCTTTTTACAGGCGCTCTAAAAATTGGATCAGCGCGTGCCCAAAACCCGCACCTACACTACTGCAAGTCATTTTTCAGTGCACCTTTGTAAAAGGACCCCATAAATTATTAGCTCTTACAATGTTTTCAAATGCTTCTGCCTTTCTATGAAGGTCAGTTACATCCTTTATTATAGTTCCCTGTGTCTGCTGAACTTTATCTAAATCCTTCTCCTCCTGTTTTCCAACCCACTCTTTTAATTTCTTAACCTCAGAGTCAACAGTCTCCAGTCCTTCATAAGAAGAAAATCATTGCTCTAATTTTTGAACCTGGGGACACAACTCCTTACCCAAGTTTACAATCAGAGCCCATAAACTGTCTAAAGTCACTTCAGATGGCTTAACAAACAAAAAAGAAGGACATTGTGGAGCAGGTACCAGTTTTTTAATATTAGCAATTACTTCTTGCTCACTTTCTGCAGAAATCATGTTAATAAACCATGTAAAATGAGTTTATTACCATGTAAAATGAGTTTATCTTGTTGGGCAGACTGGATGGACCGTACAGGTCTTTATCTGCCATCATTTACTATGTTACTATAATCGGCTCACCTACAGAGAATGATGATCCCGCTGTAACAGTTTGGGGATCCAGAACAACCGGTAATCTCTGGTCTGATGTTGGCTGGTTCAGAGCTTTACGGCGCTGAGACTCCACTCCACTTCCTTGAAGTGGAATCTGAAATGCCGACAATGGTGAACTGCTGGTCTGCAGCTGTAGGGGAGGAGCTCTAAAATCTGGGCTCAAGGTAACATCTAGCCCTAGGGATGCCACAGGATCTCCACCAGCCACAGGCATCTCAAGCAGGCCTCCTTCTGACCAAATCGGAATTCCAGGCCTCATTATAAAAGATTTGATAGAGCCGGTAATCGTAAGGGAGTTTGCAGCAAGGCTCCAGCCACTGACCTTCCCCTGTGACTCAGCACACGTCAGGTGCGTAGCGCCATGTTGGATCCACCAAACCTTTTTTTTAAAACCCAGATACACTGACTTCTGTTACCACATTCTCTGGCAGCAAGTTCCAGAGCTTAACTATTTTTTGAAAAAAAATATTTTCTCCTATTTGTATTTTCATCTAATTTCATTAAGTGTCCCGTGATCTTTGTACTTTTTGAAAGAGTGAAAAATAAATTTGGCCGCTGTCGTGGACAGGATGCTGGGCTCGATGGACCCTTGGTCTTTTCCCAGTGTGGCATTACTTATGTACTTATGTAATTCACTTTCCACCTGTTCTATACCACTCAGGATTTTATAGACCTCGATCGTATTCCCCCTCAGCCATCTCTTTTCCAAGCTGAAGAGCCCTAACCTCTTTAGCCTTTCCTCATATGGGAACTTTGTCAAAAGCTTTCTGTACACTGCATCAACTGGCTCACCTTTATCCACATTTTCGTTTATGCCTTCAATGAAATGAAGCAAATTGGTGAGGTAAGACTTCCTTGGCTGAAACTGTGCTGATTCTATCCCATTAAACCATGTTTGTCTATGTATTCCATAATTTTATTCTTTAAAATAGTTTTCATTATTTCCCTGGCACTGAAGTCAGACTTACCAATGTGTAATTTCCCGGATCACCCCGGAACCCTTTTAAAAAATCAGTATTACATTGGCCACCCTCCAATCTTCAGGTACTATGGATGAGTTTAATGACAGGTTACAGATCACTTAGAACAGATCAGCAATTTCATGTTTGAGTTATTTGAGTATCTTGGTTTGTATGCCATTCAGTGCAGGTGATTCACTTTTTACCTTGTCAATTTCGCTCAGTACATCTTCCAGATTCACCGAGATTTCTTTCAGTTCTTCTGTATTGTCACCCTTGAAAACCATTTCCGGTACAGGTAGATTTCTTTCTTCTTCTTCCTTAAAAACTGAAGCAAAGAATTCATTCAATCTTTCTGCTATGGCCTTGTCCTCCCTGTGTCTCTTTTTTTTTTTCCTTCATGATCTAACTGTCCCACAGGTTCCCTCACAGGCTTCCTTCTTCTAATGTACCTGAAAAAGGTGTTACTATGAGTTTTTGTTTCCAACACAAATTTTTCTTCATATTCTCTTTTAGTCTTCTTTATCAGTGCTTGGCATCCAGCTTGACACTGCTTATGTTGCTTCTTATTTTCTTTATTCGGATCCATTTTCCATTCTTTGAAGGATGCTCTTTTGGTTATAATAGCTTCTTTCACTTCACTTTTTCACCACACTGGCTGTCATTTGCTCTTCGTTCCACCTTTGTTAATAAGTGGAATACATCTGCTCTGGGTTTCCACGATGGTGTGTTTATATTTTAAATGGGAGGAAGTGTATAGTCACATTCATAAATTCTCTTTAGCCACTAAATATAAATACCAAGTGGTTAATAGGCTTTATGCAAGCCCAATGCAACTCTTTCATATGTGAATTTGACCTACAAGCACTGTTGCAGTTGATGCAGGGATAAAAGATTTGTTTAATCATATGTGATGGACTTGTGAGGTGGTGCAAAAATTCTGGAATGCAGTTTGAGGGCATATCTCAACATGAGTTTCTTTTTCTGACTCAGTACTAATGTTAGCAGTACTTGACCACTGAAAAAAAATAATGTGGGGACACTCAGCGACTCCTATTTAGAAGCCACTAAGGGCTCCCGTGTTAAGTCAGCATTACTCAGTTAGGCTGTGTTAATGTCGGTGTACTACCAGAATAGCACTTCCATGACCATTCTCCACCCTAACATGCCCCGTCCAAAAAATAAAAATAAATATTATGTGGTTAGCGCACATATATGGCAAAACTAATGCAAAATGCTTTAACCTTTGTTAGGCCATCTTCCCACCTTAAGTATGCATTAGCACTTGATGCAGTTTCTTAGAAAGGCCCCAAGGTTATCATAAATCCATTAAATAACAGACCACAGGTTTTCTTGGGAGATCTCCAGACCAGTTTGAGAACTACTCCATGCTAGCACTTCTATTTTGATTTGTATAAGAAAAGAAGGACTACAAATCCATGCATTCATTGGGGTAAAATTAGGACTGGATTAGCCTGCTCTGAATAAATAAAGTCAGTTCCCTCAACTAAAGAGAGTAATTCATAATGTAAGTCTATTTAGCTTTAGTACAGTTTGTAGTTCAACTATAAAATTTTATCTCTATAACTTCTCTGATGGCAAATATAATAGTGGTCTTAAAAGAGTGACAAAACTGTCTCTGCCGTCAATGCTTTTGACATTCAGTCTTTCATCTATATGCTATTTCCAGAGTCATGTCCCTTAGCACTGACTGTGTAATTGCACTTAGCTTTAGAGGGCTAGACTGCACAATTCTCTCATTAAAGTATTTCTTTTCATTCTGGTGGAGGTAGTTAGTCCTCTTTCTATTTAGTAACCTTTGGTCTTGCACCAGGTTAGCCTCTCTGCTATTAGTTGCTTGGATTTTAGCCCTGGGCCAGTTGTTTCTGACCTTTCCGTCTTGCATGAGTGACATTCTGTCTTCTGTAGTCTAAGGCAATCATGTATTAGTGACCTCGTAAACTTATTCTTCCTACCTCTCAACAGAGCACTCGGAAGCAAGAGCAGGCACTGTCTCCTCAGTTTAGATCTTTAGGCTTTCAGTGGGCACTGATTCTGCTTCAGTACTCATGGATCCACATCTAATTTACTTTCTAATACTGTGTTAGTGCCTAAATTATCGAGGACACTCTCTCTGCAGAACAAGTGACACGACATGTTATTCCTTCTCTGGAACTACCACAATGTTGTGTATTTCTGTTAATGGGGTCACAGAATTCCTCTTGTCACTACATCCTGTTCTCTATAGGGTGACTTGAATTTGATTTGATTAGTTTTCTCAAAGAAGTTTTCTTACTGTACTTTTGGATTTCCAACTAAGTTAGAGGTGGCTGCTATAGGACTGTGGGATGATAAGCTTATCTAGAGTTTTACCTCCATTCCCTAACCTTGGTACTTGCAAGCATTCAGTCACACCAAGAAACAATATAGAAAATTAAGACTCATTACATCAAACTGCCAAAACCATTGGCTGCAACTTTATTTTTAAACCAACAAATAACAGTACTAAAATTTGCAGTCATTCTTCAAGCAAGATCCCTTTCTTCCAGAGTGGGTTCTTGTTATCTCTCCCCCTCTCTTTATCTCTAAAGAGTAGAGGAGTAGCCTAGTGGTTAGAGCACCAGTCTTACAATCCAGAGGTGGTTGGTTCAAATCCCACTGCTGCTCCTTGTGATCTTGGGCAAGTCACTTAACCCTCCATTGCCTCTGGTACAAACTTAGATTGTGAGCCCTCCTGGGACAGAGAAATATCCAATGTAACTCTACTTGAGCTACTACTGAAAAAGGTGTGGGCAAAATCTAAATAAATAAGACTAGTCAGTGATAGCTTAGCCCATTCCAAACCCAAAAGTTTTTATAATCACAACCAATATTTTTTTTCAGTGAGGGATGCAGTGATGCCAAATCCTTACCACTGTTCAATGTGGTAACGCACATGAGCATTACACTCCTAACTCTATCTTGATCCAAATTCCACCCTAACAAATTGGCCACCTGGAATATAACCTCTTGCTTCCTACAGCTGCAAAACCCCAATCCTTCCAATATCACACACCAACAACAAGAAAACAACACAGAACACAAGTATTCAAAACCTTAAGGAACAAAAGAAAAACCTTCCCCACAATCCAAACCTGTAAAACCACATCCAAAAACTGGGTGGGTTGGGGAAACAAAATTCCCTACAGCTTTTCACACACCTAATCCTAATGGATCCCACCACCCAACAAACCACCCAAAATATTAAATCTTTGTTCACTCAGCCTAAACCCCTCCCCCCAACCCTGACCCACCAATCCTGCTTTTACTAACTGAACCTTTCTCCCATATTACCTAGCAACTAACTCCCACTCTCTTTACCTACTCACTACCCCAAATCAATACCACATCCTCCTACTCCACCACCTCTTAATCTCTCCTATCCCTGCCCCTACCCCACCCACTAATGCAAAACAACCACCTGCCTGGTCATGCGGCTCTGTCAAGTTAGTAAACCCACTGCTAAAATCTGTGGGTTCCCATATTCTCAACCCAACTCAATGCAGCTATCACAGTGAAATTTCTTGACCAGGGTCATAAATTATGACTGTCTTTAGAACCTGTCCAATGTGATGCATAGGTTTGACCAGGAGGTGTCGCCATTGTACAATGAATGACCTTTCCCTATGAAAGCTGTTGCCTCAGAATCCTAGGTTCCAACTAGTCCAGGAACAGATATTATGTGGCAAAACATTTGCCAGTGAGGCATCAGGGTAGACCCATTTTCTGAGAACTTGTTCCAAGTAGAACTTGCAGTGTAGTACAATTTTATTTTCAATATATAATTTTGGGGTAAATATTGGGGTAAATATTTAGCATGATTTAAGTAAGAAAAAACTCCTGTCCACTTAAACCACAATGAGCTGGCGAGTTGCTGATATTCAGTGGCACTGTCTAGCTAGTGCCAAGGTGGTTTGATGGAAGATTTGGGACAGTTTGTGAAATTATGCATGCCCTGGCGATATTCATTGTCAGTACCCATATAACTAAGGGGATCTTTTACTAAGGCACACTGGTGATTTTAGCGTGTGCTAAAAATAGGTGCATGCTAAAGATGCCAATGTATTTCTATGGGCGTCTTTAGCGTGCACCTATTTTTAATGCTCGCTAGAAACGTCAGCATGCCTAAGTAAAAGACCCCTAAATGAGCAAGTAGGGCTGAATAAATAGCAAACCTAACTTTGCCTGGTTAGCTATGTGTGTACAGCACCGAGTACAGCAGTACCTGTGTAATTTCTGGTATTGCCATTCACCCAGATATTCAATAACAGTGCCTGGAAATTGCCCAGTATTGAATACAAGTCATGGCTGAAGTTTGCGACCAAGCAGTTTTCAGCTGTACCACACTGGGTTCTCCATTACTAATACTGTTTTGGGCTACATTGGGCTATAGTCTTTATTTGTTTGGGTTTTTTTTTTTATTCTTTTTAGTTTCAATCATCATTTTAATAGATCTCACTTAGGTCAGCATTTGGTAGTTTTTTTTTCATAACTGCATGTTGGATTTTGCATTCCTGCATGAAAAGTATGTTAACTTATGATATTCCTATATGTATATTTTTTTATGTAATCAAACTTTTGTTTGTCAGTGTAATAATAGATAACAGTTATAGCTGTGTGATAAAAGTATGATCTCTTAAACCACTGTGGGGCCTTTTTACTAAGCCGCGTAGGCACCTACGCACACCCATCATATGTCAATTTGGAGTTACTGCCCAGCTACCATGAGGCCCAGGTGGTAATTTCATTTTTTATGCTCGTCCAATATGCACACCAGAAAATAATTTTTATTTTCCTGCGAGCAGCGGAAACTGGGCAGTAATAGTCATTCTACGCACGTAGATGATTACTGCACAGTTACTGCATGAGACATTACCACTAAATCAATAGGTGGCAGTAAGGTCTCAGACCCAAAATGGATGTGCGCCAATTTTTATTTTGCTGCATGTCCATTTTCAGCAAAAAAAAAAATGTAAAGGCCTTTTTTACAGGTGCGCTGAAAAATGGATCTGAATGAGCCCAAAACACTCGCCTACACTAGTGCAGCCCATTTTTCGGCACATCTTAGTAAAAGGACTCCTGTATTTGTGCTGTTTGATTAACTTGACTGTAACAAAGAATCAGATCCATTAAAATTTGATGCTGAGTTGAGTAAAAATCTGTTGTGTTAAAGAAACAAACTTAGCAAACATTATTTTGTTTACAAAGTGCAATAAAATAAAAATCTAAGTCATCTATGCTTATAAGATATTGTACATATTTGGTATCATTAATTTGATTTGTTTCAGGTTTTCACTTGGCTGTGCCAGCATGTTGCATGGAAAAGAGCTTACCCAAGAGAAACGTGCACACATAATAATTCTGTATAAAGAAAATATACCAGTAAGAGAAATTACAATGAAGTTGAAAGTTGTTCATTCAACTGTCATTGCGACAGTTAAATGAAATGAAGAGCTGAACAGTTTTCAGTTTTGCGCATGCTCAGGTCAACCAAGAGATACAAATGTATGAATAGATCGTGTGATCATAAAGGCAGCTATACATTTCCTGAGATCATCATCAAGTGTTTTCAGAGCCAGAATTGCAGTAGCCCACAGAAGAAATTAAGCAACAAGATAATAGGCAGGAGATTATTCAATGCTGGACTTCGATCTTATCAGCCTGCTTGAAAACAAAAGTTGTCTTCCAAATATATCAAAGATTGGCTCACTTTCTGTCACAAGTACAAGTAGTGAACAAGCATTTTCACTCATTTCTATAGGGAAAGGGAAATGGGACTTGATATACTGCCTTTCTGAGGTTTTTGCAACTGCATTCAAAGTGGTTTACATATATTCAGGTACTTATTTTGTACAGGGGGCAATGGAGGGTTAAGTGACTTGCCCAGAGTTACAAGGAGCTGCAGTGGGAATAGAACTCAGTTCTCCAGGATCAAAGTCCACTGCACTAATCACTAGGCTATTCCTACACTCCACTCCTGTATAGACCTGTGAGATCTTTAAATCAGAGACATAACCTGAGGTATATTATACCCACAGTGAAACAGGCACAAACGGTTATGGTTTAGGGTGCAGTATCAGGATCTGGTTGAGCGGGGCTATGGATTATGCTGAAGAATACCACAATCAATAGAACTGTTTTTTTTTTTTGTTAAGTTTTGTGATAAACTTACATACAGACAACATTGTATAAAAAGGAAAAAAATATCCCAAAAAAAAACAAGCAATAATCAAAGGAAAATCACTTCCATCACAAAATAAAATATCTATATTACTTTAGACCCTAATTAAGAATCTATACATAAGAATCCTCCTACCTGACAAAAAACAGGAAAATAAAACAAAACAATTATCTAGCTTATCTATTCATTCATAATCTTTCCAATTGGGAAGGATCAAAGAAACCACAGCTACTATCAGAACATATTATTAAACACTTGCAGGGGAATTTTAAAAAGAAGCTCAAGTAGAGAGACATGGTAGCTGTATTAGTCCACTTTTAAAGGTAATCAATAGAAATAGAATAAAATAAAACATAGAAAAGAAAATAAGGTGATACCTTTTTTATTGGACTAACTTAATACATTTTTTGATTAGCTTTCAAAGGTAGCCCTTCTTTGTCAGATCAGAAATAAGCAAATATTGATAAATAGCAGTATATAAAAGTGAAACATCAAAGCATTTCAGTGACAGTCAAACAGGATGAGGGTGGAGTGGGTTAGGTGAGAGACAGGGAGGGCCAGTTAGATGAGGGACAAGGAGCTATGCATGGTGATAAGAGAGTGACAAAGCAGTAGAATTATGTGTTTTATAATGGTGGGTGTCAAAATATTTAATCATTCTGACTTCAAAGGTCTTATGTTCCTGCATTGTTTTAAAGTTACCTTTTAGTATTCTCAACATAAAATCATTGGTACAATGTTCTGGTTTTGTAAAGTGCTGCCCCACAGATGTGACATCCTGGTTGGTACTGGCATTTTTCATATGATGTCTATGTAAACTAAATCTCTTCTTTAGCATCCTGCTTGTTTCTCCAATATAACACCCTTCGTCAAAAGAAGCTTATACCCACTGCAAGGGGCACACAGTTTCAGCTGTATAAAGGCATTCCTATGGTTCTGAGTAGCATGAGCCAAATCTAGAAAGATTTGCAGCTTAGCATCACAAAAGGCAATCTTTTTTTAAAAGTAAGATCTTGTAATGATAATTTTGCCTCTTTCAGAAATAAAGGAAACCAAGAGGGCGGAGCTCAACTAAAACAGCAACCACGCTGTGGCAAACCCATCTGCCATGCACGATGGGCAGCGTATGTGGGACTCTAGCCTAGTGCGCGTAATGCCGTGAGATAGGCAGCTATCCCGAGATGGCCGGCCATCCTGGAAAAGCTAAATGGGGGTCGGCAGGAGAAAGCTAAAATGTCTTGCAGCTGCACAAAGTTTTAAATGTCTACATACCGTAAAATTTGTTTTCAATTTGCTGGAATATCGTGCTCTGCTGTAAGAGCTTCTTTGGCTATACTCTGCACAAGCTCTGCCCAGGGCAGACACAAAACATGTGCCTGTAAACATTTCAGGAGCTGCTGCCCAGGGTTGCTCTTCTCCTGCTTCCAAATTCAAAAGGACTTCCTGTGCAGTTCAAATTCCTCTCTCCTCCTCCCTTGCTCCTCCCCTTCTTACCAGCCCCCTCCCCTTGCTACCCCTTGTTTCCCTCCCACTACTCTCTAGCTAGGCCCTCCCTGTACCCTCCCCCACACTTCTGTCTTCGCTGGCCTTCAGCCCGGTTGTGGTTGGCCCCCCCTTTAATGGGTGTGCCTGGTTCTTTCCTATGGTTCTGAGTAGCATGAGCCAAATCTGGAAAGATTTGCAGCTTAGTATCACAAAAGGCAATCTTTTTTTAAAAGTAAGATCTTATAATGATAATTTTGCCTCTTTCAGAAATAAAGGAAACCAAGAGGGCGGAGCTCAACTAAGCTCAATACATCAGATTCATCCTAACCACATTCTTAGGCAAACAGTAACAGAAGGAAAAAATCATTTTGTCAGATTCTGGAATAACAAAAACTATCTTGAGATATTGCCTTAATTATACCTTGGCTGATAACAAGGAACGAACTGGAAAATTTAGGATACAAAGATTTTTTTTTACTTCTAGCCTTGTTTTCTATCATATCTAGTTGTCTATCCAGCTTATTTTTGAAGGAGATCACTGGCCATCTTCTGACACAAATCGGGAGATGGCCAGCAATCTCCTAAAGCTGGCCAAATCAGTTTAATCGAAAGCCGATTTTGGCCGGTGCCAACTGCTTTCCGTTGTGGAGCCGGCCAAACTTCAAGGGGGCATTTCGGTAGAGTAGCGAAGGCGGGACGGGGGCATGCTTTGAGATGGCTGGCTTCGCCCGATAATGGAAAAAAGAAGGGCGTTCCTGGCGAGTATTTGGTACACTTTATTTGGTCCCTTTTTTTTCAGGTCCAAATCCCAAAAAAGTGTCCGAACTGACCAGATGACTACTGTAGGGAATTGTGGATCACCTCCCCTGACTCCCCCAGTGGTCATGAACCCCCTCCCACCTTCAAAAATACAACTTTAAAAACTTTTTTTTGCCAGCCTCAAATGTCATACTCAGGTCCATCGCAGCAGTAAAAAGGTCCCTGGAGCAGTTTTAGTGGGTGCAGTGGACTTCAGGCAGGCAGAACCAGGCCCATCCCCCCCACCTGTTACACTTGTGGTAGAAAATGGGAGCCCTTCAAAACCCACTGTACCCACATGTAGGTGCCCTCCCCCACCCCTAAGGTCTATGGTAATGGTGTACAATTGTGGGGAGTGGGTTTTGGGGGGCTCAGCACCCAAGGTAAGGGAGCTATGCACCTGGGACCAATTTGTGAAGTCCACTGTAGTGCCCCCTAGGGTGCCCAATTGGTGTCCTGGCATGTGAGGGGGACCAGTGCACTACAAATGCTGGCCCCTCCCATGACCAAATGCCTTGGATTTGGCCGGGTTTGAGATCGCCGTCCTCGGTTTCCATTATGGGTGAAAACCGAGGCTGGCCATCTCAAACACGGCCATCTCTGACATTTGGGTGGCCCCAACCGTATTATCAAAACGAAAGATGGCCGGCCATCTCGTTTCGAAAATATGGTCGGCCCCACCCCTTCGCGGCACCGTCCTCGGAGATGGTCGCCCTTAGAGATGGGTGTCCCCGATCGAAAATGCCCCTCCACACATAAACAAACTATCCTTAATCCCAGAAGTCTCTACAGCCTGAAACATCCCACACTGAACTTCAACAGTAGTCAAATGGCTATCAAATTCTAAAATCTTGGTATCCATTTTCTGAACATATGTAGTCATTTGAGAATTCACACAGCCTTTTTAAAGAGTTCTAAAGAGGCATACAGCCTTTTTAAAGAGTTCTTCCAGATCATATATAAACCTCTAAATATTCAACAAGGTTACTTCCCCAGAAGGGACAGCATCAGATGTAGTTTCCTTGGTCCATTGAACTGGCCTAAGGAAATTAAATATCTCTCCTCAGTGGAGTAGAAAAACCTACTTGGGTATTTATTAAATCCACTGAAGTCAAGGATGTTATCAGTGGAAGTGAGGTAGGTCTATCCCTCGAACTTAGCAAGACCCCAAAATAGAGCTGGGAGAGGAATCTACTAAAGAGGATTAGTCACAGATGTCAAGTGCTTATCCATAGGGTCAACTATCTTCTGAGAGTCGGCCCAGAGTCCTTTCATTTACCCTTCCTTTTCACCATGATAATAAAGTTCAAACGACAAACATCTTATCAAGTTGAAGGAAGCAATTTTATTTGTAAATGTTGTTAAATCCAACCAGGAGAGTTCCCCAGGCTCCTGGCTACTCAGGGGCTTCAATGGGACATGTCTCTTTGGTCACACCTCTGGACTACACCCCAGTAGCAACACACCACAGCAATGGAAGGACTTTTGTTCCTTCAAGCTGGCCCCTGCAGGTGAAGTCAGTGGAACCAATTAAGACAGCAGCTTTCAGAAAACACACCGGAGACCAGGCTCTCTCGCTGATTCTCAGGTACCCAAGCCACTTCACTTTCCCCTTATTTGAATGTTTTGAAGGAGAAACTGCAAACTTTATGCTAATTCACAACATAACCCATTTCCAACATGATGGTGCACTGTGCCATGGAACAAAAGCTCATAGGCATGGCTGGCTTTTGAACAGATACAACTAATAGAACCTTGATTGAATACTACTGAACATGTGTGGACTGTGATGAAGCAGAAAATTTGGAACAAACTCCATCTCCCTCTCCACTCTGAAGTTTCTTTTAAAAATGTTGAGATTTCTCTAAAGACTTGGCTTAGCATTTGAGGTACCAGACTGATCAGTTGTAGATTCCTCAGTTAGGAGACCTTCTCCCCCTTCTTTCTTATCTGCCCCCCCCCCCCTCTCTTATCTATCTTGGTATGATTGTTTAACTTTCCTGCTTGAAATAGAGATACTTTTCTTTACATTTGTAGTCTGTACACCACTCTGCAGTGTCTTGGCAGCTAGAGTGGTCTAGCAAGTCATAATAAACTATAAAGTGTCCATACACAAACCAACAGCTGAAGCAGACCTTATGCACTGGATCAAAGCTGTGTGGACTCAGGAGCTGACTCTAGAATTCTGCAGACAACTGGCCAGCTCTGTGCTAGAATCCATACAGACAGTTATTAAGAACAAAGCACATCACTGTAAATACATCATTGACAACTTGTAGCTTTAAAATCTGATTTGTTTCATGTGTATGTTGTTAAATATCAGTCATAAATAATGAAAATGGTGGTGGTCACAAACTTTTGGCCATGACTGTAAATGAGTCTAATTTGGCCACTGGCAGAGGGCGTATAGAAAAACGCTCACCACTTCTGGTTTATATTTTTCATTTAATAATGCATGTGCCATTTTATTAGTTTCACAGACTGTATGTTATTTTCTGTTTCAGTTCATTTCATACAATCTGATAAGATGAATCACACCTTCAAATAATAATGGGCTTTCCACAACTGTGCAACTAATATATTGATAGTTCTTGCAACCTATTTCAGAGCACAGTAAAGCAGAAAGGGCCATCACTAAAACATAGTATTTTCTTTTCATGTGTACCTTTATAAATTAGGGTTTCCCAAACTATGACCCATGAGTGAGATACAGTTTGTGGAGCTCATTTTTCTAGCCTGCCATCCTTTTCCTGGCTGTGGCTGAATCTGGTCCATGGTGGAAGTGTATTTTTGTGTATGGAATTGGCAAAAGCAAGAAGGCTGGCAGAATTTCCAGGCTCTAGGAGCTGAAGAAGGAGATGGCAGTACAACATGGCAGTAAACTCCCAGAGATCCTCCTTCCCTCTGCTGTGCCCCCAAAAAACTCCAGTGAGGAACCCCAACTTGCCCTTTCAGAGATATGATATTTTCCCCCATGGGTCAATGTCTCCAAATTGGTTACTTTTGTGCATACTATGATAATGAACTTCACACCTAAGCTAGGATATATGAAATATGATCTCAGTCTCTCAAACTTACTGCTAATGCTAACCGTAGTGCTTACATCATGCCAAAGAGAGCTTTCTTTTGAAGCTCATAGGATGTAACAGATATATGCAACCTGTCTAGGTATGCTTGAAAATTCTTTTTAATCAAGCCTGTAGCTTCCAATACAATGGAAAATATTTTCTCTATCTTTCTGCCATATTTTCTACTACATCTCTTGTTATTTAAGGATCTTCTTCCTCTCAACAGAATAATTGCTTGGAAGGTATTTTGGAGTCTTTCTCCTTTACCACTATGCCCAGTTTCCTTGCACCTAGTTTTTATCGATTGGAATGAGGATGTACCAAGTGATCATAACCTCTTCTTTCTCCATAATTCTCTTGGGGTTATGATTCCAGTATTTATTCCCAGTATAGCAATATCATAGTAATTGCAAACTTTCCAATGGATAAGATATGTCACTTTATTGTGCCTTTCTGCATAGACTTTTCTGTCATCAGATCTTGACAGCTATCTATGAGATGAGTGACTATTTCCAGTTATTCTTTCAGAATGTATGTATGTCAGTTTTCTCAGTTTTTTTTTTCTAAATTTGCTGTCAAAAGTCTCATCTGTAATACACTACACTGCAACTATCAATCTCTCATGCTTAGGTTTCAGTTCAGATCCCCATTAACCATTCATATGTCTGGTTTTGATTGATCTATGGTTCCTAAAGTAACACATTGTATTTCCTTCTGTATTTGTGCATTTGTGGCTTGTTTTTCCTTATTTACTGTCCTAATTCTTTAAAATATTAGTACTCTAGAAGAAAAAACTGGGTGTTTCTAGCGTTAGCTGGCGCTAATTTTTAACACACGTTAAAAACACTAGCGCATCTTCAGTAAATCGGGCCCATGGTTTTTTTGTTTTGTTTTGTTTGAGTTATTTTTTTATTATAATTAAAATAGTTTTCCTCTACAGTTGCTGTTTGATATTTCCCCCTGAGGAAGCCGAATTGAGTGATGAAACCTGGATCCATTTTGGGGTTATTACTGCACAGTCACCTTTGAATTTCAGTTATAAAACTGGAACAGTGCACAAAATAAGTCTGAAGTTTTTTCTTTGGCACAGCTCTGTGGATTACAGACTATATATGTCATCTTTGGATTCCTATATGATATGAACTTTGGACAGCTATATTAATATACCATTGAATTCGCCTTATGAATATAATCCTTGTGCAATTATTGAGATTAGGTGCCTGAATGTGTTTTTTTAAAGATCACTGTGGGGCACTGATTATTTCTGAGCACTTTCTACATTTTTTCTATATTAGTCTTATTTATTTTCCAGATAATTGTGTTTTATATAGGTAAAATGAAATTAAAAATTTGGGGCTGCACACCCTTACAAACCTATGCTATCCATGACTTAAATCATGCTAGAATAGCTAAAAGTTCTAGTGGAGATATTATACTAGGAGAGAGCTGGAGCTTTGTACACCGAGATATATTTTAAGGGAGCAACCAATGAGCTTTTAAGAAAGTTTGTTTAGAACTTCTGCATTAGCTTATTAACATGGGAATCACCACACACTAACAATGCAGGCCCACGTTAGCCGTTAATACAGAGTCTTAAATCTTAGTACATGGTAATTCCTACTGTAACCTGCAGTTAAATATTATTTTGTTTACCTGAAGGGGGAAACTCGTTTCAGGTATGGGGGGCTCAGGGCAGCCCAGAAACAGCCCACAATGGCACTGAGACCAGTTTGTAAGGTAAATTGTTTAAAAATGTTTTGATGGTTGTGTATGATTATAAGTTGTAGAATTTAGGTGCCTAAAGTGGTGGTTCTAAAGTGATGCTGTGACCTTCCTTGAGGAAGTTTGATATGTAAAACACTTTAAATTGTGAGTTTCTCTTTAGGGGTTTAAGAGAGGTTTAGAAGTGCAGATTTTCACATAATTCTCCTCAAAGCATGGCTATAAGGTGTTGTATTTATTTATTTAGCACATTTATACCCCACATTTTTCCCACATGTTAGCAGGCTCAAAGTGGCTTACAATGTACTGATTAGGCTAGTGCCAGACCAGTGGTGAAACGGTTACAATTAAAATTGAGAGGATAGAAGGAATAGAGTGAGAAGAAAAAAAAGGAGAAAGGGAAGAGAGTCTAAAATGGTCGCAGGAAATGTTGTTAGGAAGGACTGCAGATGATATGTAGAAACTTCGGAGTAGGTGAACCGTTGTATGATGTTAAAAGTGAAAATGAGAGGTTTCTTTAGGCTAATTTTGACTGTTTTAACTGTGTTTGATCTGTGCAGGGCTCACTTTGGCAATCCCTCTTCTACAGAGATTTGCATAGCTTGATCCGATTGGCTGCATAACTCACCATAGGAACCTGTTTCTGGGGAATATTCAAAGTTGCCAGGTAGGCGGTTTTACCGCCCAATTGGGCGGGTTTTCGCCAGCGGCGGTGGGAAAATTTCGCCGGCCGCGGGATGCGGTTTTTTGGGCGGTTTTCCCGTCGCTGCTGTGCGAGTTCAGCGTTTTTTTCCGGGGCTTCTATTGGTCCAATTCGGTCCAATAGAAGCTTTTTCGGGGCTTCTATTGGTCCAATTTGGTCCAATAGAAGCTTTTCCGGGGCTTCTATTGGTCCAAATTGGACCAATAGAAGCCTTTCAGGGGCGGGGTTGACATCAGGGATGACGTGGGAGGCAGGGTTGGTGATGTGGGAGGCGGGGTTAGTGACACAGGGGGCGGGGTTAGGTGATGCGGGGGCGGGGTTGGTTACATGGGGGGCGGGGTTCGGTGACGCGGGAGATGGGGATTGGCTACGGGCGGGTTTACGACTTGTTTGGGGCTGGGAAAATTTTTCCCAGCTGGCAACCCTGGGAATATTCTAGAGCCTCAGGGAAGAAGAGATAAGATGGTTGGACTCTGAACAGGCAGGGTGGATGTCTGAGAGTCTGGAAGGTTAAAGTGTGAGTTGAAGAAATAAATAATTTGACTAATACATGAAGAAGTTTGGTGAGTGGAAGTGAGAGCTAATGTGCGAATGTGTTTTGGATAGACTTTAACCTTTTTGTGACCCTTTGGTGAGAGGAAGTACTGCTGTAGTGTAAAGTAAAAAATTTGTTCTGATAATTATCAGAATTACCTAGTAGTGATTTTTCTTCTAACTGAAGAACTGTCAGAACTTAAAGGGAAGGGAGGAGAATTAAAATAAATACAAATTCTGTGAGAACCCTGCAAAGTGTCTACAGTTTGAGGAACATTTTATTATTGTGGTATTCTATATGGAATACTTATTGAAGTTAATCTAAATTTTATACAGAAATAAATCTGAACTACAAAAGGGTTGAGATATATCTTAACTTCAGGTGTAATTCAGAGTGTGTTTGAATTTCTGAGAATTCTGAGGTGGGGGAGGTTTTTTTTTTCTTCAGTGGCTTCATTCTCACTGGGGGGCTTAAAGTGTAGTGGATCCTACAATAGCTATATTGTAGTTGAAAGCCATTGATCTTTTCTTGGTGATTGCTACTGTATGGGTGAAATTAATAGTATTTTTGAAGAGAATCAACCAAGAAGACAATAGGTAGTTAGTGAGTTCAAACAAAGTCTGAGATAGTCCGGTGGTATATGCTAAAAACTAATAATTATTTTTATTTAAGAAAAAGTTAGTTCAAAACAGTATTCAGATTCTTAAACTAAAAGAGATTTTTATTTATTTATTTTTTTTTTAGGAATGTATCCTGAGTGACAGGTTGCACACACTTTTGAATAAAGAAGTAGTTTTCTTTCCATTTTGTTTTGGTTTTAGTAGTAGGCAGTAGGTTCCACTGCAGCAGTTTTTCGCCATCCTGTGCAGAAGGAGGACAAAGAAGAAGAAGGGTCCCACCGTTTCCATGCAAGAAGATGACCAAAGGAAAGTTTGAACCATCAGATAAGCCTTCAGCAATTGCACCTATGACATCCAGGAACTAGACTAAGGCCAAGATGCAGTAAACCTAACAAGCCAGCAACATCGGTTTTATACCAGTTTTAGCTGGTTTAGCGAGTAAGGAGTAAAACGAGACACACACAAAAGGGCTCTCCGAGCTATTTTCCTATCACGGTAGCAGCTAACAAAAATGGAATTCAAAGCTATTATGAGCTAATTACTATACAAATGTGCATGCAAGGCAATGCACGACCGGATGCACAGAAGCAAACCCTACCTTCAGCGCTGAAATTTTAACAAGAGGTCTGGAGTTGTCGGTCCTGACAGTTCTTCGCATTGGAAGTATTCCACAGACACCTTTTTCAATCCTGCAGGAGAAGGACCCTAGGGGAGAAAGGAGATGTGATGGAGCAGGGAAGACAGTGAAGTGTTTGAGCCCGGAGGGATAAAAATGCCTGGTAAAGAGTGATTTTGTGCCTTCTATCTATCTGTAGCACAGATTTTCTGTTTAATCACCACTGCTCTGTGTCCCCTTAATGGAACAGTTTGCTGCCCTGGTGGAAGCACAGCAGTTAAAAAAAAAAAAAAGAAAAAAGGTTGTGTATGGCTCTCATACATGCAGCTACAAATCCTCCACTCCATCCCCAGATCTCTCCTGGTTGAACCATTCTAGCAGCCAATCACAGCACATTTAGCTTCTCTGATGTCAGCTAAACTCGCTGTGATTGGCAGGCAGCAGGCTTTTCTGATAGCAACTGGAGAAGAAATATTAGAGTGATTTCCTGCCTCGCCTGTTTGCAGCACAACAGTTCTTATACCCCAATGCTGTATGCTACTCAGCCCTGCAGCTTTCAGAAAAAAAAAGTTTTATATGGCTTTCATACATTCAGATTCTGTGTGTGTAAGAAAGCTGCTCTGAGCATGCGCAGAGCACCCACACTTAGCGACTGGCTGATCTGCGCATATTCAGCTGACCGACTGACTTCCCTCCCCCAATGAAGGAAATCACTTGCAAATGAGCTAACAGCGAGCAGCTCATTTGCATGCAATTTCCTTCATACACGCCCGGCTTTCTCCAAATCGGTTTGGAGCAATGAGGATCACTAAGGTAAGGGCTTTTTGTTTGTTTGTTTGTGTGTGTGTGTGTGGGATTAGTGCATCTGGGCCAAAATTTTCTATTCATTTTCATTGAGCTAAAGAGACACTGACACACAGAGGGTACTAGCAGGGGATAAAACCATGCTCCCCTAGTTAATTCATGATCCTGAGAAAAAGTGTACCGGTACTAGAGCAGCATACCACAATTTCTGCAGAACCTCTTATCTGATATTGCAGTAAGAAAAAGGGGGTTCTGATTTTTTAATACACCAAAGTGTTCTGAGCTGTAAAAGGAGTTTCCACATAGTTTATTGTTAAGTGGGAGGGAAAAAACATTTGAGTTGTAACTTTCCTTTGCATTTATCCATTGAGGTATATGGTTTTCTTTCTTGCACCCCTGTTAACCAAGATTCTATAAAACTTTTATTGTTGGACTAGTCTTTAAGTAAACCACTTCTTGTGGAATAAACATATTCTGTTAAACTTTCAGTCGGTCATCTTTTCATTATCCTGTATATAATTACTTACAAAAAATGTCCTTTGGAGTATAAGACCTTTTCTCTAGATTTTCACTTATTTTTCCTCTCAAGCTTTTGGAATTTGACATGAGGTTAGTTTGTTAATGAAGCTTTTTCCCTTGTCTTTATATAAGCACTGTGTCTGAGGTAACGTTGCAGGCCACCGGTGACACACTTAAATCCTATTCAGGTACATGAAGGACAGAGTCAGCTTATGGGACTATGGGGCTTACACCACATTAAACAGAGCAGAGGGTATCAAAAGGGCAGGGATTGACTCTTACAGTTAACATGGAAGTAGTTGAGCTAATGTGGCAAATAGCATGGAACAATTACCACCATCTCAAGAGTTGTAGCTAACTGCATCACGTCTCAGTTCAAGCCCGAAACTGGGAAGAGAGCCCATCAACTGTCTAGGGGTGTCCAACCCAGAGATCAGAGTTTCCAGACAAGTGGATCTGGCAGGAACACAGCAGACAGCAGCACACAAAAAAAGACTGGAACTTCAAGAACAGCTGAGGACCGGAGCACTGGAGCAGTTGAAGATGGGATCTCAGGAGTGACTGAGGACTAGAACTCAGGAACAGCTGAGTCTGGAACTCAACAACCTAAAGTGAAGACATCCAGGAAGTGTGGAGGGCAGAAAGTCATGCCCCCCTCTCCACAGGAGTTCCTCAGCCTGTTGCAGCCAGGATAAACGGTGTGCATATGCAACCTAGGAGGAGCCCTGGAAATGCAGACACTGCCAGAGCGGGAGGGACATGCCAGGACCCTGTCAGTCCAGGTAAGGGTCATGGTGGAGCCGTGACAATTTTCTGCTGTATAGGTAATGTGGTATTAAAATAGCAAAAGGCTGGTAACACCCCCAACAGTTTGCACAAAGGTTTTGTATTTACCACTTCCCAACTTCAAAACTTTAGTACAATTTAGGAGCCCTTTGTCAGAATCTGAGTTTAGCAGGTCTTAATCTATGATTTTTACATGTGCTATGTCCGTATTCAACATGGCAGTATTTAGGCTTGTTTGTTTGTTTGTTTTTTTACCTTTTTTGCAGATCTGCACTATTTTTTGCATTAGTTCATGGGCATTGCTAAAAAAAAATAGGACGGGAGAACTTACCACATCCTATTTAGGAAGTGCTAATTGATCCTGCATTAACTCTTTGTTAGCCAGTTAGTGCGATAATGTAAATGTGCTAGTTGGTTAACATGTTCACACCCATTCTCTACCCATGACATGCCTATCCCAAAAAAAGTAAAATAAATAATGAGCAGCTAGTGCGTGGAAAAGAAGATATTACTGCAAAAACACTTTAATGTGCTAAAGGGCCCTTTAGTAAATGAGGCCGCCTCTGTGGTGATCCTTTAAAAATATCATTGCCTAGAGATAATTCAGTCTAGATGCCACTGTATTTATTTTGATATCCATGTTTTATAAGAAAAAAACTGCACATTTAAAATACATCTTACTATCTTTTAACTATTTTAGGGGTCCTTTTACTAAGCTGCAGTATGCAGTGCTTAGTGCAGCAAAAATCATGGGGTAAATTTTGTATGTGTATGCACTACCCACGCCCTAAAAACAACATTTTTAGCACTGGGAATTGGTCTAGGGGCAGACAGTAGACATGTTTGGTGCTAATCAGTACATCTACATTGTTGTGAGCTAACCAATTAATGTGTGGTTATCTCATAAGTGCTTACTGCCTACATAATGGGTGGCAGCAAAAGCTCGCATGCTAATGGCAAATTAGCAAGTGGCCATTAATAGGGAAATACAAAAATCAGTCATTTTACTTTGACAGTAAAAATGATATTAGAGAACAGGAATGACCCACATGAGGACTGGCTAAGGCCACTTTTAACTGTACTTTGGTAAAAGGGCCCCTTAAAATTTTATGTTTGTTCAAGTTTTTAGAAGTTTTCTCTTGTGATGCCATTATTATATATCAGTAGTTCATGAGTCTCTGTGTTAGAACATAGTTCAATCAATGTTTGATGTTATATATTTTTTTAAATAACTGACACTTGCAAACGTACTCAGTTGCATACTAGACTATACCACAATCTAACAAGTACCAGAACCAGATCTCAAATAAACTATATATGAGTTGTACTGCAGAAAGACATTATGTCTGTAAAATAGATGAAATCAATTTCATGCACAATTTATTGGTGTTGTCATGGATGGCCTGCTTTGAAATAGAACCCAGAGTAGGTAAACAGTGTTGTTTACCTATAAAATAGCACCATGGTATTTCACAGTAAAATAATATAAAACTGCAGTCGCAGTAGTAGAACTCAGATCTCCTAGTAAAATACATGTTTTTTAAAGGAAAATGTTTGACAAACTGAAGAAATGAGAAAATGACAACAAAAGGATGGTGATCAAGTTTCCTTGGACCATGACATGATTCCCGTGTAGGGGTATGAATATGTGCCCCAGATGCAATAAACACATACTTGGGAAAAAACAGCTTATATTCAGTATACTAGACAATATACTGTGGTTTACTTTCTGTTGATATGCAGCCCTATTTTAGAACATAGAAACTGGAATCCATACATACGTGTTGGGACATGTACACGTCTGGTTATGTTTTAGAAAAGGATCTCTCTCTCTCTCTCTCTCTCTCTCTCTCTACTCTGTCCAGGGAGAAGTAATTTCTGATGGGTTTAGCACCTCAAATAAATTTGAAAAGTTGGCTCCTATGATACACACTATTCAGATAGGGAAAAATGCAACAGGGAATTAAGAGAGAGAACTCCCTTCCAATAAAGGATTGGCCCAAATGGGCCCCTTTTTTGAATCACAGGCATGCAAAGGTGCAGCTATAAATTCTGTCATTTAAATATCAGGATATACACATGCATTCCCTTTCTGAAATGAGAAATACACATGTAGATTTTGGTTCCGTTCAAGTCTCACACTAGCCTCAGCCAAATTATGCCTCATTGCAATGTACACATAGTGCAGATTTATATGTGTAAATACCAGCTCTCTGAAATTGGTTTTTACATGTGTTTGTGATATACACATGCAAGTTCCAATATTTATTCTTGTAAATCTTGAGTAGGGTTCTAGATAAAGGTTATGATATATAATTTGCCAGGGCTGGCGCAGTAAGCATGACAGGGGGGGCGCCGACCTCTAGAGGTCGCCACAAGCCATGCTTACCACTGCCGGGAGACTCACAGTTCTAAATGCAGGGTTCTAAATTTGATACGTTGATCCTCCATAACCGCAGGGCTATCACAATCTGAGGGAACCCCAAGTTTTAAATGCAGGGTGGCAGGAAGGAAAGGAGAACTGTTGTGAGAGAAGAAGGTGGGTAGGTGAGGGCTGGGGTTGGAACTGGAACTCGGGGCAGGTGGGGACTGGGGCGAGTCACTGGACATGGATGGGAGGAGAGGGCAGAGGAGAATTGCTTGACATGAATGGGAGGGGAGGGCAGGGGAGATAGGAGAAATTGCAGGACATGGAAGGGGAGGGCAGGGGAGAATCACTGGACATGGATGGGAGAGTAGGGGAGAGGAGAAATCGCTGGACATGGAGGGGAGGGCAGGGGAGAGAAGCAAATTGCTGGATATGAGTGGAGGAGAAGGCAGGGAAGAGAGGAGAGGTGCTGGACATAGATGGATGGAGGAGAGGGCAGGGGATAGAGGAGAGATATTTCTATGCCTCCGTCCCTGCAATGGCAGTTGAGGATGTCCTTCGATATGCCTCTGCCATCCAAAATGTGGATGTTTTTGAGAAGGATGTCCATGCCTGCAATGCCTCTGACATCCCATTTATTCATTTAGATTTTGGATCACAAGTAGCAGTAGTGGGATTTAAACCAGCCACCTCAGGATTGCAAGACTAGTGCTCTAACCACTAGGCCACTCCTCCACTCCACTCCCTTGAAATTTGGCCATCCTTGTGGGGGGGGGGGGGGGGGGGAAATGGGGACGTCCAAAATGTTTGAAAGAAGGACATCCACACCTTCATTATGCTGCCGTTGACACACACATACCTCCCCCTCCCCAGGGACCTGCATACTGCCTCCCCCACAGGGATGGCCAAATTTCAAGGGAGTGGAGTGGTGTCGAAAAGTGGAGGAGTGGCCTAGTGGTTAGAGCACTGCGCCTGCATTCCAGAGGTAGCTGACTCAAATCCCACTATTGCTACTTGTGATCCAAAATCCAAATAAATAAAGGGGGTGTCAGAGGCATAGCAGGCATGAACATCCTTCTCACAGAAACATCCAGGCATAGACATCCTTCTCACAAACATCCACATTTTGGACGACGAAGGCATCCTCAACTGCCATTGCAGGGACGGTGGCATAGCAAAGGAGGTCCTTGGGGACCACTGGGGGAGTCAGGGGAGGTCATCCCCAATTCCCTCCGGTGGTCATCTGGTCATTTAGGGCACATTTTTGTGGCTTGGTCATAAAAAAAAAGGACTAAGTAAAATTGACCAAGTGTTCATCAGGGACACCCTTCTTTTTTCCATTATAACTTGAGGATGCCCATCTGTTAGGCATGCCCCAGTCCCGCATTCGCTACACCTCTGACATGCCCCCAGGAACTTTGGTGGTCCCCGCAACGGGAAGCAGTTGGGGACGTCCAAAATCAGCTTTCGATTATGCCGACCCTGAGAGAAGGATGCCCATCTCCCGATTTGTGTCAAAAGATGGGTGCCCTTCTCTTTTGAAAATAAGCCTACTAATGACCCCACCCCTGGATGGATAGGGGGTGGTGACTAATAGGCTGCAGGAGGGCACCTGAAACCCTTGCACCGGCCCTGTAATTTGCAGATGAAACACAAGAAGCAGTATACAGCACTGATGCTAGGTATATTTTCTGGTTTCCTAGGACTAAATGTTTTCCTGTCACCCTTATGGAGTCTCTTTCTGCTGCCAAAAACAAATGGATACCTTTATATCCAGACTGTACAATCTGCCACATTTCTTCGCTATGTGTTCACCAAAAACAACAAAGAAGAAGAAAGGTAGATAGAGTAATAGTTGATTATCATTTTTTGCTGTCAAGATGCATAAAGGATTTGAAAGATGAGGATTGTAATATACATATGCTTCGGCTGACATGGCTGCCCTGATTCAGAAGGATTGGCTTCTGAACTAGCTAGTGTCAAGACCCAGTTCAGATAAGGTGATCTGTAGTACGCTAATGAATTGACAATTAGTTTTCAACCCAGTCCTCAGGGCACACTTAGTCAGAGTTTTCAGGTGTGCCTCAAGGACTGGGTTGAAAACCTCTGGTCTAGTCTAACTATGTAGAAACTGAGGAGGTTCCATATTGGGTAGGTGTGCAAATCTTGCACACTTTTCAGTTATAATTGCACCTTTTCCAGCTTGATCAGTTGTAGATTTGCGCAGCATGATGTGGCGTAATCCTTATGATACAACCATATTGCATGTCAGTAAACTGGAGGTGATTAGAGCAGGGGCGTATCTGCGTGGGGCCACAGGGGCCTGGGCCCCCGCAGATTTCGCCCTGGCCCCCTCCCCGCCGTCAACCCTCCCCCGCTGCTTACTTTTGCTGGCGGGGTCCGACCCGCAATCTCCATATTTCGGCTTCCTCCGTGGCCATGTGCTTCCAGGAAGTAACGCTGCAGCGCTGATTCGTTGAATCTAGTTCGGCGTCTGACGTCCCACACGTCAGACGCCGAACTAGATTCAACGAATCAGCGCTGCAGCGTTACTTCCTGGAAGCACATGGCCACGGAGGAAGCCGAAATATGGAGATTGCGGGTCGGACCCCGCCAGCAAAAGTAAGCAGTGGGGGAGGGTTGACGGCGGGGAGGGGGTGGAGAGAGGCGGCGGCGGCGGCGGCGGGGGGGGGGGGAGGCAAAAATGTGCCCCCCCTCTCTGGCTCTGGCCCCCCCTACCGCCGGATTCCAGATACGCCCCTGGATTAGAGCATGCTTAGTGGGAGAAAAAAGCTCACTAATTCTAAAGGCAGTGAAAAAGGCAAGGGAGAATGTGCATACAAACAAATGGATCTTGTAGCAATTGTAACTGACAAAGGGTAAGGCACCCAAAATATTTGTGCAAGATTTGATTTATATCCATTTACCCAACTTTTAATAGGTCTTTTAATAGTCAGTGTGTAGATGGGGTTGTCATATCATGGAACTTTATAGAAAAAATAATTCCACCAATCAAGAGATTGGAGAGGGGATGGACATCCTCGAGACCTTACAATAGAGTATGAAGTTCATGATTCTCTGCTGAGTTAGTGGTCAGTGAAGCAAAAAGCTCTGCTGCCAAAAAAGGATACTCAAATCAGATTCTGTTGGTATGGGTAGAAAGCGACTACATAATTAGGTTCCATGCATCATGGGGGTAAGCCTCCAGATGTTCTCAGGTGCTAATGCACCTCTTTCATCTGTTCTTAGATGAAGGGACTTGAAGGTAGACCAAGCAAGAGAAAGAAAAAGATGACATTATATTATAAGGGTGATTCTATAAAGGGGTATATCTTCATAGATGCCAAAAACACACCTATTTGGAGCCTACTCTATACAAATAAAAAGTAAGTGTAACAAGTCAAACACACAGCTATATTTTAGGCATGTTTGTACCAAGATTGTGCAAAACACACATGCGTGTTATAGTATTTTCATCATGCATGTATATAAATGTGCACCCCTCCTAAGCTCTACCCAAACACCAACTATGTGTACACCCACTTTCCAACTACATGGTATTGCATTTAGCTGCTTAAAAAAAATAGCGCATAGCCAGAATTTTAATATTTGGGTGGGTACAGTATGTGCATACATATACGAGTATATGCCTGTGTTCTAAGCATTTACATGCATATTGTAAACAGGACCGCTGCGCCAGTAGGAGGAGGAAGGAAGTCTCCTCCCCAGGATTAATCCAAGCCCCACAAATTGCCACCAGCAGATACTTTCAAATATTCTTTTCTTTTCATTTTTGTTTCCAAGTTACAAACAAAAGCTTCAGTCCAGCCCTGGGGTTAGGGCTGCCCCAGGCAGGGTAGTGCTGCCCCTCACCCAGCAATCCAAAGTCTCTGACCGTTCTTGAGGGCTGCAATAGTCCCCTTTGGAAATACTTCCTTTTCACAGTACGTATCACAAGCAGTGCTGGCCCCAAAGTACGTATCACAAGCTGTGCTGGCCCAAAGCAAAATTGTTCCCTCCTGTCCAACCAGGGTTTCCAGCTCCCACAGTTCTTACACAACAAACAGGAGCAGCTGGGGAACCAGGCTTATAACCCTTCCAGTCCTCTGCCCTTCCCCCACAGCAAACAGTTCAAATCAAAACAGGCTTCTTCCTTACGGTTTTAAATCAAAACTTTTAAACACATAGCTTTCCCCCTTTAGGTGCTACCTTCCTCAGGGCTCTCCAGCTCCCATTCCATCCTCCTTCTGCTTCTTGCTCAGCAGCCTTAACCCCCTCCTCCACCTGCTTCTCACCCCACCCTTCCCTCTACAGGTGGGAGGCATCATGTATTGATTACGGAGCCAGGGAATTGGGCTTCTTCCTTCTCCCTCCCTCTTGTGGTCAGAGTTGGTACATACCCATCTTGTCTATCCCTGGGGCTCCCTTTTCTGGGATGGCCCATTCTGGGAGACGTAGTTCAGGATTTTGTTGTTTCATTTTGTACCTCTGGGCTGTAGCCTTGTCACAATATATGGAATGTAATTGTTAGAACTTTCTCTGTATAATTACCCCATATATGTGCTTGGAATGTGAGACATCCTGTCAAGATATTGTGGTTAAGACAAAGCAACACCAATTCACTCAGGAGATCTACCACTCCATTTGTTCATGCATACACACTGTTTATCATGTCTACCAGTTGTTGACTTAGAAGACAAAATACAATTTGATACGTTGATCCTCCATAACCGCAGGGCTATCACAATCTAAGGGAACCCCAAGAACACATGATATCTTGAGTGAGACCAGATGAATACCACGCAGGAGTCCATGTCTCTACACAGCAAAAACCTCTCAACTAAGCATTAGAGCCACCTCTCCCAGAAATATCCAAGTTCACTGTTAAAACAATGGTTCATCATGCAGATGACCCTTCATTGAAGGATTTCAGAAAGGTATTCCAGTTATAGATGATATAGCACTACATAGAGGGGCATAATCGAACGGCACCGGCCATCTATATGACCGGTGCCGCAAAGAGCAGTCCCGAACTGTATTATCAAAAAAGATGACCGGCCATCTTTTGTTTCGATAATACGGTTGGAGCCAGCCAAATGACAGAGATGGCCGGCATCGGTTTTCACCGATAATGAAAAAATGATGCTGGCCATCTCAAACCCAGCCAAATCCATGGCATTTGGTCATGGGAGGGGCCAGCATTTGTAGTGTACTGGTCCCCCTGACATGCCAGGACACCAACCGGGCACCCTAGGGGGCACCGCAGTGGACTTCAAAAATTGCTCCCAGGTGCATACCTTCTTTACCTTGTGTGCTGAGCCCCCCAAATCCCCCCAAAACCTACTCCCCACAACTGTACACCACTACCATAGCCCTTAGGGATGAAGGGGGGCACCTACATGTGGGTACAGTGGGTTTTGGGGGGGTTGGAGAGCTCCCATTTACCACCACAAGTGTAACAGGTATGGGGGGATGGGCCTGGGTCCACCTGCCTGAGTGCACTGCACCCACTAAAAACTGCTCCAGGGACCTGCATACTGCTGTGATGGAGCTGGGTATGACATTTGAGGCTGGCATAGAGGCTGGAAAAAACATGTTTTTTATTTATTTATTTTGGGTGGGAGGGGGTTGGTGACCACTGGGGGAGTAAGGGGAGGTCATCCCCCATTCCCTCTGGTGGTCATCTGGTCAGTTGGGGCACCTTTTTGAGGCTTTGTCGTGAACAAAAAGGGACCAAGTAAAGTCGGCCAAATGCTCATCAGGGCCAGCTTTCTTTTTTTCATTATCGAGTGAAGCTGGCCATCTCTTAACCACGCCCCCATCCCGCCTTCTGTACCCTGCCGACACGCCCCCTTGAAGTTTGGCCGGTTCCGTGAAGGACTGCAGTTGAGACCGGCCAAAATCGGCTTTTGATTATACCGATTTCGCCGGACTTGAGAGATGGCCGGCCATCTCTCGATTTGTGTCGAAGATGGCCGCCCTTCTCTTTCAAAAATAAGCAGGATAGCCATATAAAGTGGTGCTTCTTGTGGACACCTGCTGTGTTCATTGCTATCACAGTGGGTATTCACAAGAAGAATCTCCATGGAACTATTTTTACATACAAATTCAAGTGGCCACACATGGATTGCTGATGCTACAGGATGGCTTTCTTTTAGGTCATACACTGTGCAAGGTTCTCTTTTAGCCTGAGTATGTTATTGTATGATTGATCTAAATTACTTAAAGATTGCAGAGGACATAGAACAGTCTATAGATATGCACGTGTCAAAATAGAAATCCTTGACCAAGGTGAATCCCAACAGCCAAAAACAAAAAGAAAATTGTACTTCATCAATGGATTCAATATCAAGCATCAACTCTAGTTCTAACCCCCACCTCAGGCTCAGTCATATTACTAAACTGGTCACATACCCCTAGATATTCAGCTGGCACTGACTGTTGCCAGCTACATCAGACCCAGATATTCAGTCCAGGCCCTGTGTGAGCACCAACATTGAATATCTGGGTTTCACCAGACATGCACTGATCACTGTTTCTTATGTGAGTCTCAGCTGTACCAAGCCCCCCAGTCTGATCTCCGATCTCTATAGCATGCTCCTGCTCCAATCTCCAAGCCCCCCCCCCAAAAAAAAAAAAAATCCCTAATAAATTCCTCTCCCAAATGGAAGTGCACATCTTGCCATCCCCTGGACTTCCCAGGATCCTGTTTCATCAAGTGAAAGAAGGCTGGGAGGGAGGCGACTTTGAAAAAATACTCAATTTTAGAGAACAATTTTGAATATATACCTTGAATACTATACAGCCTCATGGACTGAACCACGAAATCGAGTGGCTAACATTAATCTGACATTTTGTTTACTATGCATCAGCTGAGTTGTTCTGGGAATGCGGATTGGTGCTCTTTATATCACATGATGAACTGAATTGGCTATAAAGCCCATCTCAAAAAAATGTGGCGGCCTTCTTAAAAGCCGTCATATTGAAAGAAATCTTTGGTCAGTAATGGGTAAGATAAGTACGATAGCTCTGTCAGAAATTGTGGACTAATATTGAGTTATCTTTTAGGAGACTACCTTGAAACAGCTAAATGCGAAACATGGATCTATGTCGGTGACAACTGATCTCCACCGTGTATACTCTGACCTAAGCTAAAAGCTAAGTACTCTTTTGATTGATATGCAATGCTATGAACATTATAAAAATAAGAAAGAAATGTTTAGGCTTTCTCAAAGAAATCTTTTTACAAAAAAATATATCAAACAAAAAAGTGTTGTGAAATATGTTGAGAATAAAGTGTGGACTCAAATAAGGATTAATGAGGATTATGTAACCCCCCCCCCCCCCCCCCCCCCCCACACACACACACACACTAAATGCTTGGCTCATTAAACTACTCAGCCAATGAGGAGGTGGGTACGTATATCTGACGGATCCTATCATAGCTTTACTGTTATGCTGATCATTGTACTAAAAATTTGAGAAATATGTTGATAAGCTGAGCACAGTTACAATTGCTATACTTGTTAGCTCCCTTCGCAGTCTGAATGTTCATAGCCTTTGAGGGAAAACATCTTATAAAAGGAAATATATACATACACAAGTTTTTTTTTTTTAAAGGTACTTTTATTAAGAAGAAAAAGACTCTCCAGAGTTGTAGTGGAAATTAATTTGAACAATTAAATTGCAAGGCCATTTATATAGCTAGTGATTGTGAGGTTTATTTAAATGTTTGATTTGGTTTTAACATACATTTTTCACATGCAGTTCAGAAAAAGAATTAACACACCAGATTAACAGTACGTATTAATTACTGTATTAAACAAATGACATGGGTTTTCAAGTTATGGAGAGGGGAAAGGGCAAAAAGCATGTCTTGCAGTTAGTGTGGGTGTTGTTATCATGTCTTAACTGCTAATGCAGCAGATCATGTGGAAAAATTAGCTACACCCCCCCCCCCCCCCCCCACTTATTGCACTATAGCAACCCTTTCCCTGGATTAACAGCATGGCTGCCTTTGCCTAGGTGCCACAAACACAACTAAAAATCACGGCAAAGGTTTTGCAGCAACTGCAAATTCCTAGGTAATGGTCATTAAATACAAAGCCTTAATATGGTTCAGAATATAACCCTCTGGGCCTAATATTCAAAGGGATTTAACCAGGTAAGAAAGGTTCCTGCCCAGCTAAACCCCACTGAGCTGGCTGGTAACCAATATTCAGTGGCACTTAAGTGGGTAGTGCTGCTGAATACCTCTGTTAATCGGCCATTTCCTAACCAGCTAGCCTAAGAGTGGTCCGAGGTGGATTTTGAGCAGAGCCATAACTTAGCTTGTTAGTGAAGATGTTCAGCCCACTAACCCTCAGATTCTATATAACGCGACTTACTACTACTACTACTATTACTACTACTACTATTTAGCATTTCTATAGCGCTACAAGGCGTACGCAGCGCTGTGACTTGGGTTCAACGCACAATTCAGTGGTATTCTGTATTGCACATCCAACTTAATGATCTTAACAAGCCAATCAGTGCTGATAATTGCCAATTAACAAGCAATTATTGACAGTATGGCTTTAACTAGAATTTATGTGCACAACTTATTAAGTTGTATAAAGTGATGTGCGTATATTCTAATGTGGCCCTACCCCTCTCATGCCTGTAAAAGATGTCATCAGAAACAGAGCGCCAAATTGCCAGATGTCAGTAGTCGTGACTTTGGACTCTACACAAGAATGGGGGGTAAGCTACAAAAACTAACCTCTCCTCATTATCCCTGAGACTATGAGGGGGAAAAAACTAAATTCAGGATTTTCCCTTGTTTGAAGGAGTCAATAAAACTTTATTATATTTCCCATAAAAAAAAACAATTTTATTCAACACATTCTTGTAATAATAGAAACTAGGAACAAAAACAATTTCAGTTTCTAACAAAATTCCCTTTTGTTTTTACTACAATACTAACAGAACAATTTCCCAACTCAGGTTTAATATGTTAACTTTGTTTCTCTTATTTTTTTTTCCCTTTACAGGAATCACTTCTTTTCTCAAGAACTTTCAGATAAGTATCTTTTAAAAACCTTTCTCAATTTCTTTTAAATTAAATCAGATATCAAATAAGTTATATAGTATGCTGTTAAAATTGATACTTTGTGTGTTCTTTGTTTTTATTTTCACAGGTACCCGTCCTCACTCTAGAAAAGCAAGCAAGGTAAGTATATATGGTGTTGTCTTTGTCTCTCTCTATCTTTTCCTTTCTATCTTTTCTCTATTCACTCAGTGGTCACTTAGCTGATATCAGATTTTCTTCACTGGATGTGTAGTCTTTCTTGCGGAGGGGCCCTTGTTGCTTCTCTAACATCCGACGTCTTCTTCCAGGTCTTCTCCCTAAACCTTCCTCTTAAAAACTCAATAGGAATAAAAACCCTAACTATTCTGAGACGTTGTTGATACCTTTTGGTTCTAGGGAATTATTATTTAACACTTAGGGCCAATTAAACTTTTTAAATAAAATTAACTAAAAATCCCTGAACTGCTCCAAGCCTGTGCTAATCACTTAACTCCCTAAACTGGAGAGGCTGATAACCCTTTTAGTCACTTACATCCAAACATTCCTTAATCAACTTCTTATTCTTACATTTAATCATACACTTCCCCCTATCATTCATACACTTTACCACCAAAACCAATCACCTTCCCAATTTCTAAATTTTAAGTGCTACAGCTATACTCAAACACCGCTTACTTATTTGCCCTATTTTCCCAAAGTCAATCACACCTCATACCTCCAAGTTCATTATAACTGGTCAAAAATCAAATAAAACACCTTTACTGGCTCTCCCTTTAATTCACTATCACCCTCAAACTGTCTACTATCACACCAAACTCACTTTCTAACTTCCAATCACCAACAATTCCACACTGACTCTCCCACACTGAGCTGTGCTTCTGCTCTCTTCAGCCGCCAGCCTCTCTCTGCAACTGTCAGCTAGCCTCATCTCCTGGGAGACCAAGCTTTGGCTTGGGATTCCGAGCATTACTGACCAATCCCAAGCCTTTTCCAACATTCTAAACCCTCTTGCTGACAAGCGGAATTCTGAGAAGCACTGCAAAATCTCCATTTTGATATATAATTTCCCATAGAGTTTAATGGGAAATTATAAAATTAAACTGTAACTCCTTCCAATTTCCTCTGAAACACCCCAAATTTTCCCTGCAACTAAAACCCCGAATCCTCCATCTAACCATACTTTTACATTTTAAAAATACCCCAATTTTCCTATCCGCCGCACACTATCCCCTCTAACACCCCTCCAAAACTTCCCAAATTTGAAAAACCCCATCTCAAAAATTAATATACCCCTTCCTTAATCTACCCTGTCGAATTTAAGAATTTAACCCTTTATTAACCCCTTCAAACTAGCACCCCTCCAAAAAAAACCCTAAAAATATTTAAATTAAAAAAACTAATCTGATAGAAAAATCAAGAAAAATCCCCTGATCATGAATCTAAAAACCAAATTTAAAAAACTTAAACCCCTGATTTTTAAAAAATCAAAAACCGTATTTACTTAATTTAAAAATAAACAAACTAAAATTTCAGGTCAAAAGACCCCTTACCTGGACCGGGATTTTCCGCTCACTCAAACCCTGCCTTCGGTTCCGGTCCTCGTCGTCCTGGGGCCAAACCGGAGTTTAAAATAAAAAAGCTCCGAAGCCGGGCCCAAAATTTAGGCCCCGGCTTCGGCCTAAATGCGAAAATGCGCGATCCCGATTTGTGCTCCCTTCAACGTCTCACTCCTCCCCTCTCTCAGGCCATCCTTTTCCGTTGCAGCCCAAACAGGCTGCACACCGGCCCCTCCTCTTCACCGGAACCGGCCTTTTCTGTTTTTTTTTTAAAACCCTGACGCTGCTTTCCCGCAGCGCTGCCTTTATCAGCGCTCCCCTCTGGCAGCGTCTCCTTACTCCCGGCGCTCTTTCCGGCGCTCCTCCCCTCAAGTGGCCCGAAGGACCACCCGGCACGTTTCCACATGTCCAGGGACGTGCTCAATTGTCCCCGGACCTACAACACAGGATCCTCTTCCCTCCCGGAGACATGCTCAATTGTTTCCGGGAGCAAAAAAACGAACGGGCCAAAAATCGGCCCAAAAAACGCCGACTTCTTCACCCCCGGGGACATGCTCGACCATCCCCGGGAGCCAACAAACCACACCACCTCATTTGCCCCCATGGACCAGTCGACCCGCTTTCCCCCCTCTGGGAGCCCGAACCTCAGAGGCCCCAGACCGGACCCTGGGTAAGTTTTTTTTAGTTTTTTTCCACCATTAAACCCTCTGTTACACTAATGTGCACTGCTAAAAAGGGGCATGGCCATGGGCATGGAATGGGCAGATACAAGGCATTTCTATAAATGATGTGTGCTGTTATAGAATGCACTCACTCCATGTGACTAAATCTAGTCACTGGCATTTATTTCAATGACTAGATTTAGTTAGGAGGACAGGACCTAGGCATATTCTATAACCCACACCAAACTTTAGGCATAGTTTATAGAATACACCTAGGCGTATTTTCTTCATCACCAATTTTTAAGGTGCCCTAACTGGCTAAGAGGCCCTTTTACTAAGGCACATAGATGCCTATGTGCATCCAATGTGCGCCAGATTGGAACTACCACATGCCCCGGGTGGTAATTCCATTTTTGACACACACCCAAATCAAGCAGTAGAAAATGTTTTCTACCATGTAGCACTTACTTGGCAGTAATCAGCAGTTTATGCGCACTGGCCGCTTACTGCCAGTGTAGCGCATGAGACCTTACTGCTAAGTCAATGGGTGGCAGTATGGTCTCAGGCCAAAAATAGATGCACATTGGTTTTAATTTTGCCACACGTCTATTTTCAGGCACAAAAAAAACCACCTTTTTTACAAACGCGCTGAAAAATTGACCTGCACGCATCCAAAACATGTGCCTACACCAGCACAGGCCACTTTTAAGTGTGCTTTAGTAAAAGTGCCCCTAAGTGCATAAAGTTAGGACAGCATAAAGGCTGTCCTAACTGTATGCACCATGTTAGCTAGGCACCAGTGTGAATATCGACATGAGCTAAGTTAACTTCCCAGTCATCACACATACCCAGATATTCAATGCCAGGAGCGTGCATACCCTGGGTTAGTTCAGCTCGTGCCTGTGAGAAGTTTGACAAGCTGCCGATCACTACAGGCTGATTATCTGGCCCTCTGTTTCTAATCTTGTTGCTAACACAAAAGGTATCTGGCACTCATAGTACCTAAACAAGCAGTGCATACTTCATGTTCCATACATTTAGCATTGTTGATTCTTGAAAACTTATGATTTGCTTCTTAAATATCAGATTAATTCTAATTAAATATTGAGAAGGAATAAAAAAAAGCACCACTACAACTCAATCCAATGAAATAATTTGTAAAATATTTTTATTTTAGCATTAGCTATCAACCTAGCAAGAATAAGAATAACAATCCCAAAAATACATCAGTCACACAGGAATGGAACCTTAACATTGTTTTAAGTGTGTTCAAGGTTACACAGAAGGCTTAATTAATGTTACCTAGAAATATACTTTGTCTCTGAACTTCACTTAATAAAATTTCTAATGAAATATGGTTCATTGAGATTGCCCAACAGAGGGTGGGTATAGAGGGATGGCAAGGTCAATGTCATTGCCTCTGGCCTTGAAAACACATCTATTTAAATTCATTGAAACTCAGTAAAATGGGGTTCCGGCCCATTAGAAGGAAAGTTAAATGAAGCCATTCTTTAATTTCAGTACATGAAATGTTGACATATTACAGTTTATCACTGTAGCAGAATCATTATTCTGTAATGTGTTTTGCCACATTGGCTACTTAACCTAAATTATTTTAGATATAACCCACTTGATAAGTGGTCTATTTTAAATTAGATGCAAACTTATGCTAGTACTAAAACAACTCATGTGCTCTTGATTGATGAGATGAGACAGGCCACTGATAACAGTTGTTCCTTCTTGTTAATTCTCTTAGACCTCTCTATACAGCCTTTGACATAGTTGACCACCATATTTATAGGCAAAGGCTTGAGGAAATTAGTTTGGAGGATATAGCTATTTGATTATCCCCAATACTTTTTAATATTTTTTTTGCTCCCATTATGTCACTTGCTTAATTGCCTGAATTTACAATTCAGATTTTATGCTGATAATATTCAATTTTTGCTTAGTATAGACAATTCTGTAGAAGATTGCTTTTGGATGCTGTTCCTTTATCTTGAATCGACTAGCTGTGCCTTAAATCGACTAATGCATGAATGAGAGGGAATCATCTTAAACTCAATATAAATACAACTTTAATTTTATTGCTATCTACTTATTATTCAGATGACATTCCCACCAAATTCGTCATCATTGATGATGTTTCAATTCCTATTGTTCATGAGATGCAAAATATGGGTTTTGTTTTGGACTCTGCTTTAACTATGAAACTTCTGATTCAAAAAATTATTCAAACAGTATTTTTTAAAATTACGTTTGATCAGGAGGTTGAAAAATTTGCTTAACCAATCTAATTTTAGATTAGTGATCCACAGTGGGACTAGTCCCTGCTTTGACTACTGCAACGTTCTGTTGTTAGGTCTACCTAAAACTTACTACAGATCATTGCAGGTAGCCCAGAATGCTGCAGCTAGAATAGTTGCTTGATGTACTAGATCTTCTCATATCACATCTGTGCTAAATAGTTTACATTACCATTGAGTACAGAATAAAATTCTAAATTTTGTTGTTGATTTTTAAATTTTTAACTCAAAATATTTATGTTACCATTTCTACAAGTTTAAAGCTTTATCGGACTCTTAAGATCTTTAAGATCAGCAACTCAGTCACTTCTGGATGTTCCTTATTTTTGCAAGGTACATCTAGAGGAATATTGTACAACCATGTTTTATAATATTGGGACAAATCATCAAAATGCATTACCACAAAAAATGAGAGCTTTATAGAGCATTGGATAGTTCAAAAAATATATGAAAACATTTATGTTTCAACAAGTTGTGGGGCAGACTAGTTTTGCATACTGGACTGATGTGTAGTGGTGGCAGCATTGTGCAGGTTTTTTTTTTATTATTTGTGTTTATATTGATTATGTCTGGTTTTATATTATGTTGTTCCATTGGATATTATGTATTTGTTTCTGTTAGCTACCAAGGATTTCTAGATTGTACGTTATAAATATTTTAAAATAAAGATATTTGCTTATTTAAATTTATTTATTTATAAATTAGGATTTATTTACTGCCTTTTTTGAAGGGGTATACAGCAATAATTATTCTTATAGACTGCTTTCATATATTTTCCAGCAGCTTGGCATTTGAGGCCTGCTTTGGTCTCAGCTTCTGCCTTTGTTCTTGGATGCTTGTTGTTTAATGATTCCTAATTGAATAGTCATTCATTTTGGAGGGAATAATAACTATACTATAAAATGAGGTGGAGAACATCTATCAAATGAAAATGCATTACCTTTTGATGCATTATTTTTTTCACATAGCCATTGCTTGGTCACAGATTATCTGTAGGAGGGTGTGGCAGGATGCTTTTAACCCATAGATGGTTCAAAGATTCTATAGAAGAGTAAATGCTAATATATCATAATTTATGGTGTTCTTAGGTGGGATGGTTCTGTTTCATGACCTGTTATCAGATGATTTCCCCATGATTTCCCTGGGCTTTATCATCTTGATGCTGTTAATCTGTCCGATATTAGGCTATATTTTTAGCATGATTCAATACTTGCTTACTGCAGGGTAGTGGTAAAGCCTTTGGGGCTATAAGTAGACCTTGCAGAGTAAGGACATGCAAGTTGCAGTCCCCACTAGTGGTGGTTGTTCAAGGAAAGTTGATATATTATTATGTTGCTTCCAGATTGGATGGTTGGCAGAAAGTACATGCTACGAAAAGGCTACCCTAACTTTATCCAGACACGTATCTGGATTCTAGTTGAATATCTCTGGTAACTGAGGAAATCCCAGTGCTACAAAAACTTATCCCCCAAACTGCCCTGGCATGACCTGGATAGTATCATAGAAGTTACATCAGACTTTCAGCAGTACTGTGTGGTTAATGTAATGTCCCCTCAGGACCATCCCTGAATTCAGGGGGCTGACAGGGCAAGATTTCCCTCTCTTTTCCCTAGGAAATAAACTTACATAGGTTTTGTGGTGAACTCCCTTAAAGTCTCTCACACCTCTTTCATCTTGTTCTGTCCTCACTGACAGTTTCCACAGAACTCCCTCCTCAACCCCCCACCAGAGAAAACACTCGCTGATATTTTCCTTCCTCATAAAGTTCCTCCCATTTCTCCATAACATCAGATTTCATGGAGAAGGGGAAAAGATATATTTTCTGACAGCCTGCCTATTCTAGTCACACACACATAAATTGACAGGAAAAAAAAAAAACCCTCACAGATCAAACTGCCAGTCTGATTAACACAAAAATTATATTCTATCAAAACCCAATTTATAAATGGGTTAAATTAAGTGTTGCTGAAAATCCAGGGATAGCCCACTCACTGCAAATTAGGAGCTTCTCATAGCATTTGAGAGCTTAACTGCCGGTGTTCTGTTTTTATTCATTGCATTTAATGGTTATGCTGAGTTTATATGCCTTTTTAAATTACCTCCATGAATGGTAATTTTGTAACAGGGCTCCTATGTGAAATGTTCCAAAAGGCAGTTATTTTACAAGGCAATATAGGCCCCTATATGCCTTTATAAAATAGATCATACAATGATCTCCCCAAAGCACACAAATTCACTCACACAAATATACCCTTGCTCTGAAGAAGGTGTAAATGTGTATATGCCTTTACATATTTTATTACATATTGTCACAACAAGGGGTGCCAGGTTCACTCCACTACCTGGGCGACAATTCCCTGTATTGGAGCTAATATCAGCCAGGGAGGCACTGTCCTGAAGAGGGAGCTCTGTCAACACTATACCCTGCCCTATCTAGTTGGAGGCCCTCCCTCTTTTCAACGCCAGCTACTATCCCTCCAGAAGGTTCTTTGGCACTCAATTAAAGATCATGTTCTTAACGTCAAAGTGTCACTTTTTTATTCAGTTCAACCCTCCTTTCACTCAGAATGGTAAACAGAAATTCCTCTTAGAATCGGTATTGGCACCTTCTATACAATTAAGAGCATTTAAACAAAGCCAAACATTCTTCAGGTGAGCTTCTAATACTGGGGGATTAATCTTAGAACTTTATAGGTTCTTTAGTCTGAACAAGGCATGTGCACAATAATTTCTCAGCTAATGGCTCTTATATGAATGTGCTAAGCAGAGTACAAACCCCCTTTTCCTCAGTAACCTTCCCTCTGGGTTTCAGCTTGTAACAGGTTTACTCTTCCCCACTCAGGCACTTCTTAGTCCAGAGTTTCTCATGGATTCTCTTATCCTTCCTACCAGAGCTGAACCCCCACCCTTCAAGAATTCTGTGTAAGCTCCTGCTAACTTTTCCCCCTGCCTAAAGCAGACTTTTGTAAAGGCTGTTTACTTTCCCTTGCCAGCTTCCTTGGCCCTTATTTTCTGCAACACCCTAGGGATTAGCTTTCTCTAAACCATCTTCTGTCTTTCTATGCAACCAGAACACTTTTCTTTAAAGGTATTTGGTTCTCAACCTTCTTCGGGCTTTACTTTCCTTCCCACCGCCTTTGCCTCTGTGCACCTTCCTAGGGATTGGTTTCTCCTTCAAACCCTCCTTTCCCTATGCAAACAGAGCACCACCATAGGACAATGTACCTTGCCAGCTTTTCCTGACTTTCTGTAAATGGAGTCAGCCTCCCCCTTCAAGATGTACCTCTCCCAGAGTTCCTTTCTCCTTTGCACATCCAGCTTTCTAATATACTGCTAGCTTTGTTCACAGTGTCAGCCACTCCCCCTCTCTCTATCTCTGCAGACTGAGGGCAAATTGGTCCACCTGTGAGAGAAAGTCCTTGCTACTACAATTCCTAGGATCCTTATCTGCCTTCCCTAAGCTGTGCACTTGATAAGTTTCCTGGGTTTTGCCTCCTGTCAGGACCTCTGCTTATTCCAGGCTCTATGTATTTGGTAGAACTCCTACATCAAGCAATTATAGGTAAGGATAGTTTTATCTCCATTTCTTTCTGTTTTTCTTGGGAATATGGAAAACTGCTGGATTTTTAATGCCTTCACCTCATTCCATGACTCGGCTTTCCTATCACATTATGCACATGCATTGTAACCCTCTGCTTTGCACAAAACATGCACCTGAGAATGGTAAAACAGAACACACACACACACATACACACACATAAGAATGCACCATCTTGTCAGATGTAAATAATGAGCACGAGTGTGCACTTTGAAACAAGGCAAAAAGGCAAACGATATGTGAGCCGGAGACTCATGATCTGATAAGACATTCTTGCGTGCAAGCAAGCGTGGGAAAGGGGCAATTATGAACAGACAGAAAAATGTGGTTTAACGACAGAGAAAAAGCAGATGGTATTGAAAGAAAGCAGAATGATCTTTGAAGAAGATAATATGTTAAACCTATGTGAAGCATTGTTTAAAATAAAGGATATATAAACAGTTGATGCTTTGCATTACTTCGGAGAGACAGTGGCAGAGAACACTTATGTGCAGCTGCACTGATTCTCCCATGAGAAAATATTGATTGTATTTTTACTTTGGAAAATAAACTAAATTGCTTTTCTCATACGTAGCTTTCCTACTCTTTTATCACTTCAAATTAAGAGTGGCTGGTACATAATTTGGGGTGGTGGTAAAAAGACTAGAATTAAAACACAGCACATATACTTATACATGCATATTCAGTTGTACAGTTTTATATTAGCTCTCTGCCATAGAGCATGTTTACATGTGGCAGTACTTTAAAGATAACTCCCTTAATATCATGTTCCGTCTACCTGAGTTACATTTGAAGTCATTTGTTGTATTACTTTGTAGAGAAACGGTGCTCTTCCTGGTGCAATCATAAACACCATGCTGGGCTTGAACAAGGTCTCTGTTCCTTCATCTTGGAACAAGCTGCGAAGGTTGTTGGTCTTGTACATCAGCTCCAATTTTCATGTGACTAGGTAATCTTTTTACTTGCTTTTGAGAATCTAGAGGAATATGGCTTGGAGCTTTGGGAGGTGTAGGGTTGGGAGAGAATATTGAGCAGTTGATAATAAAACCTAAACACAGTATCCAGAGTAGTGTCTGAGTGCAGAGTCATTTCCTTCTTCTCTTTGTCACATCTCATATTGCAGTTAAGTCATCAGTTGAATGTAATCTTTGATTTTCCTGTCTGTGCTAAGAAATGAAGAGAACAATTCTCTACTTGGGAGAAACAAGGTTTTTATAAAGGAACATTTATGAATACTTTGATGTACACAAAGAGGAAGACATATGCCTCCATTAGATTGAAAAAAAAAAACCAAGAACCCTGATGTTGTGCCACAGGTAGTATGATGTATGTCCAAGATAAAAGTCATACAATTAATGCTAATTAGCTTTAAATTCCCTTACATTACCATGCTTTTAGCAAACCTCCTTTCTCCATGCATTCATTTTCAATTCCTCTGAAAATAAAGAGGCATAAACAAATAAGCTTTCTTTAGCTATGTATTTCCTAAAACTTTAATTGATTTTCTGTTTTCAAGAATAACTTACCTATACATTTATCACTTCTTCATATACTGTCTTTGTGAACTAAAATAAAATGAGATCAATACTTGTATACAGCATGGAACTGGGATAGCTGTGATGCCATCATGCTATAATGAAAAGTAAATTACTAATAATGTGCCTGATTATAGAAGAAGATGCCTACATGAAAACTCCAAACAACAAGTAAAACAGATACATAATGCAAGAAATTTACCATAGCGGGAGACTGTTACTGCAGGGCCACTGCATTACAAAATACTGTATGTGTGGGGGTGGGGGTGGGACAGGAAAATAAACCAAAAGTGAAACAATTTTATAACTTGGTGCCACAGTTTAGGTTCCCACTTTATGTGGGCTGTAAACCTATTCAATAAAGGTACTTAAGGACCTGACCACACCTTTTAGGAGGGAAGGCACAACCAGGCTGACAGTATCACAGGGGTTTGATGGGCAATGGGGGTTTCAGAGTATAGGTGAAGTAGGCAGTTTAGGAGACGGGAAAGAGTGAGACTAGAGTGGGAATGGGTAGGGGGTAGGTAGGTTCAAGGTGTGGATTTGCAGGACAGGAGGGTGGGCAGGGATTATGAATTCGAAATAGGGGTGGTAGTGCAGTGACAAGACTTCAATTTGCTGAAGATGGCAGGCAACAGGCTTACCTCCATTAGTGGGGCTACAGGCATCGTTGTTATCTCCAGCATCTCTGAGCTTTCACGTGCCTTCCCATCTGTCTGGTTGCATACTGGCAGTGCAGCAGAGACCTCAGTTTGCAGCATAGCACTCCCGCTGCAGGCGTGTGTCTATTTTGGGCAAGGAGCAGCCTTCTGTAATTGTTGTGTGCCCCATGATCAATAGCAATATTGACGGTAAGGGCATCTCTTTGTTTTTGTGTTTTCAAGTAGAGTGGTTCGGATGGGTTGTTTGTCTTAATGCCAATACCAGCATGGCACCCACAGAGCCTGTAGCATTCCCCTCCCACAACTTTTTTTTTTTTTTTTAGCCAGTAGTGTGTTTTTTCAATGTCATCTGGGGGGAGGGGGGGCGTTTGTTCATTGCAGCATGATTCAGTAGGGTCATGAATGATGAAAGGGAGATATATTTACAAAAATTTTACTCTTCCTTATATTGTTTCTAAAGGTATCTATGTCTATTCACATTAACAATCACTGAATCAAAATTCTGATCTCCTCTAAAACATTTAATTTCTCCTCTTCAATCACTCTTAAGGAATCATTTCTCTTTTTGGACAACTCAACTATTAAAATCATTAAATCAAAAGCACATTTATTCAAATTTGAACACCATTGATTAAGAAAAGATGCATCATCAAGGAACAAACGTGGTTCCTTCATGATGCGTAATCCACTGGGAATCTGTTTATTGTGAGAATACTGTAAAATTGTAACATGGTGTAACTCATTTTGTATAATGTTCTTATTTAAATTAATCCCATCTATCCATTTGTCTTAAATCTGTTCGGATATCATCTCACTCTTTCTCTAATGGTGAAGACTTTTGGAGATGCCTCTGCAGTCTATCTTCTGTGAAACCTAACATGTTGAACAAGGGTTCAAAGGATATTATCACTCTCCAAAATGAAGATGGACAAAGCAACAGAAGAACAAGTCTTCACAAGCACACAGGTGTAACTCAGCAGAACAGCAAACTAAGCAAAGATGACAAAAGCTGCATGCAGCAATACAAAAGGTGTTAATGTAATCCTTTACAGTAATTTGATACCTCAAAAAATCACAAAAAAGGGAAAACTGGTAAATAATCTGTACTAATAATTCAAACTCAGTTTAATACTCAGCCGTTTCACTCACAGTGCAGCATAGCATGTAACACGTTAATAAATGAGACCTCAAAGCTTCCTAGTGAGACAATTCTCTAAGGAATACCTGCACCTTTACCAAGTGCGTCTCAACTATAATCGGAGCAAGATTTTATCATTGGTCTCAAAATCATTCATAACAAGAGGGAAAAAAATGAACCAATTAAAAAAAAAACCTCAGTTATCCGAGAACCCAGATCCAAGATGGCGCTTTGAACGCACGCACCTGTAGTAGCTCCGAGTGTTTGTTGCAGATTGCTGTTTCCTACGGGACCCTCGATTCCTCGTTATCGATGGGGAAGTGAAGGGGGAAGGTAAAGGAGGTCCCCTCGACTCCTGGACCATCGTCGGGATTGAAACAATCTACTCTGCAATTTCCCACGGCGCTACCGGGTCCTCTCTGTACATCGACTCCCTCTGTAAACGTCGACGTATTGACGTCGATGGGAAGCGGGGACGGGGCTTCCCTGAGCCCCGTGGAACGCAGGGCTCCACCACAGCCGGGGAGTGAGTTATTTTCAGCAGCCCGAGCAGAAACGGACACTGGAGTGTTAAATCCGCAACTGTTAGAGGGGAGGACTGTTGTCAATCGGATTGGGACATAGGAGCAGGCGTTTTCGGCCGATTTGGCCTTAAAGGTATTACCACAGCATATTGTGAATAAGTTATCACGTACTGAGCCCCCGTCCCACACCTCGGTACCAGCAGGTGGAATAGCTAAGCCCTTAAATGTGACGCTTGAGTCACTGTGGGATATGGTCTACAACACTCACTCCTCCATGCAAAAAATGTTGCAAGAAAATACTAATGATATTAGAACTCTTTCTGAAGCCATTCTGATACAGGCACAAGTGACTGCGCAGCAGTCCTGTAAGATTGAAAGTCTGGACACTAAAATTCAAGAAATGGGGACTGTGGAATCTGTTTTGGTTAAAGATAGTAATTTTCTACACAAACGTTTAGAATACCTAGAAAATCAAGCTCGTAGACTTAACCTTCGGTTCCTTAATTTCCCCAAATCTCCTTTAATTTCCCCAATGGACATGGTGAAAAAATACATGACTGATTTACTAGGAATGGATAAAGACTCATTGCTTCCTATAACTCGGGCCTATTATATCTGGAACACTAAGGGGACAATAGGAGAACCCCCTATACGAGGGACGGAGACAGAAATGAATCTTACTTCCTTCCTGGAAAGCTCTCTGGAAGTAATCACTCACAGGACGACTATGCTGGTCACTTTTGTGCTGGAACCAGACCGGAATGCAGTACTAAGGCTTTCCCTGAGACATTTAGATAGCATGTTTATGAGTTCCAAGGTTAGGATTTTTCCAGATCTATCTAGGCCAACACAAATGAGACGCAGGGCCTTTTTGGAACTGCGACCCAGAGTTGAGGCCATTAAAGCAAATTTTGTTTTACGTTTTCCTTGTATTTGTAATATAATGTTTGAAGGTAAACAGTTCCAATTTGTGGACCCTAAACAGCTTAAAGATTTCCTAGATGCAAGAGGTGAAGTGAATGTTATATGCCCTCCTACACAACAGGCTGGAGTATGAACAGAGAGGTAGCGATTGCGTATTAATTTAATACTTTTGTTAAAAAAAAAAAAAATTCCTATCTTGGATTCAATTTCTTTCTTTTGAGTGGACAGAAAAAATGTTCTCACTGTTTCCTTATGTGTTTAAATGAAATGTTTTTCTGTTTATGGATCTAATGTGAATTGCATGGTCACATTGTATTGTGTATCATTGAAAATATTAAAAATAAATAAATAAATAAATAAATAAATAAAAAACCTCTATCTATAGAGAAAAACCATTGGTTCCTAAAAAAATTTCCCCCTCCTATTCTAAAGCTGAAAACTGTGAGAAAAAGTGCTCGAATAAAATTCAACCTGCAATCTACTAAAGAAACCCTATTAAACCATAAAAGTTACTCTATTAAGCAAAAAATCCATATAAAAGCAAGTTGGGCTATTGTCCAAGAAACCTCCGAGTGGTACAATGAACAGTACTTATCCACGAAGAGCCACAATCCTTGTTCTCATTCTTTACTGTCCACAGATTACATTTTTATTGGTAGGAATTATGAGGAGTGCTTCTGCTTACTAGCAACATTCTGGGAGTTGACAGACCGGTTTGGAATTCCTCTAGCACATGATAAGACTAAGGGTCCAATTCTTCCCATTACTTTCCTGGTTATTGAGCTCAATGTAAAAGATAAAGCCTCCAAGTTGACTTTTAATAAACTACAAAAGTTTGGTGAGTAATTAAGTGCCTTTAGGATGTCCAAAAATGCTACACTGCACCAGTTCCATTCATTAATATGCCTCTTGAACTTTGCTTGCAGAGCCACAGCAATGGGTCCATTATTTATCTGTCAGTTGGCACTTGCAACCGCAGGGGTAAAATAAACACTATTTCATAAGAATAAACAAGAGCATTAAAGATGACTTGAGTTAACAGTATGGAGAGATTTTTGGTTTCATTTTGGTCCCATATGATTTTTAAATGTGAAATCTATTTATAGATGAATCTGGATGGCATGGTGTAGGGCACACTTCAGGGGTTCTTGGAGTGCTGAAGCTTGGCCAGAATGATGGCACCAGGAAGGCATAACAAGCGATAGTTCTTTGTTGAAGCTATTCCCCCATCATTGCATCATTCCCTTCCTCTCCTTATGCACCCAGCATCCTTCCAACTTTCACCATTGTCTTTTCTAGTTGTATGGTCGCCATAAGATCATTACATATGGTCACACCTAAGTCCTCCTCCTCTTTTGTGCACAAAAGACCTTCACCCCCTAAACTGTACCATTTTTTCATGTTTTTGCAGACCAAATGCATGACCCTGCATTTTTTAGCATGAAATCTAAACTGCCAAATCCCAGACCATTCCTCTAGCTTCACTAAATCCTTCCTCAAGTTATCCACACCATCAGGGGTGTCTACCCTATTGCAGATTTTGGTATCATCCACAAAGAGGCAAACCTTTCCAAATAGCCCTTCAGCAATATTGCTTAAAAAATGTTAAGTAGAGGAGTGTGGTAGCCGTGTTAGTCCACTCTTAAGGTTATCAATAGAAATCAAACAAAATAAAACATGGAAAAGAAAATAAGATGATACCTTTTTTTATTGGACATAACTTAATAGGACTTAACAAGGACCTGGGGTTCCTAGCCCATTATAAACCATAAAGCTGTATGTCTCTGTTGATCACCCCACCCCTCACCTATCCACACCCATCCTGTTAGAATATCAATGATATACTTTGATGTCCCCATGCATACCTCCGACCCACCCCCATCGTCCCACCCTGTCAGACTGTCATAGTAATGCTTGAATGTTTTCACTTATATACACTGTCAGCTAGCACATTTGCTTATTTCCGATCTGACGAAGAAGGGCAACCTTCGAAAGCTAATCAAGAAATGTATTAAGTTATGTCCAATAAAAAAGGTATCATCTTATTTTCTTTTCCATGTTTTATTTTGTTTGATTTCTACTAAAAAATGTTAAAAGAACCAGCACAAAAACTGAACCTTGCGGCACACCACTGGTTATATCTATTTCCTCTTAATAAGCTCCATGTACTACTACCCTCTGTCACCTTCCATTCAACCAGTTCCCAACCCAGTCAGCCACTTTAGAGCCCATACCAAGGGCACCCAGTTTATTTATTAGTCATCTATGTGGAGCCATGTCAAAAGCTTTGCTAAAATGTATACATCTAGCGCTCTCCCTTGATCCAAATCTCTGGTCACCCAGTGAAAGAAATTAATGAGATTTGTCTGACAAAACCCGACTCTAGTAAAACCATGTTCACTCATATCCTATAATCCACTGTATTCCAAAAATTTTTTATAGCCCAGGTCTAACCCAGTTCTAGCTCTGGTCAAGGGCCCATAAAACAATCACTGTTGATTCAGGCCATGCTTACCACACTCAAGCCTTCAATCAGACTCTAGTCAAGCTGGGAGTGTGCCAATGGTCTGGAGTAGCGAACTGGGGGGTTGGGAGGCACATTGCCAGGTGGGATTCTGCCCTGCTCTTCAGTTGAGGAACCACTCTGAACTTGGGGAGATTTTATAAACAAACTTAACTTTTATTGAACTTGGCTGCAACAGGCAGTTAGCAACTTAAACTCTCCTTCAATACAATCCAAATGTTTCCACTTTTCAATGTTCTACTGTTGAGTCTATTGATGTCCAGGGGACTCCACGACCCCAACCCTTTGTCACAGGAAAATGTACAGGGAACACTTAGATTAGGGCTATTTACATATAGACAAAGGCACCTGTCCATAACTATCCTGGTAGCCAGGTGTCGGTTTACACGGGTTACATTTCTGCTCCCAATCTCTCCTCTTGCATCAGACACAGACCCCTTTAGGGCTGTCCTCCTTCTGCGAGTGCACCTCGCTGGGTCACACCCAGCCTCGAGCAGATGCTTTTCTGCTCTTATGTCCCACTCCTGAATAAGACTCCCCAATCCCACAAGAGCTCTCACCCCTTCTCCAGTTATTGTGAGAACACCAATGAATGCTCCTTAATTTCAGCCCAACTTTAAATGGCATTCCAGGATCCCCCTTAACCTTCCTGGTCACTTGGCAAGGGCTTTTAAGCAAACAGAGATCACTAGTCAGAGAAAAAAACAAGGGCATCTTCCGGCTCAAAATCTCTTTTATTATCCCTTAACTCCACCTCCCTTGTCATTCTTCTCTTCAGGGACACTTTTCCTCTGCCATGGGCTGGACATCCTTCCACCCAGGAACCTCCCATTCACTCCCCTCAGTGACTTTACACAGGGACTCTATCAGTAATCTCAATTTACATTTACTTTTCTCTGTTTTAAAAATGTTTCTATTAATTTACTTACCACAGAAATAAGACTTTCAAGTCTAATAGTTTCCAACCTCTTCTTTACTTTCGCTTTTGTGGCGAAGGACCACATCTGCTTTTCTCCAGTCCTCTAGGACCACACCTGACTTTAGAGAAGCATTGAAAAGATCAGCCAGCAGAGCCACTAGAACTTCCCTAAGTTCCTTCAGATCCCTTGGATGTATGCCATCTGGCCCCATTGCTTTCTCCACCTTTAGTTTAGTCAGCTCCTCACAAACACAGTCCTCTGAAATTATTTTAACAGCATACTCAATAGCATGGGGCATTTTTATCCTGAAATATATAGAGGGGCATAATCGAAAGGGGCGCCCAAGTTTTCATGAGGACCTCCTCGCAGGACGTCCCGTCGAAGGGGCGGGGAAACCCGTATTATGAAACAAGATGGGCGCCCATCTTTCATTTCGATAATAGGGTCAGAGATGCCCAAATTTTGACATTTAGGTCATCCCTAGAGATGGTCGAACTAGACTTGGTTGTTTCTGATTTTCGGCAATAATGGAAACTAAGGATGCCCATCTCAGAAACAACCAAATGCAAGCCCTTTGGTCATGGGAGGAGCCAGCATTCATAGTGCACTGGTCCCCCTGACATGCCAGGACATCAACTGAGCACCCTAGGGGGCACTGCAGTGGACTTCAGAAAAAGCTCCTAGGTACATAGCTCCCTTACCTTATGTGCTGAGCCCCCCCAACCCCCCCAAACCCCGCTACCCACATCTGTACACCACTACCATAGCCCTTATGGGTGAAGGGGGCACCTAGATGTGGGTACAGTTGGTTTCTGGTGGGTTTTGGAGGACTCACATTTACCACCACAAGTGTAACAGGTAGGGGGGGATGGGCCTGGGTCCACCTGCACTGCACCCACTAAAACTGGGGGTTCCCCAGGGGTCTGTGCTGGGACCACTGCTTTTTTACATATTTATAAATGACCTAGAGATGGGAGTAACTAGTGAGGTGATTAAATTTGCTGATGATACAAAGTTATTCAAAGTCGTTAAATCACGGGAAGATTGTGAAAAATTACAAGAGGACCTTACAAGACTGGGAGACTGGACATCTAAATGGCAGAAGATGTTTAATGTGAGCAAGTGCAAAATGATGCATGTGGGAAAGAGGAACCCGAATTATAGCTACGTCATGCAAGGTTCCATGTTAGGAGTCACGGACCAAGAACGTGATCTAGGTGCCGTTGTTGATGATATGTTGAAACCTTCTGCTCAGTGTACTGCTATGGCTAAGAAAGCAAATAGAATGTTAGGTATTATTAGGAAAGGAATGGAAAACAAAAATGAGGGTGTTATAATGCCTTTGTATCACACCATGGTGCAACCACACCTCAACATTTGTGTTCAATTCTGGCTGCCGTATCTCAAAAAAGATATAGTGGCATTAGAAAAGGTGCAGAGAAGGGCAATGAAAATGATAAAGGGGATGGGACGACTTCCCTATGATGAAAGGCTAAAGCAGCTAGGGCTCTTCAGCTTGGAGAAAAGGAAGCTGAGGGGAGATATGATAGAGGTCTATAAAATAATGAGTGGAGTGGAACGGGTAGTTGTGAAGCGTCTGTTTATGCTTTCCAAAAATACTAGGACTAGGGGGCATGCGATGAAGCTACAATGTAGTATATTTAAAATGAATTGGAGAAAATATTTCTTCAGTCAACGTGTAATTAAACTCTGGAATTCGTTGCCAGAGATTGTGGTTATAGACAGTTAGCTTAGTGGAGTTTAAAAAGGTTTGGACGGCTTCCTAAAGAAAAAGTCCATAGACCATTATTCAATGGACTTGGGGAGAATCCACTATTTTTGGGATTAGCAGTATAGAATGTTTTGTATTTTTGGGGATCTTGCCAGGTATTTGTGACCTGGATTGGCCACTGTTGGAAACAGGATGCTGGGCTTGATGGACCTTTGGTCTTTCCCAGTATGGCAATACTTATATATACTTATTGATGATTTGTAGACATTCCAACACCACTTGATGTCATGCAAACAAAAGCCATGATCTTCAGAGAATGTTTGACAGACACATTCCAGCTTATATTCTTTACCTGAAAATCACCTTACATATGTGCAAGACTGGTTTCCAATGAGGTAGAAAGTGATTTTGTCACTGGAAAGTTGCTTTATCCACATCTTGACAGTCCATTTTCAATATTTTGCTCACTCACCTCTGTAATTCCTCTGCGCCTCTGTCAATAACAGATTCTTATTACTTTACATCCCATCATTCCACAGTCCAGGCATTTTCTATTCACTGTAGATGATAAACTGCCACTCCACAGTTGCCAAACCACTGCTTGAGTAGCTAAGGTGCGGTGAACTTGCAGTCAAAATTATGCAACTGATTGGCTGAAGTTGCATCCACTCTTTCAGCAGGATTCAATTCTAATTAACTTTACTATTGGATAGGCAGAGGCCAATAAGAATGCATATCCAATGTACAAAATTAGTTGCACTTGAATGAGGACAGAATGCAAACACATACATCCCCATTTTAGACAGGACGTAGATGTCAGAATTGAGACATTCAGTTCAGGACATCTGAAGTTTCACCAGTATTTTAGAAATAGAGCCTTTTTATAACATACAGGAGAAATGAACGTTTATGTGCTTATTTTTAGTTTAGAATATTTGGTTAGGACAAGTCCCTGGATGAAAAGTCCATAGTTTGCTATTGAGACAGACATGGGAAAGTCACTGCTTGCCCTGGCATTGGTAGCATGGAATGTTGCTACTAATTGGGTTTCTGCCAGGTACTTGTGACCTGGATTGGCCACTGTTAAAAATCATATACTGGGCTAGATGGACCATTGGTCTGACACAGTATGGCTTTTCTTATGTTCTAATGGCATAATCATCCATTTTAGAAAATAAACATTGGAAATTTCAACGGATTGAAAACCAGCACATAAATTTGTATGTGCTGGCACATACATGTTTATCTTTGCCAGTTTAGAAATATAAACTTACAGTTTTTTAGCACACTGTCACAGAGACCAGTATCCCTTGACAATTTGGCTTTTTTTAGGTGGGGGGGGGGGCAAAATCACTGGGGGATTAAGGGAGCAACCTCTCCTAATCTCTCCAGTGGAGTGCTGCTCAGTCATAGCAGTTTGCCAAAAACTAAACATTCTTGGCACGAGTTGTAAATGTATTCCCCTTTTGAAATGGGGAATGCATGTGTATCTTCTAGTCCCACCCAACACATGCCCAGAACATGACCCCCTTGCACTTGGGTTTTTTACATGAATATCCCAGTTTTGTAAAATGGGAATTTAGTTGTTTATGCAAGAAAAACCTTTAAGTCCTGGTTTATGCACGTCTGAAACCCAAATAACCCTTCTACAATGACCGCCATAATATCTACATTTATATGAAAAACTGCATACTGAAGCTTAAAAAAAAAGCATTGAGCTGCTTATTCCAGACTTTTGCATACCACTGTACAATACCTTATATTATATAGGAGATAGATTCTATTACTAGTGCTTGATAGTAGTAGCTTCATGAGATATATACTGATTTAACCCTGAAAATTTGTGCAGCCTATAGATCAGATGTGTATAGCCTTCCTGGGCTAATTTTCAAATTAGAAATATGTGCATACTTTTGCTGTGAAAACTTTTATTTAATTTAATGACACATGTTAAATTCTACTTTCTCATCCAGTTCAGTTCCAGGGCTGCCAAGAGGGGAGGGGCAGAGAGGGCAAGATCCAAGGAGGGACCCAGCACTAAAATCAAGGCCCCCCATGTACCTTTTAAAACTGTAGTTCTTTGCCGTGATGAGCACAAGTAGCCAGCAAGTGGTAAACACTGCTCACACCAGCTGCACAGCCTTCCCTATGAGGGCAACTTCCTCTTTCCGTATAGGTGGGAACAGGCAAGACGGAAGTTTGTGTGACCGGCAGGAGCAGTGTGTATCAGTCACTGGCTGCTCATGCTCGCTGCTGGCGAAGAACTGCTGTTTTAAAAGGCAATTTTTTTTCAGAAGCCACATTATTAAACTGTACCAGCCAGCTAATAAGGGGGGAGGGGAAAGTGAGGAAGCGGGCCCTTAACATCTGTAAGCCACATTGAGCCTGCAAAAAGGTGGGATAATGTGGGGTACAAATACAATAAATAAATAAAAAATTGTTTGCCTCAGGCCTGACTTTGTCTCTTGCAGCCCTGTTTGGTTCATAATAGATTGGAAAAGTAGCTTAATGGTTAGTGTAGTGAACTGAGAACCAGGGGGGGGGGGGGGGGGCAGTTTCAATTCCTTTTACAGTTGTTTGTGATCTTTGGCAAATCAATTATCCCTCCATTGCCCCAGGTTAAAAAAATATTTATAGTGTGAGCCCACTAAGAATATAATATATTTAAACCACAGAATAGTAGCATATCAAATCATTTACCCTTTAATTTAAGTATAACATTAAAATGATAAAACATACAGAGTTTCTAGTTTGTAGCAAAGGCAAAGCTATCATCCAGGTCTAGTTCTATCCACCCTTCCCAATTGCTTATCTCCAGAGCCAAACCTAACCACCTAAAATTCCAACACCAAGCCTTAAATATAGCTGTATTTAACAACACTGAGACAGCCCACTCCGAACATGTTTTTTCCTTATTTAAAATGACACATAATGGGGGGAGTGGTGGCTTTACCTATTCTCGTGTATGTGCATATTCTTTATCCGTATACACAATTATAAAATTATCCTCTCTTAATGTATGTCATATAATCTTATTCATCACATGTTCAATGATTACCTATATTCTCCATTCCATGTTTCTGAAAGTCTATACCCAACAACAGGTTTAACATCTACTCATTAGTGATAATGCACCTAACAATGTAAAATTATTGTAATGCAGTTTTTATACTAATATTGCTTACACAGTATTCTGAGGATTGTTCTGTCCGCTGACAGCCTTGCACCAGTTTATAACGTGATCTTTAAATGTGTGTAATGCCTTTACTGTTATTCTCATTTCTAAGGACTTTCACTGCTGCAGTCTCTCATTGCAAAGACACATGAGCAAGGCACTGTGGGTAATGTAGTTCACAGGCAGTGCAACCACACTTGCTTGGTTGTGTAAGAATTGTTACCACCTGGTTGTGAGGCTGCCCAGACCTCCTTTCTCTCTCTGCCAAGCTTGGCTCTTTTGTCTTCCTGCTATCATTTCCTGTTCAGTCTTACTATCTCTGTCCTGAGAGGTCAGCCAGATATGATCTTTCCCTCCTATCTCTAGGACCACCCCTTGCTATCCGATGGCAGGCTCTGTCCCCATTGGTCTCTATCTGCTCCTCCCTGTGCGATGCCCCACCACTTCTTTGTCCTTTCAGCCACGAGGGGCTTCTTTCACCATTCTAGCAAGGGACATGGAGCTAACACCATCTTGCTCCAGACATCTCTGTCCTGCTGAGAACTCCCTGTAAAGAACCTGTTTTTTTACCCTGAGAATATCTCCTTCCAAATGAGATATCGCACATTCCAGTCACCCAGCTTTGGACTGTTTTTATCTGTTCAACTACCTTTCTCCCCCCTGCAATATAACTACCTCTCCTCAGATCTTCACCTCCTACAGCTTCCAGATTAAGAAGTCTCTGTATCCTAAAGCAGCATTTCTGAACATCTATCTGTGAGTAAATTATCTGTGATTTATTCAATAAAAGAGACTTCATAAAAATAATAGAGACTTCAAGTGATTTGGTGTGCCAGGGTTATACTCCACGGCATTGAGGCCTCATGTAACAAGCCCTCAATGGCCGTGACAAGGATATACATAACATAATTTGTTGGAGTACAAGGTACTTGCCTCATAGGTCCCTATAGTGTTAGGCTAGGTACAGCAAGTAACTTTCTGAAGACCAGACATTTGAGTGGTACAACAAATTTGGTACTCCCAAATTTGCAGTTTTCTGGAAAAATAACACAGAATAACACAGAACTGTTCTACCTCATAGTCACCTCACTATGGTTCAGAGACAAAATAGATTATAATCATAATGCTAGAATAAATTCCACAGACCTTGGAATAAGGAAATATATATCATAGCATCTCATACAATGTGCTATACTCCCAGGGCCTCCTGTGATGGTAAGCGTGTAACATAGACTTGCAGAAAGCATATCTACCCTTTTTGATATGCAGCTCTTGACTGCTGAATATCTTACTATTCAGAAGCACAGATGCAATCACTCCCTAGTGGGATTTTGAACTTCATCTTCCCTGTAAAGTCTTGATCAAGCAACAAGACACAGTCACACAAGTACCAGTGGTTTATATTATTATTTTGTGCCAAACAGATCTGCAGTGATGCAGCCTCAAAATCTCAGGGCTACCTCAAGTTTTATGAGGTAGTTACCACCCTCTATGTAACACACAGTAATTTCATGCTCAGTCAGTTTGCTATTTGCAGGATAGATTAGAAAGTGAATGCCTACTGTACTATAGTGTGTGTGTGAGTGTGTCAGTTTGTCTGTCTGAATTCCCAGCTCCAGCCCCTCTTTCTTCTTAAAGGTAGATTCAGATGGCTCTATATGTGCTTTGATGGCACCCAATCATTTTTTGAAATTATTTATTCCCATAATCCCTCATGCTCATGATGGGTAGAGCTTTTTATATTTTGATGGTGGGAATAATAATTGGGGTAGAATCTCCCATATAGCACCATGAGGAATACATAATACCAGCCACCAGCTGGTTTCATTTTTCAGAATAGGCTGATCACATCCCAGCAAGCACTTCCCACAGTTTTTCATATAGAATTTCACATGCACTAGCAAATATTACTGCAGTCAGTGATGCTTGAACCTTCTGCTCCTGCCAAAAGTCCCAACTCTGACTCATTCCTTGTTGTGTGTATTCGTGATCACTGACCAAAATCATGCATTACAGTTTTGAGCAGATTGTCTATTGGTAATACAAAAATAGAATCCATGTCTTTAGAATTTCACTGGTGCTGCCTCAAACAGTATGCAGTTGCAAATTTCAGCTTTGTTTGCTGGAAAAGGCATTTTGAACCAACCTGATCAATATATTCATTTTTGATGAATAAAGTCTGGATGTTCAACTAACCATCAGATATGTAAATAGCTTGAAGTGTCTCCATTATGTTCTGGGGGTTAAAGAAAACACTGCCATTCTCTGGCAGTACAGAATGCTTCTGTAGCATCTGCTTTTCTATCAGTTAGTGGAGCCATTTGTCTACAGAAACATTCAAGTTAGCTATTAGATCCTGAAGCACCAACAATAAATCCTAGCAACTGTCAGTAAAAAAAAAAACACAGTGAAGGTTTTAATTTTGTATTTATTAAATTATTTGTATTGTTTTCTCTATGCAGGTTCATTTCTTTCTCTTATCCCCTGTGCTACCTGTGTTCCTTTGCATTCCTTTATTTTTATGATTTCAATGGCTATAAAGATACAAATACTATAATTATTTGGAATAAAGCATAAATATTCATAGTAATAAACATTAAAGCATTACTGAACTGTCACAACTTGACCTTTATTGCTAGAAAACAAATGCCTTTCTCCTATCCTGAGATTTTGCTTTACTATACAAATACAAATACAAATACATATATGCATCTATCCGATAGTGTAGAAATATATATCGAGTTTTGCCCATATTAATATAATCATTTCACATGTACAGTGCTTGAAAAAGGATTAAATTGAGGTGGTAGCTATTTTAGATCTGGGTGTCCCATTTCATTTGGAGCCTGCACCATCCAAAACATGAAACATCAACACCAGGTCATCTTTACTGTGCTCAAGTACTAGTGACACTGTATGTTAAAGAGAGCATTAAGTCAAATAGAATAAAAACTGTGCAGGAAACAGATTACAAAGTAGAATCTTTATGGATCAAAAATGCCATGTGTGAAGGGAAAGGGGATATAACTTGATATACCACCTTTCTGTGGTTACAGTCAAAGCGGTTTACATATTATATACAGGTACTTATGTAAGGAATTCCTCCATTCATGGGACCTCATATGGCCACAAATGCAACCAACCCATATCAAAGGACATACACTGGACCTAATCTCATACAAATTGTCAATAGACCAGAACCTAATAATAACAGATACTAAATGGACGGAAATATCATGGACTGATCACTATAAACTAAATGTATCACTAAAATGGCGGAAGAAGGGCTCTTATCACACACAAGAACACATAACTTATAGCACCAGAGGCCAAATAGACCCAGAAACATTCTGGCTACAGATATACAATAACTAATGGTCAGCACAAACGGACTCCATCCACTACCTCACAGAATGGAATAAAAGATGCAGAAGCATATTAGATGAAATAGCGCCCTTACAAACAAGAACATCACGCAGGCATAACTCTATACCATGGTTTAATGATGATCTGAAAAAAACTAAAAACTCAATCCTGGAAACTCGAACGAGCATGGAAAAAAATAAAAGATGAACACACAATGCATGGAAACAGATACAAAGAAAATACAAATATGCAATAAGACAAACCAAAAGGTCATACTATAAATCTAAAATAGGGCCTGACTACAAAGACATGAAGAAAATATACCAACTTGTGAACAAACTACTAGAAACTACAGCGGTCACCGGAACTAATGCAGACACCCCTTCTGCTGGCAAACTCGCTAATTACTTTAATGAAAAAATTACAAACCTACGCAAAATGCTACCTCAGAACAACACTGATACCAAAAACTTCATTAATAGTTTGGATCCTAACCCTGGAGTATACCCAGCAGACCGAACTTGGTCAAACTTCACGCTCCTCAACATCGAAACAGTCACCTAGACAATTAAAGGGTTCTCCAGCACCCATTGCAAACTGGATACCTGCCCCAGCTACCTACTAAAATCCGTCCCTGATCGCTTCATAACAGACCTCACATCCCACATAAATTACATGCTCCAACAAGGCCTCTTCCCTGAGGAATATGGCGATATCCTGCTTACCCCAATCTCAAAAGATACCAAGAAAAAAACATCCGAACTTGCCAACTACCGCCCAGTTGCGTCTATCCCATTAGTAGTTAAACTGATGGAGAGCATGGTGACCAAACAGATTACTGACTACATGGACAAGTTCTCAATATTACATGAATCACAATCGCGATTCCACCCCCTCCACAGTACCGAAACAGTGCTAGTCATGCTCCTGGCTAAATTCAAGCATGAAATAGCTATAGGTAAAAGCATACTTCTCCAATTTGGCATGTTGAGCGCATTCGACATGGTAAATCACAATATACTACTAAGACTTTTAGACTACTTCAGAATTGGTGGGAATATACTTAGCTGGATCAAGGGTTTCCTAACCACTAGAACATACCAAGTGAAATCTAACCTAAACATATCACAACCTTGGAAGGCAGACTGTGGAGTACCTCAAGGATCACCATTATCACCAACACTTTTCAACATAATGATGATTCCAGTGGCCAAGTCCTTATCAAAGCAAGTCCTCAACCTGTTCATCTATGCAGACAATGTCACAATACACATCCCCTTCAGACATGATTTAACAGAAATCAATAATAAAATCAAACTTGGCCTGAACACCATGGACTCATGGGCAAACTCTTCAATTGAAATTGAACACTGAAAAAACACATTGCCTCATCTTATCATCTCAACACAATACATACAAACCCACAACCTTAATCACCCCAGAACACACCCTCCCTATCTCAGACAGCCTGAACATACTCGGCGTTACAATTGACCGGAACCTCACACTCGAGAACCAAGTTAACTCTACAACAAAGAAAATGTTCCACTCAATGTGGAAACTCAAACGTGTAAAACCTTTCTTCCCGAGGGAAATATTTCGTTACCTAATACAATCAATGGTCCTAAGCCATGCAGACTACTGCAACGGAATCTACACGGATGCAAAGAACAGCTCACTAAGAAACTCCAGACCACTCAAAATACAGCAGCCAGACTGATATTTGGTAAATCGCGATTCGAAAGCGTCAAACCCCTCCGAGAAAAATTGCACTGGCTTCCAATCAATGAACATATTACCTTCAAAATCTGCACCCTGATTCACAAAATCATTTACGGCCAAGTCCCAGGATACATGACAGACCTCATAGACCTACCAATCAGAAACCTAACCAGATCATCTCGAACATACTTAAACCTCCATTACCCAAATTGCAAAGGACTTAAATATAAAGCAACCTACGCATCCAGCTTTTCATATATTTATTTATTGCATTTGTATCCCACATTTTCCCACAACTTTGGAGCGCACTGCCAAAAACTGTGAAAACAATCTACGGCCACCTAAACTTCAGGAAATCACTAAAAACCAACCTTTTCAAAAAGCATACACCACCGACACAACATAAATATCTACACTCTGCTTCACAGCATAACCAAAGCTCGTAATGGGCATTATATAACCTTTCCTCTTCTTGTTCCTCATCATCCCTGAAACACATGTACCTTTAATCAACCACAATATCACCCTGTATTTGTTTCTTTACCAGACTTGTCGAATGCCTTTACGGTACTATGTAAGCCACATTGACCCTGCAAATAGGTGGGAAAATGTGGGATACAAATGCAACAAATAAATAAAAATATGCATGGTTTAAGACCGCTCCTCTGCAGGAAAGACTCCGCATAAGTGCACGCATGGAATATGGAAGCCAATTGGCGCGTGACAACCAAAGAAATTTCAAATTTACCGCCCCTTTAACAGCCACAGGCAAAATAAGCAAAATAATGTTGTTAGAGTGTACACTGGGGTTGTCGTCATCATCGTCGCGGTGGAACGGTAAGACTTTAACACTGGCTGAATGAATAGAAGTTCTTAAAAAAATTAGAAATCAAACAAAGTCTATTGCTAAAGAATATGGTATCAATCCCAGTCAAATTTCATGTGTCTTGAAGCAGAAAGACCAGCTTCTTGAAGACTGGCAAAACAATACAAATCCACAATGGAAACAAAAACGGGCGGGAAAAGCTGAGGAGGTAGAAGATGCTCTTCTTCGGTGGTTTACTCGAGTCAGGAGCAGACAGTTCCTGTCAGTGGCCCACTGCTTATGGAGAAAGCTAACCAGCTAGCTGAAAGTCTTGGACTAACTGAATTCAAATCCACTGTTGGATGGTTGGAAAGATGGAAGGAGAGGAACAGCATAAAATTCAAGAAACAGCATGGTGAGAAACAAGATGCTGATGACTTTGGTGCTGAAAATTGGGTTGTTTCAGTTCTTCCTACCATCTTGAACGAGTTTGCACCTCGTGACATTTTCAATGCTGACGAAAATGGTCTCTACTGGCGAGCAATTCCTGATGGAACACTTGCATTCAAACATGCCAAAACTACTGGAGGTAAAACGTCGAAGGACCGACTGACGATCCTCCTTTGCTGCAATATGGATGGGAGTGAGAAGTTGGAACCCCTTGTCACTGGAAAGAGCAAACAGCCCCATTGCTTCAAGAAAGTTAAGCTACTTCCTGTGTCATACGAGGCTAACGCAAATTCATGGATGACTGGGGAAATTTGGAAGCAGTGGCTAAAGAAGTTAGACACTGTTAAGGATGTGGAGAGGGATGAAACATATGAAGCTGTTGCAAACGCATCAGATGAACAGGTTATTGACATCCCAGCCGGTGTTACGGAAGAGCAGTTTCATCGCTACGTAGCTGTTGATTATGATCTACAAACAGCTGATGACAGCATTGATGTGGAGTTATGCGCCTACTTGCAGGCAACAACGGCTGATGATGAAACAGAGAATGAAATGTGGGCTAGTGCCTAAATTCCAACATCTCCCTAATTCTATTAAATTATGCACTCATATTTGTGACTAGTGTGCACATTTGTGCACACAATTTATAGAATAGAGTCAGTTGTGCATATAATTTTATTTAATTAATAACATGGAATGTAGGAGGTATTAGCACCCCGATCAAGAGGGCCAAGATTCTCACAGCATTAAAAAGACACAAAGCAGATATAGCATGCTTGCAAGAGACACGCCTAACAGATAAAGAACATTCTAAACTGCAAAAATTGTGGGTTGGTGAGGTATTCGCGGCCTCGTCACAGAGTAGAAAAGGAGGAGTTGCGGTCCTGTTTAGAAAGGGGCTCCCATACAGAGCAACCATATTAGAAAAAGGGGCCCAAGGAGAATATATTCTATTAAATGTGTGGCTCCCAGGGAAAGAATTTACATTACTGGTCTTATACGGGCCCAATAACTATGAAGCCACGTTTTTCAAATCTCTAGCTGGGAAATGTTTACAGAAAGGAGGGGGAAACCTAGTAGTTGTGGGTGACTTTAACGCAGTAATTGACCCACGCCAAGACTGCTCAAATATGCTAACCTCTCATTACAGGGGAACACGAGCTAAAGAATTTCAGGGGTTTAATCGGACTCTTGACCTGGTAGACCCATGGAGAATTCACCACCCGGGAGATAAAGATTACACACATAAATCAAGAGCGCACGGGACATTTGCCCGGATTGATTATGTAATGGTGGCCCGCTCGCTATTTTATGCAGTGAAATCAGCAACTATTGGGCCTGAGGAGATAACAGACCACTCATTAGTGTGGGTGGACTTTGCATTCACAAAGGATGATAGGGGGGGGAGAGGGTGGAGATTTCCAGCACAGATATACCAAGATCAACATTTACGAACCCATATACAAAAGACCTGGGCCCAATACCTAGAACATAATCAAGTACATCTAGATTCACAACCAGAGCTATTCTGGTCCGCTTCTAAAGCAGTATTACGAGGGGCCATCATGGCATATTGTCACATTAAAAATAAAAAAAGGGCCATTGGTATTTTAAGGTTGGAACGACAATTACAAAAAGCTAAGAGAGTCCACCTACATCAGCCTACAGTAGGTAACTTAGAAACTTTAAAGGCCACCCAGGTTGCATTGAATAGCTTACTGCATGAAAAAGAACTCAAATCAGCTCTGTTCTATAAATTTAAATTACAGAAGTTTGGTAACAGAACAGGCAAAATGCTAGGACGTTTAATAAAAAACGCAGGAGTCCCAAGGACGATAACAGCAATTAAAGACCCTAAGGGGAACATTCTCACTGATAACAGAGACATAGGGCAGGCGTTTACAAAATACTTTACTGCATTATATCAGGCGGGACCACCCTCAACAGAACAGGCGACAAGAACTTACTTGAAAAAGATGGGGCTTCCAAGATTAACTGTAGAACAGGTGGAAGGTCTAAATAATCCATTAACAATGCAAGAATTACTAGGGGTGATCAAAACATTAAAATTATGGTCAGCTCCTGGTCCAGATGGATTATCCGGGGAATATTTTAAACTGTTACCGGGAGAAGCTTTAGCAGCGTTGTTAGATTACTATCAGGAAGTAGTGGACAAAAAAAATTTCCCAAGATATGCCAACTCGGCATTGATTACACTGATACCGAAGCCAGGGAAACCTCTGGATAAGGTGGAATCTTATAGGCCGATATCACTGCTCAACGTTGACACCAAAATATTAGCAAAAATGTTGGCAGAAAGACTGGCACAATGCCTGCCATCACTGATAGGGGAGGAGCAGGTGGGCTTTGTAAGAGGTCGCCAATCGGTACACAATGTACGAAAAATCCTGATGGCCCTAGCAGCAAGCCAACAGATCCGAAGGCCTACACTGATTTTGAGCTTAGACGCAGAGAAGGCCTTTGATAAAGTAGGATGGGACTTCATGTTTTCAACATTATCAGAGATGGGCATAGAGGGCTGGTTTATGCAAGCAATACAGGCGCTATATAGCGGACCGAGAGCAGGGGTGGTGGTAAATGGTGTTAAAGAACCTGAATTCCAGATTCACCGAGGTACAAGACAGGGTTGCCCCCTGTCGCCTTTGCTATTCTTGATATCCCTGGAACCTCTGATAAGAAAAGTCTCTTCAGCCTCAGATATCCGGGGGGTCACATTGGCAGGCCAGGACATAAAAATTTTAGCATATGCAGACGACTTGCTAGTGGTCTTGAGAGAGCCCACTGACACACTGGGACCACTAATCCAGACAATAGAAGATTATGGGGGCTATTCAGGTTTCAGTTTAAACTTGCACAAATCAGTGGCACTGCCAACATCCCCAGAGGTGCGAACAGGATGGAAAGGGACATTTCCCTTGCAATGGGCACAAACCTCCATAAAATACCTGGGGGTGAATATCCCTATGAACTTGACCACCCTTTATGAACAAAATGTACAGCGATTGATGCAGGACACAAACAAACAATTGCTTGCCTGGACTGTATTGCCACTCTCCCTGATGGGGAGAATAGCTCTGTTTAACATGGTTATCGCTCCCAAATGGCTATACACTTTTCAAACATTACCACTCCACCTAACAAAGAGGGATGAGCAAAAACTGACAAAAATAGTACAATCCTTTTTATGGAAGGGGAAGAAACCACGCCTCCCTTTCTCCACAATATGTGTTCCTACAGAGTACGGTGGACTGGGTCTATTAAATGTAAAATTTTTGACTATTGCCAGTGGAATGCGTCATTTGAACGACTGGTTTAGAGGCACGCAACACTATACCAATACATCAATGGAACTACAATTGTTTCCTGGCCTACATTTCAGTAATTATCTACATACTGGAGGACCTCCACCCCCATATATACTGCAGAAATCTGGAATAATGGGATCCGCGAAGGCGGTGTGGAAATGGATCTGTAAACTACATAGGTTTTCAGCTAAAACCACTCCATATCTGTCGATCTGTGGAAATCCTGCCTTCGAACCAGGGCTCCTCTATCCAGTTTTTGCCCGCTGGAAACGGAATGGGCTGGAATATCTGACGCAGGCAATCACTCCAGAGGGTAAGATAAAATCCTTTCAAGTCTTAAAAACTGAGTTTGCAATGCTTCCCTCAGACAGGTTCCACTACTTCCAGTTAAGACATTATATACAATCCTTATCATGGGAGGACCTGGCTGGGGATGTCCAAGAGGAATTGGCCTCGGCTTTCTCACTGACAGCACAGCAGGGGGTGCCTCTTAGGTTCCACCATAGACATATCCGTGATACGGCAGAAGAGTTGGATTACAAGAAGCTATTACTCATGTGGCAACAAGATATACCAATGAACCTTACCTTGTCCCAGCTCAAATCACATATACTTGCAATGCGAAAACAGACAATGATGGTATCGCATTGGGAAACACAATACAAGGTGGCGTTAAGGTTGTATATATCCCCCCGAAGGGCATTTCACATGGGACTCTCTCCTTGGGGAGAGTGCCCTAAGTGTCAAGAGCCGGGGGCTACTTTGGGGCATATGTTGTGGTCCTGCAGAGGTATACGCCAATTTTGGAAGGATATAATACAATGTGTCTCCGGAATGTGGTTATCAGGATGGAAGTATGATCCAGGCTTACTATTGGGACATTTGATATTAGTCCATCCCATCCCAGCAGGATTAACAGCCTTTGTGACCAAGTCTATCATAGTGGCTAAACAGGTGATTTTATCTGAGTGGATTACCAGACATTACCCCACCAGTTCTCAGTGGAGAGCCCGCATGATCGCATTAATGCGAATGGAAAGGATGGCAGTGACAGACTTTAAAGCCCAGGCAGGACGACAATTTCAGAACATCTGGAGCCCATTCCTTGATACAATGACCTCCCAAGCTAGAAGTAGAATATTGAACTTTTAATGGACACATGGCTAGACGCAGAAGTTTTTTCCAAGAAAGGGGGGGGGGGGGGTTGGATTTGGGACTTGGGTAAGGAAGAAGGGAGGGATGGGAGGCAGAGGGAAAGTGAAAGAAGGTTTAAAGGACTAAGAAGCCACACATTACGTTTTTGTATTACAATGTTCCTTTATTCAATAATAAAAAGATTAACACAATTAAGAGGAGAGATGGTCAAGGGGAAGAGGGGAAGTAGGGGGGATAAAATGAAAAATTTGTATGACGATCTGAGTTATAGCACCATCAGTTTGTATTGGTTGGATACCTTGTATATTTGTACAAGCTTTGTTACTATTAATAAAAAAGATTTAAACATAACTTTATTTAATAATAAGCTGATAATTGGTGTTAACAAGCAATAAGAGGCTTTAATTGGCACTAATTGATACCAGTTAGCAGTTACACATGTAACTGCCCTTAGTCCATGCAACTTCAAGGGAAGCATGGACCTAGGCGGGGCATGAGCGGGTCATGCGTACCAGGCTGTTATGCACGCGGGATATAGAATACTAGCATTTATGTACCTAACTGCCTACAGTTAGGCATGAGCCTGTACACCAGCCATTGAGCTAAAGTTAGGCATATAAATATGGACTTATTATAGTATTCTATAATGACAGTTGCATGTACAACTGCTGTTATAGACTACGTGCTTAGCACACATAATCCTAATACCTAACTTTAGGCAACCTTTTGGGAATTCACCTCATTATAAGTATTATACACAGGCAAAATGAAAAGCACTATGATTTCACTTGCAACAGAGGATTCTCAGATTGGCTAAAAGAAAAAAAAAAATGTTCTTTGCAATCAGAATACACAATTCCCACACTGCTATTCTAACCAGACCCCCTAAGCTTGAAGATATTTTTGCTGAGAGCTTAGAAATCCCAGTGTACATTCCTGTTGCTTCAAAAGAGAAAAATAATGCTCCAAGTTCCTGATTTACAATTGCAAAAACTAACAGTAATGCCATGGGACTGCACCTGAGCTGCAGGTGTGACCTTGCCCTGCTAAGTGTTTCTGCAAATAACTACAGAGTTCATTCCCAGTGAAATTGCTGACAGCTGGCGCAGCACTATGTGATATGATGTCTAGTTTGCAGAGAGGAAGGATGAGATTGCAGCTGAATACTTTGCCTTCTTATGATTTTGTTTCTAGAAAGCTACTTCACATAATTGGCACAAATTGCATTCATATCTAAACTGAGCTAACATGTATGTACACATGGATTGGAAATGATTGCTTGAATCATCTCGGGACATAAGCCTCCATGTACACAATATATGTTTCTTCTAGATAAATATAAATTAGTTTTTCTGTATTAAAATGAAATGGCTAGACATGACATATGAAAATGAAATTAGCTGGTTAAATTGGTATGTTGGTAAAATATCTAGGGTGTGATTGTTATGGCAGTGACAACACACAACAGGGTGTGTATTATAGGTTTTTGTGTGTATTTCAGATGCATTGAAAAGTACAGGGCTTTTCCTAATGCATTCCATACCTGGGAATCACATTAGAATCATAATGAGGGGGGGGGGGTGTAATTCTATAACAGTTCACCTTTATTTTGGTACTGAAGACAAAAGGCAAGAAGAATAACCTGGACACCAGGTGAGACCAAAAGTCCTTCTTAAATGCCAAGATTCATAAAGTATGTAACCCTGAGAGTATTTATCACTCTTAGGTTCTCAAACGTCCTCCTAAGTTCCTAGAATTTCCTTCTAAGTGCTCAAGATTTCTTCTCTAGATGCCTTAGCAAATACAGCAACGTTTTTCACCCCGTTCCTTTCCTCCTCCCGTATATACATACACATATACACTTATAAAAATAAAAAATGCACTCTTGGACTTCTCCAACATGGCTACTACCTCTGACAGAGATCCACTGATCCTGAATATACCTGTTCTGCAGACTAATACATGTAACCCCAAACAAAGGAGAAGGAGCCTTCCGCTGAATAGATGCCCTACTGACTGCTCTGACATACACCAGTCTCAGTCTACAATAAATCTGGTAAACGGACCAAAATAAGTACATTCATCTCACAAGAAACTAAACTACCTACAACCAATTAAAAGAATCCCTTCTGGTCCCGTTATTGACGACACCATTCCAGTGCCTTTTAATTACATCAATGCCAGATCGGTGGCCAATAAACTGCAAATAATAAATGCTATGCTTTGCCCATTTTCTAGAAATACCCTCTTTATATATACTACTGATTGTGTTACACTTGCCTTATGTCTAGCTTTGTTTTCTAAAATAAAGCCACCTTTTAACCCTTATTTTCTTATGCCATGCTATCCAAATAGAAATGTAAGTAAGGCTGCAGTATATTGTTATGTCAACAAGCAATGGCATGGTTGCTCCCTTTTTGTTAGGGTGGCCTCATCACTCAGATCAATCAAAAGAGGCTGACCCCTGTTGTTTTTGCACATTGCATTGAGAAAAATAAGACCATATCTTCATGGATGCAGTAGAATAAAATCAGAACTAGATCTGCCTCCTTCGATTGAGGACAAAGTTGAGGTGATAATTTTACTTGCCACTGATCATTGATTAATCCTGAGGATTCCAGTGCCTGAATAGGTGATCATGATATTGTATTACATCTTTCAAGACCAGCTTTAACAGTAATAGAGTAAGATAATCTACCTGCAAGATAATTCCAACATTTGCTTTGTAGTCACATTCCTCAAATTGAGATGTGCAATAAGCAGGTTTGGATGAAATATGCCATTTTCCTCTCTACCCTTGATAAGGGAACTAGGATCTTTCTTTTTCAGAGTTAAAATTAATCTGAACCTCTGCAATGTATACCCAGCTGCAGGGGTTCATATTACATTGTGGAGGAGCTCAGGTTAAACAGAGAGTAGCCTAATGGTTAGACATTGGCCTAAAAACCAGGGAAGCTAAGTTTAAATTCCACTGCAGTATCTTGTGAACTTGAACAAGTCACTTAACCCTCTATTGCCTCAAGTTCAACCCTCTAGGGACAGGGAAATACCTACTGTATCTGAATATAACTTGCCTTAAACTTCTGAGAAAGGTGTGAACTAAATCCAACTGGCTCCCAATTCTAAAAGAACAAGGATCTTATTCTTGCTTTTACATCTCCTCTGTCTGAATGGTTTTCAAATTGAGAATATATACAAATGCTTTGTAACAGCAATGAAAAAGCCAGGACTGACTCATACATTCTTTAGCTTAACCTGTTCATTGTATACTCTCTAGGAACAGACCAGGACTGATAGTTCTTACAGTTGTCTGGCTATTTGCCTTAGCTGTGACTAGCTCCTGATATTTAGCAATACGATCTGGATAGTACTGATGAATATTATTACAAACTGCCTTGCCAATATCAGGATAGTGTTGGTGCATTATGGGGCAGAGTAAAGGTAGAGTGAGAAGATATCTGGTTAGTGCAAATATTCATTCTGCTAACCAGATAACTATCCAGATAAAGTTAGGACAGAAAAAAGTTGCCCTATTTGGATAAATTATTTGGATATTGGTTTGAATAGCACCATCATCTGGACAGTAATGCTGATCACTGCTGAATCCGAATATTCAGTGTCAGGCACTATCCCCCATATTCTATATAATGCGGCTTGAGTTGTGTGCAAAAATTAGATTGTATTCTGATTAGTGCATGCAACTTAATTATTTTAACAAGCCAATAATTGCCACTTAACAAGTAATTATTGAAACTAATTTGCATTAATTAGAATTTAAGTGCACAACTTTCTAAGCATATGTGATGCGTGTAAATTCTAACATACAGATTGAAAAAGAGGGTGTGGCCATGGGCATGAAATGAGCAAGTCGTGTTTCTAAAAGCTATGCAGACTGTTCTGCACCTAACTTAGGTGTAGGCATTTACACCAAGTTTTACTTGGTGTAACTGCCTGTGACTACATTTAGTCATGCAGACAGGTGCTTGGCATATTCTATAAACTGCACCTAACTTTAGACATAGTTTATAAAATAAGCCTAGGTCTATTTTTTTAAGCACCAATTTTTATGGCGCCATATAGAGAATCTACCCCATCTGTATAATGCTGCTTAATATGTGGATCTATTTCAGGCACAGTTGCTGGTCTTTGAAAAGAACACCTGCCACTGAGGTTAAATATTAGAAGAAAAAAAAGAAGTTTAAATCAGAACATTAGCATGCTTAAAAGGTAGAAGGATATTAGGCTGGTCACGTGGGATATCTGAATCAATACTAGGCAAGTTGTCAAGTACACTTTATTCTACTTCTGTATACTCTTTAAAGAGAACGTGTTTTTAAAGATATAACATTTGTCATTATTTCATTAAACATATTCTTACATTGTTTTGGCACAGTATTTTCTTTTCTGCCTCTTTGATTTTACAGGTCAGCTGGCAATGGGGCTGCGATTCAGCTCCAAGAACCATTATTCACAACCACCCAGGAAATTTTCTCCTATATTATATCCCTTTCCAATTCACTTGCCCATTTATTTCAACATTGATCTTGTAGGTCACACATCAGAGTTCTTTCCAGAATCAACTAATAATAAGTCCTAAGTCAGTCTCAAATGGAAAAGTACATATTTGAGAATTGACTATGAGACCAAACAACAGAGTCCTGCCCTAAAGATTTTAAAATAGGGTATCTGCTGTCCCTCAAGTACATTTTTTATATGTTTTTACGAGATTAAGGGGTAATTCATTAAGGGCATGCAGGCAAAGAATTTTGGAGGCCCAATATTCAATCAACGGTGATCAGTGTTTTGCTGACCGCTGCTGGCATAAATCCTGGACATTCAATGCTGGGCCATGTATGGACTTCAGCATTGAGAGGTCCTTTTTCTAAGCTGCAGGAAAAATGGCCCTGCGGTAGTGGCAGGGGCCACTTTTCCCATGCACCAGGGCCATTTTTTCTGCAGTGGGTAAAAAGTCCCCTCCAAAATGGCCATGCAGTAAGATAACTTTTACTGCATGGCAATGCAGTGGGGAGCACTTACCGCCACTCATTGAGGTGGCAGTAAGGGCTCCTGCGGTAATCCAGTAGTAACAGGGCAGCATGAAGTGATGCCCTTTCACTGCCAGGTTAGTGTCATGCTAGGCAACAAAAAGAACTCCAAGGAGCACCATAAATGGTGTGCACTCAACCCGAAACTACCAACAGCAGCTGCATTGCCCCAGAGGTAAGCCCGTGTTAGACTTACCACCGCTTTGTTAAAGGGCCCCTTAATTTCTGTGTTTGTGGAGCCAGCTAACACATAGCTGATTAAGGGCCCTTTTGCAGAGTGGTGGTAAGTCCAACGTGGGCTTACTGTATGCTAAAACTGAACTACCAATGGGGTGATGTGGCTGCCAGTAGTAGTTTCGGGTTGAGCACATGCCATTTCCGGTGCTCCTCTGAAACACCTTTTTTTTTGTCTAGCACAGCACTAACTCAGCGGTAATCAGGCATCACCATGCACTTCCTGGTTACCACTGGGTTCCTGTGGGAGCCCTTACTGCCACTTTAATTGGTGGCATTACGTTCTCCCCACCACATGGTGTAGAAACCTCTATGCATATAATAGCTGCTTGTTATGAAAAATGGAGTCTGAACTCTGTAACCCCAGACTGAAGCAGAGCCTGGCTGTTTCATTGGGAGGTTGTGTGATAAAAATAGCCTGCCAGGGAAATCTGACAACAAGTGAAGACATCAGCAGAATATCAGAAGGGTGAAGATAGATGTGACAGACTCTAGGGGCAAAGTGCAGCTTAAAGATAAGAAGAGCATTTCTGAAGGAATGGAACTGAGAAAATAAACAAACAAAAAAAGGTGGGTAGGGTGTAGAAGTAAGTAATTAACTTCAGATTCAGCAGAAACCAGGAAGATGGGAGGGACCCCCCCCCCCGGTCAGCAGATGTGGAGCTTTGCACGTATACAGTTAGAAGTGAAAGAAAGAAGGGTATAAAAACAGAGTTAAAGAAAAATAAGATGGTAACTTCAGGAGAATTAGCGTCTTGCTGTAGATTTTGCTTTAGTTCCCCTCGCAGGAAGGAAGAGACTGCTTGTTACAGAATATATGCTTTATGAAATTGCATTGTAATTGGCTTTATCTGATTGGTGTCTAAATTAAAAGTTTTTTTTTTAAAAGAAATTTCTTTTACAAACTGATTCAGAGTATATATATATTTTATTTGTTACATTTGTACCCCGTGCTTTCCCACTCATGGCAGGGTCAATGCAGCAGGCAATGGAGGGTTAAGTGACTTGCCCAGAGTCACAAGGAGCTGCCTGTGCTGGGAATTGAACTCAGTTCCGCAGAACCAAAGTCCACCACCCTAACCACTAGACCACTCCTCCACTGTGATAATAGAACAGATAAGAAAATGGGATTCTTCAATAGCCATGCAGTAAGAGTTATCTTACGTCATGGCCATTTTGTGGGGCTTTTTACTCACTGTGGTAAAAAGGGCCCTGGTGTGCAAGAAAACAGCCCCACCACTACCTCAGGGTCCTTTTCCCCACAGCTTAGTAAAAGGACCCTTAAGTGCAATATTCAGCATTTAAGTGGCTATAGGTTACCACATAAAGGGGTCCTTTTACAAAGGTGTGGAAAATAGTGACTTTAGTGCACCCTTGTCTCGTACACTAAGGACACTTTTACCACAGTAGTAAAATTGCTATTTCCTTCTTTTTTTAAATTAATGGCCATGCACTAATGTTGCTATTAGCTCAGGTATTAATCATGCGCTAATAAGTTAGCACATGGTGTGCTAACTGATCAGTGCTGGCATACCCACTCTCTGTCCCCAACATGCTCCTTTGCCATAAAAATAAAAATATTTTTCAGCACAAGATTTGCACATGCTAATCTCAGACTTACCACAGGACCTCCTGCGGTAAGCCCTTTTAGCCCTTACCACAGCTTTGTTAAAGGACCCCAAAGATAGGACTGACTCTTATGTGGTCCTATGTATGGGTTAATCTGGCCAGTTAAATGCTGAATATCAGCACTTAACTGGCCAACTTACAATTTTGCCCCTGGTTTTCAGTTCAGCATTATTTTCAGCGACACTAATCAGTTAAGTGCTGCTGAAAATTTAACAGGTCAGAAGCTGTTTTTAGCTGGTTAAATCATGTTGAATATTGTCCCATTGGTTTCTTGTCATTGTGTTTAGCTTTTCTTTTCCTTTTCTTTATTTTGTGTTATAATAGCTCATACTATTATTAAATAATGAACACTATTAAATAAATAATGTGGACTAACTAGTAGGGATGGGCAATCATTTGAAATGACATAGGCAATATCAACAATACATTTTATGCCATTGCATGTCATTACCCAGCAGAAAAAAACACACAACATTTGTGATTTGTCATTTGTCGATAATAGTGGGCACTCTAGAAATGGTGGACAGTATATGGCAGGGGCGTAGCTATGGGTGGGCCTGGGTGGGCCCAGGCCCACCCAATCACAGCTCAGGCCCACCCAATTTGTCCTGCTCCTCCAATCCGGTGCTGTCTTCTAGGTGCCAGTTAGGCTGCAGTGAGAGTGCTGCACAGCCTTTCAGTTCTGCCCTGTCAGTGGCATAGGCGGCGTAGCTAGGGGGGATGGAAAAAATGGCGCCTATGCGCATTCATTGCCAGTTTAGTTCCTGCAGCGCACGCGGTGCCAGTTGGCTGGATCGGATTTGTGCCTTGCTTTGCTGCGGATGGTTGGCGGCGCTGGCGGCGCCCGCTTGCTGCTTTCAGCCCACTCAGCCGCCTGCTGTCCATGCACTCCCAGTCTCCTGTCTCCCCCCCCCCCCCGTCCTGCCGGTGTCTGCACTGCTTGAAGCCAAGAGAAGGAGCAGAACGTTGTCCAGAGAGCTCAGCCGCAGCCATTGTAGTAGTAAAGTAGCTTACCACACAAGGCCGCTGCGGCTGGGATGAGCTCTCTCGACGACGTTCTGCTCCTTCTCTTGGCTTCAAGCAGTGCAGGCACCGGCAGCACGGGTGGGGGGGGGGGGGTCCGGTGTCTGTTGCAGGCTGCACTTGCTGCTGCAGCCCAGCTGTTCGGCGGCAGCAGCGCTTGACCTTGGTTGGTTGTGGAAAGCTGACTCCTGTGACCTGTTCTTCTTGGACTGCTGGGCTGGCGCCATGGCTGTAGTGCAGGTAAGGTAAGGGACCGTTCCCACAGTACATGTTGTGTGTGCTCTGGCCCGCTGACTTTGTGGGTTGCTGGGTTCCACCTCCGCTGCACTTGTAGGAGCTATCACCCGACCCGTCCCCAACACAGGACAGGACAAGGAGGTTGAAGAAAACAGAAGATGGGGTGTTCCTATCTAGTCCATTTTACGGACTTTAGCAAAATAATTTTCAAAATAAATGTGTAGTCCATCTGTAAAAAGCCTAAAACAGTTCCAGTTGGATAGGCATTAGACAGTGCCTTAAAAGGTGGAGGTGGGATTTTGTTTTCTTTTTTTACTTATTTAACAGCTTTTTAATTTATTTTAAACCTTCCTATATCTAGATTTAAGTATAAAATAAAAATTGATCAGTAAAACAGCTTAAAAATTATTATAGCTGGTAGAAATAGCAGTGATAATCTTTGTATTTTGTGCTCATTTATCTACAAGTTTCAGTGAGAATATTCTATTTCTTGATCTTAACTGTTCATCTTAATTGTTTCTGTAATCTGCCTTTGGGAAGCCTGGTGTTATAACATAGTTAATGACGACAGAAAAATCCTGTATGGTCCATCCAGTCTGCCCAGCAAGATAAACTCATTTTACATGGTATGTGATACTTTACTTGTATACCCGAGTTTGATTTCTCCCTTTCTTTCTCAGCCTAGCCCAGTACTGCAGGTAATACAATTTGTAAATGCTTTTTTTAACATCATAATGGTGGGATGAGTAGGGGGTAGGACAGGGCTGACACTAGGCTACAGGGAGGGGTGGGGTAGGGTGGGGCTGATGCCAGGTTATAGGGATAGATGGGGGGTAGTGTAGAGAAAGGAAAGGCTGATGCCAGGCTACAGGGATGGATGGATGGGAGGGAGGGTAGGAAAGGAAGGGTATGGCTAATGCCAGGTTATAGGGATGGATGAGGTGAGTAGGGAAGGGTAGGACTGATGTCGGGCTACAGGAAGGAATGGAGGGGTAGGGAAGGACAGAGCTGATGCTGGGCAATTGATGAGGGTTGGTCTGTGTTCTGCATGTGACCAAAGTGATTCTTCTGGCATGTGGTTTGTGTTGGGATCTATATCAGTCTGAGTAGTCTGACTTTTCCAGTGAGATGTGTATTGCTGTCGTGTATATTCACTGCTGCCTTTTTAAAGGTACTGTTATTAGTATTTGTGTGTTCAGAATTGGTGGTGTTAAATTTTGCTACATAGGCTTTGAGTATGTATGTGGTTTATATTGATGCTGGACAGCTGTTGGGCAGACTGTTTATTAGAAATCCTTCATCAAGTGCACTTTAAGTATCTCAAGAAATGCTATTCTCACTTATATATATAGTGCCCACCCATATTAGCTCTGGGCCCATCCAAAATGTCAGGTCTGGCTACACCACTGGTATATGGCAGTGGTTCCCAAACCTGGTCCTGCAGGCACCCCAGCCAGTCAGGTTTTCAGTACATCCACAATGAATATTCATGAGCTAGATTTACATGCAGTAGAGGCAGTGCATGCAAATCTCTCTCATGAATATTCATTGTGGATATAAGGAGAGTTGAGGTAGGGTTAGAAGGTAAAGTTTGCCAATTTGCGGATGATACTAAGATTTGTAACAGAGTGGACACCCGGGAGGGAGTGGAAAACATGAAAAAGGATCTGCAGAAGCTAGAAGAATGGTCTAAGGTTTGGCAATTAAAATTCAATGAGAAGAAATTCAAAGTGATGCACTTAGGGTGTAGAAACCCACGAGAGACTTATGTGTTAGGCGGTGAGAGTCTGATATGTACTGAGGGGGAGAGGGATCTTGGGGTGATAGTATCCGAGGATCTGAAGGCGACGAAACAGTGTGACAAGGCGGTGGCTGTAGCGAGAAGGTTGCTAGGCTGTATAGAGAGAGGTGTGACCAGCAGAAGAAAGGAAGTGTTGATGCCCCTGTACAAGTCGTTGGTGAGGCCCCACCTGGAGTATTGTGTTTTGGAGGCAGTACCTTGCTAAGGATGTAAAAAAAATGGAAGCGGTGCAAAGAAAAACTACGAGATTGGTATGGGATTTGTATTCCAAGACGTATGAGGAGAGACTTGCTGACCTGAACATGTATACCCTGGAGGAAAGGAGGAACAGGGGTGATATGATACAGACGTTCAAATATTTGAAAGGTATTAATCCGCAAACAAATCTTTTCCAGAGATGGGAAGGCGGTACAACGAGAGGACATGAAATGAGATTGAAGGGGGGCAGACTCAAAAAAGATGTCAGGTGGTGGATGCTTGGAATGCCCTCCCACGGGAGGTGGTGGAGATGAAAACAGTAACGGAATTCAAACATGCGTGGGATATACATAAAGGAATCCTGTGCAGAAGGAAAGGATCCTCAGGAACTTAGCCGAAATTGTTTGGCAGAGCCAGTGGGGGGAAGAGGGGTTGGTGGTTGGGAGGCGAGGATAGTGGTGGGCAGACTTATACGGTCTGTGCCAGAGCCAGTGGTGGGAGGCGAGACTGGTGGTTGGGAGGCAGGGAATAGTGCTGGGCAGACTTATACGGTCTGTGCCCTGAAAAAGACAGGTACAAATTAAGGTAATGTAGTGGACCCCCTGAATTTCAGTAGGAATGTGTGAAAACAGATTTGCTGTAGTTGTAGTCGTGTCCTAAATATAAGCTCACACCACTGAAACTGGGAGCCTTACAGGTCACTAACCTCGCCTTCCACCCCCCGAAGAGTGGAAGGTGAAAAGAAACTAAAATTGGATTTATCCTGATGTTGGAAGAAACCAGTCTTACTAATGAAAATTAATAAGATTTGAATTTATTTGCTTAAATAAACGTATTTTTAAATCTAAGGGTTATCAAATAATTTTTGCAGCTTAATCTATACCATTCAAAATACATACATTTTTAAAACATTTCATAAACAAATATCCTTTTAACTCTTTGCCACTCTTTCTGTTTCAGAATTCTTTTCCAATATCAACACCATGAAAGAAATCCAGATAAGTACATATATACCATTACCCCTAACTTTTCAATATATCCCTTCATATGACCACAGGAGTTCAAGTGCTTAATGTTTTTCTTTTTTCCCTCTTTATCCTCTCTTTCCCATTTTTTAATGTGGGTGTGACTATTTCTATTAGGAATTTGATTCTTTGTGTTTTTCTCTTATAGGTTTGTCTAGAGTTTTCACTCCCGGGAGACTTTTCAGGTAAGTTTTTTTTTTTTTTTCCTCGCACTATTTAACCCAGTTCACTTAGCTGTCTGGTGTTGCCGCAGTTTTCAGAAGTCTTTCTTGTGTCGGGGCCCTTGTCGGTTTCTGGTCGAAGGTTCCTCCTAAACCTCACGCTTAAGCAACTTAAAGTGGGCAAAACCCTGTCTTTCCTGCTTTCTGGAACATCCTTTTCACTGATGGGGCATATTAACAAATACTGTGGCCAGTTACAATCTAACAAAATAAAATTAACTATAACAATCCCTAACACTTCCAAGCCTAGCTATTTTGTTTTTATATCCCTATACTATGCAAGAGAGTCTGACAGCCACTCTGGATCACAGAATCATTCAAGCTCTACACTAGCTCTCTCACTCTCATTTAGACACTTTTATCACTCTCTCTCTCACACACACGTTTCTCTTTCCACAAAATTCCTCTCTGATTTTCCCACTCACAGCAGCACATCCACACGCTTTCACTGCCAGACAGTCTCTACCAACTGCCAGCTGCTGTTACCAAGCCAACAGAAGCTCAGGTCTTAGCAAATTCCAAGGACCTATGCTGCTGGCCACAACGGAACTCTGGGACTCAGGTAATTTTATTTATTTTATTAACCCCTACGTTACAGTAAGGTATACACATATGAGTTTGTCTTGTTGGGCAGACTGGATGGACCGTGCAGGTCTTTTTCTGCCATCATCTACTATGTTACTATCCAGCTCATAATCGAAAGTGATCGCCAGCCATTTCCCGACACAAATCGGGAGATGGCCAGCGATTTTGGAAAAGCGGTGAAATTGGTATAATCGAAAGCTGCTTTTTTTGACAGCATCACTGCTTTCACGTCACCTCGCTGGGGAAAGTTCAAAGGGGCATGTCGGCGACGAAGCGAAGGCGGGACATGGGCGGGTATGGGCGTGGCTACCAGATAGCCGGTTTTCGCCGATAATGGAAAAAAATTACGGCGTTAAGCTGTATTTCACCGGGTTTACTTGGTCCTTTTATTTTCATGACCAAGCCTCAAACTGACCACATGACCACCGTAAGGAAGTGGAGATGACATCCCTGTACTCCCCCAGTGGTCACTAACCCCTCTCACCAAAAAACCCCCACTTTTATTTCCAGCCTGTATGCCAGCCTCAAATGCCGTACCCACCTCCATGACAGCAGAATGTGTTCTGTCCTTCGACAGCCTTTTCCTGCTTGTGATGTGGCTCTGGGGTGAGTGTGACACATTTTCTGTTATTTGCACTGCAGAGTCACATCAGCAATGCATTGTGGTGGGTGTAGGTATTGGTAGTTGGTAGGCTCTACTCCCCTGGTGCTTTCCCACTGCTTACTGGGTCAGAGTGTGCCCTGTTTTGTTTCCTGTTGTAGTCCATGCGGTAGTGGCCATTTTTGTAAGCCAGTTTTAGTTCCCTTTCCTGTGTTAGCCATGTTACAGAACTTAGTTATTACCTTGAATGGTGCTGAAAGTGGACATTGTACACCATTGTGCCAGCTCTGACCTACTGCTTATCTTAGTACCAGGGGACTCTTTGCCAGTGGGGCACAACCTCTGATCTGCAGTTAACTGTGAGTAAACGTGCATATTTCAAGAAAGGACTTTTTCAGAGAGATTAGTCTTCAGGTGTGAACTGGTGTGCCAAAGTTATACAGCAGCAATAAGTCCTAGAGGCTGTATGCAGGTCCCTGGAGCAGTTTTTGTGGGTGCAGTACATTTGTGGGTAGTGGGTTTTGGGGGGGGGTTGGGGGGCTCATCTCCCAAAGTAAGGGAGCTATGCACGTGGGAGGTTTTCTGAAGTCCACCGCAGTGACCCCTAGGGAGCCTGGTTTTGGATTTGGCCGGGGTTTGAGATGGCCGACATAACTTTCCATTATCGCTAAAAAACGAAGCCGACCATCTCAAACCCTGGCCAAATCCAAGGAATTTGGCTGGCCGGAACCATATTATCGAAACAAAAGATGGCCGGCCATCTTTTTCGAAAATACGGGTCTGGCCAGCTGTTTGCGGCACCGCCAAAATACATCGCCGGCCATGTATTTCGCCGGCGCCGTTCGATTATTCCCCTCTATGTTACTGTGTTTTGTATAAAATAACAAGCCCATCAGATTTAGCACTGATTCCAAGGTTATTCTGAGATGAATCTGGGTTAATCAGGTTCTATATGTATGTTGACATGCTATATGTTACAATATCCTATGCTTAAGGGAATAAAATTCAAATCTATTCACTCAATGGGGTTTGTTTATCAAGCAGCTGGATGTTGGAATTTAATTGTCAGAACTGAGATTGATTTCATGTTACCTGACATTTTGTAAATTACTGAAAGCCTATTATTTTCAAAAATATCTATGTTAAATAGTTGTAATTTTAAATATTTCATGATTTTAACAATGTTGATAAAGTGTTATTGCCATTTTATTTTGTACATTTCCTAGTGATGGCCTAGTACTACTGTTTTGTAATCTGCTCTGATCTAAGAATGGTTTGTAGTGGAATATAAATTTCATTGTAATTGTAATGAATGATACCAATAAGTCCTGGTATCCCCCCTCGGAGCAACACCCAAGCTCCTCAACCCCGGCGCAGCTCCCAAGCCCCTACCCCCCCTCGACGCATCACCAAAGCCCCTACCCCCCCCCCCCCCTCGGGCACATCAACTCCCTCGCAACCTGCAGCCACCAACACCAACGCTGTCCGGCCACTGCTGCTTCTCCTGTGGAGCAGCAGTGGCCAGTACAAAAAGAAAAAAGCTAAAAAAAGATTTTTAACCTGAAACGTGGCTCCATAGACAAACATCTGGCATTGGCTGTCGTCACTGCAGCTGCTCCTCCTCTCCCCTCCACGTCACTGTCCCTGCAGGAAGACCCCGGAGGAGCGCAGCGATGTCAGAGGGGAGAGGAGGAGCGGCTGCAGAGATGACAGCCAATGCCAGATGGCTGTCTACGGAGCCGTGTTTCAGGTTTAAAATCTTTTTTTGGCTTTTTTCTTTTTGTACCGGCTGCTGCTGCTCAACAGGAGATGTAGCAGCGGCCGGACAGCGTTAGTATTGGCGGCTGCGGGTGGCGAGGGGGTTGATGTGCCCGAGGAGGGGTAAGGGCTTGGGTGATGCACTGGGGGGTAGGGGTTTGGATGATGCGCCGAAGGGGGAGGGGAGGGTCGCTGGACATGGGTGGCTGGAGGGGAGCAGGGGGAGGAGAGGGGATGGTCGCTGGACATGGGTGGCTGCAGGGGGAGAGGAGGGTCGCTGGACATGGATGGCTGCAGGGGGGGCAGGGGAGAGGGAGGTGGGGAGGGGGTTCTGAGACCAGATGGGTGGCTGCAGGGGAGGGCAGGGGAGACAGAAGGGATGCTGCAGGGGGGGCAGGGGGAGAGGAGGGTCACTGGACATGGGTGGCTGCAGGGGGGCAGTGGAGAGAGATGGGTTGCTGGACATGGGTGGCTACGGGGGGGGCAAGGGGAAAGGAGAGGAGGGTCGTTGGATATGGGTGGCTGCAGGGGGCAGGGGAGAGGAGAGTCGCTGTACATGGGTAGCTGCAGGGGGAGAGGAGGGTTACTGGACATGGGTGGCTGCAGGGGGGGCAGGGGAGAGAGGAGGGCCGCTGCACATGCGTGGCTGCATGGGCAGAGGAGGGTTGGTGGGGAGGGGGTCCTGAGACCAGATGGGTGGCTGCAGGGGGGGGGGGCAGGGGAGACAGGAAGGACGCTGCGGGGGGGGGGGGTTACCTTGCTAGCGCCCGTTTCATTGCGTACTGAAAAGGGCCTTTTATACTAGTTTTTTATATTTTATTGCAATGTATTTCTCTGGTTTAGCCAGCAGGCGGTGCATGTTATGTTTTAAGATGTTGCAGAAAAGTGAATGATTCCTCCTTTAGTTTAAGCACAAAGAGGACATGCCTGCAGTGATGCGGCCAGCTATTTTCAGATGTTGTTATTCTGGTTTTTGATTGTCCTGGAGTTTGAAGTTACCCAGGAGTTACTGGTTTTGCCTTCAGTTTCAGCCTGGGAGAAGAGAGATAACTTGTGAGCAGCTTTATGTCCTTATCTTCCCAGGTACTATATAGATAGTAAACAAATGTTTAGTGTTATAATTGATTCATATTTTGTTATTTATTTATTTATTTATTTATTTATTTACTTATTTATTTATTTATTTATGTATAGCATTTGTATCCCACCTTTTCCCACCTATTTGCAGGCTCAAAGTGGCTTACAGAGTGTGGTTATGACATAATCATTTCGTGTTAACAGGTACATTTCTTATAGTTTGAATGTTGTTAAGAGAAGATAAGCATATACGTTTCTTGATGCCGAGTACAATTATTGCTGTTTAAAGATTCGGTAATTGAGGATAGACAGGGAAGAGTTATGTCAGTTAGAGGTGAAGTGTGGTCATTGTATGAGCTGTTGAAGTGGTTTGTAGGCTATGTATTTTCCTTGTATGCCTTTTGGAAGAGATAAGTTTTCAGATATTTGCGGAAGTTAGTTACATCGTCAATAGCTTTCAGGTTTGAAGGAAGATCATTCCACAGCTGCGTGCTCAATTAGAAAAAGGTGATGGTGTGTGTCAGTTTGTATTTCAGTCCTTTGCAACTGGGGAAGTGCAGGTTGAGATATTTACGGGAGGATCTTACCGCGTTTCTGGGAGGCAGGTCCACAAGGTTTAGCATGTAGATTGGGGCATCTGCGTGTATAATTTTGTGTACTATAGTGCAAATCTTGAACTCGACACGTTCTTTGAGTGGGAGCCAATGGAGTTTCTTTCTTAATGGTTTAGCACTTTCATATTTATTTTTTCCAAATATGAGTCAGTTACCTGTTATTGTTTTGCTCATTGTACCTTTTATATTCATTGTTCTAATTTTCAGACAGTAAACATTGACTGATTAAGAATCCTGGTGGTTTGTGTGTTGGGTGTGTGAGTACTTTCTGTGAACTGTGGGACCACTGGGAGTGTGGCCTCCAGTAACTTAGAAATCACTGGGGATAGCTTGGAAGCAGGACACTTGCCCAGAGGTGGTTGAGACCCGGTTGGGGAGAGGAGGGTGCTAGTGTAGAGCAAAAGTGGCAGGTGCAGGCAGACCTAAGCTGTGCTGGGGATAGACCCTCTAAGTGGCTGCGGGGTAGCCCCAGGCAGGTGTCTAGGCATTTTGTAACAGTACTGATACCACAGGTTGTGAGAAGGGGTTTAGGATCAGCAGGTACAGCTACTTAATTTGATCAGATTGTCACCAACTGATTGGCTAGCTGAGTTCATCAGTAGTCACTTTAACTTCATGGAGTTGATCGGGGGAGAGGGGTCCCTTGATTGTTAAGTTGTGTTTATATTGTTTGTTATGAAGGTTAAATACAGCTGTGGCTCCTCATGGTCATAATCTTGAATGTTTTGTACTTTATTTCATTTATATGGGCTTGTGAGAGAGTGTGTGCCTATGTTATGCACATCTCTAAAGATAAACCACTGCTGTCACAGCCTGTTTTTTTATTTAATATCACAGGTCAAGGCAGCAGGTGAGTCTACTCAGGCAAACTCCAAGGCAGCCAAATCCAGAGAAACCACAGAGCAAAGGATGGAAGAGATTCAGACCTCTGCAGGCAAGCAGGTTCACATACACACAGAATGTAAGCAAACGTTTGAGAGAATCCAAGCAATTCAGGAGTCGGGGAAGGTGGCAATCAGAGAAGTAGAGGAGACGAGACAAGGTCAAAGCCATACTGGAACTGAGACTGAAGACGTACTGGAACTGGAATCTGAACTGAGAATGAACTGGAACTGTGACTGAAAAAGATGTACTAGAAAAGAACTGAGATGAACTGAAACGGGAGATGAACTGGAACTGTGGCTGAAAACATACTGGAAATGGAACTGAGATGAACTGGAAATGAAATCCACTCCAAGCAATGCAAAGAGACCTGTTGCAAAGGCAAAGGAGATAGGCTCAGTGACTCTTTAATTGGCCCCATCCAGTGACATTATTTCAGGGCACCAGGATCCAACTCCAGTACCAGGCCCTTTAATTAGATATTCTCAGTGTACTCACACTCCTAGAAAAACCAACCCCTGCCAGCACAGCAATGGTGGCAGGATGCCAGGTCAAAGGGGCATTCAGCCCCAAATGGTGGGGAGGATCACCAAGCGTCCAAGGAGACCACAGAGCCCGTACCCCGAACAAGGGAGCTAAGACAGGGCATCAGGGTATCCAAACACAGCTGTGGCCATGACATTTCAACTGTGCCAACCTAATAGACTTCAGTTAGTTGTGCTTAATTTCTGTTTCTTCTATTTTATGAACTAAAGTCTGTACGCACATGGAAATCCACAAGATATGGGTATGCGTGGGTGCATATAAATTCTGCTCTGACTTTCAAAGCAATCAAGTGAGCTTATCCACATCATGTCATTTTTTTCGCTTTTATATTGAAGAACCTGCAAAGCTAGAAAAGAATCATGTAATAAAATAAAGTATTAAGAAAGCATTACATATACAGAGTGCAAGGCTCAGCACACAAGATATTACTCAAAATCATGGGAAAACACTGGAAGAATATAAAATTGAAGGAAAAGATTTGGAAAAGCAAAGTTATAGCAGCAGAAGCTTAGTGAGAGTTGGCTTTCAGTAGGAAGCACATAGCCAGTGTCATTTCAAAATTGGGTGGTAGTAATACCATGGCACAAAGTCAATTGTCATGAAGAAAAGGAAAGTGCTTCCAGTTATCAGGGCAAAAGGCCTAGTGAGGATAAATTCCCTTTGTCCTTCACTTCCAAAATGGCAAAGAAGGTTCCACAAGCAATCTATTGGCCTCTGAGCCATAGTTTCTATACCCTGCCCCTGGTTACCTCCTCTCAAGGAATTACCGATGGATGAGATTTAAGAAAGGGCAACTCATACATCAGTATCATGTGGCTAATGAAAATATGTCTGTGCTGAGCAGCTGTGGTAAGTGTCTAATCAATACTGTAGGAGGAAAGCAACCTGACATTCTGTTAATATAACCAGAAGCAGCAAAAGGAGTTAGTTCTGTTACAGCCGACTAACTCAGGTCTACCAACAGGTTCTATGTCATAAGTGGCACATCAATCCAATTCAGGGATTTTCAAGACCTTCTCTATGTATTATGAAAAACATTGAAACAAATACTCTATACTTGTCCTTCATTTTTATACTCATACCCCCTCATTCTATAACAGTTTACCTACATTTAAGTGCATGTTATGTTCTTAAAATTACAGAATGCTAGCATTTATGCATGTAAGTGTACATTTTCATGCATAAATGGAAATGGTATGCATAACCACTATTCTGAAATTATGTGCTAAAATGCTATACCCCCAAATTCTATAAAGGCACTAAAATTGCACATGTAAATTTAATTGAACAATGAGCTAATTAGCCCCAATAATTGGCTTTTTGACAAATAATTATTGACACAAATTATAATTAATTAAAGTGTGCATGTGTAAATTAGGCGTGAGTCAAAAAAGGGAACACAGAAATGGGAGGGTCATGGACAGATCAGAGGCATTCCTTTCAGTTACCTGCATAATTATAGAATAAGGTGGGATCCACATCTAATTTAGGCAAGAGTATTTGTACCATATTTCCATTGGTGTAAATGGCCATTCTTAAATGTAGTCACAGCTCCTGGGCATAAGCACTATTCAATAAACCACACCTAACTTTAAGCGTGGTTTATAGAATAGCGCTGAGTGGGATTTTTTGGTGCTAATTTTTAGGCATCCTATATAGAATGTAGTCTATAGCATGTAATTGCCAGAGGAGAGTTCACATGGGTAGAGCATGGTGGAGCTGATATTTACACACTTATCTTACAGAATACTGCATGCTTATAAATGATATACTTATATGCACCAGTCACAGACTTGGTGTAAATTTTAGCACCTAAATGCAGGCATAGGTGCTATTATTTTATATTGGCAATTATGACTGTAAATGCCATTATAGAATAGGCACACTACCAGCTTAATTTTTTTTAATTACATTTGTACCCCATGCTTTCCCACTCATGGCAGGCTCAATGTGGCTTACATATTATATACAGGTACTTATTTGTACCTGGGGCAATGCAGGGTTAAGTGACTTGCCCAGAGTCACAAGGAGCTGCCTGTGCCTGAAGTGGGAATTGAACTCAGTTCTTCAGGACCAAAGTCCACCACCCTAACCACTAGGCCACTCCTCCTGCAAAAATGGTGATGTCCAGTTGTAAAATTGTCCCCATAATAGATTTCTTGGTTTATATGTAGGTAGAAAAAGGTTTCTCTTATTCTATGTCAATATAAAAATCTTACAATGTGCCAAAATTATATAGGGGGTAATTATATAAGCATAGTCCCTAATGTTCTCTTAGGCTTCCATGGTTGGCATCATGATTGTTGCAGTTGTCTGGGTCTTACTTATATGCAGCAAGACCCAGATAATTATAGCAATCATAAGTCCTAATATTTACATGCCTGTTATCCATGTAAATATTTACTATAATGACAGTTACGTGCCTATCGGGCTCATTTTCGAAAGAGAAGAACATCCATCTTTCAACATAAATCGAAAGATGGACGTCCTTCTCCCAGGGATGTCCAAATCGGTATAATTAAATCTCAATTTAGGATGTCTTCAAATGCACTCCGTCGCAAGGAGCATGTTGGAGGCTTAGCAAAGGTGGGACTTGGGTGTGCCTAACACTTGGATGTCCTTGACCCATAATAAAAAAAACAAGGACGTCCCTGACGAGCACTTGGACGTTTTCACCTGGACCTTTTTTAAAAAAAATAACATCTAATCTTACTCCAGTGGTTCTCAACACAAGCCATTATGACTGGTCTACAAACACATGCAAACTAATCTGGGTCCTAGATCAGTAAGTGGAAGAACTCTGCAATCATAGATCATAAATCTTTCCTCCAGATGTCACCTTTATGCAATGACTATGACACATTCCACAGGTGGGGGGCAGGAACACTAGCTCCAAGTATTTTAGTAACTTCTCTATTCTTATTTTTACTAAAACATGCCACTTCAATACAGTACTACTACTACTTATCATTTCTATAGTGCTACTAGACGTATGCAATACATCAGTGACTTTGCATTTTATTCGCTTGGTAACTGGAGGGCTATTTTGGATGGAGAGAGTATGTGCTATCAAGAGCATTATAAGGAACAAGACCTGTACCCTTCATCATGAGGGGGAGGGTGATATTCAGTCTTTCAAGTTGCTAATAATGGCTTTGGTGCAGGTACCTGAGTATCTTCATAAGGGACAAATAATAAAGAATGAAAAAGAAAGATGAAACAGAAATATGAGTTTGTGTATGTATGTATGTATGTATGTGTGTGTGTGTGTGTGTGTATGTTTGAGTGGTGGGTGATGGTTGAATCATGATTCCAACTTAGGAGATGGGAATGCTGCAGAGGTAGTGTTCATGCCCCCCCCCCCCCCCCCCTGGTGGATTGTGTCATAGTCATTGCATAAAGGTGACATCTGGAGGACAGATTTATGGTCTGTGATTGCAGAGTTCTGGAAGAAGACCAGTCACCAAACATGTCTGGTGGGGAAATAGTTGTGAATAAAAACTCATAGTACCATATCCCAGCCCGGCTTCTGATTGAACTGGAAGAAGAAAACAGCACTAGGAAACTTGTTGGTCAAAACAGAAAAAGGAAGGCAGAGAGGAGAAAGGGAGAAAGGAAGGTAAACAGGTCAGGCATAAAAAAAATAAGAAGGGAATAAAGATGAGACAAGGGTGGAGGAAGAGGATGTGAAGTTGCAAGAAAGCTGAGATGGGAAAAAGAAAAGAGCATGAGGAAAAATAGAAGGAATAAAGAAGGAAAAACAGAACATGAAGGGAAAATGAAAGAAAAGATTCATGATTACAGGAAGTTGAAAGGAATGGCAAATTAAAATGAAGAAGCAAAGAAGAAAAACAATAAGGTAGATCTTTTATGGGGCAAGAAAGCTTTAGGGGGCAAGGAAAAAAAATTCAGGGTGTCAGTCTCAGGAAGAAAGTTCAAATGAAAAAGATAAAGATGACTCTAGAACTTTTAAGGCAGAAAGAGAAACACCTAGGGACTTCAGAGGAACAACAAGAGGACAGCAACTGAGCTCAGTAGAAGGAACGTATATGCAGTACTAAAGTAGAAGATCCTTCTAATCACTAGGTAGATAAACTGAACTTTCTTCTTTACAATTTTTTCCCCATCTAGCAATCAAATAGATCCTAAAGTAAGGTTTTCTATACCTCTCCTTTTGGCCCACAGCTAGGCAGATTTTCAGAATACCTAAAATGAATATGCATGAAATAAATGTGTACACACTGTAGTCTATGCGTAAAAGATAGAAAGATGCTGATTTGAAGCCTCATTTGTAAAGATACATAGGTACTTACATAGCTTTATTAAATACTAGCATAAATCCTACAGAAATCATGGGTAAACAGAGTGGGTGTAAATGATCATATACAGAAAATGCACACAAATCGTGATTCCACTTGTTCTCCATCCCAATCTGTGCACAAGTACTGTACATGTGGTCTTGTCATTGCATACACTTGCATGTATAGGGTCATATTAATATAGGCATTTTACACTCATGTTCTGGCATATGCATATAAAAATGCTTCTATAAAATTACCTTCCACATTTCCATTGTCCAAGTGGGTGACATGCACCAGTGGTACTTTGAAAACTTCTGCTTAGTTTTGCCTGCTGCTAAGTTGGTGTTCCTTAGCTGTCACTAAAAGAAACAAGCCAAAAAAAAAAAAAACCCCAGAAACTTCATCAAAGCTCAGCTTTCCATATGGATGACAAAGCTAGAAAGTATGCTGCAAACATGAACCATGACATATGTATTAGAAGAATGGTGGCAACTGACAGTTAATTAGAGAGATAGAGCATTGTAAATGAGGATATTTGAACATGGTTTTCTCTTTAAGGTTTAAGAGTGCATCGCACAAGCCTCCAGATCAGTCTACATAACCCTTAGTGGAAGAAACATCTTTCTTGCAAAACAAACAGAAATAACAATTAATTACTTTAGAAAAATGTTTGATGTTCCTGAATTATAGTGCAGCTACTTCTCTTATTTTCAAGACATCTGCACAGGCAGACTATTCTGTGCTTCAGGTTTACTATTATACCAGTACAATATTAATTAACAAGTGATTACCTTTTCTACATGGTTCTTGTTGGTTCATTAATTACTTGAGAAATGTTTGGGGAAGGCAATATTTCTTTCCATTTGTTACTGTTATAAAAATAGTCAATTAATATTTAAATCACTCATTAGAACTAATTTGATGTTATCAACCTGGGATTGTATTATAAAGTTGCTTGTTAAAGTGTTCTTTAATTTAAGAATTGAAATATATATGAGTACCCTCCAAACCAGCCTAGTCTGACACATCAGCAGAGGCTTCATCTAATTAGCATAAATTATATATATAAAAAAAAACGTTGTGAGATTTCCATCTGAATTTCCAGTCTAAAAGGTTATATTATGAAAGGTTTAGGACTGTGTTAATATGCAGACAGATCATTACATTAGCAGGTAAGGGGAAGAACTGGGCATGCAGCCAGTGGACACTTTAATACTGGTTTGATGTTCTCTATTGGGGCTGATTTATTAAGATGCAGTATAAACTGGGTATTATCTTCTGGTTGAACTTGGATTTGCTTGTACGATGTTCACAAGGCTGCTGTGAATACTGCGTTATGGGGTGTCACCGTGACCATGAATACAAGGATGTTAACAGCACCAGTAATCTCCATTTTTTCATGCCTTAGTAAAGGCTAAGTGGGCATGACACTCAGGAAGCCCCACATCCTCATATTTCCTAAAGGAAATCAAAACCCCTACATATAGCCCTCAAAAGTCTCCCAACCAAATCCCCTTATTGTGCATTTATTTATTTATTATGACTCTTATTTTAGAAGCTGTATTCATGTTTTGGATGTCTTAAAACCAGCATTTAGAAATCCACATTGCATAGACATCCAAATCTATGTCTGAATAGCTGCTCACTTGAGGGATTAAAGCAAGTCAACTCCTTAATCCCCCAGTGGTCGCTGTAACCCTTTGTCCTCCAAATATGAAACAAGAGTTACCGTGTTCTATGACAGTTATGGATGTTCAAGATAGTACTAAAATCTGTTTACAATTAATTTCTTGAAAGTCTCCCATGTAGAGTTGAGGAATAGCCTAATGATTAGTATGGTGGGTTGAAAACCAAGGACCCCAGGTTCAAATCTCATTTTTGTTCTTTTGTAATTTTTTTTTAATTGTGAGCCTTACAGGTACAGAGAAAAACTGTTCTAAATATATAAGAGACCTGTAAGCCTGAAGGTTACTGGTGTACATTCAAGCACAGGAGGGATTTTTCTGACCCTGGAGGGCTCACTATTACAAAATACAAAAAAAAAAAAAAAATCACAAACAGCTGAAGTGGGATTAGAATCTGGGTCTCCTAATCATCAGTCCAATGCTCTAACCATTAGACTACCCTTCTGCTCTACATAGTTATCTATATGGCCATTTTATAACACAGTAAACTGGCAACCCCTTCAATTACATTTAAGGTTATAATGGAACCTCTGCAGGTAGGCTACCTAAACTTACTGTTAGCCAATCACCTAATTCTTCATTCATCTGTGTCAAATGAATGAATGAATTAATCAACATAAAATATCTTCAAAAAATCCAAAAGTGCTTAGCTTTTACAAAATCTTGATTGCAGTAACCCCTCCTGACATGATATCATGTTTTTAGTAACTGAGTCAGGGTCAGGGTGCTTATAAACATAATTGTGTGAGAATCCATTGCTTTAGAACTCTTAAAAATAGCAACACGACCACTTACTTGATTATTTAAAGTATTATACATGCTAGTATGAGCCTCTCTATTAATATGTTTCACATTATGTAATATCACAAGATGTCCAGGCATCAATAGTTGAAACCAATAGAGACTTGGGACTATTCCCTGCTCTAAATCCAAAGTTAAAGCTATCAAGACTAACACTATTATCAGCATTCTCCTACAGCCATTACAAATCAGCTTGCCTAATCAGCTTTACCAAGAAGAGCAGAGAAGAAATAGGCTGAGAAGAAATAATGTAACAGTTATGTGCCTATTCTTGATTTCTTTAGAAAAGGCCAAATAGAACCTCATTTAAACATGTAGGTGAATTATCTTCAGTCATAGAAAGATTATATGTATGATCTAAAACATCTACCCTGATAGTCTTCATTACCCAAGCTGAACAAGGATCAGCAAGTACTGAAGGGCAGTTGAATCAAAAATATCGTTATTTTATTTATTTGGATTTTGCTCACACCTTTTTCAGTAGTACCTCAAGGTGAGTTACATTCAGGTACACTGGGTGTTTCTTTGTCCCAGGTGGGCTCACAACCTAAGCTTGTACCTGAGGCAATGAAGAGTTAAGTGATTTGCCCAAGATCACAAGGAGCAGCAGTGGGATTTGAACTGGCCACTTCTGGATTTCAAGACCGGTGCTCTAACCATATTGCATATTTGTTCCATGGTGACCAGTACAAAGGTGTGCCAAGATTCTAAACATTCCATTAGGTCCACCTCTTCTGATGATTATGGCAGACAGTTGAAAGAGTATTTGTATTTCCGTTTTAACTTTAAAATGTCCTGCCAATGTATTACAAGAAACTGTGATATCCGAGATAGGGGTTATCTTAGTAACAGTTATTCCTTTAAGAATATGAAAAGCCCCTTAGACAGTTGATTGCACTTACTGTCTAATTTGTGAAAAAATGTGTTTCTACTTTTATCAACCAGCTGTTTATAGTAAAATAATGAGGTACTGAACATGTCAAGGTCAGAGGCTGTGAAGGATGTCCTTCACTTGTGCTCTATATAGTGCAACATACATTTAGCCTACTTAATTAGAAAACCATTGAGAAATGGTGGATCTTCACATAACAAGGTTCTTAGTGGGAGCAGCTATCTCTATTATGTCTGATAACACTTTGTTCAAGCCTTCAAGCAGAATGCCAACATCCTTTTTCTGAGTGAGGAAAGGTGCCCCTGCTTGACATGCTGTAGAACGCAGAACATTTCAGTGTCAGTCTTGCTCTGACATTTTAGTACTTGCTGTTAAAAGGGTACATTTTTCAACAATGTTGGAAAACTGAACTAAAAACTGATCAAATGATGATCAGTCCACAATAACAGGTGTTACAGTAAAATGAGATGGTTGTTTCTGTACTGTTAGTTTCTCAGACAGGAAAATGCCCCCTGTAAGACATAAAAGGGAAAAATTGAAGCTGTATTGCCTTTACAACCCTGTATTCTTTCTGATGCCTTTCATCTCTCTTCCCATCTTGGTGGAGACAGTGAATCCATCTTGCATCCGCACTAGTGGTGCTGGTATCCAAAATAGTGCCACTTGACCAAAGGATCCCTTGGAGTGAGGTCTTAAATTGAACAGGGTGTATATTTTCTCTTTAGGTTGGGACTCTTTTCTCAAAATGGAATTTTCTGACAAAGGAAGTTCATTTGGTGACAGGTGTTACTAAACCAGAGGCTTATGGCCCCTTTAGTCATACAATGAAAATAGGAATCTCCTTCAAACTTGGGGTTTCATGTCTCTAATAACCTTCTTGCCCAGGAATAGACAAGAAGCAGCATTGGCCTCTGATGCTTGGACTCAAAAAGTTAACAACAGCTCTTTAGCTGTAGTTTAATTTTGCTCACTGGCAGCAGCAATAACACAGCCTTTTCAAGCCATATTAACATGCTAGTGAGCTCATTAACGTGGTTTTGCATGCTAATGAGGCCATTTTCATTTTCTCCCAGAAGCAGCATTTAGACAACTCTTCTGTTAAAACTTGACTTTCTAAATTGTATTAGTGCTTTTAAAGAGGATTAATACTGTTTTAACCTACAATAGCACTGATGAAGTTTAGCAAATAGACCCCTGTGCATGATGATTTGCTTTGTAATCACCCGTCTGATGCTGTAGAATTAGAAGCTATAAAACTTCTAGAACCTAAGTTTTGAGTTAACACATTTTCTAATAAGAAAGAAAGAGGAACTCCATAAATTTTGTGGAAACTAAATTTTGTATTAGCAAATCAATTGTATTCAACTCTTCCTTTTTTTGAAAGTTTTGTGTATTAAGGGGCTCATTTTTGAAACATTAACATGTCCAAACAATGGCATAACAGGCAGATATAATTAAACAAACTGTGGAGCAGTTTGTTGAATTGTATATGCAAGTTGAATGTGGAGAGTTCCTTCCCAGTTTTTGATAACAGGCAGATATAGGGAAAGGGAAATGGGACTTGATATACTGCTTTTCTGAGGTTTTTGCAACTACATTCAAGGTGGAAGTGGTTGTTTGTGAGAAATAGTGGAGAGTTGCTGAGTGCTTTGATAGCTTTGTGTGTTTGCTCTAGTCTGAACCTTTGACCCTCACATTTCCTGGCTTGCTTCCTCTGTGCCTCACCTCCTCAACTCTTTGCTTACACTTGTTAGCACCCCTAGCCATACCCATCCCTTCCTTTGTATCTCGCCCTCTTCCACTACCAAATCCTCATTGTCCCCAAACCCCCACATCTCCCATTACACCTCCCTACCTGTTTGTCCTCTGTCTCTCATTGTTCCTCTCTTTGTCCACTCCCAGTTTGTCACTGTGCTCTGTTCTGTGGCTGTGTGTGTGTGATGACTATCTGCTAGTGGTGGGAATGAATGTTTTAGGTAGCTGGTGTGTGTCTCATGACTGTGTGTTGGTGTGGGTACTCATGCTGCATCTCATGAGGTGTACTAGTTAGAGGTGTGCACAGTGATGTTTCAGGGGTTAGTGGGTTGCATCTCTGGTGATAGAATGCCTGCATGTCAATCATTGATGCACTAAATGCTTTGGTAGCTCACGCCTTGCTGGAGGTGGATGGGAGTTTGGATGGGAGGTCCCAGAAGAGATATCCCTATCAGAGATTATTCAGGCTCTGCATCCACTTCCTGGACTTCACCGATCAGGAATGTCTTACTAGGTTCCGCTTTGACAGGGTTACCATAGAGCACCTCTGTGCCCAGCTACAGCTCCTCCTCCAGCCTAGGACACACAGGAATAATTGTGAGTCACCTGAAGGTCCATACAGTAAGTGCTAGCAGTCAATGCAGGCCTCACCTAGCCTGTCATCTCCAACTGCTTTGCACAGTTCCTCAATGCTTTCCTCACCCACACTTCAGACTATACTACCTTCCCCACTACTGCCCAGGCACTCCATAACAACATGACTCAGTTCTACATAATAGATCACTTTTGCAACCTCTGTTTGTTCAGGTCATTTAGCTTAGCTGTAAATTTCTCTTTAAACCAAACTACATATATCATGTCATCATTAGAGAGTTCCTTTTCACAGAAAAGATGACAAAGAGTTGATAGTATCATCAAACAGGATATGTATTGCTCTTCACCCAAAAGATATGTAACATAGCAACAAGGCTCCAGAAGTTTTCTAATAAATTTGAGTTTCTCCCATTCATCCAGTCTGGAGTTGGGCCAGAGTAGTCTACTCAGCATTTTGTTGTAGAACAATCTCTATACCATATGCAGTGTTGAATTCTAATGTGCTGTCACATCTTGGATGAGTTTCTTCTCTCTGATACAAAAGAAGCTACCACTTTTTCAATTCTGTATTGTTTGCTGGACTCTACTTAAAACAGCCCTCAATTTCATAACATTTAGGATCATTCCTATTGCAAATACAACAATTGTACTGTTTACATGCAACTACAAGGTATATGCAATGTAGGGCATATGATAAACATCCAAATGCAGTAGTTTTATTTCCTGCATTATTGGTGCAAAACATGGTAACTTTCTAAAAATGCTCTAGGAACACGCCATTGATGAGAAATATTCAGCACAATTTCTGTATAATGTCATTCTTTAATAGAGACAACACACAAAGCAAATGATTTACAAACCCAAGGCACTCATTTTCAAAGCAGATGGACGTTTCAAAATGGCCAAGAAAATGTTCATCTCCTGACAATGTCCAAATCAGGATTTTCAAAAGACAGAATTTGGATGTTTTACACTGCATGTCATCCAAATAGTAAGGGGATGTGTTGGAAGTGTGTTTTGGGAGGGACTAGGGTGGGCCCATAATTAAGATGTCTTTCAGTGATAATAGAGTAGGAAGAAATGGCCAAGGGAAAAAAAGAAGGTCATTTTTATCTATACCTGTTTCAGTCACATCCAGGGTACAAAACGGTGTCCTGATTGCGCAGCTGACCACTAGAGGGATGAAGGCATCACCCCTCCTTAATCTCCCAGTGATTACTGACCCCCCTAAGAAGTGAAAATGACAGTGGATACCAGGTTCTATAATTTTTTCAGCTATTATGACCATTCATAATAGAGCAGCAAGCAAATGTAAGGAGTAGCCTAGTGGTCAGTGCAGTGGACTTTGAAAAACAGGACCTAAGTGTAACTCCCATTATAACTCTTATTTCTGTAGAAATATGTGAACCCTTTTGGAACATGGAAATACAGCAAGTATGATGGCTAGTGTAGTGGTGTACCTTTAGCTACAATAGATTTGTATCTGTTTTTGGAGGGCAAATAATAACATATAAAGGAATTAAGGTGAAGTTTGTACCCAGGTTCATTTTTGTACTATTGATGCGAGACATATGTTTTTGTGCCTGCTTTTTGGTGTTCATGTTTTGGACATTTCATTTTGGAAAATGGCTGTTCATTCTGCATGTTTTCAGCACAATAACATCTTTCTTATGCATTTTCAAACAGGAAGTCCCAAATTCAAAAATTAGAACCAGGACCAAAATTGCTGAAACATAGGCATAAATCACAAAAGCACTATCCCCACACTATAATTTATAAGTGTTTCTTTATATATGCACATATACCTATATGGATATTGTGTAGCCAAATACTTCAAATATCTTCTTATATTTAGTGGTAGCTCTATAATATTAAAGAGTGCCCTCAGACAAATATCCACTTTTTCAGGCAATATATTGTTATGCCAAGTGGTATAGCACTTCTTTCATTGGGCAACTCTTTGTGTTTTTTTGAAAAACGTGCTATTGCCTATGTGATAAGTGCTACTAATACACTAATTAAATCAAAACATGAACTTATCTTTTGAAAGTGATATCGACAAAAGAGCTTCACTACTTCTCAGGTCACAATTTTCGACCCATCAGCTGGCTTCTCCTGGAAACACCCGACACCGCGGGTTTCAGAAAATCTTTCCTCAGGGACTTGGGTTAGAGCCATCCGTAGTTGTACTGTGAAGTCATCTTCTCCAAACACTTTTTTTGTACATGCCACTCTACTTTGCACTGTTACAGCTTTTAAAGGCGTCCCACTTGTGGTATAAACCGGAAGTAATTCTCCAAGCGTCACTTGACCTGTCTGCCAATGTTATGGTCACAGGCTATGATTCTCTTGAGGAACTCTTTCCTCCTTAATCTCTTCCCTAGGCTGTATTGTTAATAAGATGACCAAGATAACTGTCATTAGCAATCGAAGGCCAGTAATCTGCTGTCAGGGCCACAGCATCTGCTTTGTCCAAAAGCTTGTGTACCTTTGCTTTCTTGTGGTTACATAAATTATCTATATCAGGAGAGATGACTGATCTTGATGGTAGCATGTATGACTGATTTCCTGTTGCAATACGAACATCTTGTAGATCTTCATCTATGACAATTTTGCTTTGTCTGCCATTCTTTGCAATTCATTTTATGATGGCATTTGCAGTACTGTCTTGCTTTGATTTTGTCAGTTTCTGAAAATGTAACATTGTAGCCTTGTTCAGGGTTGGTTCTGGCTTATTTGACAAGGATAAGGCAGCAGTGGAACCACATGCAGCATCCAATACTAAATATACAGTAAAGCATGCTTATTACACAGATGGTAATTCAATGATGAATTGCCTCAGTGATATTTTTATTCAGACTTGAAATACTTGAATTAAAGATGAATTGTCCATTCTAAATTGTTTTGACTCCATTTTTTTAATTAAAATACAGTGTGATTATTTGATTGCATTAACAAAAATTAGCTACACATATAAAAATGGTACTGAAAGTGGTATCAGAATCAATATACTTTGCATGCATAATATTTTTAAAGAATGCTTCGTGCATTTACAATAATATTCATTATTTATTTAGGGGCCCTTTTATCACCCTGTGGTAGGGCTACTGCCTGGTTTGTATGCAAGAAATTGGCCATACCACTAGGCTTACCCGGCAGACCTATGGTAGTTCAGAGCCTGCCAAGCACCTTTTTTCCTGGAGCTAGAATATATTTTCTATTTTCTAGTGCCAGTGGGCAGGGAATGAGTGTGCCCAGCAAAAATCAGGCACACCGGGTTACCAATGCAGCCCTCACCACCTCCTAAATAGCAAGTGGTAAAGGCTCCAGCAATAAATGATCACCCAGCAATTTTTTAAATTACCACATGGCGATTTACTGCCCCTTAAAAAAAAACTTTTACCCGCTGCGTAAAAGGTGATCTTAGCACGTGGCAATCCCATATGGGGATACCAATCACAGCCATTTGGTAAATGGGCCCCTAAATGTTAGCATCACTTTAATTGTATAATAATGTTAATCAATTAGGATTCTTGTTTAACTGTGATCATTAATGATACTTAATCAGCAGTATTACCTTTTAAATTGTACATAGTGACCTGTATGTTAAATGAAAAAAAATGGTGTGATGGAAAGCATATTCTAATCTGCAAACCTTTACTTCTTACATTTTTAATGTAGACTTGGAAATACAAATCTTTATACAACAATTTGGTCATATTATGTTGGAGAAAGTACTAGAGGGTCTATTTTATTCTCTCAAAGGAATTTCTTCTTTAGCTATAGAACTTCGTTTTAGAAGATATATAGTCTGGAAAGAGAGAATTTTTTGCTGTATTCTTTAAAAGTCATTCAAACCATTTTAGCCCTTTTGTAAGTGTGAATGGGATCTGAATTGAAAGTCAAATTCCGCATTAAGACAGTTGTGATGCTTGTTTCTTATTCCTAAGAGAACAATATATCACATCTCTACTGATGCTAAAAATATGCTCTAGTCTGATTCCATCTGAAAGTCAGAAAGGTTTCAAAGTTAAAAATTCTATGCTGAAGTTAAACTGCTCTGATAGGGGGGGGGGGGATTCTTAACTTAGGAGTGTATTTCCAATGACCATGTTGGGTTCAATTATTAAAAGAGATTACTCATGTACTGTGAAGAAGAATAGACACTTTAATTTGTAAGTTTAAAAAATGCTCATGCAAACAAAGGCATGAGAAAAAGAAATGGTTGCAGCATCCATCAAAGAAGAAAAAGGAAAAATCCTACATATTCAATAATGGAACAATCATATAGCAGATCTCACAAATATAAAGCAGAGCTCTTAGATATATGAAAATCAAGAAAATAATAGCCTTATTGGTCAAAAACAAAGCAAGTACTCCTGCATACTAAGGGAGAAATAGACTTCCATTTTTCATACTCTCTGTGAAAAAACAGTGGGCTTCTTTTATTAAGCTTGCTATACAGGAAGTACTGCAGGACTACTGCAGCAGCACAGCGCTACTTCCCACCCCTAGGGGTCCTTTTACTAAGGTGCACTGAAAAGTGGCCTGCACTGGTGTAGACACATGTATTGGACGCATGCAGGTCCATTTTTCTCACACCTGCAAAAAAGGCATTATTTTGGGGGCTGAAAATTGACATGTGGCAAAATAAAAATTGGTGTGCGTCTATTTTAAGCCTGAGACCTTACCACCACCCATTGACTTAGCGGTAAGGTCTCACATGTTAACTGGGCAGTAATCATCAGCGTGTGTACACAGCTGATTACCGCCCAGTTAGCGCCATGTGGTAGAAAATAAATATTTTCTGCCGCATGTATCAGACGCGTGTAAAAAATGTAATTACTGCCCGGGGCTCACAGTAGCCAGCTGGTAGTTCCAAATTGACGTGCATTGGACATGTATAGACACCTACGCACCTTAGTAATAGAGCCCCCTAGTGTGCCATCATTTATGGCACTACAAAAATGTATTTATTTCTGTAGTGCTAGAGTATACCCAGTGGTAATCGGGCAGTGCTGTGTGCTGTCTGGTTACTGCCAGGTTAATGCAGGAGCCCTTACTGCCACCTCAACGGGTGGTGGTAAGGGCTCCCCCTTGCTGCATGGCCATTCCCTGTAGGAAGGCGAGACTTCCCTTTTACCAGCTGCAGTAAAAGGGGGCCTCGGTGCGCATGTAAAACACACGCTGATGCCGGCACTGTCCCCCCTTTGCTGCAGCTTGGTAAAAGGGGCCCCAGTGTGTTTTAAGCCTGTAAATTGTGTTTCATGACACCCCCATTATTCTTCCCCAGGGGAGTCCTATATCTTGGGTCTCCTATAAGCAAGGAACATAATCAGAGGAGAAGGGGCAAAAACACATGACTGATAATTGACAATTATAAGGACATTTCAGGAAAAAGAAAGTCTATAACTGAAGAACTCCTGGATGAAGTAACAGGAATTGTTTCCTACATTTCTGAGAATCCTAAGAAATGTCCGGAAAAACCAGAATTGTCCATTCATAAATTGTTTCTCCCTATTCCTGAAATAAATCTTAAGCAATCTATCCATATTAGTGACATGAATAATTAGTCACTAGCAATGTTGACCGAAAGGATTCAATAATATCTTCAGCTTCCATGAGACTAGGTTCCAAAAAATCTAAAGTAGTTCCATTTTCATCTCTAGACACAATTTTTTTTAGTAGAAAGATAATAAGCTCTTACAACAACTGGTAAATCTTTTTGAGAAATCTGGAAAACTTCCAACATAAATTTTAGAAAAGTATCTTTAGCTAAGAGTCATAGTGGGGCATTTTCAAAAAACATGTAAGTCCAAAAAAAAAAACCGACCAGCTCACAGTTATAATCCAATTGGAAAAATGTCTGGATTTTCTGTTTGATTATGCCTTTGAGATGGATATTTTTCAACTGAAAATATCTAAAATGAATAGCCATCTTCCAAAGTGGAATGTCTAAGAAAGAAAAAAAAACAGAGGCATGAACATTTATCTAGCATCGTTTTCAAAAATATGGCCACACAGATGTCCTTGCAGAACAGTGGACTGTAAATCAAGGTATACAGGTTCTAAGCCCAATATAACTCCTTCTTTTTTGTATCCCTCTGGGACCTGAAAAATACCTAATATATCTGTATGTACACCACTTCAATAGCTTTCAGGCTTGCAGGTGAGAAGTAGCCTAGTGGTTAGTGCAGTGGACTTTGATCTTGCTGGAACGGAGTTCAATTCCCACTGTAGCTCCTTGTGACTCTGAGTAAGTCACTTAACACTCCATTGCCCCTGGTACAAAATAAGTACCTGAATATATGTAAACCACTTTGAATGCAGTTGCAAAAACCTCAGAAAGGCAGTATATCATTTCCCTTTACATTTACGTATTTTTCTGTTTCTGGAAGGCTCAGAATTATTTTTTAAAAAAATGAAAAGTTGAAGTGGGACTTGAAGCTGGGTCCTTTGGTTTACAGTCTACTGTACTAACCACTAAGCTACTCATTTGACCTTCTTACTGCTTTGATCAGAATGATGAAACCAGGAGGTTTACACTGCACTGTACCCTGCTGGCATTTGCACATGCCTCCCTAGGGAAGGAGGCTTCCTCATTGTAAGAGGCAGTATTGTAGAGCAGAGGAAGTAGTCTAATGGTCAAGCAGCCAATAAGTGGGCTGGGTTGGAGCAATCCTTAGCTCTGGGTTCAACATTATATACTGGCCTGAAGAGCCTGTCATCAAAACTTCCTCTACAATACCCCAAAAGCTCTGCTGCTGAAGACATCTGTGCCGGGCCAGATCAAAGCATGAAAGAGTCAATTGGTCCTTCAAAGGAATTGTTCAAGGGTGTGCAGAGAAGCCCTAGGATAAGGGGCTCAGCTACAATTGAGCGAGCCCAGCAAAATGACCAGGGACACCCAATAGTAGAGGCAATCTGAAATTTCACCCTTTCTTCTTCTCTTCCCCCCCCCCCCCATATCCAGGTCCAGCAGTCTCTCCAATTTCTTCTCCCAGTACCCAGGTCTGGTAACTGTCTAACCAGGCCCTCCCCCTCCCAGATCTTCCAAACACTACAGTGGGTTACAGCAGAGGGTGTTTTGAAAGCTGTTGTCTGTCAGGTGGAGCCTTCCCTCTGCCGCATTCAGCCCACAGGATATGTAGGACACAGCAGAGGAAAGGCTCTACTGGATAGAGAACAGCTTTCAATGTTGCCTGTTTGGTCCAACAGAGGGAAAGAGATAAAGATGCCAAATTATAGAAGGTGGGGTTGGGGGGTAAGGGGCTGCAGGAGGAAGTAATGGGAGATGAGAGAAGACGGCCATGAGAAATGAGGACATGGCTCTGGAGGGAGCATAGGGACAGGAACACAAAGGGGAGATACTGGAAAGGACAGATAGAGACACATGAAAGATGGGTGATCAACACAGAGAAGAAATGTGAAAAGGACAGGATACCCTGGAGAGTCAAGAAAAAAAAAAACAGATATGAGACACTAGGACCAAAGCAATGCTCAGACAACAAAGGTAGAAAAAATAGGGGGGAGGATTCTTAATTTATTAATTGTAATACGTCAGCTTTGGGAAATGTGCATCCTCCATTGCCCTGAGTACAAAAAAGTACCTGTATATAATATGTAAACCACTTTGATTGTAACCAAAGAAAGGTGGTATATCAAATTCCATCGCTCTTTTCTTTCCCTTTCCCATCCTCTCCCTCCCAGTCTCCACTACTTTGGGAGCAATGGTGTTATAGAGTGGCCCATTCAATCCTAGCTATGCCACTGCCCAGGATTTACTTCCTCTTAAACATGAGGGAAAATGATACAGGAAAAAAAAAAAAAAACAATTCCAAGAGACATGCTCAAACACTACCAGATTGTAGTCATCGTTGGGCCTCCCCGCCTCCCGATCATTGTCAGGTACTTAGTTATTAATAATAGGTGCTAACAGTGTTATTGCATGCCAAGATGGTAGTATATGTATGCAATATTACCTATCTGTGTCCTAATGGATTTTATATTTAAAAAAATCACCAATAAGACAATGAAGGCAAAATAAATCTTCAAATAATTAAAATTTGAAACAGACAAAAACCCAAGTAAGTGATCTGACAAAACAATTGACAGTAAGGAAAGTCATGTAATCTCAAATTTAAGGTCTTCACTCTCCATCCCTGCCAGGTTCCTTTCTTGTAATCTACCTACAAAATTCTACAGCAGGGTTAAAACAATTTATGCACAGCACTTGCCTGTAGTATTTGACACTGTTACCTGGTCTCACAATCATGCTCCCTGTGAGCAAGTTCAGGTTACTGTGGATAAATTGTTCCCTGTACCCACAGGGATTAGAGGAACTTGTTTCTCTTTAGTGTGCTGTCAGTTGGTATTTACCTTGACTTCATGGGCCCAAAATGCTATTTATTAATGCAATGGTACCATTACTTCTGTAAATATCACATATAAATGACCCAGTGCAGTTTTTAAATATATTTTACTGCATATATTGGACACCACGTCAATAAATACAGTTCAAAGTTGATATATCAAATCCATGACCCTTTTCATAGCTCCACAACTAACAGATCCATGTGCTTTTTATTTTTTGCTATTTTACTAGCTGTATTTTTACAGTGTAAACAATTTGTGCAAAAGAAATCAACGTTTTTTTCTCTTAGGCATTTTTTTTTGTATCAGTTCCCACAATACTGAGATGTACAGAAGGAAAAGTAAATGAGGAAACAGTTTAAATTAGATCCCTAGAGTGTTGTTGTCATTGCAAAATATGCAAACATTTTATTCAAACTTTTTATTGATATAGTTAATTGCAAAAAGTTGATATGTTTATTACCATAATATACCTAATACTAGAAGCAAGTGTTGCTAACCTTCATAATATGTTCTTCAACATTCAAAGCTAATTAAAATTTATGTGATGTTTTAGTAACGTGGTAGATGATAGAAAAAAAAAAAACAGCAGTCCCATCCAATTTGCCCACGTATTCTTGTCCACACTGTTGTGTATTTTCCAGGTGCCAGGCACAGAATGTGACCATTTGAAAATACCACTTCATAACTAGGATTAGGTAATTATAAGTAATATAGGGGTCCTTTTATGAAGGTGCACTGAAAAATGACTTGCGGTAGTGTAGGCGTGGGTTTTGGGCACGAGCAGAATCATTTTTCAGTGCACCTGTAAAAAATGCTTTAAAAAAAAAATTTGCTGAAAATGGATGTATGGCAAAATCAAAATTGCCATGCGTCCATTTTGGGTCAGCGACCTTACCTCCAGCCATTGACCTAGCAGTAAAGTCTTACATGGTAACTGGGCAGTAATGACCTACGTACTCCAAATGCCACTTGACGTGCATCCGATATGCACATCTGAAAATAAAAATTATTTTTCATCTGCATATAAATGCACGCCAAAAATGAAATTACAGCAAAAGCCATGCGGTAGCTGGGTGGTAATTCCATTTTGGCGTGCTTTGGGTGCGCATAGAGCCTTATGCTGCTTAGTAAAAGAGCCCCATAGTTAATTTACTAAGAGGTTCAAAAGATTAGAATCTGTGCTATGGCCACTACAATCTTCCAACAGATTGGTTTAAAAGCTAAATTTTAAAACTTTGTTTTTTTAATTGTGCAATATGCACCTAGAAACTATTCCATAAATACTGCAATCATTATTACATGTGGTCCTCTCATAAGATCATCAAACAGTAAGATCTGTCCCATACAGCTTAGACAAAACTGCATTGTAAATCAAAAAGTTAGCACACAGAAATTCTCCAGACCTAGATATGTGCTTTTTATCGAAGGTATACAATGCCAGCTTATTAGTCAAATCTGCTGCATCTTTTCAATCAAAATTAATGGACTATTGACTTCATATTTTATTGGTGTCTTCCTGCAAAGATATAGTTCATTATTGCTATTCAATTATTCACAGCAGAGATGCAGCACATGTATGTTTGTAATAATTTCATTTAGTCTAGATTCAAGAGGTCATTTTTTGTATTCTTCAACTGTTAGCAGCAGATGTTAATGTAAGTAAATTTCTCTTTCATCCATGTACTTGTTCTAAATGAGTTGAGGAATTGTATAAACTGGACTTTAGATAAAAAAGAATTGTGAAAGCTTTCTTTTCATATAATGTAAGTAGCATCTAACAGTGTGTTAGCGCTGCCATGTCTCTGTGCATATGAAGTGCTACTTGTGTCATTGTTACTTCTGAACAATTTGTGCAATTGTCTGTGAAGCGCTGCTGGATAGTTTCTGTGAGTGACTCTTTTTGTCTTTTCATTCAAATAATCCCATAATAGCACCTTTAAAACATGTTTTCAGAGACATTCATCAATCATTTACATAGCGTAGTCAAAATTGAGCCAACAGTTTTCTTGGTAGACGCCTTAATTCTGCACTTAAGGCTGACCTAGATTTCTGAAGGATTGCATTGTCTTCAAAAGTGAGGACTTCAAAATGTTCTAAAATGTCAACAGTATGAATTGGACTATTGGACCTGCTGTCATTAGGGGATTAAACAATAATTTGAACAGTAAGCTTCATGTAAATTCGGGTTTCTATAAAAAATAAATGAGGATTTTTTTTTTTACTCTTTTTCCTAATTCAGCTCTGTGATATGTCCCACAGTATATGACTGAATAGAACTAAAACTGCAAGATAAATGATGGATTGATTGTTGTCCAGGTCAGTACAGCAGCTCATATATTTAATTCCCAGAAAATCAGGACTACATGTTTTTGAAAGAGAGAGGTGATTTATTAGAACAAAAGAGTTATCCTAAACTCACGCTGAAAGTAAAAGTAATAATTTAATAGTGACATGAAACTTTTAAGTTGTCTTTTGGAATGACCTGAAACAGAAGAGTGAGGTACCTAGATTAACAGATAGATGGGCAGGTAGAACATTAGATTCTAGCTGTCTGGATAAATAATTGCCTGCTGGCCTAAATTAGAATTACGAACTCAAGGTGAAAGCTCTTACTATAGGAGAAGAGCAATTATAGCCAGTATCATCCAGTACCCAGTGGAACATTACTCATATCTACTCTGCTTTCTTTCTCATATACCATTCTCACAAATACCATCTCTTTCTCTTCTATTTTTTTATGTATTTTCTATTCATCTAATTTTTTTCCATAGGTATTATCAATACCCACTTGTATCTACAGTTAGAAGAAGAAATATATGGGTGCATACAATCCTTCAGCTGAGGGCAGATAACATTGGCTGAGCACATGGACCTGATTAGAAGGCTGTGTGTGTCTGTATAAAAGGCTAGGGTGCTAGGAATTGGGCTTGTGAGAGTTTCAGATGGCTTGTGATTGGTATTGAATGGAGAGAAGGTGAGGTCTGCAGAGTGCTGTATGAGGAATTTTAGTGGGAAAATCTATTTCACGGGTTAATGCGGTTGCGGGAAGGTGTGGGAAGATGTGAAATGTGTGTGTGTGTGTGTGTGTGTCTAACATTGTTTTTACCCACCTATCCTCCTTGGGGATTGTTTTAGGTATTTTGGTGAGGGATGTTGTGTTGATGTGGGAGAAGGAAGTGATGTTAAGGGTGATATTGCAATTTGAATTTGTCAGATAAGAATTATTTGGAGAAGGGGGAAGTTGCAGCTCATAAAAAAAGGGCTTGTTTGAGCTACAAAATTTGGCACAGCAACATTTTGGTAACACAGTTGAACTGTGTTGTGCTATGTTTATGTTTAGTTACATTTGCTATACTGCCTTCACTAACTTGCAGATGAAAGTGGTTTACAATCTAAAAAATTGCAAAAAGAAATAAATAGGAAAGGAAATACAAAACTGGGCAGAAAAGAGTAACCACACCTAGAAACCATTCAAGCCCCACAAAGTGGTAAACCAAGAGACGAGAGGTATAGTGGAAAGAGAACGAAAAAGATAAGGGTAAAGAAGGAAACTAAAGAGAAGAGGGGAGTACAAACCCAGTGGAATGAGATTACAATCAACCTAGATGGGGTAAAATGCCTGATTAAAAAGCTAAATTTTTTAAATAGATTAAAATTTTAACAGAGATGGTTCAGCTCAAATGGGCAGGGGCAGAGAATTCCATTAATAAGCAAAAAAGAAAGCACAATGTCTGGCTGTGTTCAAACAAGCTTGTTTTGGGCTGGACAATACCAAGTGGTGGCATGAAGTGAACGGGCCAAGGAATAAGGAATCGTGAGAGTTGATAGAGGCACGGACCCATCCTAAATGCCTTGAAGGTAAGCAAGAAAATTTTAAATATTATCCATTATTCAACAGGGAGCCAGTGATGCTTTGAAGCAAAGGAGAAACATGATTATATCATTGTACAGGACAGATAAGCCTGATAACTGTATTTTGGAAAAACTGTAATATGTTTAAGTGAAAGCAAGTGCAACCTAAATAAACTATATTACAACAGACCAATCTGGAAATTAGCAACAAGGGAATAAGAGATTGAAAGATATCATGGTCAATATACCATCTGACTGAATGCAACTGGTGAAGAATGATGAAACCAGCATTGCACACATGAGATATTTGCGCAGAGGAGAACTAAGAATAAAGAGTGATGCCTAAGTAGCGAAAGGAATCTATAAGCTGAACATCAGCTCCAAAGAGGCTTAAAGTGAAACTACCCATGAATCAACAGGCTACCATCTCTTGCTTATTTAGAACTAGTTTATGATCAGAGAGTCATTTAGAAACTATGTTAAGGCAGTCTTGTAAAGGACCAATAGCAAGAGAAAAATAGTAGGTCAAATAGACAATATATCATCTCTGCATAGAAATGGCAGGAAATGCCAGTTGATTGGATAATAGTAGCAAGAGTGTTAACGCAAGTTAAAAAAGAGTAGGAACAGAATGGAGCCCTGAGTAACACCACGTGCTAGGAGGTGAGGAGAAGACACAGAAGAGGAAGTGATAACTTTGTAGGAGCAGCCGAAAGAACGGAGCTGAACAAAGACAAAACAGTTCCAGTTATCCCAAGACAGGAGAGATGAGAAAGCAATAGAGACCAAGTCAAAAGCAGCAGAAGACAGCTAGGACAAAATCATTTCTTCCATGGTTTTGTCATGGCAAAGCAAGTTTGTTGCTGACTAGCCAGTTAGAGTGGAAATTAGTCCGCTTTGGGTGGGGGGTCAGTTTAGGAGCTTGACATGCACAATTTGTAATGCTAAGATGTTTGTTGTTAATAACAAAGCTGTTGCCAATGTTTTACAACTATTGTGTTGCTTTCATTTTTGGAAAAGGCCCTGAACTGCGGGTGATAGTGCGAGAGAGTGGTGTAAATGTCAACATTAGGAGGAGATTTTGATTGGTACCATGAGTGACTATGAATAGGTGGGTCCCTTGTAGCACTTTAAGGGGCTCAGTTTCAAAACAAAAGTCCAAAAAAATATCATAAGTGCAGAAGGACATTTTTCTCTCAAAAACATCCAAGCTGTGATTTTCAACACCCCAATTTTAGATGCTTTGCTCTACAGTCCATCCAAATTTCATGGGGGCATGTTGGCAGCATGGTTTGGGTGGGACATGCACCAAAACATAGATGTTTTTCTGCAATAACGGAACAAAATGAAAACATCTAGAGCCAAAATCAATACATTTTTGGCTAGACCTGTTTCAATTATGACTAACCTGCTTATTTTCGAAGGAGAAGGGCGCCCACCTTCCGACACAAATCGGGAGATGGGCGTCCTTCTCCTAAGGTCGCCCAAATCGGCATAATGGAAAGCCGATTTTGGGCATCCTCAAATGCTTTCCATCATGGAGACGAACAAAGTTAAAGGGGGTGTGTCGGCAGTGTACCAAAGGCGGGACATGGGCGTGGTTAACAGATGGGCATCCTCGGCTGATAATGGAAAAAAGAAGGGCATCCCTGACGAGCATTTGGCCGACTTGGTCCATTTGTTTCACGACCAAGCATCAAAAAGGTGCCTGAACTGACCAGATGACCACCAGAGGGATCGGGGATGACCTCACCTGACTTCCCCAGTGGTCACTAACCAGCTCCCACCCCAAAAAAACAACTTCAAAAGCATTTGTCTTTTTTTTTTTAGAGTATGTCCTTCGCTATGTCTCCATCCCTGTGATGACATCCAAAATGTGGGTGTTTCTGTGAGAAGGTCATCCATGCTTTTACTATGCCTCTGACACCCTCTTTATTTATTTATTTGGATTTTGGATCACAAGTAACAGCAGTGGGATTTGAACTAGCCACCTCTGGATTGCAAGACCTGTGTGTTAACCACTAGGCCACTCTGCCACTCCTCCACACCATTCCACTCCCTTAAAAATTGGTCATCCCTCTGTGTGTGTGTGTGTGGGAAGCCAGTATGCAGGTCCCTGGGGGGGAGGTATGTGTGTTTCAGCAGAGGCATAATGAAGGCGTTGACGTCCTTCTTTCAAACATTTTGGACGTCCTCAACTGCCCCCCACAGGGATGGCCAAATTTCAAGGGAAGGTAGTGGAGTAGAGTAGAGTGACCTAGTGGTTAAAGCACTGGTCTTGCAATGTTAGAGGTGGCTGGTTCAAGTCCCACCACTACTACTACTTGTGATCCAAAATCCAAATAAATAAAAAGGGTATCAGAGCACATCCTTCTCAAAGAAACATCCACACTTTGGATGTCCTCAACTGCTGTCACTTCCCCTCCTTAGGAAGGAAATTGTGTGCAAATGAGCTAATAACAAGCAGCTCATTTGCATGCAATTTCATTCATGCATGCCTGTTCCTTTCCAGATTAGTAAGGAAAGGGTTTTTTCCATGCAGTTAGTGGGACCAGTGCACTATGAATGCTGGCTCCTCCCACAACCAAATGGCTTGGATTTGGTCATTTCTGAGATGGGCATCCTTGCTTTCCATTATTGCCAAAAGCCAGAGACAACCATCTCTAAGGTCAACCTAAATTTCATGATTTGGGCACCCCTGACCATATTATCAAAATGAAAGATGGACATCCATCTTGTTTCGATAATACAGGTTGCCCCGCCCCTTTACAGTGCTGTCCTTAGAGATGGGCTCCCGCATTTGATTATCCCCCTCCACGTAACCAAAAGGTGCCATAAATGACAAAATAACCACTGGAGGGATTAAGACATAACCCCCCTTACTCCCACAGTGGTCACTGACCCTCTCACAGCCTTCTACGATGTGACAGTGACAGTATATACCAGGCTCTATGACAACTTCAGATATGATGATCACTTCTATTAGAGCAGCAAGCAAGTCCCGTGAGTAGCCTAGTGGTTAGGCCCATATCCTACACTTGTTGTGATACACTTGTTGTGTAATGTGTGAGCCCTCCAAAAAAACACTAAATACCTACTGTACCTACACATAGGTGACACCTGCAAGCTTGAGAGCTATCGTAGTGATGTACAGTAAGGTATGGTAGGTATATTTCTGCCCCTGGAGGGCTCACCATACAATATAACAGGGTTATGGTGAGATGTATACCTGGTACCTTTTATGTGAAGTCCACTACAGTGCCCCCTAGGCTGCTCCATTGCTCTGCTGGAATGTCTGTGTGAGCAGTCTACTAAGAATGATGGCCCCCCAGACAACCTCATGGCTGGTTTTTTTGGCATTTTCTCTTGGATGTTTTATTTTCAAAAATGGTCCCTCAAAAAAATCCACTGAGCACAAAACACCTAGAAAAAGGCAATTTTTGAACCAAAAATGTATACATTTTTCGGGTTTAAAATGGCTATGTTCACCACTCTATTTTTAGATGTTTTTAGCAAAACATACAAAATTGGACTTAGATGTTTTATCAAAAATGTCCATCCACATATGGTACTATGAGCAGGATACAGCAATCAGTACTTTACCGACATAAGACCTTGAACACAGGTAATAGTCTTCTGAAATGTAATAGATCACTTTAAGGTCAATAAAATGACAATTGAGGTATTGTACCTACTGAAGGAAGTATAGCTCTCAAAAGGTAGTCATGTGTGTTATTCCAAAGGTATTGCCTTCAACTTGTCTGTTTCTAACCAGAGAATATGAACGTGGTGCTGATATTCAAATGTAAACTCTTCACCTTTTGGAGCTACAGGGGAAGCCTTGTGTAAACAACAACATCAACAATAATAATAATAAAAACTTTGAACGTATCTGTCTTTTCTTGTCCAGTCTCTGTCATATCTCCACAGTGATTCCTTCTTCATTCTTCTTGAAGTTGTCATTTTGGCAGCCTGTACAGTCGTAGCAAGCCAAGCAAGAGAGGTTTTATTCTGCTGCTGCTGTAGGTTCTCTAGCTCTCTGGGTCAGTGCACAAATTAAGCAGAGGTGTGATATTAAAAAAAGAGCTGAACAACTGACATTCTGCCTCCAAGATTGCAAACAGACCAGAGAATTGCACATCTAATGATCTGACACTGCACAATCCCTTCTTGGATCATGGAATGCATAAACGTGCTTGTCTAACTAAGGCATACTTACACTGAAAAGTGAAGTGTGATGCTTGTTTTCCCTTCTGTATTTATTTCTTATTTAAAAATTGGATCCGGCTTTCAAATGTGGAAAGTAAACCAAATATCATTCTTTTCAAGATGGAAACAATTCTGGGCAAGTCACTTAAACCTCCATTGCCCCAGATACAAAATAAGTACCTGTTTAAATATGTAAACCATTTTGATAGTAACCACTGAAAGGCAGTATATAAAGTTCCATTCCCTTTCTTTGTGTTTGGAACTATTTTACATGAGTATATTGTAACAGGGGGTTTAGGTTTAGGAAAAAAATAAATTTAATACTTACCTGGGGTCCGTTTTGGGGGCTCAGGGGCTATTTTTGTGGATGGAGGGCGTCTGGGTGCCTGGAGAGGTAGGCAGGAGCGCTGCGGGAGGAGTAGCGTTGTGTTTCCGTGGCCCGGGACGTTCTCGGGTCTGTGGAGAGGACCGGGCGGTGAGAAGTAGCGCTGAGTTTTTTTAGGGGCCAGGAGGGCGCGCTGCGGGAGGCAGCGCCTTCGTCTTGTATGTCCGGGGACGATTGAGTCCCCAGACATGTGGCCTAGAACCGGCATCTCCGGTATTTTCGGGCCCTGCTGGGCCGCTTGTTTTGGGAAGCAGTGCTGCGGGAGCAGCAGGGAGGCGGCGCCGCAACGATCTGGGCGGGAGAGGAGAGCAGGAAGATGGCCGGCGATTCGTGGATTGGCGCGAGAGTGCATGAGGCGGCGCGCCTCATGCACACATCGCGAACGTGCGTTTTCACGTTTAGGCCGAAGCCGGGGCCTAAATTTTGGGCCCGGCTTCGGAGCTTTTTTATTTTTCCCTCCGTTTTTGCGGGAAGACAGCGAGGACCGGAACCGAAGGCAGGGGTCGTGTGAGGGGAAAATCCCGGTCAAGGTAAGGGGTCTTTTGACCCGAAATTTTAATTTATTTATTTTTAAAATGTGTAAATTCGGTTTTTTATTTTTAAAAAATCAGGGATTTGTTTAATTTAAATTCTGTTTTTGGATTTGGGGTTAGGGAATTTTTTAGGATTTTTGTAGTACTTTAGTTTTCTAATGTTTGTTTCTTAAATAGGAGTTTTTGACAGAAGTGGGTTTTATAGGGTTAGGAAAGGGTTAATTTTTTTAATTCGACAGGGTAGGTCCGGGAGGGAAGTTTGAAATTTTTGGGATAGTTTTTAATTGGATTTGGGAATTTTAGAGGGGTCTGGGATAGTTTGTTTGAAGGCAGACGTCAGAATTTGGGATTTTTAAAATTGGAAAACAGGGATGGATAGGAAATGGGGAGTTTAATTTTTGGGTGAAGTTTGGAGTGATTTGAGAAAATTTTAAGGTGATTTTAGTTAATTAGTATGATTTTCCATTAAAGTCTATGGGGTTTTATTTTTTAAAATGGAGCTGTAGCAGCGCTGGCCAACATTCCGCAGGTCAGCTCAGCCAGCTTGGAATGTTTAAAAGGGATAGTGATTGGCTGAGCTGGTCTCGGAATGGCAAGCCAGCGCTGGTCTCCCTGGAAACGGTGGTTGAGGCACTTGGTCAGAAGGTATTGGTCAGTCAAGGAGAGAGGTGTGTGGTGTGTGAGGGGAGAGAGTGGAAGGTGTTTGAAGGGTAAAAGTGGAGGAATTTGAGAAATTTTGAAGAAAAATATAATTAGAGAATAGTGTATTATTGAGGGGGTTATAGTGGTTTGGTGGGGAAGTTTGGTTAAAATTTATTAAGTTTAGGAAATAGGATTAATAGTAATTGGGTTTGTAAGGGGTGCGGGGTGTGAGTTATATAAGGGGGTGTTTGGGAATATAGTAGGGGTGTAATAGTTAAGGAATTTTTGGAATTTAAAATAGTTTTTTTAGGAGTTAAGTGTTAAATTACTGAAGTGGTTAGAAAACAATATAGAAGTATGAATGGAATGTAAAGTGATATAAAGTATTGTGAAAGAGTAGTGAAAGTGTCTAAGACCGGCCAACACTATTACATTAGTGTTAGTTAGGGAAAGAAAAAATAGTTAGAAAAGGAGAAAACTTAAGAGAAAGGGACAAACTGAACTTATTTTAATTTTAAGAGACAGAGGGCCACAGTGTAAAATTCTCCTAGAAGCAGAATTTCTGCCATTACCCAGATCAGACAGGGTTTTCTCTCCATTTACTTTGGTTTTGAGGGGAGGTTTAGGAGGAAGACCAGCTGTGCATTTAAGAAAATCTACAAGGGCCCCGGCGCAAGAAAGATTTCACCGGCACGCTTGGAACCAAAGGAATTGATACACCGACAGCTAAGTGACTGAGATACTGGGACTGAGTATCAAGGGGAAAGTGGGTGTTACTTACTTTAAAGGGGAAAAAAGGGAAAAGAGAGAAGAGGAAAAAAATCCAAATCAAATACTTACCTGTTCCTGAAAGGGGGGGGGGGGGGGGAGAAAAGAAGACGTTTCCTGCAAAACATAAAGGGGAACACAAAGTATCAAATTCCGGAGAAACATCTTTTGGGAGAGTACAAAGAATTGTTAACAGGGGAAAGATTTAGTGAAAACAAAAACATTATACTTATCTGATGTCTGTTCTGATTCTGTGGTAAGAATACCTGAAAAGAGAAAAGAAGCAAGTTTATATTTCCTTTTAGAAGAAACAGGTTATTCATTGTACATAAATTGTGGGATCATTGTATAATTTTGTAAGTTGTCTTTAATTTACTTTGAGATTGAATTTAAAGAATATAAAATAAATAACAATTTATTGCATTGAAAAGAACTCTGTGGCTGATTGAGATGTGTGGGAGCCCAATAGGGAGAATCCTAAATTTAGTTTCATTTTCCTCTTCCATTCTTAGAGAGTGGAAGACGAGGATAGTGATTCTAACACATTTCCGGTAACTTATAGTGTGCAAGTATCCAGGCCCGATTACAAACACCTGATTTTGGGGTGAGCACACAGTTACAGCTGAGGTGCCGGAAGTGCCAGTTAGAAATTGGCGTAGTCAGCAGGATAACCTTCCTGAATTTGAGGGCCCCTGAAGGTAAATTCTGCGTAGGAGGGGGAATTTAGTGGTTGTAATAAAGTTTTAAAAATTTTGGTGAATTATTTCTGGGGTGACAAAATATCCTGGGTTTTGGGTTTGCCTGGAATCTCTGCCTTGCAGCAGCACTTGATTCCTGAGAGGTACGAGAATGGACAGAGGAGCATCGGGAAGTTCCATTGCTCCTGTGCCTCAAGTAATCGCGCACACGGTGTTCATTCCTCAGGAGCGTTCCATGCCAGAATTCAGTGGATTTCCCAAAGGACCAGAAGATTTGAAAATCGCAGAATGGGTGGAGAAAATGAAATCAAGAATGAAAATCATGCGCATCCCAGCTGAAGACCAGTGTGATGTAGTGAGGGATCATTTGAAGGGGATTGCAGCAGACACCGTGAAGTACATGCTTCCGAGGGATTGTACCGTAGAAGAAATTTTCGAGTTGCTGAAACAAGTTTATGGTGATCGAGTGGCTTTGGGACTTCGGTTTCAAGAATTTTACAATTTACGTCAAGGGGAAAAAGATTCCATCCATGTGTATGCGTATCGTCTCCAGGAGAAGTTGGAGGGCATCATGGCTAGAGACCGAAGGAGAGTTGGGGATCCTGATGAAACTTTGAAGGAGCAGTTTATCATTGGTCTTAGGGATGAGACATTAAAGAGAGAAGTGCTGAAAAGCAACGAAGACAACCCCAGACAGAGTTTTGCAGAACTGATGCAAGCAGCCATCAGGTGGGCCGGTGAGGAAAGAGGCTTGTCCACATGGGAGACAGCACCAAAGAAAATCCTACCAAGACAGAGGGAAGACGCTGCTGATTATGGTCGTCCAGAGGAAACAGCGACAGTGGTTATGATGCGCCAGATGACTAATATGTTGGCCAAGATGTGCGAGAGGCAAGAGGAGGAATGGAGAAGACAACGGATAGAGAGAGACCAGTTACGATACTCGGAAGTCAGGAAGGAGTATCCTCGATATAATTGTAATGCAAGGCCTTCCAGAACGGTGACTGGTGAACCAATATGCTACCGCTGTCAGGAGCCAGGACATATAGCACGATACTGTCAGAGTGAGAGGAGTGGTTTCTCAGAAAGAGCCCGAGGTGCTCCAATGAGCAAGAATCAATGTAATAAGGAGGAGGAAAAGCCTAGTACCAGTGGTAACGCTCAAGGAAGTGCTTCAATCCCGGTGACGGGAAGTGAAAGAAAGCCAGTGATACAGATGCAGAGGTCAGTGAATGTGGAGGAAGTCTCGGAAACAAGTTACCTGGGAGAGAGGGCGGTGGGAACCAGTCCGGTATTGAAGGTAACGATAAATGGAGTTGAAACCCTATGTACCATCGACACTGGTTCGACTGTATCTACCATACTGGCCAGTTACTTCTATAAAAACTTCCCTGACACCGCACATCTTAAAGATGCTAGTGAACTGGTGCTAGTGGCTGTAAATGGGACGGATCTACCTGTGCTTGGGTATATTGACGCAGATGTTCAATGCCTGGGTCAAGTCATACCAAGAAGATGCATTTTTATTGTCAAGGATAATTTTTACAATGGAAAGGTTGAGAGCCAGCTCGTACCAGGAATAGTGGGAATGAATGTGCTCAGATATCTGGAAGGATTGTTCAAGGATCTGACGGTTTTGATGAGTGCTCCTGAGAAGATCGCGAAAGTGAGAGCTGAAATATCCCAAAACAAGATCAAGGCAGAGGGATATGTTAAAGTGCGCGGTAGTGTGAAGCAAATTTTGCCAGCTATGACGGAAAGCATACTGATGGGAAAATGTCAACAGGTACGGAAAGTTTCTAGTGTTTTAATGGTGACTGCTTCACGGAAGATTACCTTACATAACAAGGTGAGGGTGGTGAACACCTTGGTTAAGCCAGAAAGAGGAAATATCTGGGTCCGGATGATTAATGCAGGCGTTCAAGATATTGCCATACCTGGAAGAGCACAGATAGCAGAGGTCCATACTGCAGCAAGTGAAAAGTCGGAAGAGAGTTCTGGAATGCTATTGGAATGCCCAAATGAGAGAATAAAGAAAGCTCAGAGAGAAGATGAAACAGTCAGTATAGTAATGGGATGGAAAGAGCATCAATATTCTCCTTCTCAGGAAGACTTGACTTCGCCCAGGGTGAAGCAGCTTTGGAAACATCGAGATCGTCTGTTGATAAAAGATGGAATGCTTTTTAGAGGGTACGAAGACTGTAGATCGGGAGAGGATATTCTGCAGATCGTGGTACCCGACTTGTTGAAGAAGGAAATGTTGGAAAACTTCCATAACAATATGGGGCACTACGCATTGGAGACCACGTTTAAGAACCTAAGAAAGAGACACTTCTGGGTGAACATGCGGGCAGACGTGGCCGAGTGGATTAAAGATTGCAGAAGATGCTGTTTGGCGAGAGAATTATTCCCCAAGGAGAGATGTGAAATGGGATGTTTCAATGTGATAAAACCCCAGGAGGTGCTAGCTGTAGACTATATCATGTTAGAAAGGGACAGACGAGGATTTGAAAGCGTGCTCGTCATGACAGCTCTATTTTCCCGGTTTGCGGTAGCAGTGGCCACACGCAATCAGACAGCCAGAACCACAGCGGAAGCCTTGATATCTAGATGGTTCGCTGTATATGGAGTACCTGAGAAACTACACTCAGATCAGGGGCCAGCATTTGAATCCGGAGTCATAAAGGAAATTTGCAAATGGTATGAGATCAAGAAGACGAGGACCACTCCATACCATCCCCAGGGCAATGGACGGTGCGAGAGATTTAACAGGACCCTGCATCAGATTTTGAGTACCTTCCCAGAAGATAAGAAGAAGAATTGGTCCAAGTTTTTGCCTGAAGTAGTCCAGATTTATAACAGTTCTGTGCATAGTTCCACTGAGTATACGCCAGCTGAATTGTTTCTGGGAAGAGATTCGTTGCTTCCTTTTGAGTCCCTGGTACAGGAAAAGGAGGATCATGAAGACTGGGGAAATATTGAAAATCTGGAAGATTGGGTACAGCAACATAAAGAAAAGTTGAAGTTTGCATAGGAACAGGCTCGAAAGTGTGCGGAACATCAGAATTTAAAAATGAAGGAGCAATATGACAAGAAGGCAGGAGCAGAGCTGTTGGTGGAGGGAAGTTGGGTCTTGCTGAAGAGACAGAGATTTCCGGGCAGACACAAAATTCAGGATTTGTGGGAGGCCTGCCCCTATAAGGTAATAGGAGTTTTTGGGAAATTTGGAAATGTAATTAAGATTGAAAATGAAACCTATGGAGAGAAAATAGTTCATAGAGATTCTCTTAAGAAATATATTTTTGAGGTGAAAGGATCTGAGGTTGAACAAATTCAGGAGAAATTGATTGTGACTAAAGAGAAGAGTAATGTTGAAAAAAATTCTAGAAAAGAAAAACAAAAAGGTTATGTAATAATTACAGAATTTGTGGTTAACCCAAGTACTAATCCCTCTGTCACAGATAATGAGACGATGGAGAATGTAAGAAGTTCCGCAAGAAGTAATAAGGGTGTGTGTTCCCAATATCTGCAGGAAAATTTTATTCTGGGGTAATGTCACCAGGGTTGGATGTGAGTGTGCTTGAATGAAGTAATTGGGGATTGGTTCGTGGTGAAGGAAAAATTTTTGATGGAGTATGTTTGAGGTATAAGGTGATATAGTGGTTAGAAGAGGGGGGGGAAGTAGAATAATATTGGGGACAATATTTGGTTTTTGTCCGGGTGAATGTAACAGGGGGTTTAGGTTTAGGAAAAAAATAAATTTAATACTTACCTGGGGTCCGTTTTGGGGGCTCAGGGGCTATTTTTGTGGATGGAGGGCGTCTGGGTGCCTGGAGAGGTAGGCAGGAGCGCTGCGGGAGGAGTAGCGTTGTGTTTCCGTGGCCCGGGACGTTCTCGGGTCTCTGGAGAGGACCGGGCGGTGAGAAGTAGCGCTGAGTTTTTTTAGGGGCCAGGAGGGCGCGCTGCAGGAGGCAGCGCCTTCGTCTTGTATGTCCGGGGACGATTGAGTCCCCAGACATGTGGCCTAGAACCGGCATCTCCGGTATTTTCGGGCCCTGCTGGGCCGCTTGTTTTGGGAAGCAGTGCTGCGGGAGCAGCAGGGAGGCGGCGCCGCAACGATCTGGGCGGGAGAGGAGAGCAGGAAGATGGCCGGCGATTCGTGGATCGGCGCGAGAGTGCATGAGGCGGCGCGCCCCTCCCTTACATGAACTCCCTTAGCGCTGATTCTCACAACCTAACTTTGGTTGCCAGACTTATATACCTGCTGAAACCTGGTATAAGTGATGGCACCCAAGTTGGGTGTGCTGACCCATGATTCTGTAACAATGTGTGCAACGTTTGGCACACCCATGCCCCTCCCATGGCCATGACCCCTTCTGAGTTGGGTGTTATGGGATTTGGGCTCAAATCCTAATTGGTGCCAATTAACATCAGTAATTGTTGTTAGTGGCCAATTATTGCTTGTTAACTACTTGTTAGCCAATAAAGTTGCACGCTTATCTCAGGATCTCAGCCAAATCTGGAGGCTAGCACTAAGGTGCTTAATTTAGAAGCATAATTTGAGTTGTAGACATGCATAAACTGGCACTTATACATTCATATCTCATACATGTACAAGTCCCAATTCTTCCAAGCTGGAATATACATATCTAAAACTGAAAAATGTACAAATAGTCTGGGACTAGGGTGAACCTAAAAAATGAATGTTTATTCTCCTTTTTAGAAGGATAATGAATCTCTGTGTCCTAACAGATTGACATTAGTATTTATACCTGCTACCTAAGTGGTCAAGATTTTAGAAAAGTGCCCTGTTGAGCAGCACCCCACTGAAGGAATTAGGAGTGATCATCCATTTATCTCCCAGAAGTTGATGTCTCCTCCACCCCCCCCCCCCCTACAAAAAATAATTGGCAAGAGATAGTGGGCTCTGTGACAGAAGATTTGATAAAAATAAATGATTATGTTTCAAAAATGGTTTAGATCATTTATGTTGCTAGCATATAAGTGTTTATGTGCCTGTTTTGACCCATTAATATTTTAGATGTTTATTTGTCTAAAATGGATGCTCATGATGCTCATAACTGGTGCAACAACATAATTTCTTCATGTATTTTAGATTACATCTGATTCTGAAATATTAGCTGAACCTGAGATATCCTGACTTGGATGTCTTATTTTTGCCTGTAGGTCCTTTTTCAAATGTTGCTCTACATGTATAATGCCCACTTGATATAACAAAAAAAAAGCTGTTTGAATATCGATATTTTAGAATCAATGAAGCAAAACTGCCATATCACAACATACTTTTAAAAAATTGTATTTAGTATTTAGCCCACGCCTTTCCTGTGGTAGTTCAAGGCAAGTTACATTTAAGTACAGTAGGTATTTTCCTGTCCCCAGAGGGCTTACAATGTTAGGAGCCCTTTTACTAAGCTGCATTAGGTGCTAACGTGTGCCTAACAGGCTAAAAGTAGAGTAATGCTGGACATGCTCAGGTGTCCTGAGGTAACTCAGAAAAATGAATGTGTTAACCTTTACACTACAAAATATGTATTTATTTATTTATTTATTTATTTATTTATTTATTTATTTATTAGGGGGCATGTCATGAGCAGAGAGTGGGGATCCCTGTGCTAACCAGCTAGTGCACCTATAATACTGCATGCTAACTGGTTAGCATAGGAATACCACATGAACCCTTAGCACCTCCATAATGCTGGTGGTAAATGCTCACACAGTAATTTTTTTAAAATGGCCATGTGCTAATGGCAACTTTAGCGCATAAACTAAATAAAAAAATAGGGGCAAGAACCCTAATAGTCAATTCAAATATACAAATTGTAGTAGGAATTCTCTTAAAGTCTGACTTCCAAAACCGCTGATTCTTACAGGAGAAAAAAGCCTCAAGAAGCTCACATGTGCAATAAGCACATAGAGCAAGTCTGCTTCATCATCGGCACAAAAAAAAACCTCCTTGTATTCAAACAGTATGTATAACAACTGCAAAACTGCAACGCTATACTTCAGGATTATATGAATAAAGCACTTAGCTTAAAACTGTATATAGAAAAGCACTTCACTTCAGACATGTCTTCCTACTCCTCTCCTCCACAAAGAAGGACCGCGTTGCAGTTTTGCAGTTGTTATACATGCTGTTTGAATACAAGGAGGGTTTTTTGTGCTAATGATGAAGCAGCCCTGCTCTATGTGCTTATTGCACTTGTGAGCTTCTTGAGGCTTTTTCCTCCTGTAAGACTCAGCAGTTTTGAAAGTCAGACTTTAAGAGAACTCTTCTATAATTTGTAACTTTAGCACATAGCCTTTAATACAAAAAGTAGAAAACAGGCCATTTTATAGCATCAGTGAAAATGCCTTAGCATGTAGAAAAGACCCACGTACGGATGTAGCAGCCAATGATAATCCTATGCAAACGTATTACAACAATCTCATTAGTATTAAAATGAAAATTCTAAGTGATGCACAGCTGTTTCCAAATGATGCATAGAAAGGAGTGCCTACCTTTAACATGCAAAATTTTCCAGGAGGTCTGGAGCTATCGTAGCATGATGGTGACTTCTCAGTGAAGCATTCTGCGGTCATATTTTAATAGTGTTTTCACATGTGTGTTAAATATGTCATGTATGTGTGTCCCGCATGTAACAGCACTGTAAAAAAGTTGTCATGAAACAACAAAAACAAGGCTGAAGCACATTGTGGAGGCATGTCCATGGCACCCACAGCTGGATAAAAAGATTCACACGGCTTTCAAACATGCACATATCAACAATAAACCCCCGGGGTGTGATAGTTGTCAAGAAGAAACTGTAAAAAAGTTGTCATGGAACTAAAAAAAGGGTTAGAAGGTAAAGTTTGCCTTTTTGCGGATGATACTAAGATTTGTAACAGAGTGGACACCGGGGAGGGAGTGGAAAACATGAAAAAGGATCTGCAGAAACTAGAAGAATGGTCTAAGGTTTGGCAATTAAAATTCAATGCGAAGAAATGCAAAGTGTTGCACTTAGGGAGTAGAAATCCACGGGAGAAGTATGTGTTAGGCGGGGAGAGTCTGATAGTTACGGACAGGGAGAAGGATCTTGGGGAGATAGTATCTGAGGATCTGAAGGCAACGAAACAGTGTGACAAGGCGGTGGCCATAGCCAGAAGGTTGCTAGGCTGTATAGAGAGAGGTGTGATCAGCAGAAGAAAAGAGGTGTTGATGCCCCTGTATAAGTCATTGGTGAGGCCCACCTGGAGTATTGTGTTCAGTTCTGGAGGCCGTATCTTGCTAAGGATGTAAAAAAAAATGGAAGCAGTGCAACACGAGAATGGTATGGGATTTGCGTTACAAGACGTATTAGGAGAGACTTGTGGACCTGAACATGTATACCCTGGAGGAAAGGAGAAACAGGGGTGATATGATACAGACATTCAAATATCTGAAAGGTATTAATCCGCAAATGAACCTTTTCCGGAGATGGGAGGGCGGTAGAACGAGAGGACATGATATGAGAGTGAAGGGGGGCAGACTCAAGAAAAATGTCAGGAAGTATTTTTTCACTGAGAGATTGGTAGATACTTGGAGAATTCCTTTATTAAATAAAACGGAAAAAAAACAATATTCAAGACATTACATCATGCCGTTGTAAAACCAGCCCCACTACACTTTTATACAAAAAATACAAACCCGATAAAACCCGTCCCCCCCAAATCCCCCCCACACCATACATTCAAATCAACTTCAAGCGGACATGCTTCCACCAAACCCCAAAATTATGTACCCCCCCCTCCACCTTTTCCCAGCGTGCCAATTCCTGGACGGCTCGGACAACGTCCCAGGAAACCTGCTCAGCCGACCTGCACTCCTGGCGCATAGACACCCCACATCGGGCCACCCACAGGCAGTACCTGATAATAACTGATATGAGGAAGGCGGTACCTGGCTCCAGCCGCCCCGTCCCCTGCTGCCTCCCGTACACCCAGTCTGCATAGGTGTAGGACGTGAAGCTGGGGATGGCCAACAAGGCAGCCACTCTTCCACAAACTGCTCTGGAGAATGGACACTCCATAAGGAAGTGGTCCATCGTCTCCAGCTGACCAGCACACTCCCCCCTCGGGCAGTTTCGGTCCTGCATGCTTCGGTGCATATTTGCCCTAACATATAATTTACCGTGAAGGGACAGCCAGGCAATGTCCCTGTACTTGTTCGGGAGTCGTCTAGATGAAATAAAGCCCAGGCCCTGCCTCAGCACGGGCCCTGGAGCATCCCTAAGAGTCAGGGGAGATGAGAAATGCTGGGAGCGAACCCGCTCCACCCAGCTCTCCCTCTGCCCCGCCCTTATTTCCTCCCATGTAATGTCCCACAACCGGACCAGCTTTACTAAGGATTTGTAGTAGACTACCCCCTCCGGGAAACCCTTCCGCAACCTCCCCACCTTCCCCCCTCCCCACCAAGGGCCCCAAAATCCCTCCCACCACTGCACAACACTTTGTGCCCACCCTGGGGCCTCCGGCCCTCCCCCCCGCCCAAGGTTAAACTGGATGAACAGGGAGGAGAATAGCAAGACAGGGTTTACCATCCCCACCCCCCCCCTTCCTCCCGTGACCGGTAAGTAATATTGCGTTTTACCGGGTTCATCCTGTTGCCCCACAAAAGTTGAAAAAACACGCTGTACAATGAAGTGAAACAGCAGTCCGGCAAAAGGCAGATGTAACTCAAGAAGAGAAACATGGGGACTATCTGGGTCTTCAACAACCGGACCCTGTCTGCCATGGACATCCGCCACCCCTTCCAACGATCCACCTTTTCCCTTGCCTCCGATATCTTTTGCTCCCAACTCTCCCGCCCGTAATCCCCCCCCCCAAAATACACTTCCAACACCCGCATTCTTTCAATCCCTGCAGGAAACCCGCCCCCTAGGTTAAATCGCCGTTCCTCTGGACCCACCCACAAGCTAGTACACTTACCCAGGTTTACCCGTGACCCCGATGCCTTGGAATATTCTTCAAGGGTCTCCCGCAGCATCCTCCCCTCCCTCTGGTCTGCCACCCAAACGGTGACATCGTCTGCATAAGCGATGACTCTCAATACGTTCCCTTTGCCAACCTCTACCCCTCTGAGCCCTCCCTCCCCCCCCCCCTCCCAGCCTCCGCACCAGGGGATCTATAGCAAAAGCGTACAGCAGGGGGCTCAATGGGCACCCCTGCCGTACCCCTGCCGTACCCCTGCCGTGACCCCCACCTCCGCCCCCCTCCATCCATTCACCAGGGGAAAAATTCGCGCCCCAGCATACAACAGTTGCAGTTGTGCGATCCACTCCCCCGGGAAGCCATAGTGATCCAGGACCTTCCACGAGAACTCCCACTGCACTTGGTCGAAAGCCTTGTCCTGGTCCAAGGCCACGACCAACCTACCATCTCCCACCCGGCTATGTTCCAAGCCCTCCCTCACCCAGGCTACTGCCTCCAGCACCCCCCTTCCTGGGACCCCACACCTCTGCGGGACTGCTAGCACTTCACGGGAGACCTTCCTCATGCGAGCATGAAGCATGTGGGCGAAGATCTTCCGGTCGCTGTTCAATAGTGCTATTGGTCGCCAGTTCGCCACGTCTTGAGGATCTTTGCCTTTGCTAAGGAGGACCAATGCTGATCCTCCCATAGACTCCGGCAAGGATCCTCCTGTTCGCGCCTCCTCCCAGAGTTCCAGCAAGAGCGGCGCCAGCTGGTCCCTGAACCGTTGGTAAAACTCCGCCGGAAGTCCATCCGGCCCCGGCGCTGTTCTGCGCCGCAAGGCCCCAATGGCCTACTCCACCTCACCCAGCGTCCACGGCTGCGTTGACCTGAAGATGGGGCCCCCAGTTACCCACCCCCGGGGTCCCCTCAATATATCTTCCCATGGCCTCTGTCCCCAACTGTAGGTCCGAGAAAACCCGCCCAAAATGCGTCCCCACCACCCGCAAAATACCTTCCCTGGATTCTTGGAGCACCCCCCCCTCATCCCTAAACCCCACCACCACCCTCCTCTCCCTTCGTTCCTTGCAGCAGTCATACGGGTCTGGACCAAGCAGCTTCCCGAAGTCCCGCTCGTAGACGAGGGAAGAGTAGCGGTTGTACTGTACTCTTTCAACCTCCTGCTGCAGTACCTCAATATCCTCCCTCCTCCCCCCCCGGGAAATTAGATTATCCCGCCGCTTTCTCAGGGCGATCCCCAACCGGGTGGCCTCCCTTCCCTCCGCCTTGCCTGACGGAAGAAAAAAACCCTCTGGTGCGGTGTTTCAGTACTTCCCACCAGTCCCTGAGGGAAGGGAAGACACCCTGAATGGACACCTGGTCTGCTAGGAATTCCAGGTACTCCTGGTGCAACACCCCCTCCTTCAACCATTTGAGATTCAATCTCCACAACCCTTTCCCTAGCTTGCACGCCCCCCCTCCCCCCAACTCTATCATCACCATCCTGTGGTCAGAGAAATCTACTTCCACCACCCTAGGTGCCTGCCTACATGCCCCTTCCCGAACTATAAACCGGTCAATTCTGCTCCTACAGGTGCCCCGTGAAAAGGTGAAACCCTGATTCTCACCACCAAGTGCAATATGTACATCCACCAGCCCTGCTCCTTTCATAATCCCCGCTAGTCGAACCCCATCATAACCTACTTGTGGTGCCCGCCCCCCACTATCCTCTTTTCGTAAGATACTGTTGAAGTCTCCTCCCCACACCAACTGCCTTGAAGTGTATAGGTAAGGCTTAATTTTGTTGAACAATGCAGACCTTCCCTGTTTGCTTTGCGGTCCATACACATTAATCACCCGCAAGGCCACCCCCCGCAATATTACGTCCAACACCAAACACCTACCAATACCCAGCTCCACCACCCTCTGAATCTCTACTTTATTGGTTTTAAAGAGGATGCCTATCCCCCCATACCTCTCCCCGGCCAGGCCCCAGATAGAGGGTCCCCATCTCCAGGCCCTCTTTGCCCGCCGGATGTCCTCCAGCGTCTGCAACCGGGTCTCCTGGAGGAGGAAACAGTCCGCCTCCACAGCAGAGAGGCCATCAAATGCCAAGCTTCTTGCCCTCTGGGAGGCGACACTAGCCACATTAAGTGTGGCGAACACCAATAGCAGTCCCGCCATCAGTCCTCGCTACCACACCCCCCGCCTTCCTGGCTGCCTTCCCTTCTCTCCACACCATCATCCGTGGTCCCTTCCCCTCCACCCTCTTCTTCCTCCTCCGCCCAATCCCGGACCCCTAGCTTAAACATCCCTTCCCCCACCCTTGCTTTCTTCCTCCCTATCTTCTTTTTGTCTTCACCCACCTCCCTCCCTCCCTGGGGATCATCACCCGACCTGCCCCCCTCCTCTCCTCCCTCTTCCACCCCTACTACCTCCTCTTCTTCCACCCTTCCCATCAATCCCGCCTCCGACCCTTCCTCCCTCCCCTCACGGGCCTGCATTACTACATCCTTTCTTACCTTCCTTTCCTCTCCCGCCCTCCCTGCATCAGCCGTCACCTCCCCCGATCCACCCACCTCCCCCCTACCCTTCCCCCCTCTTTGTCCCTCAAAACCCTCCCCCCCCCCGTTTCTCTTTCCTCTTACCCGCTGTTCCCCTCACTCCTTCTCCCCTACCTCCCAACCCGTCCTGCCGGCTACCCCCATCCTCTACCTCCTCACCAGCCAGTTCCTCAACCCCTCCCTCCTCTTCCAAACCCCTGAATCTATTCCCTACTTCTATCCCCATTCCCACCCCCCTTCCCCCCTTTCCTCTCCGCTGTTTCTTGGACACCCGCATCCAGCCCTCATCCTCCCCTTCCTGCCGCTTCCGACCCTCCCCCAAGCCCCCCCCCTCTACCTGTCCCTGTCCTTCCCTGGACCCTTTCCCCCCCGCCCCGGGAACCTGATCATGGTCTGCTTCCCCTCCCCCCTCCCCCTGACCTGAACCATCCCTATCTATCTCCTCCTCACCCCCATTATGGGAGGCCCAAGGGCAGGCTCGAAATGCATGCCCCAGACCCCCACACAAGTTGCACCGAATAGACATACAGGACTCCGTGGGATGCTCCTTAGACCCGCACTTTCCACACTGCACAACCGGGCATGACATACTAAAATGTCTAAACGACCCGCACTTGTGACACTACTGTGGCTGCCCCTTATAAAAGCAGAGAATCCGATCCCTGCCGATGAACGCCGAGGAGGGAATGTGCTGGGTGACATGCCCTGCCTGCCTCAGCCTAACCTGCGCACCCCAACCTCCAGCCCACACCCTACTGGGGTCCGGGAGTTTGGACAAGGGGGTACGCAATTCTGCGTACCGTTGTAGCCAGAAAGCCAGGTCCGCCCCTGATAGAGACTCATTTCGAACCAGAAGGGTTACCTGCACCAGGTCGGGTCTGCTGATCAGTACGGCCCGGTAGTTCTTCCAGTCCCCTCTCCCCCGTACCCCTTCGTATCTCTCCCAGAAGACCTCCATGCCTCGCTGGGTTAGAAAGCTGATATCGTATTCTGGTATATTCACCGGATGAATACAGGCATAGAGGTCCTCTGGGAGGAATCCTAGACCAAGGACCAATCTCAGGACCGCATCCCTGCTTGGCATCCCCCCTCCCCCACCCATCTCAATTGTACCACATTCCTCCTTTTGGGAACCTGGCCTCCCCCCCACCCCCCTCCCCATCCTTCCCCGCTGCCCCCTACCCCCTAGTTCCCCTGCGCCAACCTCCTCCACCCACCACCGCCGCAAAGGACGGACCCCCCCCCACCGTCCCCCCCTTCTCCAGCGCGGGGACCCCCCCGCTCCTGATGCACCATATCCTCCTTCTCTTGCCTTCCCCGTTTCTCAGCCTCCCTCCCTTCCCTCCCTATCCCTCCCCCCAACATGCCTTGTACCCCTTCAACCAGCAAACCTTGGTCCCCTGCACCCCTCACCCCCCGAGCACTCGTATCCCCTGCAGTCACAGTGTCCATCAGTTCAATGCCTCCTGCAACAGAAACCCTGCCTGTCTCCCCATCGATTTGGTCCGTAGGAACTTTGAGAGCAGGTTCCCCTATATAACTGGTCCCCTCCCAGTGCCCCTGCCCCCCTCCCCCTCCCGTCGAATCAACCCCTCCCCCCAGAGCCAACCACCCCGCTGCCTGGCCGGAATCAGAATCCCTAGTACCACCAGTTAAGTTTACTTCTGGTGCGCATGGCAAGGCAAGCACCCCTCCCTCCCGCCCAAAACCTGCTCTCTGGACCGGGTCCCTTTTTCCTCCAATGTTCTGCTCCGTCGGATCCTCCAGCCCCGCTGTTTCGCCAAGCGGATGAGGCTTCCCACACTCCACAAGTGCCTGCCCTCTCACACATGGGGAATCTTCTGGCACTGCAGCTATTTCCTCTGTCAGCCTTTGTAGCTGTTCTGCAGTCTTTCCTGCTCCCACAGCCCGATTGGCTGGAGCCTCTGCTACCAGGCCGGTTTGTTGCAAACACTCCTGATCCTCCTGTGCCTTCTTCATCGAGAACCCCTCCTTTTCACCTGCTGTTTGTCCAGCTGCAGCACTCTCTGTCACCAGGTTTTCCTCTGCTAAAACCTCACCATTCTCAGTCTTTGGCAGTGCTGCAGCCTGCCTGGCCGTGACCTCCAGCCCCTCAGTGCTGTGTGGGTGGGGCCTCCCCAGCTGCAATGAAGTCAGTGTTTGTTTGCTGCTCTCAACTCCTGCTGCAGGCAATGGGCACAAAACCTGTGGCTGCAACTGCCTCTGCTGACCTCTTGCTTCTTGCTCAAGTAAGTTTTTCATTTCTGCTTCCACCATCACTGGTGTAGAAAAGAGTCTCTCTCCTGAACTTCCAGCCCCTGTTTCTACAAGATGAAAAGTCTGGGTTTTAAAACTTTTTTCCTGTTCAGTTTTTCCAACCTCAGGTTCCCTTAACGAGCATGCCTCTCCAGCCCCACCTCCAGTCCTGCTTGCTCCAGAAGCTGCCAGAGACTGACTAGCAAGGTACTGCATATACTGTAATGTCTTTTGGGTACTGGGCCCAGGAAGCTCCTCTGGCCCCTGGGTGTTCTGGGGTCCAAGGTCTGAGCTCCTACTCTCCTTCTCTGTTTGCTGTTGTGACTGTTTGAAGGTTGTCAGGGCCTTTCCCCCCAAGGCCATTCTTTCTCTGTTGATGTAAACTTCTCTCAGAGGGTTCCCAGGGCCCTTTTTCAATGCCCCCAGCAAATGTTCTTTCTTTTGAAGAAGCTTGAGTAAACGGGTTACCTCCTTTGTATAAGTCTTGCGGTGCTCCACTGGGGCTAGTTTGCACAGGGCTTTTGCCATTTTAACCCGTTTCCCCAACTCCACCACCTCTTTTTCTGTGCTTTTTATTTTTCTCACCATTTGAATCAGGCCACTGGTCGGGTCCTCTGGATCCTGACTATAGTCTGTGAAATCTTCCTCCTCTGAGGAGTCACTGTCCTCCTCCTCTGACACCGGTAGGGCCTCCCGGCAGATCTCCATTACCTCTGCTCTCTCCTCCGATCTGCTGTTCTCTGGGGCCTCCCCCAGCTCTCTCCCCACCTCACCTGCTAGATGGCGTGCCACTGTGAGGGGGGTACCGGTCTGGGTTCCTCCCGTGGAAGCCTGCACTCTTCGATCCACAGGGCTCCTTTCCCTCCTCTCTGGAGCCCTGCCAGAGAGGGAACTACTTCTCCTGGCCTTCTGGTCCCTGGCCCCAGGAGACCCCCTGGCCTGGGGCTTTCCTGAGGACCGCTCCCCAGGGACCTTCCTCATTTCTGGGGAAGGAGCTAGGCCTCACTCCCTTCCCCCTGGAAGCCTGCAGAGCCTCTGGCAGCACTTCCTCCTCCTTCCAAGTCTCAACAGCAACTAACTTGGAATGCCCTCCCGCGGGAGGTGGTGGAGATGAAAACGGTAGCGAAATTCAAGCATGCGTGGGATAAAAATAAAGGAATCCTGTGAAGAAGGAATGGATCCTCAGAAGCTTAGCCAAGATTGGGAGGCGGGGCTGGTGTTTGGATGGTGGGGCTAGTTCTGGGCAAGACTTCTACGGTCTGTGTCCTGAAAATGGGGCTAGTTCTGGGCAAGACTTCTACGGTCGGTGTCCTGAAAATGGCAGATATGAATCAAGGTAAGGTATACACAAGAAGTAGCACATATGAGTTTATCTTGTTGGGCAGACTAGATGGACCGTGCAGGTCTTTTTCTGCCATCATCTACTATGTTACTATGTATGTAAAAAAAAAAAGTGTGAAGCACATTGTGGAGGCTTATTCTTGGCACATGTTGTAGAGTCGCGTCCACAGCACAAACACATTGTAGCTTTTTTTTTTTTTAGCATACATATAGCATCAACGTGTAGTGATTGATTGTACTATGCATGAGCTAGGTATTTTCGCTACCGAGCAGCTTGCTGAAATAGTGTGCAGCTCATTTACATGCAATTTCCTTTGAGCAATGCTCACTATTTCAAAATCAGTAACTTCAACCATGGATCTAAATGTATGCAGTTTTTAATGGTGACTTTTGAGCATTGGCCCCTTACTCTCTAACCAACGTCCAATTCCCTGTCTTTTCACCTTCTCCCCAGGTTTATATTTCCCAACCTCTCTCACCCCCCTTTCACAATCTCCTGTCCTATTCCACTGCCTATTTATCCTTCCAGGTCCTTCACACCATCTCTCTACCATTTTTCCACCCCATCTCATACCACCCAAACCATTTAACATGCTCAGTCATACCCTTCAACTAATTGCCAAATCTCAGTGAATCTGCTGAATGTATTGGTCCCTGCTCTCCTGCCCTAACCTAGGTTCTTCCACTCCTCCTTCTTATCTCAGGAATTCCCATTCTCTTGCCCAATCACTAATTCCTTATCCCCCCCCCCCCACACACCCTCAAGTGTTGGTGTAATCCCCAATCCCTCCTTATCTTGCTATTACTTAATTCCTGAGTCCCCCTTCCCATGCACACCCCTAAACCCTGGACCCCCTTCATAAGCATTGGGCTGTCTCCTATGGTTCAGTACTACTGCACCCCCTTCCTCTGGGGCCAAAACTCTCATTGATGCTGCTCGATAGGGATATTGATCTACGTAAGAAGCCTTAGTCCAATATATACATTACTGGGCTTAGAGTCCACTCCTACTCTTGTCAAATTTCTATATTCACATTGCACTCTGGACTGGAGTTTTACTTGCACTTAACCGGAGCATGCACATAACCGAAGTTAACATTTTCATTCCATTATTTAAGAAATCATACAGAGCCAGTGTTGCCATTGTAGATTAACTTGTTTATTACAGTACTGCTATTCGACTGTTAACAAGTTTCTGAAAAAGATCAATAAAGCATAAATAAAAATGTGGCAACACAGAACTACTGTAGTGTTATTTAAAAGGTATAAAAATCTGTAATTGTTTTCTGTACAGTGTTTTGTCTATTTGTGTTGTCGACAAGGTTCAGCAGGTCATAATAATGTTCATAACTTTGGCAACCATTACCACTAGATAATCTCTTACAATGTCCAAGCTTTGTAACGCAGCAACAAATGTCACAGTGGGTTTTGCTTCACACTCACTACCAACTTCCACCCCTGTAGTCTCATCATCTGTGTCTAGAGCACCCTCAGCCACAGACTGCAACTCTGAGCAAATCTCTTCATCGTTTATATCCACAGAAGTCTGCAGGTCATCATCAACAGCCACATAGCGATCAAACTCCTCTGGAGTAACTCCTGCTGGGAGATCCATAGTAGATGCAGGATTCTCATACTCATAACATTCTTTCATAAATCTATTGTAAATGGAGTATTAAAAAAATAAATTGTTTCCCCTTTCAGGGGCTTACCTGGACTCCAGGATGGTCATGGTGGCCATTTGACCATCCTGGGCTGCTCCGGGGTCTATTTGGCACTCTGGGGCTCTTTTTGATGTGCCTCGGTTTTTTATGGACCCTTTTTGGGTTCTGCACGGTTTTTGGCTGTTTTTAGCCCATTTGGCTGGCTTAGTAATTTGGTGGCCAGTGTTTTGGGCTGCCCCAGGCTTGCTCCAGCATTTTTGTGTCCCATTTTGGGACCGGAGCAAGTCCTGGGGCTGAAAACAACAGCAGCGCCTAAAAACGCAGCCGGCACGATTGGCACTCTGCCGCGAATGAGGGGATCAAAGGAGAGAAGGAAACTGGCTGGCTCCTGTCCTGGTCTGTACATGCGCGCTGGATCAGGTTCGCGAGCTCTGGTAGGCCGCAAAACGAAGCCTGGGCCTCAATTTATGAGATGCCCAGCCAGAGTTCCAGGCCTTTCGTAACTTTTCCATGCTAAAAACAGGAGGCGCACCGGGGGTCTAACGGGATCCCGAAGAAGTTAATGGACCCCAGGATGGATGTCAGTGGGTCAAGGTAAGAGGCCCTAAGACCTTACTTTAATTTAATTTAATTTAATTTTTGAGCTTTTTGTGATGTTATTTGTCGGGCCTTTCCTGAATATTTTAAAAAGTTTAATTTTTATGGTCGGTGGGTCTGGAGGGTCTCTTTAGGTGGACTGAGTCATTAAAAAATGTTAATGTTCATTTTTAATTGTTTTTTGGTGCATTTTAGGTGTGGAGTGTCCTGTGCTGCTTTGGTCGCATATTTTGGAATTCAAACAATGGCATTTGTGAACATACATGTTATTTAACATATGTGGAATATTTGGTACAGAAAGTCCTGTCTGAGGTTTAAATAAGCGGGCCTGCCTGAGTTTTTAAATAAATCACAAGCTGTATAAAACCCTGTTGGTGGCTAGTGACTGTAACCAGTAACAGTGACTGCCACCAAATGCCTGGAATAAACTTCCTGAGCCAGTCCATCAAGCTCCATCTCTGGCCATCTTCAAATGTAGGCTAAAAGCCCACCTTTTTGATGCTGCTTTTAACTCCCAGCCCTTACTCACTTGTTCAGTACCCTTATTTTATCATCCCCACCTCAGTAATTTCCTTATCTCTTATTTGTCCTGTTTGTCTGTCCTAATTAGATTGTAAGCTCTGTCGAGCAGGGACTGTCTCTTCATGTTCAAGTGTACAGCGTTGCATACATCTAGTAGCGCTATAGAAATGATATGTAGTAGTAGTAGTAGTAGTAGGGTTGTTAACCACAGTATACCTGACTGCAATGAAAGCCTGCTCTAATTTGAACTTAGATAAAACTGTTGTCCTTTGCTGGATCACTGCTTATAAAGGCATTGTTGTCAATGATGTGTAGTGAGAGCCTGATTGCAGTGAGGGTCTGTTAAAACCTGATGTCTCTTGTTAGATTGTTCATGTCAGTGGTACATGGTGAATGAGTACAAGGTGTGACAAAGTCATAGAGAAAAGTGTTCCTTATTAGCTAGGGAAAACAAAGTAATAAGATAGGTCTCTTATAGGGAAATTCAATTATTTATTGATTTGATTTAGATATTTTGGTCACAGTATTAAAATTAAAATCTCTATAAAATTCCCATTGGATAGGGAAATAGGGTTTTATTTCCTTTGAGTTTACAGGCTACGGGAGCTGTTAAATAGACAATGCTGGAACAACAAGTGCACCATCGTTCAAGAAAGACCAAAGTTTCTCTCATTCAAGAAAGGTCAACAAAGTCAATTAAAGTCAAGCATCACATCATACAGTGTTAAAAGAGACTCTATACTCACAGTTAAATACCTGGAAGTTGGGTGTTGGGTGTTTAAGTTCATTCCTATTAGAAGAAAGGTTTGATTTCAGAAAGACAAAACGTTGACACAAAGAATCAATTTCTTCATTAAAGTTTTCATTGTTAAAGTAAAGTTTGAGCAAAAGAAAAATTAACAAATATAAATACTTATCTGATTATTTATGCTGTGTGGAGTTGTCATAAAGATAAAACTTGTTAATCGAAAATATACACAATGTCTGGAAATTTAAGAAAGTAGAATTGTGGCAGGTTACATATACTTGCAGTGCAATATAAAAACTGTCTGCACTTTATAATTGATATTTTAAATGCAATTTAACATCAGTATATTACATTTTTAATACAGCTGTTTCTTAACAAAATTGATTTTTACATATTTATTGAAAATATTTATTGTACTTTTTAAAAAATCTTGTGCAATAAATTACTTTAATTTAACATTTTAGTGTGCAATATTAACATCATTCTTAAAAACTTGAAACATCTTAAATTGTACATCATATAACGTTCATAATACAGAATTTCTTCAATTTTCCTGTAAATTTCCTAAGTGGTGAGTGTTTAGCGTGGGAACCCATACACCGTGATTATCAGGCTCATTTTCGAAAGAGAAGACGCCCATCTTTCAACACAAATTGGAAGATGGGCATGCTTCTCACAGGGAGGGGCATAATCGAACGAAAACGTCTATCTCCATGGGCGTTTATCTCTGAGAACGGGTCCATGAAGGGGCGGAAAGAACCGTATTTTTGAAAAAAGTAGACGTCCATGTTTTATTCGACAATTTGTGAGCTGGGCGTTTTTGCTTTTCAACGATAATGGAAAATGAAAGCGCCCGGCTCAAAAATGAATAAATCCAAGGCATTTGTTCATGGGAGGGGCCAGGACTCGTAGTGCACTGGTCCCCCTCACATGCCAGGACACCAACCGGGCACCCGAGGGGGCACTTTTACAAAAACAAAAAAAAAGGTAAAAGAGCTCCCAGGTGCATAGCACCCTTCCTTTTTTTTTTTAATATTATTTATTTATAGCTTTTCAACATTTACATAACAATAATAATACATTGAAATATAGAGATTTGAAATGTAGTTGGAGATAATTATACAAGAAAAAAAAAATCCTAATTTATTTGTCCACAACGAGGGGGTCCAAGATTAAGAAATCTAACTTTAAACACATAATCACAAATAAACTGGAAGGACATCAAGATCCTGCAGCCTACACAGTACAATTAAGTAAGAGAGGACATCACAGGGGTATCACGTATACCTTCTTTAGATATAATAAAATCTCTTAATTTAACAGGACAGAAAAAAAGGTAATTAACTTCATTTAAGGAAATTGTACATCTACACGGATATCTAAGGAAAAAAGTTCCACCCAGGGAAAGGATTCTTGGTTTAAGTGCCAATATCTCCCTTCTCCTGGCCTGAGTCTCTTTAGCAAAATCTGGAAAAATACAAATTTTCCCACCCATAAAATTAATATTCATTTTCCTGAAATAAGAACGCAAAATGAAACTTTTATCAGAGTCCAGGGCAAACGTCACAAGCAAAGTAGCTCGGTCTGGGATTTCAGACCGCTCTAGAAAATCAGTCAGATTATCTTGAGGAATTTCTGGTTCAATTGTAGCTATTGGAGATTTTTTAATATATTGCATTTTAGTCACCAAAGGGTGGCTTTCAACAGGAATGTCCAGAACTTCCCTTGTGTGTTGAGCCCCCCAAATCCCCCTCAAACCCCACTGCCCACAAGTCTACACCATTACTATAGCCCTAAGAGGTGAAGGGGGGCACCTACATGTGGGTACAGTGGGTTTAGGGGGGTTGGATGACTAAGCATTAAGCAGCACAATTGTAACAGGTAGGGGGGATGGGCCTGGGTCCACCTGCCTGAAGTCCTCTGCACCCCCTAACAACTGCTCCAGGGACCTGCATACTGCTGCCAGGGAGGTGGGTATGACATTTGATGGTGAAAATAAAAAGTTGTGAAACATCATTTTTTTGTGGTGTGAGGGGGTTAGTGACCACTGGGGGAGTCAGGGGAGGTCATCCCCGATTCCCTCTGGAGATAATCTGGTCATTTAGGGCACTTTTTGGGGCCTTATTCGTGAAAAAACAGGGTCCAGGGAAAGTGCCCTAAATTCTAGCTACAAACGCGTACTTTTTTTCCATTATCGGCGAAAGGCGCCCATCTCTGTTCGGGTGATAACCATGCCCCAGTCCCGCCTTCACCACGCCTCCGACATGCCCCTGTCAACTTTGTACCCTTCCGCGATGGAGTGCAGTTGAAAACGTCCAAGTTCGGCTTTCGATTATACCGTGTTATTCGTTTTTGTGCGATAAACGTCCATCTCCCGATTTAGGTCGGAACTTGGGCGTTTTTCTCGTTCGATTATAAGCAGGAGGGTCACCTAAATCGGTATAATTGAAAGCCGATTTTGGACGTCCCCAACTGTTTTCCATGGCAGGGATGGCCAAAGTTCACTGGGGCGTGTCGGAAGCATAGCGAAGGTGGGACTTGGGCATGCCTAACACATGAACGTCCTTGACCCATAATGGAAAAAAAAAAGGGCGTCCCTGATGAACACTTGGACGACTTTACCTGGTTCTGTTTTTCTTACGACCAAGGCACAAAAAGGTGCCTGAACTGACCAGATGACCGCTGGAGAGAATCGGGGATGACCTCCCCGTACTCCCCCAGTGGTCACTAAACCCCTCCCACCCTCAAAAAAATCTTTAAAAGTATTTTATGCCAGCCTCAAATGTCATACTCAGGTCCATCCCAGCAGTATGCAGGTCCCTGGAGCAGTTTTAGTGGGTGCAGTGCACTTCAGCCAGGCGGACTCAGGCCCATTCCCCCCCCCCCCTACACTTGTGGTGGTAAATGTGAGCCCTCCAAAACCCACCACAAACCCATTGTACCCACATCTAGGTGCCCCCTTCACCCATAAGGGCTATGGTAGTGGTGTACAGTGGTGGGTAGTGGGTTTTGGGGGGGCTCAGCACACAAGGTAAAGGAGCTTATGTTCCTGGAAGCAATTTCTGAAGTCCACTGCAGTGCCCCCTAGGGTGCCCGGTTGGTGTCCTGGCATGTCAGGGGGACCAGTGCACTACGAATGCTGGCTGCTCTCATGATCAAAGGGCTTTCATTTGGTCATTTCTGAGATGGGCGTCCTTAGTTTCCATTATCGCCAAAAATCAGAAACGACCAAGTCTAGGGATGACCATCTCTAAGGACAACCTAAATTTCAAGATTTGGGTGTCCCCGACCATATTATTGAAATGAAAGATGGACGTCCATCTTGTTTCAATAATACGGGTTTCCCTGTCCCTCCATCGGGATGTTTTGCGTGAACGTCCTCAGCAAAATGTGGGCATCCCTTTTGATTATGCTCCTCTATATCTTCTTACCACTTTCTTTAAAACCTCACCCATAGGAGATCTACACTAGCCTATCTCTAGCAGTTGGTAATTATACTTTGGGTAATGACCCCATGCCTCCTTCTGCATGTGTAGTGAATCCAGTAGGCTTAGCTTGCAAGCCAACTCGGCCGCTCTCTTGTCAATGTTTTCATCATTGTCTAATGTCCCCATCAGATAGCGCAGCACCAGTGCTCTGTAATGCTTCTTGAAATTGGCTATGGTACCCTAATCTTTTGGCTGGATAAGTGAAGTTGTGTTTGGTAGTAGGAACACAATCTTAATGTGTGATAGTCTAACATCAGCGCGGTGTGCTGCACAGTTGTCACCTAGCATCAAAATGTCATGCTTCTGCCTGTGCTTTGTATTATTCAATTTTTTCAGCTATTACAGCTAAATTTCTCGGGTCAACCAAGCATTTTTGTTTGCCTTATAGGCCATTACTGTACAGGCAGAGCATTTAGGGGCTCAGTTCAACTTTACAGGCCATATTTTTGGTATTCCACCGCCACTACAGCCCACAGTTTTGGTTCAGATACAGAATCAAACTTGCATTTAGATGCTCGCCTTAACTTCAGAAACCCACAGTTTTGATAGAGATATGGAATCAAACTTGTGTTTACAGTTATCAGAAGAGCAACAGAATGATGGGTACCCTCCTTCTTCACTCAGTGAGCAAGCAAGAAAGAACATGGTAGTCACACAACCTCTTCACTCTCCAAATCACAAGCTACTAGTCAATAAAAGAGAGAGAGGAAAGAGGGAGGACTGCCCATCCAATCTCATTGGCTTCAGGTCTTATGATGCAGTATTCAACTGCTGTGCCACCCAGCAATTGGACATCACAAACCGGGGAGCAAATGAGGTTGGATAGATTGCTCACATGGCATTAAGACTTTGCAAGCCCCAGAGCAAATGAGGAAAATTGTAAATAAAATGAGTGAAGTTGTAAAAAAATGTGGTTTAAGACATTGCACTTAAGTGAAGTATGCACTTATCGCTGTTGTGTCAAACTGGAGTAAGTTAACTTTGGAATGAATGAGAAAAATTTGAGACTAGAAGTTTCCGTTGCAGATAAGTGGAGTGTGCACTTATCCAACTTGCTCTTAAGTGGGGTGCACTGCACAAACACATACACACACGCACACACATGTATTAGCAAGCAAGCTGAAAGTACAGGAAGCTGGTCAAGGGGGTCAGGCTATATTTTCATGCTATTTGCTTCTTTTTTATTTATTTATTTATTTATTTATTTATTTATTTATTTATAATCTTTCATTTTACAAGGGTCACTTGCAAACAGTAATACAGAGATGACTGTAGTCTAGTACAATACACAAAAAGAAAAAGAAATAAAAGCAAAAATATGTTTTATCCACAATCAATCACTTTCTTAGACCACAATAAGAAGAAAAAAGCAGGGGGGCGAGCTTTATAAATGAGGACCAATTTAAGGAAAATGGCCTGGTCAGTTCACATATTTTTAACCTTAATCAGAAATCTTATTCTCTAAACCTCTTGATTATCTGGAATCTTTTTACTATCTAAGAAAACTTGAAGCTGATCCAGTTCAAAAAAGACATATTTTATCTCCAAGAACTTTATCAGGCATCTACATGGATATACTAAAGAAAATGTTGTCCCCAGATTTTTTGTTTCTTCTCTCAGAGCCAAAAATCTCTTTCTTCTATCCTGTGTCAGTTTCGTGACGTCATGGAAGAGTCAAATCCTCTGTCCACAAAATTTTTTAAAGAGTTTTTGTAGTATAACTTTATAATCAAATTCACATCTTGCTCAAATACTAAAGACACAATTAAAGTTCTTCGCTGAGTAACGTCAGAAAGAGAGTCTTCTAATAAAGCTGATATATTCAATGGTTCAGTTGGTATATTTTCCATTTTTGAAGATTCTGTTCCGGTTAGTGGCCGCTATGGCAAACAATATATTTTATTCACCAGAGGAATAGCTGAGTTTGAATAAGCCAACACATCTATTAGGTATTTTCAAAATAGTTCCATTTGATTTATACCTTCCACCACAGGAAAATTGAGGATTCTTAAGTTTAAACGTCTATTAAAGTTTTCCAATTGTTCAATTTTTCTGTTAATGATAATGTAACCCTATGAGTTAAATGTTAAAAGATTACCTGGCTCATTCTAGATCTGGTGTAGAGACAGTGAGCAGCAGTGCAGTGAAACTGAGTAGTCTGTGTGCATGCGCTGAGTGTTCCGCATGCTGATGGAACTTTCAGGAGAGTGACAAACAGCTCAGGCTGGCAGTTGGGATGGAGCTGTATTGATGAGAAGATGTTACTAGGAAAAGACTGGAAGAAAGTTTATGCTGGAGATCATCACCTGAAAGAAAAGGTGCCCACCGTTCAAGAGAGAGAGAGAGAAAACAGAGAGAGCAGCTAAGTGACTGAGACTATTTTAAAAAGTGCACAAAAGAGAAAATAGTAAAGGAAATCTGAACAATAAGTTAGAGATAACTAAGGAAAAAAAGAGTAGAGTTACATGTTGAGATCCTTGAGGGTCTATGGAAATCTGAAAGACAGGAGAAAAGAAATGTTAAAGAATCTAGTGTTTTGTAAAATTGAATGTGCTTACATGATTTATGTACCTAATATTTATTGTTATCTGAAAAGGCTCCCAATGTTTAAACCTGTAATTGAAATACATATGTTGAATATGCAAGTTGGTAAAATTTAATTAACATTTAAATATAATTCAAATAATAAAAAAATATGTTTTCTTTTTATTGTTAAACTCCCTGGTTGGTGTTGAGTCATTTCAGGGAAACACTGTGACATATTTGGTACCATCATTGTAATACCTTGCTCTGCCACCAGGGGGTTTACAATTGGCATCACGGACAGGATAAATCACCCCACTTAACACCCTGGGGGTGACCTTGCCTGTAAATTTAAAGTGTATTGTGGAATGTGTATCAGTGGGTTCTTTCTGGCTAATTTTTAGGTCCCCCCGAGGGTCTGAGTTCACTCCCAGCCACAGAATGGAGAAACAGAGAAGATTTTGGGATCGAGGAGCAGATTATAATAGAGAAGATTACTGGGAAGAAGAAGAATACTGCAGAAAAAATGCAGGTTGGCATCATGGACAGTGGTGTGAGAATGCTGGGAGGTTCTCATTTCAAGAGGACCGGAGGCCTCTCATATGTTACAAGTGTGGTCAAGCAGGTCATATCTGGCAACACTGCCGAGCTGAGTGGGCAGTGGAAGACCTCCATCATGAGAGGATGCCAAGGACCATGGCAACCAGAAGCAGGGACCGGAGGCCTCCCATATGTCACAAGTGTGGTCAAGCAGGTCATGTCTGGCGACACTGCCGAGCTGAGTGGGCAGTGGAAGACCTCCATCAAGACAGGATGCAGAGGTCCATGGCAACCAGAAGCAGCAACCTAGGCCTGTGGGAATATGAGTCAAGCCCTGAAGTTGAAAGGGTCCGGCAACCCAGGTCTAGTCCAACAGAGTGGTACCAGGTCTATCAGACCACTGAGGTTGTGACCCTCTCGTCTGAGGAGTTGGTTCTGATGGAAGAAAAATTACATAAGATTGAGAGGGTGTTTGAAAAGTTGGTTGAGGAAGAAAGAAGGAAAAAGGAGGAAGCTGTGGAAAATTTGGGTGTTCAACAGGACGTGGAGTCACAGGTTCTGGTGTTTGAAGAAGAGCGGGCAGTTGCAGAGGGGAATGGAAATGAAAAAGCCTCAGTTCCTGAGTTGGAGGAATCACTTCCTAAATCAATATTGTTCTCTCACTCTGATGAAGTCGAGCTGCCAGAAGGAGAAGTGGTAAATGAAGATCCTCTGGTGATACAACCACACAGGGAACCTGTGCAAGAGGAAGAGCTCCAGGTGGAGGAGGAGATGTTGGAGCAGCAGGAAATTTTGGAACTCCTTGTGGAAAACAGAAAACTCCAGGCAGATGTTGATAAGGTAAAGAAAATAAATCCTGAAAGAAATGGTTCTGAAAATTTAATATGGTCAGAAATAAGTGAATCAGCAAATTCAGAAGAGATTAAATGGACAGTCAGTTCAGTAAGAAAAGAAATGGTACTGAAGAAAACGTTACCAGAATCTGAAAATAAATACAAGAATAAATTGAGGAAAATTGTGATCCGGAAAGACACTAAAGAAATAAAGCAAAGAGAAGTAAAGGGCCAGAATAAATGGACAGAGATGCAGCTAGAGTCTGTTGTGGGGCAAGAACTGCAACTGTTTTCCTGGCCTGGAAGACGAAAAGGTACAGATGAAGAATTGGACTTCAGTCAGAGAGATCCAGCCAGAGAGTGTAAGGCGGAGAAGCATGAAAGAAGACACAGGGAAAGAAAGACCTATGATTTCAAGAAGAGTAAAAAGAAGAGACATTTTGTGACTGAGAGGTGACTCTGACCTGAGGGGAGGACTGGGGGTTACCCAGAAACAACCTTGTCAGTTTATGCTAGAGGCTGTGCAAACATGAGATAACATGTAATTAATTATTGTGCTTTTGGTAAAAAGAAAAGTATATTGAAACATATTCACCACATTAATAAATTGTGATACAAACTGAAGTTAAAAAGGGTGGCATGTAAAAATTAAATGTATATGAGGGTAAAGTGCATGAAAATTGTAATGTTGGGAATAGATGAATATGTATCCATTGGACAAATGTAGATGGAATGGTGTGTATGGATATATGGATTGTCTAAGGGGGTGTTGGTTTTGGGGTGGTGTTTAGAAAAAAAGTTTATTTTATAATTTTTTTTTATTTTGCCAGCCCAAATGTAACCCTATGGGTTAAATGTTAAAAGATTACCTGGCTCATTCTAGATCTGGTGTAGAGACAGTGAGCAGCAGTGCAGTGAAACTGAGTAGTCTGTGTGCATGCGCTGAGTGTTCCGCATGCTGATGGAACTTTCAGGAGAGTGACAAACAGCTCAGGCTGGCAGTTGGGATGGAGCTGTATTGATGAGAAGATGTTACTAGGAAAAGACTGGAAGAAAGTTTATGCTGGAGATCATCACCTGAAAGAAAAGGCGCCCACCGTTCAAGAGAGAGAGAGAGAGAGAGAAAACAGAGAGAGCAGCTAAGTGACTGAGACTATTTTAAAAAGTGCACAAAAGAGAAAATAGTAAAGGAAACCTGAACAATAAGTGAGAGATAACTAAGGAAAAAAAGAGTAGAATTACATATTGAGATCCTTGAGGGTCTATGGAAATCTGAAAGACAAGAGAAAAGAAATGTTAAAGAATCTAGTGTTTTGTAAAATTGAATGTGCTTACATGATTTATGTACCTAATATTTATAGTTATCTGAAAAGGCTCCCAATGTTTAAACCTGTAATTGAAATACATATGTTGAATGTGCAAGTTGGTAAAATTTAATTAACATTTAAATATAATTCAAATAATAAAAAAATATGTTTTCTTTTTATTGTTAAACTCCCTGGTTGGTGTTGAGTCATTTCGGGGAAACACTGTGACATATTTGGTACCAGGGGGTTTACAATAATTTTATCTTTTATCAGTACTTCCTCTGTGTTTTTAATTTGTTTTATATCTTGTTGAATTTGCATAATTTGGTTCTTAGATTCTTGCTTAGTATTTTCCAAAGATTGAGTTAAGAAATCAACTTTACTCACAATTGCTGACGTGTCTTGGGCTGTTTTTGTTACCATTTCAGTCAGATCTTGTAAAGACTACCAAATAGCCTCGAGGTTAATCTAATAGCTCCTTGTTCTCTCTCCCTGCTCTCTGGGTTTGTGCATTGCCAAATGGAGTCCTGATTTCTTCGACTTCCAAGTCATTCAGGGCCCCTGCATTTCTCCCAGCATAAGCAGGGCACGGAGGGGGATTAAGTTCAGGAGGCAACAAAGATGTTTCAATTGCCAGGCGAGCCGAAGCTCCTCCTTCGGCTCTCAGCAAGGGCTCAATTACTCCAGCTGCTTGTAAACTTGCCATTGTGTATCTGTCTATCAACTGCTGAATCGTGGAAGATGTTCTGACCAATGGCAGTTGGCCTTTCACCAATCCCTTTCTCTTCGAATGAGACATGAAGAACAACGATTTGCAAGCAAACAGCAGACCATTTGAGAGACAACCAAATGGTCAGACCGTCATCTTGCTTCTTTTTATTATTTTTTTTCTTTCTTTATTTTATTTTTAACAAACTCGTTGTACCTTCCACTCCTCATATGGTGGACAAAAGAAAGAAAAAAGAAAGAACTACAATAGTTGCTGCTATAGCATCCTTCACTCAGTGGAATACAGAGGACAGGGGGATGTGATCTGTGCAGGTTCCTGCTAAATTGCAGTTGTGTGAGTGAAAGTTCCTGCACCAATGGAGCTGACTGGGTAGACACATTTTTTTTTAACTCGCTGTATCCTGGTAAAGGAAGGCCTTTATTGGCTAGGAAAGACTGTGTAGGAAGAGACCAGCAAGTACGCAGAGGAGCAGTAGCAGTGCACATGTGGTTCTTAGGCCATCGAGGCATAGCAAGACTTACTGAAATGGAACCTTTACGAGCATAACCCAAGAGAGGAAAAACAACTGATTGGACTATTTTAATACTTGCAGTTAGCACTGATGTTGTCTTCTCCTATTGTGATTCAATATGATGTTTGAACCACACATTTTCTGTACTGTGTGGAGCACTTGGTGGTTCAAACAATGAACTGAACTGCACCAAAACAGGAAGCATCAACTAGGTCTGCAATAAGAAAGATAAGAAGCTGGGAGTTCTACGCCATCATTGCTGGATTGGGAACGTACATGTGTTACCTAAAACTGAGGTGGCAAAGAGATGGCATGCCAATTTTAATGGGAGTGGCACTCAGCCAAGAGACTGGGCCAGGCCCAGGGCAAGAATGCCCCCGGGGCCCTGCCTCCGCTGCCACCCCCCCCCCCCCCCCCCGAGGTCATCATCGTCGCCCCCCCCCCTGAATTCAAATTATAGTGCCTCACCTCGACCTCGCTTCGTGTGAAAGAAGCGCAGCCGCGGCAGTCTGCAGATCGCCTCCCTTCGGGCCTTCCCTCCCTGTGTCCCGCCCTCGTGCAAGTTACGTCAGATGAGGGCGGGACACAGGGAGGGAAGGCCCGAAGGGAGGCGATCTGCAGACTGCCGCGGCTGCGCTTCTTTCACACAGAGCGAGGTCGAGGTGAGGTGCTATGATTTCAATTCAGGGGGGCCCAGCCCGGTGGTGGATGGAGGGGGGCGGGTGGAGGGGACTGCGGTGTCGGGGCCCCCTTGGAGGTCTGGGCACGGGGAATTTTGCCCCCCCTGCCCCCCCTCTCGGCGGCCCTGGTGGCACTTGCTACCTCTTTCCACTGCACAGCATCACCTCTGGTGTGACTGTGCACAAGTAAGGAGTTCCATAATAATTAACAACTGCTGAACTCCCACCCCCACCCCCAGCCTCATGGCTTGCCATAAGATAAGATCAGCAGCATCAATGTGCAAAATTGACTCCTGAATTAGTAACATCAAAACAGGGCTGTTTGTTTGGAAGACCCCTCTGTGAAAGCTTCTAAATAATAACTACTGACCATTTCCCTCTGTAAACAGCTGCAATGCAATCAAAGTCCTCCAAAACCAAATCAGATGTACAAAAAAAAAACAACTGTATTTGCTTGGGCAAAATGCATTTTTTAAATTCCTTACCATCCAGAGTAAGAATACTGGCTTTTAGTTTTTAAAAAATGTATTATGTCTGTGGCTATGAGAATGGTTATGCCTTCATGAGCTGCAATATATCTGTGCTGTAAAAATGGAAAAAAAAGTCTAAATTACAGTCATCCTGAAACAGAATATTACTGTCACTTGGCATTCATTCAGGCCCATGGACCAGAAGAGATTGAGCAAGAAGCAGTGAAGCATACATACAGTACCGAGTCTAGTAACAAGAAACCAGCTTAATCCTTTTAGGGGTTCTTTCTGTGTTGTACAACATTTATTTGTGAAGGAAAAAATGAACAGAATAATATTTTAATTACTTTTAATGAATCTAACATATCTAGCTCCTTATTTTTGTATTGATTGCAGGGTCTGGTGTTTTTTTTATGATCTACTTAGTATCTGTCTGAGGGAGGTGTTTACTAAAGCCTAGCTCGAGCCATCTGCTGAAGGGCCTATAGGAATAAAATGGGTCCTGCTGCAGATAACTCGAACTAAGCTTTAGTAAGCAGAGGGGTGAGTGAACTATGCAACTTAGGGGGGGGGGGGGGGGGGGGGAGTTATCAAGCTGCATTAGGGCCTTAAGTCATGTTATGGGTATAAAATGACTGTAAAATAACTCCAGCGAAAAGCTGGGATTATTTTACTGTGCCACGAGCATCGGGCCTCAAAACTGCAACTCGATGCTCCCAGTCCAAAGCCTAAAGGACCAGTGCCATTCCCCCACCTCTGATCACATACACCACCCTATGTCATACCCACCCCCGATCATATCCTCCATCCCCACAAAGGACCCTCCACCATTCCTGTGGGCCCTACCAACATTTTTCCTGATGGTCAAATAGTCTTTGGACAAGAACGATGCCCAGTCACTCCTACCCTGCCAGGGCCATTTACAAAGTGGTGCCTCTAGCAGTAGTCTCAAACTACTGCCACTAGGGGTTATGTTTCTATATAAGGCTCGATACTACCAGCATTATTTTTTTACTACAGTAATCAGTAATCTGGTGGCCTGTTATACTTCAGGTTACTGACTCTCTTGGTAAATCATGGTTCGATCAAAGCTCACCTTTTACCAAAACTTCATAACTTTCCCCCTTAATTTTAATAAGGCTTTTATAAACTTGCACAACCGCATGTGTACATACAAAGTACATACATGAAAAGTGTGCACCTATTTCTATACAATCTTTGCATAGTAGTTTCCAGGGGTAAAGCTTGGACAGAGAGTGTGTGGAGTTGTGATGTGTGTAAGTAATTGTATAAAGATTTCCTTTGTTTTTAAGTACAGAAAAGTGATTTATAAAATTGTGTAGCCTACTATGCAGACACACATATGTACTTTTATATATGCAACAGATGTTGGCATTCCTGGAGTTGAAGTCTGAGCTAGGGCAGAGCTGCAATGGACATGCTTTTATAAAACATGGGAGTATGGGCATGTAACACACACGGACATTTACATTTAGAACAGGTGTTAATGTTTACATTAATATTTGTGTGCTTTAGGAACTGGTTCTGGGGGCCTGTTTTATAAAGGCACATAGAGGCCCTTTTACTAAAACTCAGTTCATTAATGAAATGCTAGGGCTCCTTTGCATTTAGCATACTCTAATCCTGTTAGCACGCTCTGAGATTTAGTAAAATGGCCCCATAGTTATGTATATTTCCTAAAACGTAGGGTTAAAAGAGGCATATTTTAGGACTTCTCACATAGGCATCCTAAAAATCAAGCCTTATTGAGCTTATCTGGAGGTTGATGATGTACTAAAGTGCAAAGTGATTTCACAGAAGTGAGCTTTGCACAGAAAACTGTTCAGTATAATCACAAATGCACAAAGATTTCAGCCTATTGCTTGATCCAGAAGTCCCATTTTGAAAATAGTGGTATGTCAGAATGTACTACTAAGGGTCAGGTAGTGCCATTTTTCAAGATGGTGTTGCTGGTCAGGTGCTAGTGGGTATAGTGCTTGACTTCTTCTGTATTGGACACTTTGGGAGGATAACGTCTTTTATGTTTTTGAAAAGAGGAGTGTGGTAGCCGTGTTAGTCCACTCTTAAGGTTATCAATAGAAATCAAACAAAATAAAACATGGAAAAGAAAATAAGATGATACCTTTTTTATTGGACATAACTTAATACATTTCTTGATTAGCTTTCGAAGGTTGCCCTTCTTCGTCAGATCGGAAATTATTTCCGATCTGACGAAGAAGGGCAACCTTCGAAAGCTAATCAAGAAATGTATTAAGTTATGTCCAATAAAAAAGGTATCATCTTATTTTCTTTTCCATGTTTTATTATGTTTTTGAAAGAAAGTGCATAACTTGTCATGAGGGTGGAACTTAGAAAGGCCAGATTTTTTTTTTTTTTTGAAACTTTGGGCCCTGGAATGGAGGTGTAAACCAATGATGCCCTAGGGATTTCAGTTGTGGGTGGCAGGGGGGAGGGGGATAATAGCATGGAAGAAGGAGCCCGTTTAACATCATTCCACATCTGTATGAATGGGCACTGATTTTGAAACTTTTGGTGACATTTGCTGGACCAGGAATACATAAACATTTCTTATGATATTTTGCAACAGGATGCAGGTGAGCCAGCAGCTCTTTTGCATCCCATAACTAAATAACGCAAAAGCCCATTAATTTTTTACAAGTTAGTATATGGACTTCTTGGTGATTCATCTACCAGTCTCTGAATTCTGCTGAACCTCTTGTCACTGGTTTGTGATAAAGAAACAAGGAGAGGAAGATCATTTCAGTGGGATGCTATCGATATATACTGTATCTTTGCTTTTTCTATGTTTGATAGTTCTGCAAATGAAGCAAATGTCTTATTTGTTCATAGGACAAGTGTAATGAGGGTGAATGCTTGCTTGTACTACTAATGGGCCAAGTTGATGAGAACAGAACAGAATTTAGCTTCCCAACCCATTTAGGGTGTTGTTATCTACATGATCTACCATTAAGGGGGCACATTAACAACACAGACTATAGAGTTAAGAAACAGGCTATAGAGTTAAGACATATTATTTTACTGTTAATCTCATTTATTAGTGACTAGGACTCATTGCATGAAATAGAACGTGCAGAAGTAGAAGTGTAGTTTTCACCACTAACTTGTGCTGTTTTAGTTTAGCCCTATTTTATGTAGTGAGTCCTAGTTAGTAATAACTGTGGTTACTAGTTAAAGTATACATCTTAATGGTAGCCCAATAGCATGAGTTCATTGTAAAGTAACATATCTTAAAAGTAGCCTATTTTGACAACTAAGCCACTAATTGCTGTTTTACAACAGGTTCCATTTCATGCAATGAGACCTAGTTACTATTAACCGGGGTTAACAGTAAAACAACATATCTTAACTGTAGACTATATTGATAACTTCCCCCCAATATTCAGCTGGAGGCGGTCAGTGTTTTTTAAATGTTGATATTCGCCGGCTAACTTATCTCTTGATATTCAGTGCCGGTCCATGAGCGGACACTGGCACTGAATATCATGGATTTTTTGGGGCTGGCTGGGTGCCTGGCATTTATGCGGGCCCGGCCAATATTCAGCCAGATGAATATTGGACCGACCAGTCTGCATAACTTTATTTTTTTAAACTAAATCCCCAAACCCTCTCAAGCCCATAACCAATGTCCCCTTCTTTCCCTCCCCCTTCTAGCCCATATCAAGACCCACTGCCCCTGGAAGAACCCCCACCCTCCCTCTGGGCCCACCTGTATCCCTGATGATCCAGCGGGGTCATTGGGGGCAGGAGCACAGCCCCCCTTGCTCCTGCCCCTTACAGTGCAGGTCTAAAATGGCTGTCACGACCTCTCACAGCAGCTCGCTGTACTACACAAAGTACCATGAGCTGCTGCAAGAAGCAGAAGCAATATGGCTGTGCTCCTTCCCCCAACAACCCCAAAAACCAGGGATACAGGTAGGCCCCAAGGGAGGGGGTCTTTTTGGTGGGGGGGGGGTCTTGATGTGGGCTGAGAGGAGGAGGGAAAGAAGAGAACACTGTTGGGGAGCTTGAGGACTTTAGTTTAAAAAAAATAAAAGTAAAAGCATTTTTAAAAAGTTATGCAGGTGCCGGCCTTATTTAGGACAGCTCTTGAGCTGTCCCAAATGAAGCAGAGTAGCTATGTGGGTTCTGGCCCTGAATATTGCCAGCACCCGTATAACCTGAGGCTCCTTCCCAGTGCCGCCCCTAGCTGCCTACTTTTTCTTTGGGCAGCCTCATGGGATACTTAGTGGCATTGTCCAGTTAAGTACCACTTAATGTCCCCAGTTAGTTGGCGGGAAGCTATTTAAGCGGGCAGGAGAGACTCCTGCCCACTTAAATCGCTTTGACTATCAGCCTCATAGTTATCAATGTGGGCTACCATGAAAATGTGTTCTTTTATCACTAATGTGTTATATTACCACAGATCCTATTTCATGCAATGAGTCCTGGGGGAAAGTTATCATGGTGCAGTAAAAGGAGGGTTTTTACTGCATCTTGATTTACCATGGTATCTCAGTACTGCAGGTTGCTGACTCACATGGCAAATAAATAACACTGCTTGCAAACCACCTTGTAAGCAGCTTTATTCAACCTACCTGGCAGCATCGAGTCACCAAGCTGCAGCCTGATACTGCCAGGTGGTCACTTAAAAAGGCTGGCATCTTTACCTGGAAAAAGTGGCTACAGCGCCCTCCCAAGCCATAAGTTTGTGTGTTTGTTTATTTATCCATTCATTCATCCCACTGTTATCCAAAACAAGTTTTGGTTAAAAGTGGCTTACAATTTACATTCTGATGAAATTACAGTGGTTGTTTACAGTTTGCCTTTTGGTGGAAATTGCAATAATGATTTACATGCAAGAAGCGATTAGCGATTAGGAAGTGATTAACAGTGATGGTTTATGATTTAGAAGCAGAAAGATCTTTGTTGACTTAGTTACTTCGTTGTAGAATTTTTTTTAACAGGTAGGTTTTCAGTTCCTTTCTGAATTGGAGATAGTCCCTTTAGGGTCTCCAAATCAAGCCCCTTCCTTGAAAGTGAAACCTCCAATAGCCTCCCCCCTCAACCTTATCCCCCAAGCCCCCCACTTGCCTGATAGCCCACCTCCCAGAACAGTGTAGAATCCCTGGTGACTAGTGCTGTGGGCAGGAAGCAGTCCTCAGTCCCTCTTGCACTACTGGTGTGATCATCCAAAATGGCACTCACAGCCCCAGCAGTAGTTCCACGATAGTACCATTAGGAGTTAGGTTTATCTGTAAACTGTGGTATAGTATTTATATAGTAATGAACTGCTTTACATGTATTTGCATGCTTTGCATCTCATTACTCTATATCACACAGTGACTTGAATAGCATTGCATTAGGGCAAGGCAACCTATGTTAGTGTTCTTTAAGTCTTGGTAAAGCTCATTTTCAAAGCACATAGATACACAAAGTACCATAGATTACTATGGATTCTAAGTGCTTTGAAAATGAGCCCCATTAAGGGCAAATAATGTGGCTTTATAAATTCCCCCCCCCCCTAGTTACTAGTAACTGCCATCAACAGTAAAATAACATGCCTTAATGGCAGCCCATCTTGGTAACTACACCCCTTAAGTAAGGGCTACTCTTAAGAACAATGCTCCCTGTTAACTGTGTGGGAGTCCTCCACCTACCTTCCCGTCAGTGGGGGTGCTGTTTCAATATTACATTTTTAACAGCAATGGAAGGAAGTTCTGCAGGAGTCCAGAAGATCTGCCATTTCCTAGCAATTGAAAACACAATATTGAAGCACCAACCCTCACTGGCATGAATGCAGTTGGAGGACTTCTGTGTACCTTAGAGGGAACATTGACTAAGATGTGTTATTTTACTGTTAATCCCAGTTATTAGTGAATAGATCTCATTACATAAAATGGGACTTTTGCCAAAATAGCATGTTAGTGGTAAGATAACACATCTTGAGTAATCCATACCAAAAACTACACCCCTTTATTTGTAGACTTCTCAAAAGAGCCGCTGTTGTATGGTGGACTGACTTTGCCAGAAGAAGACTGTTTTATGAACATATTCAATTGGACTGACATTGAAAACTGTGGTGACCCCTGATGAAGGCTATTTCCAAAACTTGGCCAAGTAGGGTCATTCTTCAATAAAAGTCTGGTTGTGAATTCTCGGTTGTTCCCTTTTTTCCTAGACCACCTCTTCTGTTTTTCTTGAACTTGCTGTCTGTGCGGGAGTTTTCTCCTTTTGTTCTTTGCCCTAACATATATGTGTGCCACAAACAGCTATTTACAGGGTCTGTGCTACTGAATTGCACAACAAAACCCACATTTAGCTGCTTAGTACAGCTTAGCAAAAGGGCCTCGAAGATTCAAAGGCCTGAACCCAAGTAAAACTGGGCTTCTCTGGGTCCCTAAAACAAGTGGATACATACCTGACATCAAACTCCCCCTGAAATCACAAGTCAGGAACCTTGAAATATAATTAGGTTCAATACTTACTCTGATTCCCCAAATCCAAGCAACCTTCAAGAGCTGCTTCTACTATTTGTGACAGCTACACTGCCTCTCTCTTTACATCAAGAAGGTAAATCTTATCCCAGTTGTGCGTGCCATGATAACATCAAGACTGGATTACTTAATGCACTATACAATGGTCTGACGGCAAAGGGCCTGCACCAGCTTCAATTGATTCAGAATGCAGCAGCAAGACTCATAAAGGTTGCAAGTGACATGACCACATCACACCATTTTTGCAAAAACTTCATTGGCTACCAGTAAAATACAGGGCTAAATTTAAAACTCTATGTCTGATCTTCAAGGCCCTGAAAGGGAATGGCCCTGAGTACCTGAAGAATAGGATGATCCTCCACACACCACCAAGGACACTTAGGTCCTCCCAAGGACTATCACTAACCACACCCTCTCCAAAAGACATAACACGATATGATACCTGCAAGCGAGCCTTCTCCGGAGTAGCTCCCACACTCTGGAATGCACTGCCTGAAAGACTCCGCTTAACACAAGACTATCTCTACTTCAGGAATGAGGTGAAAGCTTGGCTCTTCAACCAGGCCTTTAATGGAAGAAGTAACTAACTTGTTAGTCTCACTCACACACACAAGTGACTCAGGGTGCACACTCCTACCACTCCTACTCTAGCTGAGATAATATTAAACCATCTCTCTGACCTCATGTGCAACTTTCTTTAAATCAGTCACCTTACTCATCTATATGTTATACTTTTGCTTTACCCTTCACTATCAATTAAAATGTTCTATTACGTATTGTGTTGACATTGTAAGTATTATACCACGCCATAGTTTGTATTGTTATTTGAATACTTTTACTGCTGTAATTGCCTATTGCTCATGTTTGATCTATTCTTACTGTACACTGCCTTGAGTGAATTCTTTCAAAAAGGCGGAAAATAAATCCTAATAAATAAATAAATAAATTAGTTTATCTAAACCATTATCCTCTGTAATGCAGTGTAGCCCCATCCCTTGATTTCATGAGATTATTGTATCCTCTTCTTAAATATTTGATGCTAAAACATATCTAGTGGAAGTACAGTTTTGTTTTGCTTTTCAGTACGAGAAAGTAATGAACATAGACCAGTTACTCAGTACGATATCTTCTATCAGAAACTGAGGATGAAGGTTAAAATAGAAGCTATGTGAGTTTGGAGAAGGAACAAGTCTTTACAGATTTAATTAGCGTCTAAATAATGTATCCAATCTGATTTATTTCAGGAAAAATCATCATTAAACATATGTCCAGCCATCTGCTGCCAACATAATTGGTAAACAAAATGATATAAACTAAATATTTTAATTAAGGATAATATATTTTGTTCAAGTTGTTTTTCATTATAAACTGTTCAAGATCATGTGCCTTTTCTTTTTGTACATTTCCTCGAAACATCCACTATTTGCCATTGGCAGCATTAGAAATTTGGACTAGAAGAATATTTGGAGTAATAATTAATATTTTATAGCACTACTAGAAGTATTTGGTGCTGTATAGTAGTGATAATTATTCAGGTACAGATATGTTCTTGCTTTAAGTAACCTGGTGGCTATTAAATGGGTACAGTAGCCATTAGAGAAAATTGGATTATTTATAATATCTTTCAATGGATCAAGGTTATGGATATATATTTCTGCTTTTTATTTGACAATAGAGTAAGAAATGTTGTTTAATGCACTATTCCTGATTAATAATAGCCCACAATTACAAAAGAAAATAGAATGATACAAAGGAAAACAAAACAAACTAAAACAAACAAAAAAGAAACGGAACAAAGTCAAGTGAAAATGTTCTGCCTGCAAACACATAATTAACATGCAAGAATTGTCTTTATTTGATGCCCTATTTTAATGTAAATATATTGGCATAGCTTTTAGCTGTGATGGTCTGAACAAAATACGGAATATTTTTGATTGTATATACGGTAATAAATGGAGACTACAGCAGCATTGTAGATATACTGCACATTTTTGGGGAAGGGCATTTTTCAGTTTGGTCATGATTCTTGCAGCATTTTGATTGTGTACTTTTTCATTATAATATCAAAAGGTTTTGTTCAACAACAGGGCTCTTGTGCTCAAAAATAATTTACAATTGTGTTTAGGAATTTATTGTAGAAATTTTAGCTTGTTTAAACATAACTATTTTTAGCCAAAATTCCCACATCTACTATATTACCAAATTGGACTATCAGTGAGAATGCTTCTACTTCCCTCTCACTTTCACAGGAAGAATAAGACAGTGATCAGAGTAAGAGAAGATCTCAGTGAGGACCTGCAATACGTTTTTGGTTAATTATACTGCATTAGAGCTTCCAAGCTGAGGAATAGAGCTAGGTTGGGAACTCATGGTAACAGTACATGATTGCAAAAAGAGATCAACTGTTTCATCCAGTCTTTCCAATTATTCCTCTCCACACAACCAAAGATAAATCCCAGCTACCATCTATAGAGCATGATCATTTCTAAGATATCATTTTTATCCTAGACAGTTTTTGTCAATATCTTCCTTTGTATTCCTTTCCACAATGAATATGTGAGTTTACAATATTCTTTATTTAATACATACCCAGCATCTCTCTCTCCCCAAGTCTAACTACAAAGATTTGTAATCTAAATAGGGCAAAGGTGCAGAAATGATTGCTTATTCATCTTCCAAGGAGTAGCTACCAATACTAACACGGATCTTGTATGAACTTCTGCCATCCTCACAACCACCAGTCCCGTACCAATGTGATACGTGCAGACTGCATAGCTTGACAGATAGATCCAGTTACACAAGCTCTTGCATTTCTGCTAGAACTTCAAGTTATTAGTATATGATTACCCATGAGACACAAATGTCTTGACTTTGCTGTCCTAAGCAACTGACTACCACACTGCCATCTGAGCATAGATCTCTGTTCAGCAGGTTTCATATCGTCAAAGAAATAATCATTATCTCATAGTATGGATTTCTTGTCAAACTGTTTGACATAGTACTGAAATAACTGCATTATTCCATGAAAACATTTCCAGTTTGGTAATTTATTATTTGCAACAGAGTACATCAAGTAACTGAATTCAGTCCATGTGCATAGTTTGCAGAGAAAAAGAGTATATGAATTTTTAATGAGGTTGAATAGAAAGCTTTTACTTTCATAATCTGGAGTTGACTACACGATAGTTAGAGGTGACAGCAGCATTAATGATCTTGGCAGACTAAGCTAAACTAATTCAGAATAGAAAGAAACAGTGAGGGATGCAAAACTTGCCAGTTCAGTTTTGGGGTCCCTACCAATATAAAAAAGGGGAGACAATGTTGGGTAGTGTACATTGTTTGCACTTTAAGCCTAAGCACATTACAATGAATTTTCAAAGTGCATTGTTTACTTTTTAAAACTAGCAGTCACAAAGTATGGGCTCCTATAACTTAGCTGCAGTAGTGATTCCTGGAGCAGCAAATGCAATGAAGCCTATTCATTTCCTAAGGGCTTTGTCACATTTGCCATGCATTTGCCATGCAGAAATCACTACTGTAGCTTAGTAAAAGGAGCCTTATGTGTGCTAAATTCACTAGCATATGTGCATCTGGTCTTTGATGTGGACATCGATGGAGAAGGGACAAACAACATTTCAAAATTGAATATATATATATATATATATATATATATATATATATATATATATATATATATGTACTTTCCCTTCTTACAATCTATACATGACTATGGAAATACCTCTTTTTAATCTGGCTAAAAGCAAATGCACCAAGTAAGTCTATTCATAGTTTTAGCTATATAGAGAAAAGCAATTTTTGGACAGCTCATTTTACCTGACAAATCCCTATTTGCTTGAGTAAATGGCTTTGAAAATTGTTCTATCCAATGAAGGAGGATGCATACGTTAGTAAACAGGGCCCTAGGCAAGTTCTTTGTACAGGTTAAGAACTACTTAAATATAATTTTATTTTCCCTTGTTTCTTGGATTGCTACCTCATGCTGGGTCAAAGGAAGATGCTAACTGTGCAGAGATGTCAAGTCTCACTTACAAGTAGTATATCTCACTCATTTGAAGGCTATCTCACTCTCACACTCTTTGAGTCCCTTCTCTTACTCATCAGAGCTTCAGGGCCAGCAAAGGGTGCCAACTGGATCCAGTCCTGGGTTTATCCCATTGCATGCAGGGACTTGTAGTCTTGCTTTGCTTAGGGAATGCAATGGGGAAATCAGAAATGTGAGTCCCTGTATGCAATGTGGAAACCTGGCGGATTGGATCAAACCTGTGGGGAGAACCTGGATTCATTTGGGAAGCTTAGTACCAGCAGCCAGATACTGACTATGGTTATGCTTATAGTTTATTGGTACTTGATATACCGCTGGAGGATATGGTAACAGCGGTTAGCGTATCTGGGTTTAAAAAAAAGGTTTGGACAAATTCTTGAAGGAAAAGTCTATAGTTTGCAATTGAGACAGACATGGGGAAGCAACCGCTTGCCCCAGATTTGGTAGCATAGAATGTTGCTACTAATTGGGTTTTTGTAAAGGTACTTCTGATGTGGCTTGGCCACTGTTTAGAAAACAGGATACCGGGCTAGATGGACCATTGGTCTGACCCAGTATGGGTACTCTTATATTCTTATGTACCTAGTGCTATAATTATTCCTGTTGGACTTGGCTGCTGCAGTTTTCCAGGTTTGGTGGCAGTATATGTCATCCCACTGATATTAGTCAGGGGCCAAACTGGAGAACTTAATCACATCTGCTCTGTGGTGCACAGTCATAGGTGTGCAGCTGCAGGCATGTGCCCAAAGGGGCATGTCCAAAGGAGCATGTGGCTCCTTTGGAGCCTAAGTGGAGCCAGGGCATTCTGTTTGATTGAACTGTAATATTTCATTTGTGGCTATGGGATCACAGAAAGGAATGGCTAAAATAGAACTGTGTCTGGAAATGTGGCATCTGGTCCCATAGATAAGCATGTGGTTTAAAATAGAGCTGTGTCTGGAAATGTGGCATCTGGTCCCAAGGATAAGCATGTGGTTTAAATGGGAATCAAACACTGGGAATATCAAGTTTCAAGTTTAATACTTACTTTACACCGCCTTGAGTGAATTCCTTCAAAAAGGTGGTAAATAAATCCTAATTAAAAAAAAAGTCTTGATATACCACCCAATGAGGATTTACAATAGTACATTAAAATCATTCAGAAAATATAAAATGAAATAAATATGAGAAAGAGAAAAATATGTTTTAGATTACTGATATCCAAATTCAGTCTCTATCATCTCAAGAGTCCTTATCAGAGGTATCCCTAAGCTCAAGGGCTAGGCAAACCTTACCAACACTAATTTGTACTTTGCTGACATCTCCTGCTCCAGTGGTTTCTTAAGTTGGTTGTTCTGTGTCAGGGCTTGGTGGCTGTGGTAGCCTTGCATTTTCCTCCTCATCAATGACTGCTATACCTTCTCACCAATGACTGCTATACCAGTGACTTCCTATACCCAAGGATGTTGTTTTTCCAGCCTTGGGAGGTTTTCCTGCAATTAAGAAGCCTGCACCAGAGGTGTCCTTCTTGGATGCATGGTAAGTGGGAGGACAGGAGCCTCATTTTCCTAGCAAACAGATACTAAGATGAAAGATTTTGATGGTAGAGTATCTAGACTACAGTTTCAATTCTTCAAGCAGTAGGAACATCAGGAATAAAAGATAGCATTTGTCTTCAGAATGATTTGGAAATTCTGGAAAACAGACTTAGGACATAACATTTGGATTCTTCAGCTTCCCAGTGTGTCATCTATCTCCAGAGATTTTGCTGCAGAAGTATTTCAAAGATGTACTGTTGTTATCTAATGCTGATAGTACATTGACTTCTACTTGTTAGTATTTGCATAGGACTTCTAGAGAAAGAGGAGGGAGAAGCCTGTGACATTATTTCAGAGTCTGATTCATTATTTTGACTAATTTCCATAAAATAATCACCAGATGACATTACATCTAGGGCTACATTCCTGGTTACCTTTTCTCAAGTAAACCAGAAGGATGCAGAGATGCGCAAAGGGTGGAGAAGTGACTACAGGAACAATATAAGAAGTATTCTTTATGTTATGGAAACAGATTACAATTTTATATGTTTGACAGTCCACTGGATTGATAGTTTGCTTAAGACAAGAGTTTTCATACATATGACATTTTTGCATCAGTTCTTGAAGATATTCAAAGTTTGCCATCAGATGAAAATAGTTAGGACAACATCAGATAACGATTTCAACTTTGTGAAAGCCTTCTCTGTAATTGGACAGCATGACAATAATAACAAAGATGAAGATGAAGATGCAACTGATTAATTAGAACTACTACTAATTCAGATGATAATGACAACGATGATGATAAAGCATTCTTTGCTATAAAGAAGTCAAGTGTTTCAGACAGAGATTCATTTGATCAATACCTGCAGACTCAGTTAAAAGGCATCAGTAATATTTTGGCCTGGCCTGATTTGAAGGCATTTTTTATCAGACTGAACAACCCACTTCCTGATAGTGTAGTTGCTGAACACCTTTTTAGCTGTGGTAGATTAAAGACTCACAAGTGCACTCACATGAGTGACAGTCATTTTCAAAATTTATTTTTACTAAAAGCAAAGTAAATTTAATTGTAGGGCAATAAAATTGTTGGGAATATTTGCATTCACTGTAGTTAAGGTACTTTCACTTTTTACTGAAAAAGTATTATATTAGGTAGCAACTTTTTTACTTAAGTAATTTTTTTAATGTGTTCTTCACTGTACTTTTACTTATTAAAATATACATGTATTTTTACTTTTACTTAAGTACTTAGACGTAGTACTTTGAACAACACTGGCTAAGACTAATTCTTACCACAGCTTAGTAAAAGGACTCCTATGTGCAATGTGGAAAAAAATTCTTCCTTTGTTATGTTTTCCATCTGCTGGTTGTTACTTCCATGAAATGTCCTTTTATTTTAGTGTTGTTTAAAAGGTTAAACAGCTGTCTCCTTTTCAATCATTCCACCACATTGATCATTTTATAAAATTCTATTATATCTTCTCTTAGCTGTCTTTTTTCCAAGCTGAATAATTCTCGCCTATTTAGCATTTCTTTATAAGAAAGATGTTCCATTTCTATTATTATTTTTGAAGCATTTTTCTGATCATTTTCCAGCTCCACAGTATCCTTTCTTAGACGGGTTATCAGACATGCACACAATACTGCAGATGTAGTCACTCCATTGACCTATAAAGAGGCATAATAATATTCTCAGATTTTAGAGAACAATATTAGTTTATTTTCAGTTAGACCATTTCTCTTGATTTTGTTCTTTTTCCAGTTTGTTTCATATAATAGCTTGAATAAAACATGTTAACATGCAGTGTTGGGTAGTAATATATTACTTTTGTAATATATTACCAGTAATATGTTAATTTTAAAAAAGAGTAACTGTAATGATTACTTTCATACAAATGTAGTGAAATAACTCTAATCATTACTCTTTTCACTGAAGAGTAGTATAATGTCTCTGGTATATAGTTATTTTTTTTGAGTCCGATGCACATATAGGTTAACTTGTATATATTAGCTACATTGTAGGATAGAATCATATTTCAATGAAGAATATAGACCTACAGTAATGAACTTACATGCTTCTTTTTAGGCCCAATACTTATGGATCTCCCACCGACAGATACATTTGTACAAGAAAAATGCAACATGCAGCTGATTGTTCCTAATGCAACATGGTGGAATTGTTTCATCTATGTTGTTGAGAAAATTTATTCCATGAACATGAACTCAGCCAGCTGAATGAAATGGGCAGAGCTTTGCATTCAGACAGAAATAAATACATTTTATTGGTAAGTACTGCCATGTCATGAGCCTATTGGCAGCTGCTCTGGACATTCAACAAACTGAAGCTAAAAATTACTTGAGCTTTCTGCTGCCAACTTTGCTCATATTTTTTTTTTTGTTACATTTGTACCCTGTGCTTTCCCACTCATGGCAGGCTCAATGTGGCTTACATGGGGCAATGGAGGGTTAAGTGACTTGGCCAGAGTCGCAAGGGGCTGCCTGTGCCTGAATTGGGAATTGAACTCAGTTCCTCAGTTCCCCAGGACCAAAGTCCACCACCCTAATCACTAGGCCACTCCTCCACGTGTTATCTTTGAAAACAAAGATAACTAGAATTGGTACATACTTTAAATATGCCTTACTTCTGGTTCGTGCACCTCTATGTGGTCTTAATGAGTTTTTTGGTCATTATCTTAATTGCAAAAATTTGATTTAGGCTGCATTTATGTTGCTACAGTTTCATCTTTGTTGCTGTAAGGAAGCCCGTAGGAAGCTACCACTCCCCCTTAATGACACTCCCTCAGAGTAGCAACCACACCTTGAAACCCACAATCCCACCCAGAAAGAAAACAACATGGTAGAGGAGGAGCCAGGAGGGCATGCTCCAAGAAGATAAAAGCTAAGGGCACCAGTAGGCTACAAAGGCCTAGAGGGAAGCAGTGATGCCCAACTGCCTATATTTCCATCACACACACACACACACACACGTATATATATATATATATATATATATATATATATATACATTGTAAGGAGGTTGGAGGGTCTAATCAGCTCAGGAGGAGGTATGGGGCCAGACTACATTCCCCACAAGGCCCTGAGAGAAGGGATCGGGGTGGTAGGTCCCAAAACCTGGTATGGCCCCCACGTAGAAGGGAGGGGGAAAAAGACTGGAGAGAGCAGCTGCTATGGCAGGCGAGGGCCAGAAGGGGGAGCAGAGATGACAAAGCTCAATACCCTTGGGTTAGAAATCAGTACAAGATTCCTTCCACCTGGGAGGGGGAGGAGGTCTCCAACCAACAGCCTAGCAGAGAGGCAGAGTTAATGGAGTGTTTGGAGGAAGGAGAGGCTGGAGAGACCAACACACCAGGTTTGGAGGAGCCAGTTGACATGGACTGTAATTGTACTTTGGGGCAGAGTTGCAGGGACTGAAGGCAGTGGGTGGTCACAGGAGTCAATTAGCTGTGTTGTGGGCGGTGTACTGCCATTCTGCAACCACCCAAGTGGAAAGACTTTTAAAACTGAAACCCAGGCTGTTGAACTGGGGGAGAACTTGGATTTAAAGGGGAAGTTTTTTCTTGTTGCTTTATTTTGGAAACTGAATGGGACTTTAACCCCTTGAACTGAAATTTTGTGGAGGAGGGGAAATAAACTTTTTGGAACTAAAAGCTGTGTTGTCTGAAGGGACTTTGTTTGTGGACTGCTAAAGGGAGCCTACCACCCCTGAAGGTTTGCTACCGGGATTACAGTTATTACAGTGGCACCCCAGATGGGACTCGATTGAAGCTACCACAGAGCAGCCGGAGTGAAGCTGACAAGGCCACCCTTAGCAAAGCGAAGACCAGCGGTTACCCCAGGTAAGAGGTACCTGAAGGGGGATCAATGCTGGATTGAAGTGTGAAGCTAAGGGGGGAACACAGGTCATGCAAAGGAACCCAGGCAGGGTAGTGTAAAAGGGGAGTGGTGGGAGAAGAGCAGTACAAATTAGTAATTAGGAAAAAAAAAAGTGGTATCGCACTTGGTGTTTTTGGTTTTCTTTTTAGGGTATTCCAGACTGGCAGGATGGAGCAGAAAGAAATACTTCACTGGATGGCTGCGCAGTTTCAGAAGCAGCAGGGGGGGGGGGGGCTCAACAGGTCTTGCAGCAAGTGGTGGAAGCCACCAAGGAACAGCATGTACCTCTGCTCCACGCAGTGCAAGGTCAGATGCAAGCCATAGGGAGCCTGTTGGATAAAGTTGCAGCCCCGGGTACAGTGGCCGGTTTACCCATGGGGGTAGGAACCCCTCTGTTTGGACCCTTTTCTTTGGGACGAATGGGGGAGGGGGAGGATGTGGATGACTTTATTGCTACATTTGAGAGGATCGCAAGGGCAGTGCAATGGCCGAAAGAACAGTGGGCTGTTCGACTGGCAGGAAGCCTAGCTGGGGAAGCTCTGGCTGCATACCGGGCCATGCCTGCGGACAGCTCCATGGATTATGAGCAGGTAGTGGCGGCCATTAAAAATAGATTAGGTCTTACTAGAGACCATTATAGAAGACTTTTTAGGGAGACTACTATGGGGAGGGAAGGGCGGCCCCGGGCTTTTGCCCAGAGACTGAAAGACTTAGCCTATAAATGGCTGGAGCCGCAACAGAAGACTGCAGAACAGGTGGTGGAGGAGATTATAGTAGAACAGTTTTTGTTTGCCATACCCACCCCAGTGCGCGAGTGGCTCATTAAGCAAGGGGTGCGCTCATTGGAAGGGGTGATTCATGGAGCTGAACTGTATTTTGAGGCAGGAAGACATCCTAGTAACCCCTTCCTCCCTAGTAGCCAAGTGGGTAGGGGTCAAGGGGAAAGTACTCATGCCAATACGGGGACTGATGGGAAGAGGGAGGAGGGTCGTAGGGACCCGGGTCCCAGTCCAGGGGGAGGAAGGTGTTTTAGATGTGGGAAGCCCGGCCACATGCTGAAGGAGTGTAGGGAAAGACTAGGGTTTGCGGGACATATGGGAACAGACCCCGAGGATTTCTTCTTCCTGGAGGTTCAGGTAGGAGGGGTGACAGTTAAGGCCCTGTTAGACTCGGGGGCCAATCAGTCGATGATGTCCTGAGTCTTCTGGAATAAGATCCAGAGCACCGCCATGGGGGAAGAGGGCAGACAGTATGTAGGAATGATTCAGATTAGGTGCATACATGGGTCTTCAACCGCCTACCCTGTGTTCAGGATCCAACTAGGGAGCCCTCTGGGGAGAGGGTGGGTTAATGTGGCGATCCTGCCAAAACTGCCTTTTGACCTCATTTTGGGGAGGGAGTGGGAGCTGTTTGTATGGGGGTTGAAAGGGGTCACAGGGTGGGTGACTACTCGGGCTCAGAAGGCTCGGGGTGGGTCGCAGGATATGGGGGAAGATTTGGTAGGGCAGCTCTTCCCTTTCCATGAGGAGATAATGGGAGAACCGGGTAAAGGGAGGAAGGCTAGAGAAACACGGCAGGCGGAGAGGCATAGCCGGGCTAGGGCCCTAAGGAGGTTGGGGGAAGGAGAGGCTATGCCATGGAGGCCACAAGAGGTGGTGGAGAGATTTCCCGCTTTTGGCCAGGAGCAGAGAGATGACCCGGTTTTAAAAAGGGCCTGGGAACAAGTGGAAGGGGGACCTTCAGGCGGGTTTCCCCGGTTTCGGGTGGTGGAGGGATTGTTGTACCGGGAAATACAGGATCCGGTGGGGGGACCGGTGCGAGGCCAGCTGGTAATTCCCAGGGTCTTTAGGAGCCTTATTCTAAGAGGGGCCCATGATCATCCTTTGGCAGGGCATAAGGGCTCCCAGAGTACGTTGAAACAGGTGCTGGAGCGTTTTTATTGGCCTGGCGTACATAGGGAAGTCCAGAATTATTGCCAAAGTTGCCCCTCCTGTCAGCGGTTGGTGGACCGATACCCTCCCAGGGCACCTATGGTACCATTGCCTATTATTGGGGAACCTATGAGAAGTATGGCGATGGACATTGTGGGACCCCTCATCAGAACACCTAGGGGTTTTGCATACATTTTAGTAGTCATGGATAGGGCCACTAGGTTTCCCTGGGCCTTCCCAATGAGAAATATACGAGCTACGGGTATAGCAACCGAATTGGTCAAGCTTTTATGTGAAGTGGGATTCCCACGAGAAATGCTTACGGATCAGGGGTCCAATTTCAAATCTAGACAGTTAAGAGAACTGTGGGAAGCTTTTAACATACGCCACATTACCACAGCTGCCTACCATCCCCAGACAAACGGGATGGTAGAGCGATTTAATAAAACCCTTAAGCAGATGTTGAGGAAAGGCTTGAAAGGGAAATATGAGGATTGGGACCAGTTGTTACCCTATGCTTTATATGCATGTAGGGAGAATATTCAAGCATCCCTAGGGGTATCCCCCTTTGAATTGGTCTTTGGTCGATTGCCGCGGGGCATTCTGGACATAATTCAGGAGGCATGGGTAGAGAGAGAGGAAGAGCCCAGGGAGGTTAGTACGTACCTGAGGGAGTTAAGAGCAAGGATTCAGAGGGTCACGGCGTTTGCGCAGGACACCCTGGGGCAGAGCCAAGAGAGCCAGAAAGGGTACTATGACCGGGGCACAAAAGTAAGGACATTTCAGGTGGGAGATAAAGTGCTCGTCATGGTGGCCTCAGACCCCCATAAGTTTACTTCTCAGTGGAAGGGACCCTGCGTGGTAACAGCCAGAGTAGGCCCATGGACATATCAGGTAAGGCATGCGAAAGGTAGGATTCAGACCTACCATGTAAATATATTGAGACCGTGGATAGAGAGAGAAGGGTTTGTGGTGGTCCCTGAAGAGGAGTTGGGTCCTCAACTAAGTGATGTACAGGAGGGGGGGAAACCTGTTATTGGTGAGTCACTATCCCATGGGCAGAGGCAATGGGTAAGGGAAATGATAGAGGAGTTTCAGGATGTTATCAATCCCCTACCTGGGGAAACCCATTTGGTGGCCCATGATATCATCACCGAGCCGGGTAGGATTGTAAGGCAGAGGCCCCATAGAACACCCGAATTTAAGAGGAAGGAAATTATAAGTCAGGTACAGGAAATGATGGACTTAGGTATCATAGAGGAATCAGTTAGTCCCTAGTCCAGTCCAGTGGTGTTGGTACCAAAAAGTGATGGGTCTCAGAGGTTTTGTATAGATTTACGAAGGGTGAATGCCATATCCCGGTTTGATGCTTATCCCATGCCCCGAATAGATGACTTACTGGACAAACTGGGGCATGCTCAGTATTTAACTACCTTAGATCTTACGAAAGGGTATTGGCAAGTGCCGCTGACAGAGGAGGCTAAGCCCAAAACAGCCTTTGGCACCCCTATAGGGTTATTCCAATTTAGACGAATGCCATTTGGGTTAAATGGGGCGTGCTGCCAACGATTGGCTGATCAGTTGCTGAGGTGGCATTCGGACTACGCTGCCGCGTATATGGATGATATTGTCATTTTTAGCTCAGATTGGGAGTCCCATTTGCCCAAAGTCAAAGCGGTGCTAGAATCCCTCAGGCGGGCGGGCCTAACAGTGAACCCAAAGAAGTGCGTGTTTGCTAGTGAACAGGTCAAATACTTGGGATACATTGTGGGAGGGGGAGTTATGAAACCCCTAAGGGATAAAGTGCAGGGAGTACGTGATTTTCTGCTGCCTCACAACAAAAAACAATTGAGGGGGTTTTGGGGGCTGATAGGATATTATCGCAGATTCATTCCTAGATTTGCGGAGAGGTCAAGCACCCTTACTGACATGCTGAGGAAAAGGTGCCCTAATGTCCTAAAGTGGACAGAGGCAGGTCGTGGGGAGTTCCAAATGTTGAAAGACCTCCTGTGTCAGGAACCGGTCTTAAAAGGAATAGATTTTGAGAAGCCCTTCCTGTTACAAACAGACGCCTCAGAGACGGGCTTAGGGGCGGTGTTATCCCAAGAGTTTGAAGGGGAGGAGTACCCTGTCCTTTTTCTGAGTAGGAAACTACACCCGGCAGAGCAGCATTACTCTGTTATAGAGAAGGAGTGTTTGGCTATAAAGTGGGCTATAGAAACTCTGAAATACTATCTGCAGGGCAATTCTTTTGTTTTGATTACTGACCATGCACCTCTGAAATGGCTCCAACAAATGCAGGGGCAGAATGCCAGGCTCACCCGCTGGTATTTAGCATTACAAGCTTTTTCCTTTGAAATACAGCATAGGGCGGGGAAGCTTCACGGGAACGCTGACGCCCTGTCCCGAATTGCGAACTCCCTAGCAAGTAGCCTGGAGGAAGCAGGGAGTCGCAATTATTTGAAGGGGGGGATGTGTAAGGAGGTTGGAGGGTCTAAGCAGCTCAGGAGGAGGTATGGGGCCAGGCTACATTCCCCACAAGGCCCTGAGAGAAGGGATCGGGGTGGTAGGTCCCAAAACCCGGTATGGCCCCCACGTGGAAGGGAGGGGGAAAATGACTGGAGAGAGCAGCTGCTATGGCAGGCGAGGGCCAGAAGGGGGAGCAGGGATGACAAAGCTCAATACCCTTGGGTTAGAAATCAGTACAAGATTCCTTCCACCTGGGAGGGGGAGGAGGTCTCCAACCAACAGCCTAGCAGAGAGGCAGAGTTAATGGAGTGTTTGGAGGAAGGAGAGGCTGGAGAGACCAACACACCAGGTTTGGAGGAGCCAGTTGACATGGACTGTAATTGTACTTTGGGGCAGAGTTGCAGGGACTGAAGGCAGTGGGTGGTCACAGGAGTCAATTAGCTGTGTTGTGGGCGGTGTACTGCCATTCTGCAACCACCCAAGTGGAAAGACTTTTAAAACTGAAACCCAGGCTGTTGAACTGGGGGAGAACTTGGATTTAAAGGGGAAGTTTTTTCTTGTTGCTTTATTTTGGAAACTGAATGGGACTTTAACCCCTTGAACTGAGATTTTGTGGAGGAGGGGAAATAAACTGTTTGGAACTAAAAGCTGTGTTGTCTGAAGGGACTTTGTTTGTGGACTGCTAAAGGGAGCCTACCACCCCTGAAGGTTTGCTACTGGGATTACAGTTATTACAATATATATGAATTGCAACCATGACAGTCAGGTAGGCCAAGTTAAACTTGGAACCTTGCAGACATGTATTTTGTTCCTGGCTGGATAGAGGCCAACCTATGTTAACCCACTGTGTGGCTCCATTTTAACTTGGCTCTGAGTCCACCCTCATTCACGTTACCACATTTGGGTTGAAATGAAGATGAAGTGTAAAGAATTTCTTTTAGAACCAATGAAGATGGTGAAGTTGTCATTAGAAAAAAACTGCACTAGTTTCATCCAATAGTGATTGTGATAATGAGGATGACTTCTTCTGTTATCAGAATGTTGACAGGGACAGAAATAACGTTGCTGCTGAATTGGACTTATTTCTAAATTACAATTCTTGTGAAGTACTGTATCACAATTTTCTCATATCAAAGCACTGTTTTTTAAGTATAATACAGATTTGTCTTCAAGTGCTCATGTTGTAAGGTTTTTCAGCATGGCAGACAAATTATGACTCCAAGAAGATATAGACTGACATACAATCATTTTGAAATGCAATTGCTCCTTCATTGTAATAGGAAACTGTTTAGTTACATAATTAACAGGTGAAGATGTGCCTTATGACTTATTTATTGACCACAGTTGAACTGAATAAGAAACATGACCTGATTTTGAAGGTAACTAGGTGTGAAGTTGCTTTCAACACAATTGTTAGAACTAATTTTATGTAATGTCAAAATAACTGTTTAAATCCAACAATTATAAAATAGCTGAAAGTAATATATTATTTTTCAAACATTAACTTAGCTTATTACTTATCAATGCTTGCTACCATTAAGATGGGTTATTTTACCATTACCTCATACTATTTTAGTACAGGTCCAATTTAATGCAATGAGACCTAGATATTAATAACCCAAGTAAACAGTAAAATAATTCATCTTAACGTCAGACCATGTTGATAATTTACCCCCTAAAAGCTTAAGGCACACTAACCAACCTAATAATGCTAACAAATGCACATTCCTATCAATTTTGTTCTCCATTCCTTTTCTACTAATAATTATCATTCTGTTTGCTTTTGGCAGTCATGGCATACTCTGCTGAAAATTTCAATGTCTTATGAAGAATTAATTCACAAAGTTTTTCTTCATTGGTAACACAGAATCCAGTATTGTGTATCTGTGGTTGAGAATATTTTTTTTCCCAATGTGCATCACTTTGCCCTTGTTCACATTAAGGGAACTGTTTACAAAAATATCATGCATTAGTTACAAAAATTAACATTCGTTAACTGCAAAGCCTATGTGATAACTTTTGATGTGTGTGCAGCATCTGCAATGCACTTACCACGTGGGACAGACATTTAGTGCTACATTTGAAAAAATCCATGTGATCTGTATATTGAACCCACTCCCAAGATGAGCAACTAGAAGACCTCCCCAACCCTCCAATCAGCATCCTAAATTACCCCACCTCCAGTTCCCCAACTGTTCCCCAGCACGTACTAAATGTATCCTTGGTAGATTATTAGGGAAAAGGGTGGTCCACTGATGCTCCTGCCACATCACTGGCCCAGGTTCAAAATGGCTCTAATCCTTAGCTGTAGTCCTGTGGTACTACCACTGGGAGATCAAGCTACTATATCAGGGATTGCATTCCTTATTTGACAGCTTCACCCCTAATGGTAGCACTGCAAAATTACCATTAGGGGTCAGAGCTGCTATTTTGAACCAGAATTCACAACATGGCAAGAGCATTCAGGGATTACTTCTATACCCCCTCGCTCCCCAACTAACCCACCAGGGACATCCTGGTAAGTGCCGAATGAATAGGACAAGGGTCAGAGTTGATTCAAGAAGCTGATTAGGTAGGTGAGACTCAAGAGGTTGAATGAAGGGGTAGGTTGAGATGTGGATTAGAAGTTTTCAAGATGCTGATTGAGGGCAAGGGTTCAAGATGCTGATTAGAAGAGACTTTTTTAAATTTTTCTGGTCAATATTCAGCTGGCGGTGCTCAGTGTTTTGTTTTGTTTTTTGCACATGCTGATCATGGTTACTAGCCAAATTAGGCTATGATATTCAATACTGGGCCTTGCCCAGGCAGCAGCACTGAATATTGGTATCTGAGTAGACTTGTGCAGGCTGAGAGAAGTTTTGCCAAATTTAGACCAGTGCTTGCTGCGCTTTGTAATACCAGTACCATGAGATTCCTTGTTTGTGAGATTGCTGCTCCTGAGCCTTGTACTATTCATGACCAGCCTGGGACAGTGCTGTCTCTGCCCCTCTGGTGACATCATTGTAGTGCTGCAGGCTTAAAAGGTCGGACCTGTACTTATGGGGAAGGGGCAATATGATTCCTTGATCTTTACAGAAGCCACCTAGATTGGATAATCCTGTCCTTAAGCCTATTTGTCAGCAAATTATTACTGTTTGTAAGAAAGTATCTTTGTCTATTTGTAAGGGTACAAACCCTTGACACAAGCACTAGTGATTTACAGAGCTGGGTCAAATGCAGTGATATTATACTGAATACAAAGGTGCAGTGCTGAAGACGTCAACGCCATTAACTTTGCTTCAATTTTTACAAATGCATGCATTTCAGAAGGGCAATGCCTGTGATTTTACTTGGCTAATGCACGTAACAAAAACCTGGGTCAGGTCACCCTCAGACTCATTGGAACCTTCTAGTGGCTTCTTAAGAGACAACAAAGGACACCAACCAATCACTTTTCATGATCTTATTAAACCATCTGAGACAGTATCGATAACAGAATGATATAAAAACAATCATCCCCATCTGAAAAATTAACCTTTCATCTGATATCAGCCGTCCTTTCTATTTCCTCTCACTGACAGACCACCATTGGAAAATCATTGAGTACTGCCTTGTTCCTTCTGTTTCTGAGAGATTGGTCATCAATCCTGGTTGTAAGTCAAGCTCTGAAAACACTTGTATGTAGCAGGTGATACTGACTATTGCGTCTAGGGAGTTGCATGTTTGTTTTAACTACTGTCTGATTAGTGTATAGTCTATCAGCTTTAAACTGACATTCAGTTTCTTCATTCTGTGATATTCTAACTATTTCTGCTTTATTCAGTTGTGAATAGTTCTTATTTCTTTCTGTAAATAAAATTTTTATTTCTGTAAGTTTCATGTTTCCAGCTTAGTAATATAAACATAGAAAAAGGAGTTGAATTCAGAATTGTTCACTAAGGGGCATGACCTTATCCCATTATTTCCAGAGTGCTTTATAAAACAAAATAATTAATTCACAACTCTAACTGCACTACCCAGTATGGGCAGTGTGATTATTGCTTACTCCTACATATTTATATACTCAGTGCTCACTCTGTGTAAAATAAGATAATGTTGTTGTATAATTCATATTGAACCATTGATTGGATGTCCTTTGTTTTTCAGAAGTATGGGGGATGGAGTCAGACACTTATGTCTTTCAGCAATGTTGTCTGCCAGTGTATATGTGGGAAGTTCAGACTAGGAATGGTTAAAGGGGAATGGGGGAATCATGTTTATTCAAAGAGAAGGTTTAGTTTCTTGTAGGTTGGTAGTGAATGATGTACCTTCTGCTGAAGTCTTCAGTGCTGCACCTTAATTATGACATCAAGATTAGTCACACTCCCCCTGATTCTTTATAGCGTGCCAAGAGATCCACGCCAAACTCCTAGTGTATTCAATAATAATGTCATAACTTATTTGACTTAAGAAGTTAATCAGTATTGATAACAGCTCTTAACAAGCAATAATGAACACTAATTGACAATAATTGGAATATAATTGGAATTTACACACAACTTGCTAAGTGCATTCTATAATGCAGTGTGCCTAACTTCTAACATGTGCAAACAGAAAAGGGCATGGTTGTAGGTGGGGAAATGAGCGTTTCATGGGCATTCTAAAATCTACATGTCAGGATTTATGCCACATTTTCATTGGTGTAAGTGGAGGTGCATAGTTGTAGGTGCTGAGATATCAACAAGCATATTCTATATACTGTGCCTAAATCTTGAGGCACTCCACTACTCACCTTTCCTTCCTCCAATTAAATTCCATTAACAACCACCCTCTGGCATCTGTCTGGCAACCAGTTCCTAATCCAGTTCACCACTTTGGGTCCTAACATCAGCTCTCAAGTTTATTCAAGAGCTTCCTATGAGGAACTGTATCATAGGCTTTGCTGAAATCTAAGTAGATTACATCTAACGTACATCCTCAATCCAGTTCTCTGGTCACCCAGTCAAATACTTCAATCAGATTAATTTGGCACCATTTACCTTTGATTAAACCATGTTGTCTCTGATTTTATAACCCATTGGATTCCAGGAAATTCATTATTTTTCCTTCTGCATTGCTTCCATTACTTTTCCAATATCTGAAGTGAGGCTTACTGGCCTGTAATTTCTAGCTTTTTCTCTGTCTCCACTTTTGTGAAGAGGGACCACATCTGCTCTTCTCCAATCCCATGGAACCTCTCCCATCTCCAAGGATTTATTTAAAAATATTTAAGAAGATCTGCCAGAACCTCTCTGAGCTCCCTCAGCATCCTGGGATGGATCCTGTCTGGTACCATGGCTTTGTCCATCTTCAGATTTTCAAGTTGTTCATAAACACTTTCTTCCGTGAACGGTACTATATCCACTCCATTCTCATATGTACCTTTGCCAGTCAAGTGTGGTCCTTCTCCAGGATTTTCTTCCATGAACATAGAACAGACGTATTTGTTTAGCAGATCTGCTTTTCATCATTCTCCACATAGCAGTTCACAGCATACTTCAGTTTCACAATCCCACTTTTAGTTTTTCTCCTTTCACTAATATACCTGAAAAAATGTTGTCTCCCCTCATTACATTTCTATCCATTTAGTCTTCTGCTTGCGCTTTTGCCAGATGTATATCTCTCTTGTCTTTTTCAGTTTCATCTGGTATTCCTCTCTGTGTTCCTCTTCTAGAGTTTTTTCTGTATTTCATGAATGTCAACTCTTTTGTCTTTATTTTCTCAGCCACTTGCTTAGAGAACCAAATCAGTTTTCTTTTTATCTTGCTTTTATTTACTTTCCTTACATAAAGGTCAGTAGCCATATTTATAGCTCCTTTCAGCCAGAACCACATCCTTACCACTTCTCGTATGTCCTCCCAGCCCAACAGCTCCCCAATTTTACTAAAGTCTGCATGTCTGAAATCCAAGCCTTTGAGATTTGAGTGGTTGCCCTCCACTTTAGCTGTTATATGAAACCAAACCATTCGATGATCACTACTGCCCAGGTGCGGTGTTTGATGGGAATGGATTCTAGGGATCAGGGAAAATTGGATGCTAAGGAATAGGGGGACTGGATACTGCTTACATCACTTGTCCCTTTAAGAGATTCCCCCTCCCCCCCAGGAGTATTGGTCTATGTGTTAGCAACCCAATGCTCCCAAGGAAGAAATATAATGCTAGCTCAAACTGGCATTATCTCCCCATGAATAACACACTTTGCAAGGTTTAATGTAAGCAGTTATTCAGTTTGCATAATAATAAGGTACCTTGCATGCATTAGCATGCTTTGTATCTCATTTAACTCATGTTGCTCTATAAAATTTGAGTTAAGAGCAAATAACACAATTTTGCTATTTAACATTAATTATTTGGCAAAAGATGTATGATATTCCTTAATGTACATTAGTAACTACACCTAAAAGTTGGGCTATACAAATACAGGTATATAAAAAAAATCCAACTAAAAATCCACTTGGTTATCTTTATCTAGGAATATTTAGCAGAACCAGCTTAATTTATTGTTATTAATATGAACTACTATACTTAATGCACATTGTTTTCCCACAGGTCCAATTCTACTAATAATGTACATTAACAATGTTAATTCATACTTAGACCCTGATGATCAAAGGTAAATGTGGGCATTAGAGGACACTAGCACTGGACTAGTACTCACATTTACCAATACAGGATGATCGGAGGGGTCTGGAATGAGTGCACCAGGGAATGCTGCCAAACTCATTTACATTATATTTAAATGAGCTCGGTAGAATTCCACCCATAGGAACAGAGCACTGCACTCTGATTGTGTTGGCAGAATAGTGCCTTAACCTTACACCAGCTTGGAGCTGGCATTAGGATTAAGGCTCTCTTCCTGCTCCCCTCCCCCATCCAGGCAAGGCAGCCCGGGCTGTCACTGTCCGGCTGGGCTGCCACCATCAGTCCTGAGGGTCCAGTGGACCCCCAGACCCCTTACCCCCACCACCAAATACAAGGCCTAGATGTCTAGTGAACCTCCTGGCCCCTCACCCCATGAAGCACCACCCCTGAACATAAATACAACCTATTAACAACTCATCAGACCAAAGACACAATAACCAACCAATAGGAAAAATCTCCGCATACGAACATCACCAACAAAAAAAGAAAAACAACAACAACAAATTCAACCACCGAGAAAACAGACAACTAATAAAAATAAATACATCGAACTCCCCCCACAGAACCATACCGCTCAATCCAACTAGGATACATCAATGCAAGATCAGCAGTAAGCAACTCAGTAGATATACTAGACTGGATTACCACAGACAAATTAGACCTTCTATTCATCACAGAAACCTGGTTCCACAGCCCAACAGACCCTGCCATCCTAGAGACATGCCCACCAGAATACAAAATCACCCACTGGACAAGAAATGGAAAAAGAGGGGGCGGAATAGCCATAATCTACAAGCCTGAGTTCACCATCACAACCATGGGTGAATCCACCTCACCACTTGAAATTGCCTCGACAAGAATCAATCATCCAAACCTACTAGGACACCTCAACGCAATCCTATTCTACAGACCACCAGGAAAATGGCAAGACTCTCAAACGCAACTCATGGACTTCATCTCGAACACATGTGTCTCTGCCTCAAACATCCTTATAGTAGGAGACATCAACCTACACCTTGAAGACGACACCTCAACAGGCACACGAGAATGCAAAGAGTTCTTAAACTCTGGGACCTACACGCACCTAACACTCAACCAACACACACAAAAAGACACACACTTGACATCATTACACACAAATTCGACCCAGACTCAACTATCCTACTAACTGACACAAGATGGACACCTACACTACGGTCAGACCACCATAAAGCATACGTCTCCCTCTACTGGCGAAAAACACACATAAACGTAATCAACAAACTTGAGCGAACAACATACACCACGAGAGGAAAAATAGACCCCACAATATTCTGGCAACAGATCTACCAGAACGAATGGTCAACAAATGCTGACACCATCCAATTCCTCCAAGAATGGGATGATATATGCACAACAACATTAGATAAAATTGCCCCAATCCAAACCAGAACATCACATAGGAAGAAATCAAATCCATGGTTCACCGAAGAGCTGAAAAAACTTAAAACACAAGTCAGGAAACTAGAACGCGCATGGAACAAAAAGAAAGATGAACAAACACTAAATGCCTGGAAACTACTTCGGAGGAAATACAAATATACCATAAAACAGACTAAAAGACTACATTACAAAACAATGATAGGACCAAACTACAAAGACACACACAAACTCTTCTACCTCGTGAATAAATTGTTAGACACCACACCAGTTACAACCAACAGCAAAGACATACCAGGTGTTGACAACCTTGCGAAATACTTCAAGGAGAAAATTATACAATTACAACTTAAAATACCCGCCAGCCCTATTGAATACGCCACACTTCTAGACTGTCTAGACCCAGAAGACGGAATATACCCAGCAGACAGAACCTGGACCGATTTCGAATTACTATCAGAAGACCTCATCTCTGAAACACTCAAAAGATTTGCTAAATCCCACTGCAAACTAGATATATGCCCAAACAACCTCATGAAATCAGCTCCTCAACAATTCATACTAGACCTAATGAACCATATAAACTTCATGCTACAAAACGGACTTTTCCCAAAGGAAAAAGGAAAAATTCTACTCACCACAATACCTAAAGATACAAAGAAAAACGCAAGTGAAATAACCAATTACAGACCAGTAGCATCTATACCACTAATAACCAAAATAACTGAAGGGATGGTAACAAAACAACTGACAAACTATCTAAACAAGTTCTCAATACTGCATGATGCCCAATCAGGATTCCGGTCGAATCACAGCACAGAAACAGTATTAATTACCCTAATGACTAAATTTAAACAAATGATTGCAACCGGCAACAACATACTTCTCCTACAATTTGACATGTCAAGTGCCTTCGATATGGTCGACCACGGAATCCTATTACACATACTTGAATATTTTGGAATCGGAGGAAATGTCCTAAATTGGTTCAAGGGGTTCCTAACCATACGCTCATATCAAGTCACATCAAATTCAACCACGTCTGCTACATGGACACCTGAATGTGGAGTACCGCAAGGATCACCCCTCTCACCAACTATTTTCAACCTAATGATGATCCCCTTGGCAAAACTTCTATCAAACCATAACCTCAACCCGTATATACGTCGATGATGTAACAATATACATCCCCTTCAAACAAGACATTAAAGAAATCTCCAATGAAATCAACCAAAGTCTATACATCATGAACTCCTGGGCAGATGCATTTCGATTGAAACTGAACGCAGAAAAAACTCAATGCCTGATACTCACCTCCCAGTACAACACGAATGAATTTACCGCTATAAACACACCAAAGCTAAACCTTCCAATCTCAGAAACTCTAAAAATCCTTGGAGTCACTATTGACCGTCACTTAACACTTGAAACTCATGCAAACAACACAACCAAAAAAATGTTCTACTGCATGTGGAAACTGAAAAGAATAAGACCATTCTTCCCAAGACCCGTCTTTCGCAGCCTAGTGCAATCCCTCGTACTCAGCCATCTGGATTACTGCAACTCACTATACGCGGGTTGTAAAGAGCAAATACTGAGGAAACTTCAAACAGCCCAGAACACAGCAGCCAGACTCATCTTCGGAAAACCAAAATACGAAAGTGCCAAACCCTTACGAGAGAAGCTACACTGGCTCCCACTCAAGGAACGCATTACTTTTAAAGTATGCACATTAGTCCACAAAATCATTCACGGTGAAGCCCCAGCTTACATGTCTGACTTAATAGACCTACCACCCAGAAACGCTAAAAGATCATCCCGAACTTTCCTCAACCTTCACTTCCCTAATTGCAAAGGCATAAAATACAAAATGCTGCACGCGTCAGCCTTTTCTTATATGAGTGCACAATTCTGGAATGCGCTGCCACGCAATCTGAAAGCGATCCATGAACTAACCAACTTCCGCAAATCATTGAAACTCATCTCTTTGATAAGATTTACTGCAAGGATGAAAACACATGAAGTCCACACACACTGTAGTGATACAACAATACACTCCTTCTAAATTTCCCATCCCCCGTAATCTCACCACATTTATACCTCTAATCACAGAAAAAGGTTATACCGAATGTTCTCCTACTAATGTTTAGCTGCCCTGTCAGTTTCCCGTTATTTCCTTCCATTGTTCTATTGTTCTTCTCCATTGTTCTATTCCCCTAACGATACTTTGACTTGTTTTCGCATAACTCCTCACAATGTAATCCATAACCAAGTTGTAACAAACTGTATTTCCACCATTCACAATGCATTGTAAGCCACACTGAACCCGCAAATAGGTGGGAAAATGTGGGATACAAATGCAATAAATAAATAAAACACAATTGTCCCCCCCAAAAAACCCTAAAATACCCTTGTGGTCCAGTGGGATCCTCGACAGCTCCCTGTTAGCCCTGGTGGTCTATCACTGGTGGGGTCCTCCCCTCCTAACCCAACCTCCTCCCCTCATACCTCAGAATAGAGGAGGGTGGGACTAGCACTCCCTCCTTCCTCTGGGTGCAACTCAAAATGATGGTGCCCTGCCCAGTGCATCCTGAGAACTCCCTTATATGGAAGTTAAGCCCTGCCTAGTGCATCCCAGGATGCACTGGACAGGGCAGGGTGCCACCATTTTGAGGTGGCACCCAGAGCAGGGAGAAAACACTAGTCCCTCCCTCCTCTATTCTAAGGTATGAGGGGAGGGGGTTGGGTTTGGGAAGGAAGGGAGTGAAGGAAACATCATCACTAGACCATTAAGGCTAATGGGAGGCTATTGAGGGTCTCACCAGGATATTTAGATTTTTTGAGGAGCGCTTTGTGTTTGAGGAGTGAGGGGCCTGGAGGTTCACCTGACCTCCAGGCCTTGTTTGGGGGGGAAGGTTAAGTGCTGGGGGTGAGGGGTCTGGGGGTCCACTGGACCTCTGTCCCCCCTGTGTTTTGGGGCTTGAAGTTTGACAGATCCAGGCTTTCTTTTTTTGACAGCCCAGACCTATCAAACAAGTGCAGGAGAATTGTGCCTGAGTGCATGCCCAGTCACAATCCTCCCGTGTTTTCTCCCTATGATCAACACTAATAATGTGTCTAAATTTGCATGTTATTAACATTGATCATTGGGCAGTTAATTCCCCGTACAGTTCCGACACTATTTTTATGGCGCTGTTTCGGAACAGCATGGAAAATTGATCATTGGGTCCTTATTGCACTTAAGTAGTTGTATCTTTAAGTATTGAAAACAGAAGAATGTTTCATACTGAGTTAGACTTATGGACCATGTAGCTTAGTATTCTGCTTCCAACAGTGGCTAATCAAGGTCACAAGTACCTGGAAGAATCCCAAAATGTAGCAAGATTGCATGCTACTGACTCCAGGGTTAGGTAGTGACTTTCCTTCATGTCCGTTTATGGACTTTTCATCCAAGAACATGTCCAAACCTTTTTTAAATCTAGATATGCTAACCACTTTTACCATATCTTCTGGTAATGAGTGCTAGAGCTTAAGTACTGATTGAGCAAAAAAAAAAAAAATCTTCTATTTGTTTTAAAAGTACCTTCATGATGTATCCTTTTGTCTTTGTACTTTTTGAAAGAGTAAACAATTGATTTACATTTACCCATTCTACTACACTCAGGATTTTGTAAGCCTGTATCTATTAGGTTAAAGTTAAACTTTAACTGGAGAAGACCGTACTAACTATTGGTTTGTAATCATGCATCAAATTCAAAGCATGCCCATATGTTTATATACAGGTATGTGTATAGCTTATATTACTTTACTCTTGTGACAATCTTTGGTGTTCAATGGATAGCTATAGCAAACTGAAAAGTGGGCACAGATCCCATGGAGGACCATAGCATAGATTCAAGCATATCCTCCAACAGAGCCTTAAAATCTGTGTGGTAAATGCATGGAACCATCTGGTGGATGCATGGAACAGCATGTCAGTATAGGTGGTAGATACAAGAACTGCATATGAATTCAAGAAAGCATGAGACAGGCACATGGACCACTGAGGGAGAGGAAGGGATTGAAGAGATTGCTAGATGATCTGGTTAGGCAGACCTGACTATATGGTCTTTATATGCCATCATATTTCACATTTCTATGACTTCAACAGCTGGCCAATCATAGTTGTCAATGTGGGCTACCATTAAAATATGTTATTTTACCACTAACTCATTCTATTTTACCATATGACCCATTTTATGCAATGAGATCTATAGTAGTTACTAACAGAGAGCCCATGGGGTTACCTGTGGGCAAGATAACATTGGCCGAGCACTTAAGTGAATTTTCTTTGGGGGAAAGGCAGAAGGGGTCAGGGGTGTAAGGGAGGTTGGGAGGGAGGGAGTGGGAATTTGATTATATAGAGGTATATTTAAACATCACACAATATATAGAAGTTTTTTTGGCCAATGATGAGTAGAGGATCTTTTTAGACCCTTTTAAGCTCCAACAGATAGCTACAATCTAGGAGCTCTGTGAGGTCTTTTTCCTTCTAAACTACAGAACAGTATCATCTTTTGAGACTTTAATCATTTTCATTAAGTAGAAATTATTGTGCTTGGGTATTATCTGACGATTCTGTATTTCCACATCCTATTCAGTACGTATAAGTTTAGTGGATATTGGTACTTTAGAACATATGTGCTTTGCTTGTCCCAAATTGTTACCCTTTTAGAATGAGGTTTGGAATACAATAACACTCATAACCAATCTGAAATTATCTTTACCTTATACGTTTATCCTGATATCTGCTTGTTTACCTAATACTGTACCTGATACTGTTAACTGTTTGATATTCTTGTGACAATTGCAATATTGACAGTAATAGATAATTGGAAAAATCATGACCATGTTTGTTTTCAGTTTTGGTGGTCTGCAATATGAAATATAGGTACATATGAGAGAATAATAGCTGAATGGAAGGGTTTTCTATATATTTTTAATAATATCTAGGATCCAGTAATTTCTGTAAAGAGTCATCAGAAGGGAGTATACAGTTAATACCAATATTTTGCATTTCTACTTATATTGTATGCTCTTTAATACTTGTAAGATCAAGCAAATATTTATGTTTTTATTTTTATGTTGCTATATTGTTGTATCTTTCAAAAACCAATAAAAAATATTGAACTTAAAATAATTTGAATTGTCTGCCATACTTGTTCCTGAAAAGGTTTAAGAACAGGACAATAGAAGAGTTCCAACTGTTGTTGAACATAGCCAACAAAGAATAGAGCTGTCCTCTTTAAACTAATGTAAGAGATGCATAGTCCAAATGCAATGGTCAACCATAAAATATTGGGTTTGAGATAAGGAGGCTAATTTGGAACATCTCATTACAATTGTGCACATTTTAGTCCATTCCACATCCATCAGTTTCGCTCCAGTATCCATCTCCCAGATAGCTTTGACTCCAAGCTTCTGTTTCAGTGCAGGTTGAGTTTGGAAGAATTTATAAATGGTGGGTGCCTCATGTTCTTGACCATGTATCAGTCAACAGAACTCCTGTAGCGAGGCGATCAGAAGAATATCAGGCAGTTGACATCCACAGCTGGAGAGAATGACATAATTGAATTAATTTGAAGCACTGAGAGAGTGGTAAATGATATTTAGCACATACATCCTTAAAAGATGAAGGCTTACTTTAGAGTAAAACATCGCCCACAGTCTAAAGTCCAAGCTCTATCCAAGTGTGCCAAAATACAGCCTTCTTTCCATTCCAAAAAGCTGAATTATACCAGAGTGGAATTGATATGACTTGCAAGCCACAATTTGTTGTTCCCAATCAAAGTATTGAAGTGCTGAGTTGCTCCCACAATAAGATTCTGATGTAAGCAAGCTGAGAGTCCAGCTCCAATACAGTACTTTAAGTTGATTGAAGCAATGAGATCCCTTTCTATATGTAACTATCCAAGGTCTGTAGAGTATTGGAATTTGGACAGCCACATTAGGCTTTGACATAAGATATAAGTCAGATGATAGTTGAAAAAGTCTGAAAAGTTAATTCCACCAGGGTCCTGAGGAAACTTTAGAGTATGTAAGGTGATCCTGGACTTTCTTTTGGTTCTAGATAGATATATATGCATGGTGATCCTGGAATGTTTTTGTTTCCAGATAAATCTAGTTAAACATTTATATATGTCTATAAATTGAAATGAAAAACAATATAGGTAACATACTCATAACATACAACTACCAATTATAATGTTATAGTATGTATTGTGTTGACATTGCTAGTATACCATTCCACATTTTGTATTGTTTTCAAATATTTTTACTGCTGTAATTGCCTATTGCTCATGTTTAATCTATTCTTACTGTACACCACCTTGAGGGAACTCCTTCAAAAAGGCGGTAAATAAATCCTAATAAATAAATAAATATATATATGAGAATATAATCAATTTGACATTTTCATGGTTTCTATTCTCCCCCACCAAGTGAGGTGTAACAGTGACCAATAGCATATAAGCAGCTTTAACTTGGAATACACTGCCCTTGAAAATTAGATTAGACAACTATATGATATTTTGTAATAAATGGAAAGTTTATCTCTTTGAGAACACTTACATGGTTGATTATATTTTAAATTTGTTTATCCTAGGAATGCCTAGTTTCTACCTTTGTAATCCACAAATAACCATTTTGGTAACTTGCAGAATTTAAGTTTCATTTGCATTTGTATGTTGACATATATCTTTGACCTGGGAGGACAGAGTAAGCTCTGCAAGAGCAATGGTATCCTCGATATGAGGCATATGCCTTTATCCCATCCCCACACTACTGAAAGGGATGCTGAGCCAGAGAACCTTTAGTGCAATGTGAGTTAAGAGGCATTACTTCAGACTATCTAATTTATCTTGTACCTAAGGAATTTCCCAAAACGTTCAATCATTTGTAATAAAAGCAGGAATAGTGATGGATGGTTTTGATCAGATACAGTAACATATCATCTACATATGCAGATAGTATTTTCCCCAAGATTCTATTTAGTGTGACCGAAATTGTGTGTGCAAATCCAGTCATATTCTGGATTTGCATGTACAATTTAATTACTTAAGCCAATCAGCGCTGATAATTGCCACTTAACAAGCAATTATTGATACTAATCGGCATTAATTAGAATTTATGCACACAAATTGCTAGGTGTATTCCGTAAAGTAATGTGCGTACATTCAAATGTGTACTGCCAAAAAGGGGGTGTGAATGGGTGGACCATGAGCATTCCAAAAATCTATATGCATGGTTATAGAATGCACCTGCTCTGTGCATAATTTAGATACTGGTACTTACACCAACTTTTATTTATTTATTTGTTACATTTGTATCCCACATTTCCCCACCTATTTGTAGGCTCAATGTGGCTTACATAGTACCATAGAGGCGTTTGCAGATTCCGGTGTGAACAAATACAAAGTGATGTTGTGGTAAGATAAAGTTCATGTGGCACAGCCACATTAGGGCATCGTATAATGGAAGAGTTGTGTTATGTCCATTACGTACTTTAGTTTTGTTGTGTTGCATTTATGTTGGATTGGTAGGGTATGCCTTTTTAAACAGGTTAGTTTTTAGTGTTTTTCGGAAGTTTAGGTGATCGTACGTAGTTTTCAAGGCTTTTGGTAATGCATTCCACAGTTGTGTGCTAATGTAGGAAAACTGGATGCATAGGTTGATTTGTATTTGAGTCCTTTGCAGCTTGGGTTACATGCTGCAACTTGGTGTAAATGGATGTGCTTAGAGTTGGGCGTGGGCATGGCCGCTAGGCATATTCTATAAATCTACTAAGAGTATTCTATAAGCCGTGCCTAAATCTAGGTGCGGTTTACAGAATACATCTAGGCGGAAATATTTTTGGTGTCAATTGTTTAGGCACCATTTATAGAATCTAATCCTTTGCCCATATATGGAATGCTCTCAATATTCTCATATTGCCTTATAACACAGAGCAAGGGTTCCAATACTATGTTAAACAATAAGGACAATGGGGGTATCCTTGTCCGGTGCCCTGCTGTACTGTGTAAAAGGTTAATAGCCTATTATTGATTATAGCTGACCATTTTGTTAATTTTTGTATTTCATTGTGTATGTGTGTGTTTTTAATGTAAATTGCATTGAATGTCTATATAAGAATGCAGAATGGAAAAAGAAAATTCAAAGACATGCAAAAATAAAAGATAACTATTGTAGATAAAGGTATACCTCAATATAAAGTTGATTCCATAACAAGCTCTTCCCTCTCAGATAAATAATTAAGGCTGAAATATTCTGCATCAATGGATAACAATTGCATAATTCTCATTCTGTACCCTGTTTATTGGCTGATAATGCCATGCTGAATACAAATGAAAGGAATCCTGTTTTATCTCTGTTCAGTCCCTGCAGCTGTCAGTTCAGCCTGCCCTCCTCTTTTGACTCAACTTTGTGGCTGTCGCACTTTTCAACTAAATTTTTCAAGGACTGTTCTGTGTTCTATTTCTAAAGCTCCCATTGGAACCTCATTTGCTTCAAACATATGCTCATAGAGAAGTCTTGCGGTCTTCAAAATATCTTTCAAAGAAACAAGGCATTTCAAATTTTCTTCCTCTGGAAGTTAAAAACTGAGTAGCATGCATTTAAAGACTGTATTTGTGAAGTATTTGTGACTGTATTTGTAATTTTGTTTTAATCAATTCACAATTCTGATGTAGTATTCAATGACCTGATAGTCAAAGGATTTATGCTCCTAACTTTGGCAATTATACTCTTAAATTGGCCTCTTTGAAAATATTCTAGAGTTGAGTTCCTATACTAAAAATTGTACTAAGCATGAAAAGTGGGTAGAAACAGGGGTGGATTTAGGGCAGGAAAAAAGGAGATTTGCACTGATTTTCAGCTCTAACAGGGCAATTCTAAAACAGGGTGGCTGGTACACAGAATTTATTCTATAAAGGAACGTGACAGGCACCTACATTCTGCTATAGAATACTAGTATAATCAAGTATACATGCACCTAAAAGATAGGCACAAGCAATAAACTAAGCCATAGACTGGGTGGAAATTCTGAGCATAAATGTCATTGATATGCACGTAACTTATAGCATTTTGAACGTTAAGCATGTAAGTTTGAGCCTCCCCCCCCCCCAAGCTCTTCCCATGTATACACATCACCTTGTAAGTATGACTCTATAAGTTAAGTGGGTATTTGCAGAGTAGAGCTTAAACAGAATTTTGGCATTTGCATGTGCATGTGTTCACATATTTATTTATTTTATTTTTTTTACAATAGTTTGATATAAAACGATGGGCCAAATAATGGATTCTAGTGGTTTACATATGAGTGTTAGGGGGGATGCTATCAACATGGGCTACTGTTTAGACTTATTTTACTGTTAAACCCAATTCTTAATAATGAAGGGGCCCTTTTACAAAGCCACTGTAGGGCTACCATGGCAATGGTGCACTGCAAATCGGCCCTACCGCTAGGTTAGCGCAGGAGCCCTTACCATCTCCTTAATAGGAGGCGGTATGGGCTCCTTTGGGAAATGGCCATGCAGCAAGTGCTTAACTTGTATATTAACATGCATTAATGTAATTTAACATGTGTTATTTAATAGGGATAGGCGGTCATTTACAATATTTTTTATTTATTTAAGTTACATTTGTACCCCGTGCTTTCCCACTCATGGCAGGCTCAATGCGGCTTATATATACAGGTACTTATTTGTACCTGGGGCAATGGAGGGTTAAGTGACTTGCCCAGAGTCACAAGGAGCTGTGCCTGAAGTAGGAATCAATATCACTTCTGACATTTCCTGGTTGCACTGACCAATGGTAGGAGGGCTTCAGGAGAAGGAGGGCTATATAACTCATAACACCTGATAAGGGGAGGGGAAGGAGGCATTTACCCAGCCCATGGAAGTGGAGGAGTTCTCTGTGAGAGCGGAAGCAAGTGAAGAGCTCATGGAATATGAGAACTCAATTCTTATTCTCCCTATTACAGATGGAAGTAACAATGAACACTTAAGCAGCCTCTGGTGAAGTGAAAAGTTGATCAAGCAGTTTCCTTGTAAGAAATATTTGATTTTGCTCCTTTGCTAGCAGAACTGGGGAGGTTGCATAATGGAGTTCAAGCCTGCTTCATTATGAGGGATTGTGGATGAGGGATCTGCTAGCGGTTTGAGCCCTAGGCTTATGTGAGAGTTTTCCAAGCACCTATGTTTGCTTTCTTCTTTCCATTTGAAAAGATTGTTTAAAAAAGCAAAGTATTAAGAAGATTCTCCTCAGTACTAAAAACTGCATCCTAAACTGTTGCCAAGATTAACTGGGTTATATGCAAGAAAAAAAAAACGGACTTGCTACTAAAAGAACTCATTTGCATACAGTTCCCTTGATCCTTATTGGAACATGTATTTTTCTTTTTCTTTAGAGACAATATGGGATAGGATAATACTGAAACTATGATTCAGTAGAAAAAGTGCTAGTGGCCTCTCGCCTTTGTGTTTAATCCTTACAAGCAGTTATGTGAATGATTGTTTTTTTGTTTTATTTCACCTTGAATAGAAAAAAAAGGAGCCTAAAAGATTGACCCTGAGGCGAAGCAGTAGGCTTATATTATGAACTCTCCTACTTAATTGTTGGTTGTGGAGAGTTCTTCACCTCTAGCTCCTCCTGTTGGAAGGCGGCGCATCACAATGTATTTAATGCAGTTGCATACAAAATAAATACCTTTGATACAAAAGTTTAGCAGGAATTTAAATCTGTGGAGCTTTTCTGTGGAGATATGACATCATCTGTCACTCAAAATGTGGCACAAAATCAGCTATTGTAAAAGCACTCTCAGTTTTCATTAGCTAAGGTCTATGTGTTCGGAGGCTAATTTGTTTAGAGATAAAAAATGATCTTTCGTTATTTCAATTTTTATATATTTCTTTCTTTGATACTATTTGGATAATTATAAAGGATTTCCAGGTTCTGTTGGGTATCATGAAGATGCAGCATTTTAATCAAACGTGTGGCATGCAGAGGCAAGATTCTGTGAGAAAGGGACCTGCAGTGATTGTTTTCAAGCACAAGTACTGGTCAGCTTATAGTGTTAGAAGAGAAATGATATTACAATGAAATGAAGTTTATATATTAGAAAATAATTGAAGAAATGTATTGCTGTTGATTGTAATTTTTCATTGCATACAGTCCTCACATTCAGTATCATCAATGGGCTTTTATATTCAGGCTGGTATATTGTCCACAGTGTAGACCAGTATCTGGACTCCTTTACTCTGTTTTAGTAACAAACTATATTGTGCTTGTCCTTAATCAGTTTTATAACTAAATACAAAATGGGAAACATCTCAGGGCTACTTTCTCTTGTTAAATGTGCAAAGTTTAGGTAAACATGATTTTTTTTTACAGATTGCCACAAAGTTCCTGTCCCAAAAGATATTTAACTATGGCTGCATTGACTTGGGAAACTAAACGTGCCAGACTTTGTTGAGAAGTTCTTTTCAAAATGGTTCTCCCAATTGTCAGCCTGTGTTTGCAGTTCCTGGGACTGGAGATGTTTGTGCAGCGCTGCGTATGCCTTGTAGCACTATAGAAATGCTAAATAGTAGTAGTAGTAGTAATCTCCCGTGAGTTTAACAAAGAGCTGTCAATTGCAAGCTCTGACAGTCCCCAGTGGGCCTCATTGATTCACATTCATACAACTAAACTTTAGTTTTTGGTTTTGGCTTTGGTTGAAATCAGGCAATGAGTTTTGGCTATAGTTTTCGTTTCGGCTGAAAGTGTTTAAACTGTTTCGTTGACAGCTTTGGTTTCAGCTGAAACAAAAAAAAATACAGTTTCAGTCAGCCTGTAGGTTCTACCATGGAGAAGGTGGGGACAAGGGAAGGAGGCCTGGCATGGTTAGAGAGGGGGCATGGAAAGCAAGCCAATACATTTTTCATTTGTATCACTTTCCATGATAACACAGGAGGGGGAATCCCACCAACTGGCATGCAAAATACATGACATGAACATTTTGCTGGGTTCCCATCTATATTATTTAATACAGGTCACGTTATTGTGTACAGAGCCTATTTACTAATAGCAAGTGTTTCATTGTATTAACCAGGGGCGTAGCCAGACACCCAATTTTTGGTGGGGCTGGGCCCAAGATGGGTGGGCAGAAGAACCCCACCCAGTCCTACAGGTGATTTGGTCTCTCCTTCTCTTGCCTGCATGCCATATGGTCTCAAACATCTCCCCTCTCTTGCATACCTTTTAAATAGCAGATTTTCACTGGCAGTGAGAAGCAACTAATACACACTGGTCATGTTGGCCCTACAGCCTTCCCACTGCTGCAACTTCCTGTTTCCGCATAGATGGAAATACGTCAGAGGGAAGGCTATGGGGCCGGTGTGAGCAGTATATATCAGTCGCTGCTTGCTGCAGGTGAAGATCTGCTATTTACAAGGCATGTAGGAGGGACAGTTGTTGGGAGTTTTCAGCTAGTGGGGCTTCGGAATCCCTGCCAACCATATCATAGATGTGCTGATACTGGGTGGGCCTGAGCCCAAAGTGGGTGGGCCTGGGCCCACCTAGGCCCACCCTTGGCTACGCCACTGGTATTAACACACATTAATGTGCAAGAATAGATTTTTATATGCAAGTAAATCTTGCCCTTAGGCAGTAGAAGGTAATTCTATAAATTGGTGCCTAGATGTACGTACCACTTACATACATCATAGGTGCCAATTGGTAGTTACTCATGAAAGTACATTAAGCACTATTCCGCCGTAGTGTGCAAAAGTCTGGAATAAACAGCAATATATGCAATTTTTCACATAAATGTACATGTTATAGTAGAACATCATACATTATGGCAGTCACTTTAGAAAGGCTATTCATATTTGAGACACGCTTAAACCATTACGTAAATGTTTATCTTGCATAAATGTCTAAGTTACCATTTTATAAAACCAGGATATGGAAGTCAAAAACCCAAGTACGTGCAGTGGCAAGTAGGAATGGTCTGGGTATGTTTTGAGTGGGACTAGGGCATCACTAGAAGATACACATTTACTCATTTCAGAAGGGGAATCAGTGTTGATGTCCTTACACCTGCTACCAAGCACATTTAGGTTTTGGAAAACTGTCTGCTCCAATCGAGCAGCACTCTACTGGAGGGATTAGGGGAGGTGCCCCCCTTAGTCCTCCAATGATCCTCCAAAAAGCCAAAGGGATATCAGTCACTTTGACAGCATTAGGAAAATACCCATTTATATTTCTAAACTGGCTAAGATAAATGTGTATATACCAGCACATTCACGTGTATATTGATATTCTATGCTGGTAAACCCATTTGAAATTTTCTACATTTTTTTTCTAAAATGGATGTTTATGCCACATGCACTCGGTGCATAAATAGAAGTGCAAATCAAATGGGGATAATAAATCTCTCTAACTACCAATTATCACAGCATGAGATCTCTGTACTATCTGAAGGACTTTCATTTTGTCCTTCCAATTCAACTATACTCACATCTAGAAGAATTTGTTAGGAAGCTCCACTTGGAAGTACATTTCCACAAAAGAGAGACTTCCAACAGACCGGAATGAAGTTTTAAACAAAGGAACATGTATTTCACCCCATACAATGGACAAAACAATAAACTAGACAATTACATAGAAAGTTTCAGATATACAGTGAAATCACAAATCTCCAGCAAACGATAAAAATATTCTATAAATCTCTGTCCACTAGAGCAAGCTGCCATAAAAAGCCTACAAAATAATCAAAACATTGTCATCAAGCCTGGACACACATAAAAGAAGGACACAGGCAGCTCTCAGATAATATATTTTCCTGCCCCTTGTGGCTGCCTTTGGAAAATGGCTGCCGCTGGAAAATGGCTGCTGCAACCTTTCATTGCAGCCTCACGATACTACAAAAGTTCTGCATTAGTTTTCCCATCTGCATATGATAAGCATGTAGTATTTATTTTAAATAAATTGGGGAGGGTGCATGTCAGGGGCAGAGAATGATGCAGAAGTGCTATTCAGCTAGGGTGCTGACATCCCCAGAGCAGTAACTAGTTAGCATATCCACAACACGGAAGTCCTTAGCACTTTCTAAATAGGAGGCAGTAAGTGCTCCCACATTAATTTTTTAAAAAATATCTAACAGTGGACTGCCAGAAATTCAACAAATATAAAAATGCCTCTTATATGGCTGCATTGGAAATGGGCTTAGCACAGCTTAGTAAAAGGGCCCTAAATAATCAGTTTTTAAAAGTTGAAACAAAATGACTGCCAGCATATTAAAATTCCACATTACAAACAATGTGTTCCAGACGTTTGCACACCACTGTATAAGGTAGCACCTAAGTGCTATAATGTGGAGCATGGATGGGCCAAAGGCACTGCTCCCTTTAAACTGAGCTGCTGTCTTCCAATTGTATTGCTGCCAGTGGGGAGTGGTGTTTCAACATTATGTTTCCAATCTCTAGGGACAAGCAGGTTTCCTGGAATCCTATAGAGCTTGCCCAAGGAGGTTTTATGTCAGGAGATGGCATGACATCAAAAAGATGAAGCCATCTCCTCCATAAAGCTGCCATATTGGTGTATGCTAAACAATCAAACTATCAGTATACAGATATACACAAAGGAACTGTCAGGACTGTAACCCAAGGTTAAATTCTTTTTATCTCTGGGGTGGTTCTGGGGTGAAGAGACTCCCGTTAGTGCCAAGGGTGGGGGGCCGCACGAGCCATGGTCCTGGGTGCTCCAGAGCAGCAGACTTCTTTTTGGAGCCACAGAAATCTTGATTTTTGTAAGGGGCAGCTTTAAGAAAGGCCCTGGTTCTGTCTGAGTCTTGGGACCAAATTGTGGAGACTCCCACTGCTCCAGAAATAAGTCTGCTGCTCCAGAGCACCTGCACCTTTGGCAAGACCAAATTATAAACCTCACAAGTTTGCTATTGTTTTCAATAGCATCTGAAAATGTTTGGGGCCACTCAATATGGCAGCAGCAGGACTATAGGTAGAGGACTTCCACTCCTCTTAGAGGGAACAGTGGCCATAGGTATGTCTTTATAGAATTCTATCAGTTATGTGCGTCACTTGATGCATGTAGGTATGCCCATTTACACCTGCCATTGATATGGCATAAATGATAACGCCAAAATTTAGGTGCACCAGACCACCTTACACTAGAATTCTATAATGGTATCTTGGCACACACAGATGCTATTGACATTATATAATTGGTGCCTAGTGATCTGCATTGGTGCACCTAATTGGAGGTAGCAATTTATAGAAATACTTCCTATATTTTTGGACAATTATTGCTATAAATAGAAGACCTATTACACCTAGCAGTTGTGCAATTTGCATTCTTCAACATAGTGATTTTTAAGCCACTCCTCAGGGACCACCAGGCCAGTTGGGTTTTCAGGATATCCACAATGAATATACATGAGATAGATTTGCATGCACTGCCTTCTTGGTACATTGAATGTCTCTCTCTCTCTCGCTCTCTCTCTCTTTCCCTTAATTAGTTGAATAGCTTTAAACTGATTTGTAGTTTAAAAAAAAACTGCTACAGCTTGTTTGATTACACAGTCAGATATTTAAATAAACTAACATGAAAGCTCTTCTCATGCAGAAAGGGACTTTTGCAATTAGATTATATTATCCTTAACCTCAAGGTTGTAAAAATGTTTGAAAATCTTTCTACAGCCATTGAGACTCATTAATGAAAAAAAGCTTCTCATATGAATTTCATTACAATTTATTTTTTTAAACCTTTAATTCTTGCCTTACTAATTATGGCAAAGAATGTAATCTGTGAAATGGACTGTTGTTCTGTTTGCATGGACTGTTGTTCTGTTTGCTGTTGCAATTGTAAGTAATATCTGGCTGTCAGACTTTACTGTTCAGTGTGAACAACCATACTAAATGTAAATCTTATTTAAATTTCCACTATTACAATATTAATAACCCTATTCAACTGGTTATGAAGGGGAGAAAAAGTCTTCAAAGGCTTAGTAATATAATTAAAGCTGTTTTTATTTTAACTGAGCAATGTTATCACTAGTTATAAAAGACTCCCTATGTGCAATACCTCTTCTTTTTTCTTTTTCTTCCCTTATTTTCTCTAATATTCAGAGTCTCTCAAAATTGTTCAAACTCATAAATCTCTTCCCCTCTTAAACATATTCTATTCAACTTACTTCAACAGTTTTATAAAACTATAGTGGTGACAACTTAATGAAATGGCTTCTGTTTTCTGATACCCATTTTGAAATATGGCAAAACTCTTGTTGAGAGAGTTAAACAGCAAAGCCAACTAGTCATCTACTCCAGAGTTAGGTGAGAACTTCCTCCTGCGATCTGAACTCATGTTTGCCATAATCCACTGCAGCTCAGTGGCTTAATGAACACTTCTTTCATTAGGATCTTTCTAAATGCTATATATGTTTCAAAGAAAAATAGTACAAAAATCCGATTTTGGAAAATCTAGTGATTCCCCCCCCCCCCCCCAAGTTCTCATGCTATCTGTTTGGAAAAAGTATCAAGAACTAGTAAAAGAGAGCTATAAGTACTATGTATAAATAAGAATAAAACCAAGTTCCTAATCCAAACCAATTCTGCCCACCCAATTAATAATAAAAGTTCAGTCATGTGATGTAAAGCAATGGAAGAGGGCAAAATAACCATAAATGTCCAATCCTCCCTCTCACTCATCTTCTACTGTCTGCTTCCCGCTCCCAAGTACCTTCAAGCTTTATTTCATGATTGTTTTGAAGGATGCTCTAAATGCTGAGTACACTCATGGTAGCATTAATATCTACCTTGGTTAAGCATATAGGGCTAGATTCTATATATTGTGCCCAACAAATCAACACTGAAAAAATATACTCCTAGGTGCTTTCTATAAACCGCACATACATTTAGGTTGGTTTATAGAATACACCTAAATCTAGGCATAGTTTCTATCTTTAGCTGTGGCCATTTACAACAATGAAAACCTGGTGTAAATACCGATGACTAAATTACATATGGAATGAGCATATTTTATAACAGTGTGCATAAATTTTAGGAACGCCCATGGCCAAGCCCCCTTTTCAGACCCATGTCTTAGAATTTACATGCATCACTTAGACATTCGTGTGCGTAAATTCTAATTATTGCCAATTAGGTGTCAATCGCCGGTGTTGCACAGGAGGGAGACGGAGAAGGCTTCAGGGAAGTAAAAAGTGACCACTCGGATGGGATGGGAGAGACGGGCAGAAGAGGACTCGGGAGGGAGGGAGCAGAAAAAAATATTTATTGCCATGAGGCTCATAGGTGCCATTTTTTTAAAAACAGCTGTTTAGGGGAGTGACCGCTCCCCCTGCATCCCACCTAGCTAAGCCACTGCCTCTTATACCGGGTGCCTATGGGAAGGAATAGGATCACAGAAGACAAATACAAATAAGAGTAGAAGTGTGGTAAACTCTGAAAAGCTAGGTAAAGTAAAGGTGGACAAAGCAATGGGGCCGGATGGCACACATCCGATGGTACTGAAGGAATTTAGAGAATTTTCTGTAATTCTCAGTCCAATATTGGCGATCACCATTGCGGCATAATGTAAGCCACATTGAGCCTGCAAAGAGGTGGGAAAATGTGGGATACAAATGCAGCAAATAAATAAATTTCTGGTGGCTCCATTGACTAAATTTTTCAATGCTTCTCTAAAGTCAGGAGTGGTCTCTGAGGACTGGAGAAGGGCATATGTGGTCCCTATTCACAAAAGTGGAATAAAGAGGAGGTATGGACCTACAGGCCAGTTAGTATGAGCTCTGTGGCAAGCAAATTAATGGCAACACTTCTAAAAAAGAGAATAGTGAGGTTTCTAGACTCCAGTGGGCTGCAGGACCTAAGGAAGTATAGTTTTACTAGAGGCAGGTCTTGTCAGACAAATCTGATTAATTTCTTTGAGTGGGTAACTAAAGATCTGGATTGAAAGGAAGAGTGCTAGATGTGTGTACTTAGATTTTACCAAAGCCTTTGACACAATTCTACAAAGATGACTTATAAATAAACTGAGTGCCCTTGTTGTGGGCCCTAAAGTGGCAGACTAGGTTAGGAACTGGTTAAGAGAGAAAGACCACTCTGAGGAAAGGAACGTTACCAATGGTGGACCACTAGGTTTAGTATTGAGCCCAGTTCTTTTAAACATGTTTGTAAGCAATATTATGGAAAGGCTGTCTTGTAAGATTTTTCTCTTTGTGGATAATACCAAATCTGAAATAGGACAGATACCCATGAAGGGCTGGATAGTAAGGTTTTCCTCTTTGTGGATTAAACCAAATCTGCAATAGGGTAGATACCCCTGATGGGTTGGGTAGTATATGGAGGGCCTTAGCAAAGCTTGAAGAATGATTCAGAATTTGGCAGGTAATATATAATGCTAAAAAATTCAGGATCATGCATTTGAGCTACAAAACCCTAAGGGAGCAGTACAGTTTAGGGGGTGAAGTATTTTGTGCACAACAGAGGAGCAGGACTTGTTTGATAATATGTGATGATTATAAGGTGCCTTAACAGGTAGAAAGGGTAACAGCAAAAGCCAGAAAGATGCTTTGGTGCATAAGGAGAGGAAAGGTCAGTAGGAATAAGGAGGTAATAATGTCTCTGTGTAAGTCTATGTTGAAACCTCAATTACAGAGTACAGTTCTGGAGACCACAGCTTCAAAAATATATAAACAGGATGGAGTTGGTTCAGATGTCACCTACTAAAGTGGTCAGTGTTCTTCATCATAGAGTATATGGGGACAGACTTAAAAATCTGAATATCTATATTTTGGAAGAAAGGCAGGAGAGGGGATATATGATAGAGATGTTTACCTATGTGGCATAAACGCACAGGAGACAAGTCTCTTTCAATTGAAAGGAAGCTCTGGAATGAAGGGGCATAGTATGAAGGTGAAAAGGGATAGTCCAGGAATAACCTAAGGAAATACTTATTCATAGAACTGGTGGTGAGCTTTTGGTATGGCATCCCAGTGGAGATAGTGGAGATAGACTGTATCTGAATTCAAGCATGCTTGGGATAAGTATGTAGGATCTCTAAAGGAGATGAAAGGATATTAGATGGCTTGGATAGGCCATATGGTCTTTATATGCTTTCATTTTTTTATGATTCTATTTAAGTATGTAATTGTAATGTAAATGTAAGTGCCCACTTTATAGAATTATTCTCATAGTCCATAATTAAGCTGTGGAGAACATGCTCAAGGTGACTAATGCAAAGGAGTTCAAAGAGGTTTAAACAAGTTCCTGAATGAAAATTCCATTAAAAGTTGTTAGCCAGGTAGACTTTGAAAGCCATTGCTTACTCCAGGAAATAATGCTGTAAAATAGATCTACATTTACAAATCTCCAGGAAATTTATTACTGGGATCAGCCGGGGCAATGGATCTTGGTCTGACTTAATTATCTTATGCTGTTAAGTTCTTATATTCTATTGTGCCTATAGAAGCTTTTGGTGAGCTCATATTTTTTAAACATGCTGTGATGAAAATAATGTAGTACCCCTGGGGGTGCAGGAGTGGCCTAGTGGTTAAAGCACTTGTCCTACCATCCAGAGATGACCAATTCAAATCCCAATACTGTCCCTTGTGATATTGGGCATGTAACTTAACCCTCCATTGCCTTGGGTACACACTGTAAGCTAGACAAGGAAATACACAGTGTAACCAAATATAACTCACCTTGGGCTACTACTGAAAAAGGTGTTAGCACAATCCAAATAAATACCACTAATGTAAAGCTCAAGAGTGATGCATTTGAGGTTATCTTTTTACATTCACTTTTTTGTTAAAGTTTGTCTGCTTATGTTATATTTATCAACATGCAAACTTAAGTTGCTGTTTTCCACCTCAGGTTCTATGTTCTTAAGAATTCTACTGGCTAGGAGGCTTCATTATCTATAGCAACTGCCATTAAAGATATACAATACATTGTAATTTTTTTTGCATGTGAAAATTAGGTTAAAAACACATCAATTTGAATAGTATTAAGCAACTGAGGCTCAGTTATTGTGAATACTTGTCCAGACGATGTAATCATAACTGGTGTAATAAAAAGCAAATGTTTAGGTGCAGTCCACAGATCCAATCCCTTTGCCCACACTAATTAAAAAGAAGCAAACTCAGTAGGAGGAGGGATTTCAGTAAATGTCCCAAGTGACATTTTTAAAATGAAACACTAGCAAAGATAGGTAAAACAATTTAAAAATCAATTTGTAAAAATACACATACAAAAATAAATTAGGGGCATAAAGATATCTTTAACTAAACAATCACATTAAATAACTCAAAAGACTTTCAGGGGAATGGAAAAAAAATTGAGTGGATTATTGAAGGACATTTAAGTTAGTCTCTTACTGTTGTTCTGTTTTTAGCCTGAAATTGATTTCCGAACATGGAACCATTTCCTATTTAAAACATGCTCACTATGCTGACAGTCTGATCATTCTTGGCTGCTGTATGCTAGCTTTTATAGCACATAAAGTGGAAATAAGGGTCAGCAACCAAGATGTAGGTGATGTCTTTTTATTGGCTTAACTTAATGTTACTTTGACAAGCTTTCCAGAGTTATCCTGTCTTCATTGCCTCAGCAAACAAACAGTGCAGTCACACTGCATTTAAATAGAACAGACATCTAGGTTTTAGGTTGTCTACATGTTAGTACAACTTAGTGGAAGGAAGTGTGTGTGTGTGTGGGGGGGATAAATGGATGTGATGAGACAGTAACACTTTACAGTTCAAATACCTATGGAGCTCATTTTCAAAAGAGAAAGATGTCCAAAAAGAGTACACAAAAGGCAGATGGATGTATTTCTCGTCAAAAAGCATCTAAAGCGTATAATCATATGAAAGGAAAAAAAAACTGGTCCAAAGCACTAGTACATTTAGATCGGGACATTCCCAGGAGCATGATGTAGGTGTGACATGGGCGGTCTTATGGAATGAAAGTCTCCAGCCTTAACAGATAGCAAAATGACTTCCCTGTGGCGGAAGAAAAACATTTTCAACTGCACATGCATCTAGGGTAAGAGCAAAGCTGTCTTTAGCCCCATTTGTGGATTTTGCATAACTAGAGAGTGGAGAGCTGAAAGCGATTGTTTGACAAAAAAAAATCAAGAGTTGCTGAGTGCTGTGTTACCATTTGTTTGCCCTAGTCTAAAACCTTATCACCCTTATATTCCCTGATTTGCCTCTTCTATGTCTTACCTCCTCAGCTCTTTGCCAACCACTGCTAGACCCCCCCCAGCCACACCCATCCCTTCCTCTGTATCTCACCCCCCCCCCCCCCACACACACACACACTCACTGTCCCCAAGCCCACATACATCTGATTGTACCCCCTTACCTGTTTGGCTTCTGTCTATCCTTTTTGCTCTGTTTGTCCTGTGTGCTGCTGCTGTGTATGTGAGGACTATAGGTTACTGCTGGGAGAGTGAGTGCTTAGTGGGTGTGGCATGAACATTTGCTGTTGCTGAGAGAGTGATTGCTGTGTGCTGCTGATGCTGTGTGTGACTTCATTTATTGTAGTTGGTGGTATAGTGATTGCTGCTGCTGTGTGTATAGGGAATGTGTGCTTGTGGAGGGAGAGTGAATGCTGGGTAAGTTTTGCTGGTGGTGGGTCTCACTTGGTATGTAGGTAGGTAGAGGTGTGCATAGTGGTGTATCTGGGTTTAATGGGTTGCACCTGTGGGGGTGGGATATGGATGCAAAGTAAGCCCCTGTGGGGTACTAAGCGAAACCCTGCTCACACTGCAGCCAGAAGGTGACTCCAACATCAGTGTGGTCAAGAGAGAAGCAGCAGCAGAGAACCCCAAAGGAGTGTGATACTACTCCAAAGTTGTCTACCTCACTGGAGGAACTTGCTGGACTATTCCCTTCCTTTTTTTCCTTATAACTCTTGGGGAAAATAGGACAACCCGACAGTGATGACTCTATAGAGGTAAGGAGCACTTGCGGGTGCATCTGTTCATGTGGCCATCTTGGAAATTGATCCAAGCACCATTGCTCTAAAGATAACTTTAAGACTGGGTGATCCACACCCAGCATGAACATCCATTCTACAAACTGAAAAGTACAAATTATGAAGTTGGGGGCAGGGGCGGGAGGGGGGGGGGGGGTACAAAGGCCATGGACATCTATGTGGCAGCATAAAAACTTCCAAGCAGAGGAGTAGCCTAATGTTTACAGTACTAGATTGAGACTCGGGGGACCCAGGTACAAATCTACTTCACTGGTTTGTGATTTTTCTTTTTAATTGTGAGTCCTCCAGAAACAAAAAATGCTGTACCTAAATGTACAGCACTTCAACAGCCTTCAGAATTGCAGATGTCTTATATATTCAGGTAAAGGGGAGAGGAAGGGGGACAGCAGTCACCCTGGGATTAAGGATCAGTTGTGCCTTAATCCCTCCAGTGGACAGTGGCTCAATCAGAGCGCCTTTCTGTATCCTGGATGTGACAAGTACCAGTTCTAAATAACAATGTCAATCTTTTTAGACATGGACATCCCTTCCTCTTCTGTGATCAGAGTGGAGTAGTGGCCTAGTGGTTAGGGTGGTGGACTTTGGTCCTGAGGAACTGAGTTCAATTCCTGGCACAGGCAGCTCCTTGCTTCCTGGGCAAATCACTTAACCCTCCATTGCCTGCCACATTGAGCCTGCCATGAGTGGGACAGTGCGGGGTACAAATGTAACAAAATATATATATTTTGGGCCCTCCGTAGTTCAGTCCAAAACACACCAAGACCATGCCTCCTTGCCTTATGGATGTTTTGCTGTGTTAGATGCCCATATTTTGCCTTTGTAAAATTGGGATTTGGACTAGAGAGCTGCACGACCTCCATCCCCGCGGGAATCCCACGGGATTCCAGCGGGGATGGAAACAGTTCTTCGGGGTTCCCGCGGGGATGGAGGTAGTTCCTGCAGGGTTCCCGCGGGTATGGAACCAGTTCTGCGGGCTTCCCGTGGAAGTGGCCTCTCATCTACCGAGTACCAATTTATTTGAGTGCTGTCTCCTCCTCCTCCTCTTCTTCCTTGCTTTAACAGCATAAATGTGGAAAGTCTTCCATTAAGGAGGTGGTAGAGTCACAAATGATGACGGAATCCAAAAAGGCGTGGGATGAACACAGAGGATCTCTAATTAGAAAATGGAAGTTATATAAAAGCTAACCTTAAATGGCTGCATGTGTGTGGAGTGTCAAGTGACACTTAGATGGTGACTCTGGCTGTGATGAACTAGGGCTGATACCTGGCAGACTTGTATGGTCTGTGTCTCATACATGGCAATCTGGTGTAGGATGGGCTGGAAAGGGCTTAGACAGCAACTTCAGTGGCTGGAACATGAGGACAGTGCTGGACAGACTTTTACAGTCTGTGTCCCACAAATGAGAACATGAATAGGTTGGAGTGGGCTTCAATGGCAACTCCAGCTGTTGGAACATAAGGATTGGGCCAGCGAGACTTCTGTGGTCTTTGTTCCAGAAACACGAAAGAAAGACCATAATCAAGTATATAATATCACACCCGTTGATTTAATAATGAATTGATCATGAGTGTGACTATTGAGCAGAGTGGATGGACCGTTCAGGTCTACTTGCTGTCACTTACTATGTTACTATTAATCCTCTTTGCTCCCAGGCTGGTGCACAGACCTCAGCTCTGACACAGGCATGAGAATCAGATGTCACCTGACCTACAGGCGTGTGCATGTGGTGACCTCTCAGCACACACTGCCAGTGAATCAGAGACAAATCTTACATGTGCGCACCAGAGTGTTCCAAGTTCCAACTTCCGTTCCTTCCTTGCCTACAGTGCTGTGGCTCAAATCCAGAGAGAGACTGAGGAAGCTGACTGGAATTTTCTTTTATGTACTATTAAATTCTTACGGGGATGGGTGGGGATGGGTTAAATTCTTGCTGGGACGGGTGGGGACGGGTTGGGATGGTTTAAATTTTTACGGGGATGGGTGGGGATGGGTAAGATTCCAGTGGGGACAGGTGGGGATGGGTAAGATTCCAGCAGGGATGGGCGGGGATGGGTAAGATTTCTGTCCCCGTGCAACTCTCTAATTTGGACGCCCATGCAATATGAATGTCTAAATGCCAGTTTTCAGATGTACAAAACAAGAATAACATAGTAAATGACGGTAGATAAAGACCTGAACGGTCCATCCAGTCTGCTCAACAAGATAAACTCATTTTACATGGTATGTGATACTTTATATGTATACCCGAGTTTGATTTGTCCTTGCCATTCATTGCGCAGACTGTAGAAGTCTGCCCAATACTGTTCTTGTACTAAACGTTCTGAAGCTAATGTTGAAGCCCCTTAAAATTTACACTTCAGCCCACCCATATCTATTCAGATACAATCAGGTTGTAGACTATAGAAGTCTGCCCAGCACTGGTTTTGCTTCCCAATTACTGGTGTTGCCACCCAATCTCCGCTAAGATTCCATGGATCCATTCCTTCTAAACAGGATTTATTTGTGTTTATCCCACACATGTTTGAATTCCATTACCGTTTTCATCTCCACCACCTCCCGTGGGAGGGAATTCCACATATCTGCGACCCTTTCCATGAAAAAATACTTCCTGACATTACTCCTGAGTCTGCTCCCTTTCAACTTCAATTCATGTCCTCTAGTTCTACCACCTTCCTGTCTCTGGAAAAGGTTTGTTTGCAGATAAATACCTTTCAATATTTGAACGTCGGTATCATGTCACCCTTGTTTCTCCTTTCCTCCAAGGTATGCATGTTCAGGACAGCAAGTCTCTCCTCGTACGGTTTGCAACGCAAATCCCAGAGCTATTAAAATAATGACCATAGACATAGGCCAGATATTTTAAAAATCTAAGCGGGCAGGAGAGACTCTGCTCAGATAAGTTGTGCTGAGTGTGTCAGGAGGGCATATTCATCAGCATATAACTGGGTAGTGTTGCTGACTATCCTCTCTGAACACTGCAGCACTATCTGGGCAGTGCTAGGGCAGTCCAAGGATAGAGTCTAGGTGAAGGTGGGAGCTATCAAACATATAAATGGCAAGTGACCGACTCTACTGCAAATGCGCAGTAGAGACTTCCCTCTCTGTCCCGCCCCCGCGTCAAGACGTGATGACGGAACAGAGAGGGAAACTGCGCTGAGGAGTGCACCACACGGAAGGGGAGGGAGGGAACCGCCGAGGTTGCTAATGCTTCCCCCCGAGGTCACCACTACCGTTCCCCCCCCCCCAGGGTCGCTGCCGCCCACCCCTGAGGTCGCCGCCGGCCCCCCTCCACCCGGGCTGGGCCCTCTCTTCTCCATTGAACTTACAGCACCGAAACCGAAGCAGGCAGATCAGCTCCCATTGGCCTTCCTTCCCTGCCTGTGTCCCGCCCTCGCCGATGTTACGTCACACGAGGGCAGGACACAGGCAGGGAAGGAAGGCCGACGGGAGGCGATCTGCCTGCTGCGGTTTCGGAGGTGAGGCGCTGTATGTTTAATGGAGAGGAGAGGGCCTGGCCCGGGTGGAGGGGGCGGCGGCGACCCCGGGGGGAGCGGTAGCGGTGACCTCAGGGGGGGAGGGGCGGCGGCGATCTTGGGAGGGGGAGGAGGGGAGGGCAGGAGAAATGCTGGACATGGGAGGTCTCAGAAGGAGGGGGGCCTTGGAGCTGGGAGGTATGGACGGAGAAGAGCCTTGGAGCTGGGAGGGAGGGGGGCCTTGGAGCTGGCTGGGAAAGAGTGACGGAGGGGGACGTTGGAGCTGGAAGGGAAGAGGGGCCTTGGAACTTGGAGGGCAGGGGCCTTGGAGCTGGGAGGGGAGGGGGAGAGAAGGGGGCCTTGGAGCTGGGAGGGAGGGACAGAGGGCTTTGGAGCTGGCAGGGAAGGAGGGAAAATGCTGGACATGGGAGGTCAGAAGGAGGGGGGCCTTGGAGCTGGGAGGGATGGACAGAGGGGGGCCTTGGAGCTGGCTGGGAGGGAGGGAGGGCGGGGGCCTTGGAGCTGGGAGGGGAGGGGGGCCTTGGAGCTGGGAAGGGAGGAGGGGGGAAGGACTGGGGCCTTGGAGCTGGGAGGGAGGAACAGAGGAAGGAGGGAGGGAGGGTGGGGGGCCTTGGAACTGGGAGGGGGGGAGGGAATGGGGCCTTGGAGCTGGGAGGGAGGGAGTTAGACATCAAAATAGAACATACCAATACTCGCCCATTTTAACGGGCTTAACGGCTAGTACAGGTATAAACAATATTGAGTGTCAGTGTCTGCATAGCTAACTGGGAAAGTAGGATCGCTTAAATAGAAATTATATGTTTGGCCGGTTAACAAAGCAAGAACAGCACTGAATATTGGTTGTACCCACACATATGTTGTCATTTCAGCTTGGGTCCTTGACAGCCTAGGTGCTGTGTTATACAATTATTTTTTCACTATAGAAGTTTTATAATAATTTTGTGGGATGCTATATGTATAGGGACTGATATTCAGCATGGTTTCAGCGGGCGGGAGAGGGTCCTGCCCATTAAGCACGCTGAGTGGGTCAATGGCACTTAATTGGACAGTGCCACTGAATATTAGTTTTGAGCACTGTAGCACTCTCCTTATAGTGCCAGAGCAGACTGAGGGCAGAATTAGGAGGAGCTATGAGTTATGTGGGCACCGGTAATTTTCCCAAAAGGCAGTCCTAACTTTGCTCATTTAGCTATTCAGGTATAGCACTGAATATTGTGCATAGCCACATAACATCTGGTTCCTGATGACCTGGATATTCATTCCCAGTGCCCAGATATGGCTCATCACTGAATATCTGAGTCTAAATGATGCTGATCTGTATTTGCCACTGCCCTGTAAACCAATAAACCATACATAGGGTAAAATACACTAATTGTGGATAGAGTTTGCCATCCCAAATTGTAAATATCCATTCCATCTCTAGCATATTTTCATTTATATATAGCAGTTTTTGACTGTGCAGTTGTTCAAATCAGGCTTGCAGACTTTACTATTTAGAGCATGTGCAAGTGATAAGGCTTATGATATGCATCTGGATAGATACAGCTGGGACCACTTTCCATAATTTTATGCTATAAAAAGATTTAGATAATTAGTGCTACCTAAGCTGGTTGCAACTGAAGCACATTTCTGGGATTTTATTCATCAGATGACAAAACTGCCCTGCAAAATAATTATCCATGAGGATGGGGGGGAGGGGGGAGAATGCTATCTTAAAGTTTCCAATGTACATCTAAAGTAATGTTCTTGGATCTGACTGCCTAAGCAAAATTGTCTTGTAGGGGAAACCCTGAAGTGGTATTTGTCACGGTTGTGGCTGTGCTCCTGCATCCAGACTCACCTTTTTCCAGTGATCTGGCTCTGTGGCTTATCTGGACTGCCTTATCCCTGCCTTGATGCATCTGCTGCCTGGTGTTCCTGCAATCCAAGCCTCATTCCAAGTTGTGACATTATAAGCAAAGTCCTTTATAAGCACCCTGGAACTCTCATGCTTTGCCTTTGTATGAGGTATCTTAATCTGTCTTTGTGTTCCCTGTTTAGATCCAATCCTTGCTTGGCTTTGTTCCTGCATGCTTTGATTTCAGCCTGGCTTTGTTCTTGTGAGTCTTGCCCCTGAAGGTCTGTTCTATGTTTCTATGAGTCTTGTATTTGAATGCTTTGTTTCTGTGTGTTTTGCTTATAAACCTTGATCCTGAAAGTCTGGCTCTAAAGCACACCCTGCTCTTGGTGTCTGTTACAGTTTGTCTCTGCCCTTGGCTCCTGCTTTCAGTCTAGCCCTGCTCTTGACTCTTTAAACCCCATTTCTACTTTCTGCTAAAACCAAGCTCTGTCCCTGCTCTGTTAAAGCTAAAGTTCTCTTCCTGCTTTCTTCTAAAGCCAAGCTCGGTTCCTGCATTCTGCTAAAGCCAAGTCTGTCCAAGCCAAGTCTGGTCCTGAATCCTGATGCAGTTGCCAAGCCAAGTCTGTCCCTGAATCCTGTTTCAGTTGCCAAGCCAAATCTGTCCCTGAATCCTATTCTAGTTGCCAAGCCAAGTCTGTCCCTGAATCCTGCTCCAGCTACCAAGCCAAGTCCATTCTTGAATCCTGCTCCAGCTGCTAAGCCAAAGCGCCCCTCTTGGTTCCTGTTCCTGCCAAGCAAAACCTTCTTTATAGTTTGCTTCTGTTTGTTCTTGTTGCCTGGCTTCTGCCCTGTTTTGTCTTCTGTGTTTTGTGCTCAGCCTTGTCTTGTCTCATTCAGTCTAGTCCTGTCCAGATCCAGTCCTTGCCTTTTCCTGGTCTTGCCCTTTTCTGGACCCAGTTTTCATCTAGTTCTGAGTCTGCCTGTTCTGTCTGGGTTCCAGTTCTTCCCCTTTAAATTGCTTTCCTTGCCTCACCTGGATCCGGTGCTTGTCTTGTCCATTGTGCTTTGTTACCTTTGTTCTGTCTTGGTTGTCAATGCAGTATCTTATTCTAGCAGTCTGACACCAGGGACACTGACGCAGAATGTGAAACTTGGGCCGAAGTCGGACCGTGGACTGTGTCTTTTGTGACTGTAAATTTAAAGATAAGTGTATGATTCTTTACAAGCATTGAGCAGTCGTCAAAATTTTTTAAAGTATTGAGCAGTTGCCAGATTTAAAGAAGAAGGTTTTTTACCCGTGATGATTTAAGGGTCCTCCCTTATGTTAGTGATCTAATGACGGAGTGTCCCCTTTTAATCTGAGGTTTTTCCTCCTATTTAAAAAACATACATCAGGATTATCTTGGGATATCACAAACTGCTAATTGGTTTATTCTAGTCCAGTCTATTCTTATTCCTGCCTGTGCCAGCCCGGGTGACTTGTCTGCCAAAGCTCTGGCTTTGGTCCAAGGGCTGACCTTGCCTGAATCCGTGACAGATTGCAAAGGCCCTTGAGGCTGTGACAGTATTATTACAACTGGCTGTTAGATGTAGCCCAGGATGTAGAAGACAGAGAAATGAAAACATTATTCTTACAGAGGGAAATGTAGGTTATTCTTACAGAGGGAAATGTAGGTTATACATAGTATGTATAAGAGTTCAGTCCACAGTACTCTACTGCTGTATCTAGGGTAGGGATGAATTAGACAGGTATGTAAACTATTACCAGTCAAGCAATGTAGAAAGAGTTCTCATGTGTGACTGGTGCCTATAAGGATGTTCTTATCCATTTATTGATACAGCACCAAACCTATTATAGTCATTGTGTATTTACTAATAATCAAGGACCCTGGTCTTTGGCATTTCTGCAACTGTGGGAAAAGTCTAACCCTTCTAGCAGAATTATTCATTCCCTGCATAATCAATGTGAGAGACAAGGGATTGGAATATCAGCAGTGATAGGAGCATACACAGCAGTGGCAAAAGTCCCCCTTCTCTCTACCTACTCTGGTCCATCCCATTCCATGCTGATCCCAGCTTCTCAGGAGGATGAGAGTGACTCTCGTCTTCTGCATGGGGACACCATTGCACTTTGATCTGTATAGCTTTATCGTCTCTCACATGATTCAAAGCAGGATATCAGCACCAGGGAGAAAAGGAAGACAATACAGTTCCAAGTGCTGCCAGAGCAGAAATACGGCATGGACAAACTAGAAATTTACCTAGGGCCCCATGTTTGGGGGATGGGAACTGTCAGCTTGATAATTTAATGGCTATCAAGGCAAATTTACGTTCTGTTGACTGGTGGCAGAAAGGGGAGAGATAGTACAGCCACCATTGGCCACAATTATGTTTATTCTCCTCACCTGCTCTTCACTGTTTTTCAGTCAGCAGGAGGGGATCAATGAAGAGTGTTCCTTACCTACAGCTTCCTCCCCCTACCAGTTTTCTTCTGCAGTCTCATGTAGGGCCCTGTCTATGGGCTTTGTATAACTTATTTGCATTACAGGGGGTGGGGGGGGGGGGGCTCAATGCACTTATTTGCCTAAGGCCCAGCAAGGGGTTTATCTTGCCATGGATTCTGTCCTTTGACTACAGCCAAGCCAAAAGTTTAGAATAAGTGAGAGAATTAGAAGGAGGGAGGCTGAGAGCGTAACTGAGTGAAGGAGAGAAGGGATAAATGAGGAGTGGATACAGTGAATGGAGAAAGATAAGTGGATGAGGGGATATGGCTATGTTTGGGAGGAGATCGCTTGAACTATGAAGTGTGAGTGAGTAGATCACAGTGAAAGAATGCCCTGTAAGTATGGAGATCTGCAGAGGTAGAAGGAGAAAGTTAGGGAATTGAAGGAATTTGAGAGACAGTGAGGGAATCTGGAGGAGGGGAGAAAGAATTTAAAGTCCTTATTATGGCTCATTGTGTTTTCTACTAATGTATCCCAGTATTTATAGCTGATCAGATTAAGTTGTATGTGCCCAGGTTGAGTTACTGAATGATTTCTGTAGTCCATGGAGAGAAAGAGGGAAAGAGTGTGACAGGGCACTGGGAATGATGGGAACAGGATTACTTTATTCACATCTTTCTTTTTGTTTGTCTTTTAATAGGACTCCCTTAGATATATTGGGATATTATGTTATATTATACTACATTGCTTCTGGCCTGCCTGTACCTAAAGCGTTCAATGCAGATTACAACAAAAGAGACCTGACAAACAAAATCCAGGAATTACATATTTTGAAACATCAAAAAGCATTTAGTTAAACAAAAAAAATACTTTTCAAATAACCAAGTTTTAAAAGGTTTACGACATATCAAATAGCTGGAATTTAATCAGATTCCCAAAGGTAAAGAATTCCATAAAAACCACAGGCTAGTAATAAAGAAAGGAATTAAACAGAGAACTAAATTTCAGTTGTCTAACAGATAGAAAGTGTAAGTAGCAGCAAGTCACAAGTGTTATAAGGAGAATTAATATGAAGTACACTAGCCCAGTCATGGAGATAAAAAGATGGCAGACCATTTAAGATCTTATGAGTAAAAGTACAAAGCTTAAAAGGGGCTTTGGCCTCTATGGGAAGCCAAAGTAACTTTATCAAAAGAGGAACAGCCAATTCAGACCTAGAGACTGAAATATTATTTGAGCCTGAATGTTTTGCAACAATTGAATTCTATTGATTAAAGCTCTAGTACAGCCTATATCCTGTATAATAATTTTCACCTCCAACGTTCTGACTTGCCTGGGACCGTGGCTCATTCCGAGTTGGTCTGCTAGGCTCCGTAGATCAGGCTGACATCACCATAGCCATTATGATGTCAACTTCAGAACCCGGGGGGGGGGGGGGGAAACATGCCTCACAGCTGAACCATGTCCAGAGGAGAGTCGCTAGACATGGGTGGCTGCAGGGGGGGCAGGGAAGAGAGGAGGGTTGTTGGACATGGGTGGCTGGAGAGGGGACAGGGGAGAGAGGAGGGTTGCTGGACATGGGTGGCTGCAGGGGGGGCAGGGGGTCGCTGGACATGGGTGGCTGGAGGGAGGGCAGGGGAGAGAGGAGGGTCGCTGGACATGAGTGGCAGGAGGGGGGCAGGGGAGAGAGGAGGTTCGCTGGATATGGGTGGCTGCAGTGGGCGTAGGGGGAGAGGAGCGTCGCTGGACATGGGTGGCTGCAGGGAGAGAGGAGGGTCGCTGGACATGGGTGGCTGCAGGGGAGCCGAAGAAAACCTTGCTAGCGCCCGTTTCATTTGTGTCAGAAATGGGCCTTTTTTACTAGTATACAATGTTACAATAATCCACTCTAGACAGTACTAAGGCCTGAACTAGCAATCTAAATTCAGTGAACACAAAATGTTTATGAATTGCCCTTAACTTTTGCATCACATAAAAGGATTTCTGTATTAATTGTTTTACATGACCAAAAAAGGTCATAAAACTATCAACCTCAACCCTAATATTCGTGAGAAATTCTCAAAAACAAATGAGTCTGAGCTAATAAAAAAATGTTGTGGAAATTCAGGTTTAAAGATCCCAACCATATAAATGTTGTCTTAGCTTTAACTAATTGCAGTGTTTGATTAATTGAACAAACGCATTATATTATCAAAAGCAGAGGACCAATCATTTGAAACTAGTAACAAAAGAGTAATGTCATCTGCATACATGTAAACAGAGGTTGGAACAAAATATTAAATAGAAAAGGTCACAAAACTGAACCCGGGGGATCACCACAATCTGGTTTGTAGCTCATTGAAATGATTTATATCACATCAACCAATCAACCAGCCCTAGAGTATCCAGGGTAGGCCACTAGAGGGCGCTAGCAGGAGAATAGGTGGAGGTCGCTAGGACCGGGGAGAGTCCTGGGAGGTCCACAGGTGTAGGAGGTTATGGGCTGGGTCCTGTTTAGTTATTAACTACTTTATACCCCACCTGAGAGGTGAAAGGAAGAGAGGTGAGCTAGCAGCAGCAGAAGAAGAGAGAGCCCCTGGAAGATACAGGCTAACCCTATGGACTTGTGGTGGACTGTGTGTCCAAAGGAGATCAGCAGGCTGAAAATCCTGGGGTAAGAAGTCCCTAAAGCATTAGTGTTTGACTGTGTGTCCTCAGTACTTATAGGAACTGTGTGTTCAGTGAAAGGACTGTGTGTCCACAGAAGAAGGACTGTGTGTCCAGACTGTGTGTCCAGAACTGTGTATTCAAAGAGGGGACTGTGTGTCCAAAGAAGGAAGCACTGTGTGTCCAAAGAAGAAAGGACTGTGTGTCCAGAACTGTGTGTTCAAAGAGGGGACTGTGTGTCCCAGTACTGAGAGAAGCAGGCTGCAAAGCCTGGGGTTGGGAGTCCCCGAAGTATTGATGTAGTACTGAGCCCATGTATCTATGTGGGGAGGCTCCGTGTGAAGACCTATGACTGTAAAACGTATTAAGCTAGAAGAAGTGTGCCCAGGGGCTGGAATAAAGAGTTGCCTGAGAAATATGCTGTTGGTGAGACCTGTTTGATTTGCTTAGTGGGAACCAGGTCACCCTGAGCTAGAAGGGGTAGCACACTAATTTGCATCTGATTGGCATATTGAGAACCAGGTCACCCTGGAATATGCCCCAGAATACTGAGGGAACACAGAGAAATCCTGGCAGGACCTAAGGATTTATTTAATAGATTTTTAGAGATGGGAGAAGTTCCACAGGACTGGTTCTAGCAGGGACAGGGAAGTAGTGGGAAACAGGCTGGTAAGCCTTATGTCAAAGGTTGGGGGGGGGGGGGGGGACAGAGATGCTGCTGAAGCAAAGGATAGTGAACTTTCTAGAATTCAAGGGTTGGCAAGATCCAAGGCAATATGGGTTTACCAAAGGAAAATCTCGATAAACAAATCTGATTGATAAAGGACTTGAGCTAGATGTATTCTACTTGTATTTCCGCAAAGACTTCAACACAGTACCTCACAGAAGACTCATGAATAAGCTGAATGGACTGAATTTAAGACCCAAAGTGGTGAACTGGATTGGCATGGGCATAGTGTGACACTTTCATTTTTTTTTGGGGGGGGGGGGGGGGGAAGGGTGGGGCATTGTACTGTAACCAGGAGGTTAAAGGAATTAATTTTTATACTTACCTGGGGATGGAGATGTGCTGACCAACATTCCGCTAGTCAGCAGAAAAAGGTTGGAATGCTGAAAGGGACATTTAATTGGTTTGGAGGGTTTGGAACCCCAAGCTAAAGTCAGGTTTCCTAGGTGATGGGGCTTGCAGGCGGTTGGCAGAGAGAGACGGACAGCAGGAGCGAGAGGGTGTGTGACGCTGAGTGGGGCCGAGGAAGAGGAGGTTTTGAGGAAAAAGGGGTAACAGGGAAGGATTGGAGTGATAGTGAGAGTAAGGTGATTAGTGTGGTGATGAATGTGCTGTAAGGGATAGATTTATTTAAAGTTTTACTGTGGTTGGGCTTTTGGTATAGGTTAAGTGGCGTTTAAGGGGAACAAGTTGAAAGAATCTAATGTATGTCTGTTTGGAAACTTTGTAAGGGCAAGGGAAGGGGTTTTCAGTGGATAAAAATCACAGCTAAGGGAAAAAACATTGCTGACCTGGGTATATGTAAGGCATGCAAAGGAACGGAATGTTTGGTGAAAAGGCTCAATTGGAATGCTGAGAGTAGTGCTGTGAGACAAAAGTTGACAATCTCTCTTTTTAGTGCAGGGACACACAAAAATACAGTTTAAGCCCAGGAGGATAGGGAATTTTATTGAATTTGTTTTTTGAAGTAGTTATTTGGCCAAAGTAACCCATTCCATTAGTGAGAATTCTCAAGAAAAATTAGGGCGTGAGAGTTTTGCCTACAATTCTTTTGGTTAAGCGTTAGGTTTAGGAGGAAGCTGGACAAAGAACCAAGAACGCGTTCTGGAGGACATCGAAGGGCCCCCACGCAAGAAAGTCTACGCTACACACCAACAAAAGGAAACCTGTAACAGCTAAGTGACTTTGAGAAAACAGAGAAAACCTAGAAGGACAAAAAGGGGAAAAGAAAATATACATACCTGAAAGGCTAAGTGCTGCTACTTCTGGGGAAAAGGGTTGAAGCAAATTCTGAAAAATAAGAATTTTAAAACAAAGAATCAAATTCTTTATAGAATTCTTTATAGGAGTTCTATAATTTTAACAAGTGAGGAAAAAAAGTGTAATATTTAAAAATGTTTCATAATTGTCTCCATCTTCTCTTGTAGTTTGTAGGCAAACACTCTTATGGTTTCTTTTTCACCCTGCCGATAGTTATAGAATTCTTGAATACGCAAACCAAGTGCCACCTTATCTCCATAGACTTGGCGGAGTACCTCATATATAGCATCTGCCAAACAGTCCCTAGGCAAGGAGTATCTGACAGTATCCAATGCAATTCCTCGTAGGTGGTCACGGATCACCTCCACTTGGTCCTCTGCAGGCACTCTGAGGATTCTCAAACACAACTTCATTTTCTCGATCCATTCTTCCACATCCAGGTCCTCAGGTCCTCTCGGGAACCCATGGAAATCTGGCATGGTTCTATCCTGTGGGATTACCACCGTGTGGGTCACAATTTGAGGTACTCGGCTTCCCCTTGCTGCTTCTCCTTACATTTCTCTTTCTTCTCTCCGGAGACTGGGTTTGTTGCCGAAACAGAGGCCCCGGGAGACAAAACTTCAGACTCTTTTTTTCCTTAAAAATCTTTATTAAAACGGCTGTACCGTACCACTGGATGCTCTAAAAGGGAAAGTTGGTTAATACACTTCCCCCCAAATTTCTCAGAACACCATACACACTTCAGTGTTTGCAATTTCAGACTTGGTTATACTCAAAAACAGAAAAATCCTGCAGACTACGCCAAAGTAATAACAGACTACTATCAAGTAATTACAGACGCCGAAAAATCACCTCCATGGACACCAGAATGCGGAGTTCCCCAAGGATCCCCCCTCTCACCAACTATCTTCAACCTAATGATGATACCTCTAGCCAAACTATTAGCCGATCAAAACCTTAACCCTTACATATATGCAGACGATGTCACGATCTACATCCCGTTCAAACATAATCTAAACGAAATCACCAACGAGATCAACCAAAGCTTCAGAACCATGCATAGCTGGGCAGACTCATTTCAGCTAAAACTCAATGCAGAAAAAACCCAATGCCTAGTACTCACTTCTCAATACAACACAAGCAACTACTCCACTATAACCACATCATCTACAAGCAGGGCAATACTGGTAAGAAAGAAACAGAAATTTACTTCCCCCTGTACTCTGCAAAATACAAAACTAACTAACTAAATAAATAAATAAATGTACATTTCACAAAGCAGGCACATCTCAATCTTTAAAAAATATTAAATACTTTTTTTTTCTTTTCTACCTTTGTTTGAGCACATTATTTTTCTGATTGGGCTGGTCCCACTCTCTTCCACTTTCCATGTGTCAGTCTTCTAAATTCTTTTCCAGGTTGGCTTTTCCATTTCTTCTCTCTTCTCTTGTTGTCTTCCTTTCCTATTCAGTCACCAAGTCCCACTCATCTTCTGCTCTGTTCCCCTTTTCCTCACACTCCTAGTTGCATCCATCTACTGCTCCTTCTCCCTCCCCCCACCCACACCCTCTAGTCCCATCCATCTTCTGCTCCCTCTCTCTCTCCCACAACCCTTAGTCCCATTCATCTTCTGTTCTCTCTCCCTCCTCCACCAAGTCCCACTCATCTTCTTTTCTGTTCCCCTTCCCCCACACCCCTAGTCACATCCATCTTCTACTCCTTCTCTCTCCCTCCCTCCCATGCACTCGCCCACCTACCCACCCTTAGTCCCATTCATCTTCTTCTCTGTTCCCTTCCCCCACACCCCTAGTCACATCCATCTTCTGCTCCCTCTGAATCCCCCACACCCCCTAGTCCCATCCATCTTCTGCTTCTTCTATGCATTTGACCTCCTCTGTCATATTTCTCTTCCTGAAGTATACTATGAAAGATGATCTGTGTATGCCTATGCTCAGTCGAAGGATATTTCATTTATGTCAAATGATTTTCTTAGCAACATAGTAGATGATGGCAGATAATGATTTGCATGGTCCATCCAGTCTGCCCAACAAGGTAAAATAACATATGGTATTATGTAATACTAGTAAAAAAGGCCAGTTTCCAAAACCAATGAAACGGGCACTAGCATGTGGTTTTGTGTGTGTGTGTGTGTGTGTGTGTGTGTATGTGTCACACAATTATTTTGTGTGTGTGTGTGTGTGTGTGTGTGTGTGTGTGTGTGTGAGTGTGTGAGGGTACGGTGTGTGTGCAGGTTGTTGATGTGTGTCTTTTTTTGTTTTGTTTTTTGCTTGGGGGTTGGGGGATGTGGGTGACGGCTTGCCTGAGGACGGGGATGGTTGTTTTAAGTTGGCAGAAGAGAGAAGAGCACGGTCTTGGGCCGTCGGGGGGTGATCCGGTATGTTTGGTCCATTTCAGGCCGGCTGCAGGGGAATGCTGGAACATTTATGTGCTGCAGGAATCAGCGCCATCTTTTTCCGGGTGCTCGGGGAATCCCCGAGGTGGGAGACTGCTTGCCTGAGGCTGGGGATGGTTGGGCACGTCCTTGGCCGCTTCGGCAAAAGGGGAAGAGGAAGGGGGTGGGGAGTTACCTGCAGCCGCCTGAGAAACCATGTATTCTTTGTTTGTTTTGTATTATTAGTTTGCATTTCTGTTGAAGAAAGAGTGGATGCCTTTCGAATGATGGAGGTGATGCGTCGGTGTGCGGTTGTTTCGTTAGTTTGGCAGCCAGTCTCCAGCGATTCCTAGGCAGGGAAGGAGTACTCCTCCCCCTTCCTTGATCGCTGTTTGCTGCTGGCTGGGTCGAGGGTAATCCTTCCAGCTGGGCCGCAGCTTGTCCTGTTCGCCCACGTCCCAGATGGTGATGGGCACATTGTTTTCCGGCTCCTCTGACTCCATGTCAAGCGATCCCAAATATAGTCTGTGCTATAGGCCCTCTGGCACTCTTCAGTACTGGCATTAGGCATTTAAAAATTTCTCCCCCCCCCCCTACCCCGGTCTATTTTTGCACATACCCACAGCAGGAATATTCTTCTCTCGTTCCAGCGGTGGTTCTGTGCTCTCCGTGCTGCACAGATAATGAGCCATTCTGCTGGGGAATGCTCCTCCCTTATTGTCACGTAGTTTCCTCTGATTGGTCTGTCTTACGTTGCCTAGTGTTGCCTGGGAACGGTGTTGTGATGGTCCTTTGTGTTTCAGAATGTTGAGGGTGTTTTTTCTGATTGGTCCGTCATGCGAAGGCGGGGCAGAGAGACATGGTCAGTGTTGTGACTTCACCACCATGAATCCATGAACCCTTCAATGAGTGACTGAGTGACTTCAGAACGTTGTCTTCAGAATGTTGAGGGTGAGTTTTATTATAGTAGATAACATATGTACATCTTCTTAAACATTTGTAATATACGGGACCCATGCTGCCTTCATTGAGACGATGTTGTTATACTTTTATATTTCTTAGGGGAGCCCTTGACACAGCCTTTTGTGGCGAAACATGCATGTCGGGCATTGTTAAACCCTTGGTCCGTCCGTTCAATGCAAGTTAAGTATTGCTTATAAGAAATAGAGATTAAGAAATAAGAAAAATAAAAAATGAGGATTTAAATAAATGATAAAGTGGTTTACAAATGCAATCGCCGGTGACGATCTGGGTGCATTTTTGAGTGTCCAACAGAAGTTTTAAGTTGGTCATGAGCACCGCTGAGGAGATAAAAAGTACATGAATGAAGTTTTTATAATACTTCGCTAATGTGGAGGTTATAATATATATGAGCCTTGTTTCAGTGAATGGTCATCTTCTTAAACAACCATATCAATTAGTTTAACAATCTTTATTCAAAATTGCTGTCAGAAAAATTACAAAGTTATTCACTTAACATGACCACTCTTTTACTCAAACACTCACGTCACCTCATACACTCTCATTTCACTCTTTTTTACATTCATCCCTCATACCCACATGTACATAAAATATTACCAAAACCGTATCAACAAGCTATTTCACACATACATTTTTTTTTAGATCAATGTGTGGTCGTAATTCCAAAGAGCTCAGTATTCTATTTATCAGTCACTGCAATTGGATAATCAGGAAGTTTCTTTCTTCAATGGGTAACACCTGAACGATATGAGCTTCAATTAATATCCTTACAAGCTTTTAATTACAAGTTCTTGGGGATAGACACAGTCTTCACAGCTCTCTTAGTTCCAATTTTCCCACTTGAAAAAACTCCACACTTCAACCATTTCTTTTTTCAGTATGCATTGATTTCAAGATCCTCTCAATGTCTTCAGCGTGAGTAAGATAGATAAAAACAGCATGACCCTACACGCACGTGTTTCACTCATACAGAGCATCTTCAGGGGTCTAATCCGACTATCGCTGGTTACTGGGAACTCGGATATCCAGTCCACTTTCAGGTCGTCAAAGATGACGCCCTTGCTTACATGATTTGGATCTGTCCTTGCCATTTTTAGGGCATAGACGATAGAAGTCTGTCTGACACTGGTCGTATTCCCCAACTACTGGAGTTGCCTATTCCAGGCAAATGGGGGTGTGAGACCCTGGTGGCAGGGTATGCGTTACACAGGCAAAGGTGGTATATGAGCTGAGGTGGCCATGAGAACAGGGGTGGCATGTTGGCCTTTCTGTGCAGCATGTTCAAGGATGTGGAATGGGTAGTGGGTAAAGATGGTGTGTGTGTGGCCATCTGACTGTATTTTAGGGATTTGCTGCCAATGTTCCCATCACTATGTAGGCAGGGGCCAGGATAAGGGGTGAAGGGATGGACATTGGATGTAGCATATATTCAGATTTCAGCAATGCCTTTTTTTCTCCTGGGGGCAAAACTGGACACTTATCTTACCAGGGTGTTTCTGATCTGCATTAATCCAATGCTCTCTAATGTTTCTCAAAACTCACACTAACACTATTTGCTTTTGTCTCACCTAGATTGTAAACCACACTGAACCCTGGAAAGGGGATATTAGCAATTTACAAAACCTGATTTGAATTGAATTGAATTTGAATTGAATTGATCTGTCTCCAGGCTCTCAGGAAGACATTTCTAGGGGGCAGGTGGTGGTAGTATTTAAACAGAAGCCTCCTGTAGGACCACAAGCTGTGCCTCCCCTGCAGAATAACTGTCCTCTCTATGGAGGGACACCTTTACACAGTGTGGGACATTCCTCCACATGCAGAGCTATATATACACAAGTTACACATTGCAGGAACATCTATATACTATAGCGGGAACATCTTGCTGATGTTTTCAGTTGTACGTTTTACATGGTGTATTTTCCAACAGCAGACACATTTTTTGCTGCACTTTGAGGACATACTATTTCAAGACATATATTTGAGATATTTTTGAATCTCTGAAACCATTTATCTATTTTTCTGATTATAGTCCTTTGTCTTTGGACGTTTTGCAATAAACGTCTCTGGTGCCATTTAGACTTTTTTATTGTTACATTTGTACCCCGCGCTTTCCCACTCATGGCAGGCTCAATGTGGCTTACATGGGGCAATGAAGGGTTAAGTGACTTGCCCAGAGTCATAAGGAGCTGCCTGTGCCTGAAGTGGGAATCAAACTCAGTTCCTCAGTTCCCCAGGACCAAAGTCCACCACCCTAACCACTAGGCCACTCCTCCACTCAACAATGCCCCTTCGTGTATAGCATTACCTCAAAAGTGTGCTTCAGAATTGGCAGAAATTCTCCAAAGGAGCAAGCGTGCAAAACTGTAACACCTAACTGTAGGACTCTAACAGCATAAAGCAGATGTGGATGAAATCCTCTGATGCAGCAGCACATGAAATGGAGCTCACTGTATCCCTTCTGTTGGACTGCTGTTATTTCTTTCGTTCCCCCACTTACCTGCTTTTTCCTTTCCTCCCCATCTTTTTCCCTTCTTTTCTCTCTCACTTTTCTTCACAGTTTTTCCTTCTAATGGCTCGAGGTAACCATCAGTTTTTTCAGGTTATGTGCTGACAGCAGTGTCGCAGCTATGTGGGGCCTGAGGGGGCCTGGGACCCCGTTGATTTCCCCGCCGTTACCTACCTTCGGTTTTGCTGGCGGGGGACCCCAATCCCCGCCAGCCTACGTCCTCTTCATCCTGCAGTGAAAAAAGTCTTTGTTCTTCTGTTGCATGCTGACGTCCTGCACGTTGTATGTGCAGGACGTCAGACTCAGAGAACAAAGACTTTTTTTCACTGCAGGACGAAGAGGACGTTGGCTGGCGGGGATTGGAGTCCCCCGCCAGCAAAACCGAAGGTAGGCGACGGGGGGGGGGGGTCACGGGGGGGGGTGTCGAGAGGGTGGGAGGTTGTCAAAAGTGGCGGCGGGTCGGCAATGGGAGCATCGGCAATGGTGGGGGGGGGGGTCGGCGGCACCGGGGGGGGGGGCTAAAATGTGTCCCCTCACCTCGGGCGCTGGACTCCCCTCCCACCAAAGTCTGGCTATGCCCCTGGCTAACAGTGGAGATAGTATTAAGAAGGCTTGCCCAGAATGGGTTCATTGATAAATCTGAAGCTGGAAGTTTTGTTATTCTGCCTTTTTCTTAGTTTGGTGTTTAGGAGAGGTAGTAGAAAGAAGACTTGGATTTATTAAGGTCCTGAATTTGTAAAAATTGGACAATGTCATGCATTTCATCTCTCCAGGTTGTTCAGAATGTACTATTGAGAATTTTATTGAGTTACACAAAATTTGAACATTTTTCTCCTGTTTTGAAGGAGAGCTTCATTGGCTTTAAATTTTATGGCATATTCAGTTTAATGAACTTACTTATAATTTTTAAGGCTCTGAGTAATGAAGTAAGTTCCTTTCTCACTGACACCTACTGCTAGAATCTACGGACCAGTTAGGATATTGAGGTCAGCAGATAAATTATTGTTGGATGTACCATCTTTTCACCAAGGGGCCCATTTATCAAAGGGTGGTAGGACTACCGCCGGCTTGGTGCATGGCGAATTGGCCCTACTGCCAGGCTCTCCCAGTAGCCTGGTGGTAAAAGGGCCCCCAAGTCAGGCTGGATGTATATTGTTCATCAATAATATATATTGCTGGTTCAATATTGTGGAATGCCCTTCCTTTTGAAATCCTGTAATTGCCTGGCCTTGCACAGTTCTCAAAGCCTACCTGTTTAAGAAAGTATTCTTCGAATTGGTCCCTCACCAAGGTGTTGATGAAATTTTTCTGGCTAAGGGATCCAATGCTTGTTGTCTGTTTATTTTGGTCTTTAAATAATATTATGTATACATTTTTAAAATAAAAAATAGTTTTGGTAGGTTTTTTTTTTTAAATTTCGTACTGGTATTATTACATGATGGGTGAGGCAACACATTCTTGTAGATGTTTCTTTTATATATCATTTAACTTTAGATTGCAATTAAAGTTAATTATGTTGAATATTAGGGGTAACAATAACCCCATAAGAAGGAACAGAATATCACCTTATCTGTGGAAAAACTTCTATAGCTTTTTTTTTTTTTTTTGGCAAGAGACTCACTTTCTGAACATGGGAAATTATATAAAATGTGGAAGGGTCAGATTATTTCTGGCTTTTATTCCTCTAATAAAAATGGAGTTGCAATTCTTGTTGGTTAATAATATCCCCTTACAATTAAAGATCAAAAATATTCATAGGGAAACCAGGTACATAATTCTAATAAAAGGTCAGTTGGTAATTCTAAGTAATGTTTATACTCCAAATTTTATTTTGATTCATTTTCCAGATCCTGAAATCCTTTTCTTTGAGCCCAATCTGTCTGGGTGTTGATTTTAACTATGTTCTATCCACCCCCCCCCCCAAAAAAAAAAAAAAAACAAAAAAAAAAAAAAACAAAAACAAAAACAAAAAAAGATTAGAATACAGACAAGATTATAGTGGTGGGTCAAAAACTCTCAATTCTATTTTGCAGGAACTTCACTATACAATGCCTGGGTGGAGAGGCATGATGGCGAAAGGGTTATTATTATTTCTCCTCAGTACACAAATCACACTCCCAGATTGACTTCTGGTTTATCTCTGCAGATCTATTGTGTGTATTGAAAACTTGATATATAGGCACTACCTCATTCACTTACTATGCACAGATTTCTTTGGAGATAGATGGATTAATAGAGAACAAACGCCTTAAGATCTATTCAATAGGCATTTTCTAGTGAACCCAGAATGTATTAATAAGCTGATTGAGAGCTGGCAGGAGTATTTACAGTTTAACTGTTACTCAGAAACAATTCTATGTACTGTATGAGATGCTGCCAAAGTAATCTTTCTATTAAAATTTCAGCTGGCTTGCCTGGAAGGTAACAAAGCAGATGATGTGTTGCAGGCCTTAATTAAAATTAGAGGGGAAATTAATAGACTGGAAAGATCCTGTATGACTCACTATTTAAAACTGACAAAGGCATTTTTATGAACATACAAACAAACTAACCTAACTGCTGTTATGGCAAACAAATTGCTCTAAGGTAACTTACTTTTTAGAATCAGTAAGTTGGAACCCATAAAGAGTCATGCCAGAATTTCTAGACAAATTAATTTTCTCTAGAGTCAGGAGTTGCCACAGAGGACTGGAGAAGGGCAAATGTGGTCCCTCTCCACAAAAGAACAGAAGTAACAAAGAGATTGAGAACTACAAGCTAGTTAGTCTGGCATCTGTGGTAAAACAGAGAATAGTGAAGTTTCTAGAAATCAATGGATTACAGGACCTGAGGCAGCATGGTTTCGCTAGAGGCAGGTCTTGTCAGATAAATCTGATTAATTTCTTTGAGTTGATAACTAGATAGATTGAGGGAGAGTGCTAGATATAGTGTATATCAGTGACGTAGCCACAGGTAGGCCTGGGTGGGCTGGGGCCCACCCACTTTGGACTCAGGCCCACCCAAAATTGTGACACTCTTGCTAAGGCTGGTGGGTATTCCCAAACCTTGCCAGCTAAAGATTTTCTGTCCTTGGGCATCCAGCGCTCTTCCAAATGTCAGCCAGCAGCACTTGCCTTGAGCTGACGTTAAGACCGGCCCTTCTGCACATGCTCAGTTTTCACACATGCAAAAGCACTGAGCATATATGGCCTGCCAGCAGCAGCATCAGGTTGAGGCAAGTGCTGTTGGCTGCCATTTGGAATATTGCTGGCTGCTCGAGTAGTAGGAGGAAATCTTCATCTGGCAAAGCTTAGGGACCCCACCAGCTCAAGTATTTAATATTTGGGGTTTGTGGGCAGGGAGGGGTGGAGAGAAGAGCAAACTGGAGGGGCCGGGGGGGGGGGGTAAATTCTATGCCCACCCACCTTAGGCTCAGACCCACCCAAAACTGGCTATCTGGCTACGTCCCTGGTGTATATAGATTTTAGCAAAGCCTTTGACACATTTCTACATAGATGATTTATAAATAAACTGAGTACCCTCAGTATGGTCCCTAAAGTAGTAGACTGGGTTAGGAACTGGTTGAGTGGAAGGTGAGAGAGGGTGGTAGTAAATGGAGCTCATTCTGAGAAAAGGGATGTTACTAGTGGTGCACCACAAGGTCTGGTTCTTTGTCAAACTCTTTTAAACATTTTTGTAAGCAATATTGCCAAAAGGCTGTTTTGTAAGGTTTATATTTTTTTGCAAATGATACCATATGAAGCTTGAATAATGGTCCAGAATTTGGCAAACATGATTTGATGCTAAAAATGCAGGGTCATACATTTGAACTACAAAAACAAACAAACAACGAAGAACAGTATAGTTTAGAGGGTGAAGTACTTGTGGACAAAAGAGGAGCAAGACTTGGGGGTGATCATATATGATGATCTTAAGGAGTCTAAACAGGAAGAAAAGGCAAATGCCAGAAATATGCTTGGGTGCATAGGGAGAAGAATGGCCAGTAGGAAAAAGGAGGTGATAATGCCTTTGTATAAGTCTTTGATGAGACTTCATTTAAAGTACTGTGCAATGGTGTTCCTAGGGGGGCTGACACCCGCGCTCCGCCCCTCGGGTGCAGCACCCCCCCCCCCCCGGATGCAGCGCGACCCCCCCCCTGGTGAAAGGACACCCCCCACAAAAGAACACCCCTCCCGGGTGCACGCCGCTGGGGGGTGCCGCACGTGCCTGTCCGTCGTTCGTTACATGCTTCCTCTGCCCTGGAACAGGAAGTAACCGGTTCCGGGGCAGAGGGAGCATGGAACGAACGACGGACAGGCACATGCGGCACCCCCCCAGCAGTGTGCACCCAGGGCGGACCGCCCCCACTGCCTCCCCCCCCTAGGAACACCACTGGTACTGTGTACAGGTCTGGAGACTACACCTTCAAAAGGATATAAACACAAAGACAATCCAGAGTGTGGATACTAAAATGATTAATGGTCTTTATCAAAAAGCATATGAGGACAGACTTAAAAGATCTCAATGTATATACTTTGGAAGACAGGCAGAAGAATGGAGATATGACTGAGATATTTAAATTCCTCCATTTTATTTTATTTTTGTTACATTTGTACCCTGTGCTTTCCCACTCATGGCAGGCTCAATGCAGCAGGCAATGGAGGGCTAAGTGACTTGCCCAGAGTCACAAGGAGTTGCTTGTGCTGGGAATTGAACTCAGTTCCTCAGGACCAAAGTCCACCACCCTAACCATTAGGCCACTCCTCCACTCCATAAATGCACAGGAAGTGAGTCTTTTTCAATTGAAAGAAAGGTCTGGAATGAGGGGGCATAGGATGAAGGTGAAAGGGGACAGACTCAGGAGGAACCTAAGGAAATACTGCTTCATGGAAAGGGTACTGAATTCTTGGAACATCCTCCCGGTGGAGATGATGGAGAGAAATACTTTATCTGAATTCAAGAAAGCTTGGAGTAACTAATGGGATCTCTAAGAAACAGGAAGGGATAGCAGATGGCATGGATGGGCAGACTGGATAGACCATTTGGTCATTAGCTGCCTTCATATGTTTCACATGGCCAAAGCTTTGTTGAGTGGCCTAGTGGTTAGGGTGGTGGACTTTGGTCCTGAGGAACTGAGTTCAATTATCACTTCAGGCACAGGCAGCTCCTTGTGACTCTGGTCAAGTCACTTAATCCTCCATTGGCCCAAGTACAAATAAGTACCTGTATACAATATGTAAGCCGCATTGAGCCTGCCATGAGTGGGAAAGCACAGGGTACAAATGTAACAAAAAAAAAAGGTGCTACTATTTTCTCAGCTTTCAATAAACCAGGATCTGATCTATCAGTGGTTACAATTGGTTTGCCTCAGCTAGAAGAAAAGGCTTGACTCTCCATTAATAGACCTTGTTAGTCTACAGGAAGAGGATCAAGTTTAAAGTGTAACAAAGCTGCTGAGTCAGACTGCTTACCAACTAAAATATAAAAATCTATGTAGGATTGCTTTGCTCTTGTTCTCTTAGAAGTCTTTAATAAAGTCCTGACAAGGAGGAGGCTTACCAGCTCTTTTCATGAAGTCTTCCTTACTGTTATACTTCAAGAGAAAAAAATGCTTTGCTATATGCCTATCTCATTATTAAATGTAGATTATAAATTATTTGCAATGAGTCATGTTCTTAGACTGAAGCACACATTTCCAATATTATTTACCCAGATTTGTTAGGTCCTCAATAAAGGGTATTATGATTCAGATAATGCTAAACATTTGATAAGTACCCTGCATGATGTCCTGAGCTCTTTTTCTGTCTGACCATTCTATCCCTTCATGCTAAAAATGATGACAATGCCTCACTAACTATTTCATTTCTTGCAATTACCCATCTCAAGGCTTCTTTTACAAAGCCGTGCTTGCAATTCCTGCATAGCAAATGAGAGGAAGCCTATAGAAATTGAATGGGCTTTCTCTCATTTGCCGCACATGAGAACCAGTAGTGCGGCTTTGTAAAAGAAACCCTTGGTTTCTTTTGCTTCATTGTGTTACTTTAAAGCTATTTTCTTTTTCTTTGAATAGAATAAGACATTTAAATAACCTTAAACTTGTCTAAGGTTTGCAGGAGAATGAGCCGTCCCAATGTCCAACCTTATTATTGGAGTGCCTGTATTCAAGTGATAGTCATATGGGGCTGGATTCAGTAAATGGGGCCGACAAGTAGGCACCAGGAAGAATTTGCATCCAGCACTATTCTATAAAGGGTGCTCTAGGCTGAGCGCTCTGTATAAAATAGTGCTTAGCACATATTCTTTCACCCACCTTTGGGCACAAGGATTTACACCAACTGAAACCTGGTATAAATCCTGGTGCATAACTAGGGAGCACAGCCCCCAGATTCTATAACTGTGTATAATTCTTTGGAACTGTCCTGACCCACCCATGTCCCTCCCATAGCCACACCCTATTTTGGGTTATGCACAAGAGGATTTGGGTGCAGACCATTAAAAATTGCATGAAGCCAAATTTGCATGCAAATCCAAATTAGAGACAATTAATTGACGGTTAGTGGCTCATTCACTAATTTATTTGTATGCAGATCTGAGAATCACATGCAATTTTGGGTGTCCAAATTTGGGCACCAATTATAGAATCCAGGGGATGGTGATCTTCCCAATCTCCAACCGTATTATTGGAGTGCATGTGTGCAACCGGTTTCTAGATATGGCGATTAAACTTGCACACACAAATCAGTGTGTGTGGCTGATTTATACATGCAAATCATTTTTTTTCCAAATTTTATTATATATGTTGTATACTATAACAAGCAAATCAGAAACAATTACTAGATAAAGATATATCAAGAAAAATAAAACAACCCACTAGCCCTCAACACAGAGAGAAGAAGAAAGAACAATAATAAGAAAAATTACAAACAGTAATCAAAAAAGTACTACCTCGTCTACTACACAGTGCACCTTTTCGGTATCCTTCCAATTCCAGAATACTTATTAGTCAGAATGATCCACAACGAATTTCTTCAATTGAATAGGATCATGAAACATATATTGATTCCCCTGCTTCTAGGAAGTTAAGAAAAAAATGAAGCATTTATTGCCAAGAACCTAGATTTCAATAGAAGAAATGCTTTCGTAGAAGCCTGTGTCATACAAGGGACATCAGGAATTAGCTGTATTTTAGCACCACAAAAAAATAATATCTTTCTTTTTAAAGTAAGATCTCAAAACCATACTTTTATCTTTATCTGTAGAGAAAGCCACTAAAAGAGTGACTCTAGTTGAAATAATATTCATAGAATCTTCAAGAAAACCAGTTAAATCTAGGCTTGGCTGAGCTGGAACTTCAGCAGCCTGCAAGTTAGAAGCACCACTAAGAGATTTAACAGGGACATAATAATAATTAGAAATTAGCATAGAATTTGCTGTTGTCAGGAGGAGAACCTTAAAATATTTTCTAAGAAGAATTTTTGAAGAGAACAAATGAGTATAGGGAAAAATCTAAGTTCCTAGACCTGCAAGGTTTTTTGATATCATGGAATGAATACAAGGAAGAAGAGAAGTTGAAAAATGTTTGATTAAAAAAGAGGGAATAGAGTCTGAAGGGACAGTAGTCGATCTCATGCTTTTAATAGTAGTAGAGAAGGCCAAAGCTGAGGGAGAATTAAATTTCTGCAAGTAACCACAAGGGAGTGAACTAAAAGATGTTAAGGAAATGGTTTGATCAATAGACCCACTGGGGGATGCAGTAATAGAAGTATGCAAGTCAAATAGTTTGTTTTCAAAATAAGAAGCTAGCTTCTGAGCTGTGGTCACAGCAGCAGCAGTATTTCATGCTAAATAGATTGTGCCATATATAGAATTGCACATAGTGTGATTCTACAAAAGGCATATTCCATATTTAGAATTAGACTATGCATAAAAGTTGGCATGAATACTTAGCCACTGAGGCCACTAATTGTGCCATTGTTCATGCTATATGTAATTCTATATATGGTGCACTCCCTTTGTGGAATTGTGCTGAGCGTGTGCTTTTTTTGGGAACAGTTTTAGTTGCCACTTAAAGAAATTAGACCATGATGCAGTCTCAGAATGTCCAGGTGAAAAAAAGATTATACATAAAAGTTACCCCTTTATTCCAATAGTATTATAAAGTAGTTTTGGACGGGAAGGGGAACTCTGTAAACATATGATTTTCATATTTCATATCTCTATATATAAAAGGCACCACCAATATTCTAAATGAAGCCTCCAGCCGGAAGTGTAAAGGGGAAGAGATATCCGGTTTCCCCATGAGTGTCTGCCCCGCCCTCGCTCTCTCTGTAACACAAACAGTGAAGGAAAACACAGCAAAGCACGAAATCAAATCGCTCTCTCTGTTATTGTGAAGGACTCGGGGGGGGGGAGGGGAGAGAGGGCAGAAGCCCTCACTATCTCTGTAACACAAACACAGCACAGCAGGAAACTTAACACTGAAGGACTCGACTCCGAGGGGGGAGGGGACAGAGAGCAGAGGGGACAGACAGCACAGGAGAAGGGAGAGAGGACAGAGGGCAGGGACACACACAGTCCCACATGCACACAGAAGAAAACCTTGCTAGCCCCCGTTTCATTTGCATCAGAAACGGGGCTTTTTTACTAGTTTGAACATATTTCTGACAAGCACATTCAATGATTTTTCTTTGCTTTACTTTTCCCATATTTTAGGTGTGCTTCTGTAGGTGGTTATATATATATTTTGTAAGAGGCCAATTCCTACCTATGTACTCGCTTATGTCTAGGGGGCGTGGCCTCTGCCCAACCTTAGCTGCATGGAAAATAACGGACAGACCAATGGAATATATTAGTTTATTTATACAGCGTTATATACAAAAATATAGAAAACTCTTATCAGCCTATAGCATCAGCAATTCCTGATTGCATGCACAATGATACCAAAATATAGAGAATAACTATGATTATCCTATTGGCTAATCTGTAATGACAGATAAACACAATACCAAGATCCTAATGATTACCACACAAATCTTATACTAGGCTAACAGCAACTAGAGATCATAAATCCTGACGTCACACATCTGATGGGTCCGAGCACAGACTAATTATCTAACCCAGCCTGAAGGAAGTAAACTATGATCTCACCGTCCAGATCAGATTCCTTCCGATGCCTCAGCCGAATGTCTCAGCGAGGTCCCACAAGCTCAGGTGATGCACTTGTCTTGATCAGCCACAGATGATACAGACTCAGTATAGATCCTGTAGACAGCTGTAATCTGGGGAAAAGCTTTGCCAGGTATTATCAGTAAGTCTCTCAGGTAAATTAGGTGCTTGCAGAAATGCAAGTGTTCTCCTCTTCTGTTCTTCTGTTCTTCTCTCTTCTTCTTCTCTCAGGAACTAGTTTCTTTCTGTTCCCGCTTCTCAGATCAATCAGTTTTCTGGGAGCCAATCAGAAATAATCCCACCATGTACTCCCAGCATCTGTATGAAGCTTCCTTTGTCCGTCTTATCTCGTAAGCTCTCTCTCACTCTCTCTCCCTCAGGGACATGCATTCTCCCCCGATACAGAGTGACCTTGGAGGTGGTGCAGGCTTCAGTAAGTCTATTACAAGCTGAAATTCTGACTTCTGCACAGTTGGTAGTCAGACATATAGGTGAAAGGTTGCAGCGTCCATTTTGGCTGTAAAGGTGCTCTCATATGCACACAGGGTGGGTGAGATCACAGCAAATACTCCTACAGATTCCCCCCCTTGGAAATTACTACAAAGGAGTAAAGGCCTTCTCCAACCTAACTACAAAAATAAGCCAGACAGTTCAGTCAGGATTCAGGTACAAACTTCATGGTCAAAACTACAAAAAGTTTCAAGTAAATCTCAACTAATGCAAATTAACACTCTTCAAACAGTTCAATTAAGCAAAATAATGTTCACAAGGAAATCACAAATGCTAATACAGCAAAATACTGAATAATAGAACCCGCATGTGCAGTTAGTTAAAAGTCTTAACACATGAAAATTAATCAAACAAATCATGAACCATAATCACATAGATCATGAAAATCACATCATGCAAAGCAAAGCATATTAGTACAGAAAAGTGAAAATGGAATAAATTGTTGGCAAAACTCTGGTCAGATGTAACTACATAAAGTCTTGCAATCTCATTGCCGTAGGTGACAAAGTGTTTACGCGATAGCGTAAATGACGAAGGTCTCTCCAAAACACTACAGCACACAGGAGCATGATGACCCACGAGATGGTCAAAAGTGGGATGACAACGTGAGTGGACATGTGGAACTGGGTGACATCAGATGAACGACGTTTGTAATCTGCAACCTCGAGAGTCTCATGGTCAACAGATAATTCAACAGTGTGAGAGTCTTTGGACTGTAAAAATGGTATAAGGTCCATAGCAAAGTCAATAGGATGTCCACGAAATACATCAAGCACTTCCAACTCAGAAACAACCGGGTCTGTGTCAAGATAAAACAGGGAAACTCCTCCTACATGGGCAACAGCATACTTGGGTACAGCGATTACACAAACATTGCAAGGAAGAGTGTAACGGTTGATTACATCATGCTTCTGAAAGGTGACAGTAAGTTCCGTACTAGGTGTGCTAACTAACCATACCGTATCCAGTACAGCTACAGTGGTATCAGAAAAATCGTCATATTTTGATACGGTAACCTTACACTTCTCTTGGACATTCTCTGTGGACAAGCCACAAAGAGCTTCTGTTGTGTCTTTCAGGAAAGGTTTACCAGGGCATAGCCAATTAACATCTTTAGTTTTGTGGCAAAGGTCTAAGTTAGGGACCAAATAATGTTGCGGAGCATCCTGTTGGTAAGCAACATACTTAGGTGTATCAACATTAAGGTACAAATTCTCATGCCACGTACCTACATTTACAACTTGTTTAAGCTGGTATACATTCTCAGGCATAATAAATGGCAAATTAAGGATGAAGGCAATTTCCATACGCTCCATATCCAAATAAAGGGGAAAGGCAGTACCTAAATGAAATGCGATTTGAATTTGAAAAGGTTCAATAGACAACGGGTAACTTTGGCAAAGGCATCTTTAACAACATCAGATGGTATTAGGTACGTTGGTATCTGTCCCTGCATTAGCTTACTAACACTGGTATCTACTTCCCTAAATAAATCCTGGATAAGGTCCTTAACAGGTTGTATAAACACACGGTCTTCATTCATGGTACCTTTAATTGTCAACAAATCAGCTGTGTTGGCACTAATTTTATGTGTATGTAAATTCACAAGAGTGACCGTATCAGCAATAGTTTTACCCTGGGCCACAAGTTGGCTCTGTTGGACTACCAATTTGGTCTCGATGGCTTTCAAATCTGCTTGGATGGCTTGTATAGTGGCCTGCAGCTTTTGGACAGAAACTACGTTGGCAACAGACATGGAAATACCAAAAAGTGAACCAATGGCCGAAAAAATCAAACCACCGGCAAGACCCAGAAAACGCTTAGATCTGGACCTGGAATTATAAGGTTGCATAGGTTGTACCATGACTTTGTCCAGTTGATGCAAAATGTTCTTCACTTGTGCACGGGCATTTTGCATATAATTGAAAAACCAGGAATGGGTAACAGCAGACAGAGATAAGTGACTCATATTGAAATGTTTCAGTAGTACATGCATTGGGTCAAGGGACACAACTACTTTCTGTGGAACAATCTGGGACTGGGTAATCAGGAAGCCAGGGGTATCTTGCAGAACAACTCCAGACATGGGACCAGGTTCGATCATCTTGGACCACGATCCCAGCAGCACGGAGATCCAGAACACGATCATCAGGGTTCTTTTCTGCATCTGCAAGGTACAAAGAAAACAGACTATGCTGTTGGGGTGTTAGTACAGTTCGTGTCATCAACACATACGTCTGGAATCAAATGACTGGGATGACGTGGTCTCAACTGATTGATGTGGACCCATTTAAGGGTGTCTTCACCCTTAGTATTTTTCTTGAGGCAAATTTGGTAAGCCACAGGTGAAGCTTTTTCCACTATTGGGAATGGACCACGCCAACTAGGCAGAAACCTCCTTTCTTTAACCTTGTTTCTGGCAAAATTGAAGTAGAATACCTTGTCGCCAATTTGGTATTCTTTAGAGGTAGTCCCTCGATCATAATAGGCTTTTCTACCTCTAGCGCTACTTTCCAAATTTTCTGAGCAAAGGCAAAGGCACTTTGCAAATGCTTACGCAACTGGGTGACATATTCATGAGTGGAGGTAGCACTGGACAAGTTCACATCATTAGTCCTGTACAACAAATGAATTGGTAATGTCATTTCCCTACCTGTCATCATCTCAATGTGAGTAGTACAAGCATCAGCCGGTTCCACTTGCTCTTTCACCATAGCATCAAACTCTGAGAAAGGTTGGTTGGATGAAATTTTCACCTGTTCTTCAATGTCCTCCTGCAAGGTTGAGGTTTCCACAGAATTCACCCTTTGAGGCTTCTGAGGTACAGACATTTCTCTGGACAGAAACAAGAAGTCATCTTCCACCTGTACCTGAGCACACGTCGCATCATAGGGCCAAACAAACTCGAGAGATATGAGGCCCCTGGGAGAGGTAAACCAACTGTCAGTCGTCTCCCCCCCCTGGCAGGTGTCCCAAGAAGAAGGCAGCCTGCCAAGGATAGGCAAACTTACCTCGACATCATGGAAAGACTGGCCAACCAGAAAGCCAAAAGAATCTCCAGCAGATAGCTCCACTTCAGCAGACTGTGGATTTGTGACCAACAGGTATAAGGTGGTACCGGTGACCTCCAAACATGGCAGAACACCAATTGCCAATCCAAGGTCTCGAAAGTGGGCATGTGGGTTAAAGAACACTACATCATCCAGCAGACGTTGTCCTTGAGCGAGGCGAAGCTTGAGGGAAAAATCCCGAACTCTTCCTGGAATGGTTACATCCTTGTCACAGACTACCTCACAGACCTGGGGAATGGTCTGTCCAGACTTCAAACAAACAGCCGTAGGTTTAAGTTCCACTGGGTTGTTCTGCATTCTACTCCACAGGACAAGATTCACCAGGTCCACATAAACTCCCAGTCGTGCAAGGCAATCTGACCCCAAACATAAGGGTTCCCTCAAGCCCCGGACAATAGAGAAGTGGTGGGTGAATGTCTTCTTTCCCACAGTCAAGGGAAGGCCACATATTCCGTCAAGCGGCTTGGAGCCTTGTCCCGGTACCTGTACCGAAGTAGAGGAACATCTGCTGAAGGGAAGTTGTACAGACTTACGAATTTGGCTGTACAAAGAGTCACTGATGTAGGAGAGATCACTAGTGAACAGTAAAGTAGCTTGAAGCAATTGGGTGTTAGCCACCTGAACTGGTATGGTGAATTCATCACCTTTCTGGGTGATGACAGTCACCTTGCAAGGATGAGCAAAATCAGGACCAGAGATAGGAGGTGATTTTTCAAGTAATGCTGGAGACACAGTATCTGTTAAGTCATCCGTCTTGGCTGAGTCCTGTGAAACAATCTCTAGTTGGTCCGCTTGTTGCACCAGCTCTTCACGCTTCTGACCCCCTTTTGGTGCATCTGTCAAAGGAGGCTCCCGCATGGGCGGATCCGCGGAACACCGGAGATCAGTCCGCAGGGGAGTGTCCTGTAGCTCCACAGAGTTGGCATCACCGACTGTACGCCAGTATCTCCCTCGCACATATTTAAGGGGTCGAGTGACTTTCGACCAGATAGTTTCCTCGTCATAATCCAAAACAGGCCGAAATCTCTTCAAAAGGTCATTTCCAATCAGAAATTCTTCACCCTCACTGGTAGTGATGATGGCTGGGTGCCTGACGGTCATCGGTCCAAGCTGTAAAGATAGCCAAACCTGTCCCACAGTTCCAATACTTTGATTGCCATAGGCCACCAGTGACAAGTCGCACGGTGTGACATGCAGCACATCCTGACCCCCCCCTAGAGATGCCTCTAGTTTCTGAAACAGGCCCTGGGTGACCAAAGTCACCTCTGAGGCTGTATCCAGGAGACCTTCACAGGAAAGTACTTGTTGAATTAACAACTCCACGGTATATCTGTAACCTTTAGATATAAGCTTACCTAGAAAATACCTGACTTCCTGGGATGAGTCTTTTGAAAGAGGCCCTTCCGGGTTCGAGGACTGCGACGCAGCATGGTTCACGGGGGACTCCTCACTGAAGGACGACAACGCATCCACGTGGACCGTGGGGACGCTTGCGGTAACAGGTGTTGTGGCCACGTCTAGTCATGCTTGTTCTTCCTCCGAAGAGGATGGCTGTTCCACCTCAACAGATTTAACACTAAGCCCTGGAGGGGTCGGCGGTCTAGAAGACTGGTCCTTCTGCTTCTGGAATTTGACCTTTTTATGAGATGGAGGTGTCTTAGGTACATTGCTAGACTCCGCGATTGAACATCTTGCCAGCAATTGGTCCAGCTGAGCTTGCATAGCACGGATCTTCTCTGCATTCCACTTCTTCTGATTAAACCGCTTCTTTTTAGGGTGTTGCTGTCCCTCCTGTGCAATAGGAGGCGCTGCATCCCGCGGCAGGGCCTGAGAGCCCGGCGGCGTAGTTGGTCTCGGCGCTTTGTTTTCCAGAGAAAGCGTGGAAGTGACCGCACAAACAGCGGGTGGTATCACCCTGTTGCGACTCTTGGATGCCGGTTTCGGAGTCTCTGCGATTGGCTTGGCGCGACAGATTTCAAAAATTCCTTCAGCCTGCTTTAGAAGGCTGGAATAGGGTTCTGCGTTTTTTCCTGCCAAGGGAATCTTTATCGGATCAGGCAGACCCTGTATAAAAAGTTCCCTGAAATCACCAAATTCAAGATCTTTAGAATCAGGCGGCACCCCCCCTTGGTAAAAGGCACGCTTCAAGCGATGGGCCCACTCCCGCGGACTCTCCTCCGGATTACAACTAATAGTATACGCTGCACGCTTAGCTTCAAGAGAGTTGGCAAAGAGACCGTAGCGCTTCGCTAAGGCTTGCTCCACTGACCGTAGATCGGGGTTATCGGACATGATCAAATCTAGAACTTCATGGCACTCGGTACTAAAGGTCCATTTGAGGAGGGCTCTGATGTCATCCTCAGAAGAGACGTGCATGGTCTGCAGGAGTTCATGCACTGCCTTAAGATGGGTTTCTATGGATACCGAGGCAGACGCTTTAAAAGGCGCTATTACGGTGCGTAGCATCTTTATAACATATGCCTGCCTCTCCATAGACATTCCTTTCTTGGGTTCCGGCTTGAAGTGCCGCTGATCACTACCAGGTGTAGAGAACCTCGGGGCAGGTGTATCGCTAAAACTGGGTGGATCTGCCGAAGGCTGAGGCCCTGAGCTAGGCACCTGACCAAGTGAGCTGATGATTTCAGCAGGCAGTCCCTGGACCCGTGCCCCCAGTGGGTGTGTCACTGTCTCGGGTCTGCTGCTTAGGTCACCAGCCACTATGGGGCTGGATTGTACAGAGGGGCAGGAAAGAGCCGAAGCCATGCCCCCAATGGGTGTGTTTAACTCGGGTCCCTCCCGGCTCACGTAACGGTTCATTTCGGGAGCTGGGCTTGGGTGACCCACAGCAAAACTGTCGGGGAACTCTAAGGTATACGGTACTTCTTCCTGCGCCATGTGCGTAAGCTCTTGCTGCATTGTGGAAATCTTTACAGTGCACTCATCTAATGCTTTAGACAATGAATCTCTGTCCTTCACTGTACATTGTAATTGCAGTGAGACTGTCTCCTGCTTCTCTTTTACCTCCGCTAACTCTAGCTTGGCTGCGTGCCAATCTTGAAACACAGACACAGATTGTTCTTGAGTGGCCACTAGCTCCCTGCGCAACTCACTCTGAACACCTTCTGAGACCTGTTTTAGCTCCCGATTTAATGTCTGCAACTTATCTGTTTCCCTAATCTGGTTGTGTAATGCATCAGTCAAACGAGAAAATTTCTCTTGCAACGAATCAAAAGACCCGAGGTACTGGGCAATTTCTTGCTTTAATGTGTAATTGAGTGCTTCACAATCAGTTAGGTCACACTGCAAAGTTTTACACTTATCATACAGTGTCTGGCACTCCGTACAAATCTCTTCAGAGGAATGAGGTGGGGCGGGGCTTACATTGGTCCCTGCTAAAGCAGATTTGGCAGTGTCTAAATCAACTCGTAATGCAGCTAACTCACTGTCTCGCTCCTGGACAGTGTCCCTAGTCTGGGACAAATCTAACTGCAACTCTGCTATGCGATCTGTTAGAGGTACAGATACCTGTCTTATCTCATTCATCAAAGAGTCTTTAACTGCCAAAAGAGACACGCCCAGTTCACAAAGCATCCATTGTGACAAATGCTGTTTCTCTTTTATAATTGTATTTAAAACCGTAGCATATGCTTCTGAGCTATTCGGTGAACTGCTACTAAATAAAGCACGTACAGACTGTACTGTAGGAGGAGTTGGTTTCGTCTTACTATGAGAGAGTGGCAGTAATATGTTAAGCACGCCCTTTTCCTGTTCACTGAGGAGAATTTCAGGCAATGTGCCAACCGTGCCGGTCGCCATGTTAAAGACTAAACACACCCTGTTTTCCTTCCAGAGAGTTAGAGAAACTGTTTCTTTCTCTTTTGGAGCTCAGAGTAATAAATCTGTCAACCAATTACAGCAATAAAACACAGCTGTATAAACAAAGTCTGCCGTCAGCTAGGGTAAATCTGCAGTTCGTGCAAAAAGAAACAGAGAGTTAAGCCAGCTTTCTGAAAAGCCCCAGAAAAGTTTTAACTTCTGATATTCTTGCACCAACCATCCCGGACGAGAGCCCCAATTTGTAGGTGGTTATATATATATTTTGTAAGAGGCCAATTCCTACCTATGTACTCGCTTATGTCTAGGGGGCGTGGCCTCTGCCCAACCTTAGCTGCATGGAAAATAACGGACAGACCAATGGAATATATTAGTTTATTTATACAGCGTTATATACAAAAATATAGAAAACTCTTATCAGCCTATAGCATCAGCAATTCCTGATTGCATGCACAATGATACCAAAATATAGAGAATAACTATGATTATCCTATTGGCTAATCTGTAATGACAGATAAACACAATACCAAGATCCTAATGATTACCACACAAATCTTATACTAGGCTAACAGCAACTAGAGATCATAAATCCTGACGTCACACATCTGATGGGTCCGAGCACAGACTAATTATCTAACCCAGCCTGAAGGAAGTAAACTATGATCTCACCGTCCAGATCAGATTCCTTCCGATGCCTCAGCCGAATGTCTCAGCGAGGTCCCACAAGCTCAGGTGATGCACTTGTCTTGATCAGCCACAGATGATACAGACTCAGTATAGATCCTGTAGACAGCTGTAATCTGGGGAAAAGCTTTGCCAGGTATTATCAGTAAGTCTCTCAGGTAAATTAGGTGCTTGCAGAAATGCAAGTGTTCTCCTCTTCTGTTCTTCTGTTCTTCTCTCTTCTTCTTCTCTCAGGAACTAGTTTCTTTCTGTTCCCGCTTCTCAGATCAATCAGTTTTCTGGGAGCCAATCAGAAATAATCCCACCATGTACTCCCAGCATCTGTATGAAGCTTCCTTTGTCCGTCTTATCTCGTAAGCTCTCTCTCACTCTCTCTCCCTCAGGGACATGCATTCTCCCCCGATACAGAGTGACCTTGGAGGTGGTGCAGGCTTCAGTAAGTCTATTACAAGCTGAAATTCTGACTTCTGCACAGTTGGTAGTCAGACATATAGGTGAAAGGTTGCAGCGTCCATTTTGGCTGTAAAGGTGCTCTCATATGCACACAGGGTGGGTGAGATCACAGCAAATACTCCTACACTTCCCTTAAGAATAGAGTCTGTTAGGGAGGGCTCATCCATCTCTATGTCTGCCTGTTTGTCTGCCTTTCTGTAGGTATAGGTTTGCACTTGCACAAAGAAACCAGCACATTCCCATAATTCAAGGAAAGTAAAAGCAGATGGAATATTGGTATAGGCTAATAAAGTTGCAGCCATGTTCATATTCAAATATCTAGTGCCTTTGTGAATGGAATAAGAAGGAGTGAAGGGAGGATGTGGATAAAGGCAAGACAAAGATGACCAGACTAGTGGATCCAGGTAAACAAGACTATGTAAATCATTTTCTGAAAGATGATTGATGTGGGGATATAAACAAGCTAGGTCTTGAGTCCTGGATTGCTAATATGAAGAACAATGAAATCAGACCAAATGTATCTTGCATGTCACTGATAACATTTCTTCCCTGGTGTTTGTACCCAGATTAAAATTCTGCTTTCCTCATTTGCCTTCAGATTAGTTGAAGAATGGCTTCAGCATGAATGGAGAGATACAGATCCAAACTTTCTGCTTTAGCTATGTTAGTTTTTTTCTTATACTAAGAGTTAGAGTGACATGTGGTGTCAACTGATATGACAATCCGGTTCTTTTTTTTCTTGTTATTATTTTTTGACTTTTTATTACATTATCATGTGGCATACAGATTCATATATGTAAAATCAATTTCATTTACACAGCCATTTCATAGTACACTTTCACCCCCTGTTTACAAAGCCATGCTGGCAGCTGTCAGTGCGGTAATGGCAACACAGTCCATTCACTTTGAATGGGTTGTGTTGGCATTGCTGCAAGGCAGTCGCTGGTGCAGCTTTGTAAACAGGGGGGGGGGGGGGGGGTCCTGTCCTCTTGGGTATGATGTGTTTTCAGGTTCCTTAACTTGCTTTTAGGGCATCAGATTTGTACATCATAATGCATCTTGAGAGAAAAGAAAATGCAGCAGTCAGTTTCTTAAAACCATAGAAACACACAGACTGATAAATTGTGATTGTCTTCTTTGAGCATTTTATTTCTGACCTTTTAATGCCTTCTGTACTCAATGATTTTCTGTCTAGTCTAGGCTTGAAACTCCATCCCTGAGGGTGTTAGCTTTATGTTGCCACTTAACTTTCAACTTCTATTTTCAGGATTGAAAGATAAGTAACTAATTGCCACTAAGGCACCAAAAGGTTTGTCAGGCCTCCAGATCTACTCAATGGGTGTGCACCATGATGCACTTGAAAAGTTTTCAATATTCTTTCTGAATCATAAAGTGGATCTGTCTTGTCCAATAGATGAATGCTGTCATTCTCTTTGTCACAAGTCACTGTCATCAATATCTACCATATCATTTTTCACTGAAATAAAATGAGAATATGAAACCTGTGCTGTCTTTTCAGGAATGGATTCCTTCTTCTTTCTATACTTTTATCATTGTTTTCATGCTGCCTGATGGTACAGAGCATTCTAGTAATAATATAAATAGCTGTAACATATATTTCATAATTACTGACAAAAATAGATTTTCTTTTTCACTCTGGGGTCATTTTGCAAGCTGATTTGGCACAATAACTGATCTGAGATGAAAGGAGAGATTACTTGGGTACTGTCTTGGTTCTCTAACTGTATCCATAGAATGCTAAGTGATTTCAAAACATTTCTAAATTTTAGCAGGCATCCTTCTATTAAATCTTACTCTATTTGTGAACTTTAATAATGTCAAATATCCATGAATTTCACCAAAAGTTCCTAAAACAATATTTTTGCCCAAATCATCCTTATTTATACCATATTTCTTCCTTCCCAGGGCTTCAAAACACCAATGGGCTCATTTTCAAAAGAGAAGGACGTCCATCTTTCGACATAAATCGGAAGATGGACGTCCTTCTCTCAGAAACGTCCAAATCGGTATAACCGAAAGCCGATTTTGGACGTCCCAAACTGCACTCCGTCGCAGGGACGGCCAAAGTTCAAGTGGGCATGTCAGAGGCATAGCAAAGGCGGGACTTGGGCATGCCTAACATTCTGGGGAATTTTCTTGAGCCTGGAGAAAGAAGATGAACTCTGAACAGGCAGGATAGATGTCTAAGAGTCTGGAAGGTTAAAGTGTGAGTTGAAGAGATAAATAATTTGTTTGACTAATATATGAAAATGTTTGATGAGTGGAAGTGAGAGCTAAAGTGTTACTGTGTTTTGGATAGACTTTAACCTTTTTGCAACTCTTTGGTGGGAGGAAGTACTGCTCTAAAGTAAAGTATAAAGTGAAAATTTGTTCTCATAATTATCAGAATTACTTAGTAGTGATTTTTCATCTAACTGAAAAGCTGAGAGAACTTAAAAGGAAGAGAAGAGAATTAAAATGAATACAAGTTCTGTGAGAATCCTGCAAAGTGTGTACATTTTGAGGAGCATTTTTTATTATGGTATTCTATAGGGAAGAGTTATTGAAGTTAATCTAAATTTCATACAGAAATACATCTGAACTGTGAAAGGGCTGAGATAAGTCTTAGTTTCAGGTATAATTCAAAGTGTGTTTGAATTTCTGAGAATTCTGAGGTGGAGGAGGATCTTTTTCCTTCAGTGGCTTCAATGCCTCTGGGACTTAAAGCGTAGTGGATACTACAACAACTATATTGTAGTTTAAAGCTTTTAATCTTTTCTAGATGATTGCTAGTGTGTGTGTGTGTGTGTATGTGTGAAGTGAATAGTATTTTTGAAGAGTCAACCAAGAAGGCAACAGGTAGGTAGTGAGTTGGAACAAAGTCTGAGATAGCTAGTATTTAGCATATACCAATATATTATTTTTATTTGAGAAATAATTAGACCAAAACAGTATTCAGATTCTTAAACTAAAAGAGTATTTTGTTTGTTTGTTTTTTGGGGGGAACACATCCTGAGTGACAGGTTGCACACACTTTTGAATAAGGAAGTAGCTTTCTCTCCTTTTATTTTGGTTTTAGTAGTAAGTGGTAGGTTCCACTGCAGCTGATCATTCATCACCATATGCTGAATGAGGAAAAAGAAGAAGCAGGGCCCCACCATTTCCAAGCAAGAAGATCCAAGCAAAGCTTGAACCACCAGATAAGTTTTTAGCAACTGTATCTATGACATCCTATATAATAATTCTCACCTCCAACGTTCTAACCATGCCTCCCTCAGAGGTGATCTGCTAGGCAGGCATGCACTGACGTCAGTGACAGCTGATTCCAAAGCAAGGGAAGGAGTAGGGAAACACGCGAAGCGTGATTCCCTACTCCTCCACCTGCCTGGGAATCAGCTGTCAGTGCGCCGCTCCCTGCCACTTCGGAGCAAGTGGCAGGGAGCAGGGCAACACAGACCCCCCCTTGCTACATCACCAACCTGCCCCCCCCACCCAACGAGCATGAACACCCCTTGTCTCCTCACGCACCTCCCACCGAGTTCCACACTCCACCCTCCCTCCAATTTCAACACCCCCCGCGTTGCGGCCCCCTGTACCCCCTTCTGTGACCCTGTCGACCCCCCTTCCCGCTGAAAAACATCCGCCACCGCCATCCAGTACATGTGCTGACGGGGGACCCCAACCCCCGTCAGCCGAAGTCCTGTGCTGGCCTTCGCGGCGTTGCTTCTTCAATGATCTTCTGTTCAAGTTCCTCTGCATCCGTCTGACGTCAGATGCACGCAGAGGAACTTCAACAGAAGATCATTGAGGAAGCAACGCCGCGAAGGCCAGCACAGGACTTCGGCTGATGAGGGTTGGGGCCCCCCTCAGCACAGGTACTCCACGGCGGTGGGGGACGGTTTTCGCCGAGAAAGGGGATCGACAGGGTCGCGGAAGGGGGTATAGGGGTCCGTAACTTGGGGGGGGGTGAAAACACAGAGGGAGGGCAGAGTCTGGAACAGCGAGGGAGGGTGGGGGATGGCCTTGCTAGCGCCCGTTTCCTTCCCTTAAGAAACGGGCATTTTTTACTAGTCATATAATAATCACAGGGAATAAAATATATTTTTTCCTGGTTGATTCATGATCCTGTGAGGAGGTTTACTGGTAAGTAAATTACCTTATTTCTTGCAGAATCTCTGATCTGATATTGAAGTAGGGAAAAGATTGGTGCTGATTTTTGTATACGCCAAAGTGTTCTGAGCTGTAAAAGGAGTTTGCATTTATTGTTAAGTGGGAGTAAAGAAACATTTGAGTTGTAACTTCCCTTTGTATTTATCCCTGCATTTATACAGTGAGGTGTATATTTTTCTTTCTTGCTGTGCACCCCTGTTAACCGAGATTCTGTAGAACCTTTATAGTTTAACTAGTCCTTAAGTAAACCACTTCTTGTGGAATAAACATATTCAGTTAAACTTTCAATTGGTCATCTTTTCATTATCCTGTATATAATTACTTACATAATTTTCCTTTTGGAATGTAACACCTGTTCTTTAGATTTTCATTTATTTTTTCCTTAAGTTTTTTGTCATGACATTTATGAAATAGGTAATACACATGATGTATGTTGTTGTCATGTCCACACTATGGCGCCCCACCCCACCCACACATGTACATGTAGTAGCTGGAGGAAAACCAGCTTTGTACAATCAGTTAACATGTATGCTACACACGTTTAAGTTCCTGTTTTACATGTGTATATCACAAATAGGGCTTAATTTGAGCAACTAAGGAACCTCCTTTATCAGTGGGTTTAATTATATGCTCAGGATGTTGTCATTCCTATAAAACTCACTTCTATGGTTTATATTAAGAAACTCTCTATAGGATTTGCATACTTCCAAATGTTGGAGGACCATATCCCTAAAAGTAGATATTTGAGGATCTGAAGGGCCATGGGTCATCCAACTGGATTTAGGTCAAATAGAATTGTCTTGAACTGAAAATTCATATTTAGAAAACAAAATAATTCAAATTGAAAAATATGAATAATACAATTAAGTCCAGTCTGGCTTTATGTGGATCATTATTAGCTCTAAGAACAAAAGATAATCCTTTGTTCAATACTTGTTCCTGTGATAATATAAGAAGAACACCTGAAATATTTATGACTGATGGTCTCTATGTTGACTCAGTCTGATCACTGGTCTGTACCATTCCATACCTCAATCTCAGAATACATGGACAAACATGGTTTAATGGGACAGAGTCAACAAAGTTTCAGCCAAGGGAAGTCTTGCCTCACCAATTTGCTTAATTTCTTTTGAAAGTGTAAATAAACATGCGCATAAAGGTGAGTCAGTTAATGTAGTATATCTGGATTTTCAGAAAGCTTTTGATAAAGTTCCTCATGAGAGACTCCTGAGAAAAATAAAGAGTCATGGAAAACAGAGGGTATGTCTAAATGGTCATTTTTCTCAATGGAGGGTGGAGTGTCATGGGAATCTGTACTGGGACTTGTGCGTAAGGATATGAAGAGGCCTCTTTTTACCACAGTTTGGTAAAAGGGCCCCTGCGTGTTTAGTTATCTGATCTAGATGTTCTTGTATATAACTGATTGTACACAACTACTGAGCTTGCTATATACAGGAAACAAAAATGGACAATTAAAGCACAATGACCTTCAGATGACTATGAAATATGTGAAACAAAAGAAAAGACTATTGAAAACAGTCAGACTATATATTGTCAAACCCAGCACAGCTTCAAATCACTAAATATATTAAACAGCTAAGAAATGGAGGGCATTTTTGTGCAGTTTAAATTAATGAATTGTAAAGAGCTCTCAGGCTGCTCATTAGTCCTTCCCCATATCAGTAGTCTCAAAAAAATACTGTATAATTTTATCAAATGCAAATAAAATAGTCTCATAAATATTCAATTTATTTTTCTCAATGTCACAGTCATCTACAAATTCTTGTGAGTTATACCCGAGTTTTGTCATACATTCCATGGCTGCTTCAGGGGATCACCAACCTGCAGATTCTATATATGGTACCTAGATATACGCAACAAAATTCGGGCATGCTTCTAAGATACATATACAAGTTAATTGGCTAATGAGTCAATTAACGTCAATAATTTTAATCAATTATTGATGTTAATTGGCAACCATTAAATTTTACGTACACATCTGGCTGTATGCTATTTTATAAAGCATGGTGCCTAATTCTGAAAGTGTGTAACTTAAAAAGGGGGAATGTCCATGGGAGGGACATTCTGAAAAGTTACACACTTTCTTACAGAATACTGCCTCAGCATCCCTAACTTGGGCACCAACATTTACATCTAAGCCTGGCACCAAAAGTTAGGCATTTGAATTGGCTCTAAGTGCAGTTCTATAAAGGACACGTGCCCTTATAGCAGAGGTTTTCAATCCAGTCCTTGGGACACACCCAGCCATTCAGGGTTTTCAGGATATCCCTATTGAATTCAGACTTGGGCACAGAGTTTGCATGCTTCTAAATTAGAGCACACAGTGAAATGAGGCTAAATTGAAGAACGTTGATATGATGCAGGTTAAGGAAAGCAAATTGATTAATTGAAGGTTGGAGCATTTGGACAACCAAACTAGGAAGAATAATTTAAGGTTCCTGAACTTTCCAGGTCACCATTACAACAGTGTCACCATGTCTACAGTGTCTGCTGTAGTCATGGTTAAAAGATATTTGAGAGAAGTTTGGGGATTTTCACCTGCCAATTTGCCTCCCATTTCTAGAGCCACATATTTATCTTTGCCCTCTGGTGACATATCTGGAACTGCTAGTAACCAATAAGGACATCCGATGGAGACTTTAAATATCAGTGAGTTCTTATAGAGTTCATTAGAACCAAAACTAGAAAATCTACTCATTTGGTTATTTTATGCTTTAATCAGAAATTTAAATGAGATGTTTCTTGGTTCCAATATTGAAAGATTTCCTGATCTTTCTCATTTAACCCAAGTCAGGAGAAGGAACTTGGCTTTAATACCAAGAGTCCAGATAAAAAATCATGCATTATAAGATAGAGGTAATACAAAACACTAGCAATCCTTAAAACATTCAATACAATTTACTTAAAAAGAGAGTCCTAAGCCTTGAAGGGATTTTCAAGTTAAAGCTTCCTTGACTTTGTTATATAAAACATGGTGGTGTAGATTTTTTGTTCTTTGAACCAAGTCAGCTCGTAGAATTTTTGAATTCTAGGGAAAATCCTGCTGTCCTTATATGAACGACTTAGGTTACCTTAATTCCCTCCCTAGCGGTCCCTTTTACTAAGCCGCGTAAGCATCTACATGCGCTCAATGTGCGCCAAAATGGAGTTACTGCCTGACTACCATGTGGCTCTTGCGGTAATTTCATTTTTGGTCCACGTCCGATATGCGCGTCTGAAAAATATTTTTTATTTTCAGGTGCACATAATGGACATGCGCCAAGTGGCATTTGCCATGCGTAGGTCATTACCGCCCAGTTACCGCGTGAGTCTTTACCACTAGGTCAATGGCTGGTGGTAAGGTCTCAGACCCAAAATGGATGCGTGACAATTTTCATTTTGCTGCATGTCCATTTTCGGCAAAAATGTAAAAAAAAAAGGCCTCATATGCAGGCGCGCTACAAAATGGATCAGTGCATGCCCAAAACCTGTGCCTACACTACCGCAAGCCTTTTTTCAATGTGCCTTTGTAAATGGACCCCTGGACAACTTTGTTTTTGCAGCACTGTGGTTCATTTCAAGAAATTGCTAAAAATACAGTTGTTCGTGGAAGTTTTATTGTAGGAGCTATCTGTGCTTAATTTATTAATGAAAAGCAGTACATGTAGTTTATAGTTTGTGATGTGTGGAATGTGATTGTTTTTTAAGTTTTGTTTTTTATTATGTATGTTATTCATGTAAACTGCCTAGGTTATAGGTGATATATGAATTTTTAAAATAAATAACTGATAAGTGGTGTCATTTACTGCCAATTAACACTACTTAGTGTCAATTGTTGCTAGCTGACATCAAGGGTTGTTATTATATTAGGCTGTGCATGCAACTGACCTTATTCTATAATAGGAGTGGAGGAGTGGCCTAGTGGTTAGGGTGGTGGCTTTTGGTCCTGAGGAACTGAGTTCAATTCCCGGCACAGGCAGCTCCTTGTGACTCTGGGCAAGTCACTTAACCCTCCATTGCCCCATGTAAGCTGCATTGAGCCTGTCATGAGTGGGATAGCACAGAGTACAAATGTAACAAAAAAAAAAAAAAGTCATGCACAACGTTGTAGGCTAAACAAAACATTTGGTGCCCTATTTGAAGGATAGTGACTGCCCCTATACAGATACATTTTCTTTTTTCTTTTTTTTTTTTTAAACAATTTGCCATAAGATGCTACATTTAGACCTGAGGCCTGCTACTCATTAATCTTAATTTAGGAAATTAAGGTGCCCATTTTCAAAGCACATAGACTTACAAAGTTCCATAGTAGCACATGTACCTTTGTAAGCCTATGTGCTTTGAAAATGATCCTCTTGTTGGGGAAGTTATCAGCATTGGCTACAGTTAAAATGGGCTATTTTACCACAAATTTGTGCTAATTTAGCACATCCTATTGTATGCAATGAATCCCAGTTATTAATAACACGGGTTAATAGTAAAATAGTATGTCTTAATGGTAGCCCATGCAGATAACTTCTGCCCTTAGTGCTAAACGTCAGAGTTACGCTCCCCTTTCCGCACGTCAGATCCATCCACAAGGCTAACATTTTAAGCACCTAATTTTAGGAGGATAGAAAATCTAGAACCCTAAATTTAGGTATTCAGCCTTAGTAAATTTTCAAAAAAGAATCCTGATTCTTAAAGCTGGGAATTTAAACCCTTGGAATATTGGCTCCAGAAGCCTTTTTTATGCAAGGCGACTTCTGGGACTTTCATCTGTGTGCACAGTAAAAAAAAAAAAAAAAAAAAAGCAAGGGACATGATGTTACACACATTTAGAGAAAATATGACATTATTTTTTTTCAAGAATTCTTAGATCTGAATTTATTCGGTATTTTGAAACTGGTATGGTGTGTTTAAACATATACAACAAGAACATAGTAGAAAAACCTTGTCAGATGGAAGAGATGGTATAGTGGATATTTCAAGTCTACTACCTAGAAAAGCAGGAATAAACCAAGGATGCAGTGGATATGTGGCTATCTGAAGCAGTTATTACCCTTGAGTTACATTTCTAGACCTTATTGAAGAGCAGCTGATATGTTGTTAACGTTCAGATCAATAAACAATTATTGTTCTTTGTGAGATGCTGAAAGGGGATTTGGCAAGTTTTCAGGTAAGAGCCATAATTTACCAGTGGCTGTCAAACTTTCAACTGCAGTACATTCAATGCATTTATTTATTTATTTTTGGTTTCTGTTTGCAGACCGGTAGGGAATTGCATCTGATATTAATCAGCCCTTTAACTCAGTGGCCAATATAGCTGTAGCAAGTGTGATGCCAGCTGAGATAGTGAGTTCCTGCCCATTAGAATCAGTGGAAATGCCCTGATAATTCTTCTATACAATAAGCAATATTGCTGAATTTCTGCAACCAGAATGGGCTACCTTCCATTCATTTTCAAAAATTAAAACTCACCAGTGTTGCAGTTGTTTTACATAAAGATTACCATAAGTTACTTGTTAATGAATTCATTGTTGGCTCTGATTATTTGCCACTTTGAAATATTATTGGGCTATATCACATTTTTTAAGTTCTATGTACCAAATAAAGGGGCCATTTTACAAAGGTACCATTTCTGGCGCTAAAAAAGTACATTATTTTTTTTAGTGTCAGGGGTGTACCTGGTGGTAATTGGGCAGCCCCATGTGCTCCCTGGTTACTGCGGGGTTAGCTTGGGAGCCCTTACCACCTCCTAAATAGCTTGGTAAAAGGCCCCCTAAGACATCTATTTTTTTTGCATTTTATTCATAGTTTAAAAAAATAGTTATGATTTTTAGCACAGCTGTATTACCACACACTAATTGATTACAGCTGAATTACCGTGTGCCCATACCATCTACAAAATAAGTGTCGGTAAGTGCTAACTTGGTAATTTAATGGCCCATACTAATGTGAACATTACACATGGTCATTGATGTAAAAAATAGAAAATAGGCCATTTTCCTACTGTGGTAAAAATGTCTTTAGCGAACGGGAATAACCTGCGTAAGTGTACACTAAGGCCACTTTTTAATGCAGCTTAGTAAAAAGACCCCTTAACCCTCCCTTGTCCCAGGTACAAAACTTATATTTCAAGTATTTAAAAATCTGCATCATATCTCCCTATCCCTCCTTTCTGTTAGGCTATCCATATTGAGGTCTTCATGTCCTTCTCATGGGTCTTTTGTGCAAACTTTATAACATTTTTATTGCCTTCCTCTGAATCACTTCATCTTTTTTGTTCTTAGCTTCCAAAACAGAACACAGTAATCTAAGTGTAGTACCGGAAGACTGGAGGGTAGCCAATGTTACTCCGATTTTTAAGAAGGGTTCCAGAGGAGATCCGGGAAATTATAGACCGGTGAGTCTGACGTCGGTGCCGGGCAAGATGGTGGAGGCTATTATTAAGAATAAAATTGCAGAGCATATACAAAAACATGGACTGATGAGACAAAGTCAGCACGGATTTAGTGAAGGGAAGTCTTGCCTCACCAATCTAATGCATTTTTTTGAGGGGGTAAGCAAACATGTGGACAATGGGGAGCCGGTTGATATTGTATATCTGGATTTTCAGAAGGCGTTTGACAAAGTGCCGCACGAAAGACTCCTGAAGAAATTGCAGAGTCATGGAATCGGAGGTAGGGTATTATTATGGATTAAGAACTGGTTGAAAGATAGGAAGCAGAGAGTAGGATTGCGTGGCCAGTATTCTCAGTGGAGGAGGGTAGTTAGTGGGGTCCCGCAGGGGTCTGTGCTGGGTCCGTTGCTTTTTAATGTATTTATAAATGACCTAGAGATGGGAATAACTAGTGAGGTAATTAAATTCGCCGATGACACAAAATTATTCAGGGTCGTCAAGTCGCAGGAGGAATGTGAACGATTACAGGAGGACCTTGCGAGACTGGGAGAATGGGCGTGCAAGTGGCAGATGAAGTTCAATGTTGACAAGTGCAAAGTGATGCATGTGGGTAAGAGGAACCCGAATTATAGCTACGTCTTGCAAGGTTCCGCGTTATGAGTTACGGATCAAGAAAGGGATCTGGGTGTCGTCGTCGATGATACGCTGAAACCTTCTGCTCAGTGTGCTGCTGCGGCTAGGAAAGCGAATAGAATGTTGGGTGTTATTAGGAAGGGTATGGAGTCCAGGTGTGCGGATGTTATAATGCCGTTGTATCGCTCCATGGTGCGACCGCACCTGGAGTATTGTGTTCAGTACTGGTCTCCGTATCTCAAAAAAGATATAGTAGAATTGGAAAAGGTACAGCGAAGGGCGACGAAAATGATAGTGGGGATGGGACGACTTTCCTACGAAGAGAGGCTGAGAAGGCTAGGGCTTTTCAGCTTGGAGAAGAGATGGCTGAGGGGAGATATGATAGAAGTGTATAAAATAATGAGTGGAATGGATCGGGTGGATGTGAAGCGACTGTTCACGCTATCCAAAAATACTGGGACTAGAGGGCATGAGTTGAAGCTACAGTGTGGTAAATTTAAAACGAATCGGAGAGAATTTTTCTTCACCCAACGTGTAATTAGACTCTGGAATTCGTTGCCGGAGAACGTGGTACGGGCGGTTAGCTTGACGGAGTTTAAAAAGGGGTTAGATAGATTCCTAAAGGACAAGTCCATAGACCGCTATTAAATGGACTTGGAAAAATTCCGCATTTTTAGGTATAACTTGTCTGGAATGTTTTTACGTTTGGGGAGCGTGCCAGGTGCCCTTGACCTGGATTGGCCACTGTCGGTGACAGGATGCTGGGCTAGATGGACCTTTGGTCTTTCCCAGTATGGCACTACTTATGTACTTATGTACTTATGTACTTAAGCAGGGCTTCATCAATGACTTATGCAGGGGAATTAACACCTCCTTTCTTCTGCTGGTTTTGCCTCTCTCTTGCCCCGATGACCAGCAGCAAACGCAGGCACTAGAAGCTAATAGCGCCTTACTAGCACCTGCATTTGTTACCATCTGATGATCAGAGCTGGTGAGTGGGTATAACAATGTGATCTTCAGCTCTGAATGCAATGAGCATGCAGATGCATACTAAACAGAGTATTACCAATTCCTCCTTAATGTTCAGCAGGCAGCGTTCCAAAACATTGGCACTGCTCCCAAAGTAAACCCTATGCCAGTTCAGAGCTGGTGTTAGGGTTTGCAGAGCACTGGGGTTTGTAGGCCTCCCAACCCCTTCCCCCCACATCCCCTAACCCCAGTTTTCCCTGGTGGCCCAGTGGCCATCTCCCTCTATGACATGGGGGGCAGGAGTTCCAGTAGATCTCCAGCCCCCTAACCCCCTCATACCCCCAAAAAAACCCTGGTGGTTATCTTCCAGAGCCAGCTGCAAAATGGCAGTGTCCATCCTGCCCAGTGCATCCTGGGATGTGCTGGGCAGGACTTCCCTACCATATAAGAGAGAAACTTCTTATATAGTAGGGAAGATGCACTGGGCAGGGCAGGGTGCTTTTTCAAGACAGTGCTGGAAGAGGAGGGAGTGCAATGCTCTCTTTCAACTCAGGGTTGGCCGCTAGACCACCAAGGCTGGTAGGGGGTTATCTTGGCAGCCCATTCAAGTGTCTAGATGTTTTTTTGGGTGTGAGGAGGTTAGGAGACAGGAGATCCACTGGACCTCCTGCCCCTCATGTCACTGTCCCTGGGGTGTGGGGGCTTGGGGGGGACAGTAGACCACCTGGGCTTGCTGTTGAAGGGGGGTCCGGGAGTCCCATGGACCTCCAGCCCCTGTGTTTGACAGGTCCAGGCTTTTGACAGCCCAGACCTGTCAAATAAGTGTGGGAGGATTGCGCTCAGGCACAATTTTCCTGCACGTTATCCCTATGGTCAGAGCTAATAGCATGATCATATGGGTGATATAGACCTGTGCTGTTCCTGTGCTAATTTTAGAGCGCTGTTTGGAAAAGCATGGGGCATCTGATCATCTAGGCCTCTGTGCAGTTTAGCATTATTCTAGCTATGACCACTGCTTTCTACTACTACTACTACTTAACATTTCTAAAGCGCTACTAGGGTTACGCAGCGCTGTACAATTTAACATAGAAGGACAGTCCCTGCTCAAAGAGCTTATAATCTAGAGGACACGTGAACAGTCAGTCTGATAGGGGCAGTCAAATTGGGGCAGTCTGGATTTCCTGAAAGAGTTAGGTGCCGAATGCAGCATTGAAGAGGTGGGCTTTAAGCAAAGACTTGAAGATGGGCAGGGAGGGGGCTTGGCGTAAGGGCTCAGGAAGGTTGTTCCAAGCATAGGGTGAGGCGAGGCAGAATGAGCGGAGCCTGGAGTTGGCGGTGGTGGAGAAGGGTAATGAGAGGAGGGATTTGTCCTGTGAATGGAGGTTTCGGGCGGGAACGTAAGGGGAGATGAGGGTAGAGAGGTAGTGAGGGGCAGCAGACTGAGTGCATTTGTAGGTAAGAAGGAGAAGCTTGAACTGAATGCGGTATCTGATTGGAAGCCAGTGAAGCCACTATCAGCTCAAGATCCTTATCCCTGCCTATGCATATCAGTCTCTTACCCATAGTACATTCAGCTCCTTTGGATTTCTATCCCCAACTGTATCACTCTGCACTTCTTCACATTAAATTTTAACTGTCAAATATAAGACCATTCTTCTAATCACCTCTCACGTTGTCCATTCCTTCTAGGACATGGGTGGGCAACCTCGGTCCTTGACGGCCACAATCCAGTTGGGTTTTCAGGATTTCTTCAATAAATATGCATGAGATCTATTTGCATGCATTGTCTCTACTGTATGCAAATACATTTCATTCATTATCTCCATTATATGCAAATAGATATCATCCAACCCACCTGAGTTGCAGCCTTTGAGGACCAAGATTGCCCATCCCTGCTCTAGGGTATCTACTTTGTTGGAAATCTTCATGACCTCTGTAAAAAGGCAAACATTTCCTTTTAACCATTCAGCAATGTTGCTCATAAATATATTGAATAGAATCAGTCCCAGTACTAATCCTTGAGACACTACTATTCACACTTTTTCCTCCAAGTGAATTCATTTACCACCCGCTCTCTGCCACCTGTCAATCAACCAGCTCAACACTTTGGGTCCTAACTTTAGCTCTCTGAGTTTATTCATAGGCCTCCTATGAGGAATCTATTTCAAATATTTTACTAAACTCCAAGTAGACGACATTTAACCTGTGCCCTTGATACAATTCTCTGGTCACCCAGTCAAAGAAATCAATCAGATTAATTTGGCATGATTTTCCTTTAGTAAAACCATATTGTCTCAGATCGTACAATCTATTCAATTCTAGAAAGTTCACTATCATTTCCTTCAGCAGCACCTCCATTACTTTGCCAATTGTTGAAGGGAGGCTTACCAGCCTGCAGTTTCCCACTTCTCTGTCACCATTTTTGTGAAGACAGACTATATCCACTCTTCTCCAGTTCCTTGGAAGCCCTCTTGTCTCCAATGATTTAATAAACAAATCTTTAAGAGGACCCACCAGAACCTCTTCGAGCTCCCTGAATATCTTGGGAGTCCCATGACTTTGTCCACTTTTTAATTTAGTTTTTCATAAACAGTTTCTTCTATAAACAGTTCTATATTTATTTATAACATTTGTATCCCACATTTTACCACCTATTTGCAGGCTCAATGTGGCTTACATAGTTCCGTAAGTGGTGATTACCAGTTCCGGAAAGGAGAAATACATAGTTGAGGTAGAGGAACAGATTGGGTTAGGTTACAGGAGGAAAGTTTGTCTTATGATAAGAGCTAAAGGTAATAGGTTAAACTTCATTTATGACAAAAATTAGCTTGAACAATTGGGAACATTAAACTGGAAATCAAGATAATTTAGCAAAAACAGTTGAGATATAGAGAATACATGTTGTATAGATGTGTTTTGATAGTTTGCATTTAGGATGAATTGTTATTGTATGCTTTCTTAAATAAATAAGTTTTCAATAGTTTATGGAAGGTCACTATGTCGTGTATGTCGTATATCTGTTCTGTTTCCATATATGACTTTCGGGCTCATTTTCGAAAGAGAAGAACGTCCATCTTTCGACACAAATCGGAAGATGGACGTCCTTCTCACAGAAACATCCAAATCTGTATAATTGAAAGCCAATTTTGGATGTTCCCAACTGCACTCCATCACAGGGATGACCAAAGTTCAAGGGGACGTGTCGGAGGCGTAGCGAAGGCAGGACTTTGCCGTGTCTAACACTTGGACATCCTTAACCCATAATCGAAAAAAGAAGGACGTCCCGGATCTGTTTTACTTATGACTAAGGCACAAAAAGGTGCCCGAAATGACCAGATGACCACCTGAGAGAATCGGGGATGACCTCCCCTTACTCCCCCAGTGGTCACTAACCCCCTCCCACCCTCAAAAAACATCTTTAAAAATATTTTGTGCCAGCTTCAGATGTCATACTCAGGTCCGTGACAGCAGTATTCAGGTCCCTGGAGCAGTTTTAGTGGGTACAGTACATTTCAGACAGGCAGACCCAGTCCCATCCCCCCCTACTTGTTACGTTTGTGGAGGAAACAGCAAGCTCTCCAAAACGTCCATGTCTAGGCATGACCAAATCTAGGGACGACCAAATTTAAGGATTTGGACATCCATGACGGTATTTTCGAAACGAAGGATGGACGTCCATCTTGTTTCGAAAATTCGTGTTTCCCCGCCCCTGGATCAGGACGTTTTGCGAGGGCGTCCAAATCAAAACTTGGACATCCCTTTCAAAAATGCCGCTCCAAGTCAGTCAACCAAGGTCCTTCTTTATGATTTTCTTCTATGAACACAGAACTATTTGTTTGGTATGTATGCTTTTTCTCACTACTTCCACATAGTGATTTTCAGCATTTTTTTCCAATCTTGTAATTCCATTTCTAGCCTTCCTCCTTTGTCTAATATACTTGAACAGTCTTGTCACCTCTTTACATTTCTAGCCATTTTTTCTTTTGCTTGTGCTTTTGCCAAATTTATTTCTCTCTTTTTTTTAAACTTCTATCCAGTATTTTTCCTGTGTTCCTCTTATTGCAATCTTCTGTATTTCAAGAATGCCACTTTTTTAATCTTTCCTTTTTTTTTCAGCCACTTGTTTGGAGAACCACTTCAGTTTCTTTTTCCTCTTGCTTTTCTTTACTTTTCTTACATAAAGATCTGTTGCCATTTTTTTTATAACTCCTTTCAGCTTGGACTGCTGTCTTTCCTCTTCTCATGTCTGGCCATCCTTTTTTGTGAGTCTGCATTCTGCGTTAGCTGTTACATCAAACCATACCATGTGATGATCACTTCTGCCCAGGTGGGCACCCAAACAGACATTAGACATACTTTTTTTTCCATGTGTGAGCACAAGGTCCAGAATCACACCTTCCCTTGTGTGTTCTGGCACTAGTTATCTGAACATAGCACTTTGACAAGTATCTACAATCTCTCTACTTCTTTCTGATTATGCAGACGGGACAATCCAATCCTCATCTAGCAAGTTGAAATCTCCCAGCAACAGCACTTCTCCTTTCTTTCCCAGCTTTTGAACATCGTCAACCAGATATTTATCCAGCTTCTCAATTTGTGTTGGAGGTTTGTAGATGACACCTGTGTGAACAGAAGTTTAATCTTCTCTTTCCAGGATGATTCATATTTCTTCCTCCTTTCCTCAGCGCCTCTGCAGTTCAGCCACTTTAATATTGCTTTTGCGCATACAACATTACTCAAACACCATTTTGGGTTTCTATCCTTTCTAAAAATATAACTGGTATGGTTGCATTCCATTCATGGGGGGGGGGGGGGGTCATTGAACCATGTCTCTGTGATAATATCTAAGTCTGCCTTTAACATCAGTGCTTGCAGATCGTGAACTTTGCTGCATAGACTGAGCATTTGTGCTCATTGCTTTCCAGCTACATTTTATTGGCAGCCTGATCTGTCAACATTCAGACTTAATTGATAGATGAGGCATTTGAAGTTATACTTGAAAATTCAGCACTGGGTGATATCTGGATATCAGTACTGAATGTCTGGTAGGGGGTGTATGCTCAAAAATTTCATCGTGTTTAGTTTCCTATGTAATTTAAAGTAATTTTCATTTTTGTTATTATTTTTTAACTTTTGGGGGCAATGATGGAAATCATATTCACACTTCAGAACGAGTGCACAACATTTGATAATAGTGCATACTCTTTCTGAAGCGTTGACATTTTCCATACCATTTTAGTGAAATGCACTTCCCAAATATCTGCTTATACTGGTGACCACTGCTGTTATCCAGAGACCAATGATATTCAATGTCAGTATCTGAATAACTAGCTGATAACTTAGGGCAGTCTCTAGTTAATTATCTAGAGCAGTGCTTCTCAGCCCAGTCCTTGGGGTACAGCCAACCATTTGGGTTTTCAAGATATCTACAATGAATATGCCTAAGATAGATTTGTATGCAGTGCCTCTTTGCTATTGTGAATATCCTGAAAACCTAACTGGCTGGGTGTACCCTGAGTATTGGGTGGAGAAGCACTGATCTAGAGATACCAGAACTGAATATCACAGATCTCTGGATAAATCCTGTCTCTGCCAAGGCTCCACCCCCAGACTACCCTGGTGCTATCCAGATTTTCAGCAGTATTATCCAGATAATGATGTTAAAAATACATGCATGGCCATGGTTAGCGAGACTTATCCAGGTAGCAGAAGCTGCTTTCTGGATAAGTACTTTTAAGGGCCCAATAAGTCTTGCAGGTAGAACCTGGAAAATGATTTGGTTTCCATTAATAATTTATAACTTCTCAAAATTACAAATAAATCTCTGCAGAGATGCCTGGGAATAGTTGTCAAGACATCACAAAAGATTCATTCTCAGTTCAAGCCTGGGGCAAAAAAATCTTTTAGATGAATAGTATATGTGGGTGGCTGAGCAAGTGACTTACCTGTAATTCAGCTTGCCTAACATTTTAAATGCTCTTTTTTTAAAAGAACTTTTTCAATGTATTTAACTTTTTAAAATAAATTTCAAATGTTTGATTGTTGCATTTCATAGAGAGGCAAAATCGAAAGGGGCACCCAGGTTTTCCTGAGGACTTCCTCGCAGGACGTCCCAGCGAAGGGGCGGGGAAACCTATATTATCGAAGCAAGATGGGCATCCATCTTTCGTTTTGATGATATGGTCGGGGATACCCAAATCAGGAAATTTAGGTTGACCTTAGAGATGGTTGTCCCCATTTTCGCTAATAATGGAAACCTAGGACGCCCATCTCAGAAATGACCAAATCCTAGGCATTTGGTCATGGGAGGAGCCAGCATTCATAGTGCACTGGTCCCCCTCACATGCCAGGACACCAACCGGGCACCCTAGGGGGCACTACAGTGGACTTTAGAAAAAGCTCCCAAGTGCATAGCTCCCTTACCTTGTGTGCTGAGCCTCCCAAAACCCACTCCCCACAACTGTACACTACTACCATAGCCCTTATGGGTGAAGGGGGCACCTACATGTGGGTACAGTGGGTTTTGAAGGGCTCACATTTACCACCACAAGTGTAACAGGTAGGGGGGATGGACCTGGGTCCGTCTCCCTGAAGTGCACTGCACCCACTAAAACTGCTCAAGGGACCTGCATACTGCTGTCATGGAGCTGGGTATGATATTTGAGGCTGGCACAGAGGCTGGAAAAATATTTTTTACATTTTTTTTGAAGGTGGGAGGGGTTAGTGACCACTGGGGGAGTAAGGGGAGGTCATCCCCAATTCCCTCTGGTGGTCATCTGGTCATTTTTGTGGCTTGGTCGTAAGAAAAAAAGGACCAGGTAAAGTCATCCAAGTGTTCATCAGGGGCGCCCTTCTTTTTTCCATTATCGGTTGAGGACGCTCATGTGTTAGGCACGCTCCAGTCCTGCCTTCGCTACACCTCTTACACGCTCCCGGGAACTTTGGTTGCCCCCACGACGGAAAGCAGTTGAGGACACGCAAGATCGGCTTTCGATTATGCCGATTTGGGTGACCCTGTGAGAAGGACACCCATCTTGCGATTTGTGTCGAAAGATGGGTGTCCTTCTCTTTCGAAAATAAGCCTGATAATAACCCAAGGCATTTACAAAACATAAAAATTGACTGAATTGGTCCTAGTTTCAAGTTTAGAGGACAATGTTATCTAGGATGTCTAGGTAGCAAAAAAAAAAGGTCATATTTTAAGTCTTAGTAATATTATATTTTGTTGGTAAAATTAAGTATACCAGGAGCAATATTAACAACTGCTTTGAGTCCAGAATCCCTGATGCAGCAATACCCTTAGCATCATTGAATAGTATCAGAGATGTTGGTGGATATTTTAGAAACATCTTCTTATGTAAATAGCTACATTTATACTTCTGAGAGGCCAGAAGTTTAAATGCCATTTCAAAACAAAAGTCATTCACATGTGGGAACGCTAAGATATAGATGGAAACATGGTAGGAAAAGAGAGAGAGGTCTGAGCAGGCTTATAATACAGGTGTGCCTTTTCTGGGAATCCAACCCCATATTGAGAAACCAAGATATTGAAATTTACACCTACTCCAAGGATGTCTAGTGTCTGCTCTAGGGACAACTGTAAATCTCCATATCTGAAACCTGAGACCCCCTCAACCCTACCTCTCCTAACTGCAGCCCCCAAGGAATCCCTCATAATGACAGGCCTATCTCTGCCTTAGAGAGTTGCATGGGGACATATATTTTACCCATTCTCAATGGAATCTGACCCATAACCATCCATACCTGCTAAGATCCTATCCATCCCCACCCATCCCTATAATTAATCTCCTCCATCCTCACCCATACTCACAGAAGTCTATGCTATTATTTACTCGCTCGCAGCCCTCTGTTTGCTCCCAACCCCAACAGCCTCCAATTATTTTTTTTACTGGTATTCACTATTCAACCAATGAGTGTTCTAAGCCTCAGTTTGGTGTTCCAACTGTTTCTGTGAGCAATTCAAACTTACATAACATAAGAGTATCCATACTAGGTCAGACCAATGGTCTATCTAGACCAGTATCCTGTTTGCCAAACAGTGGCCAAGCCAGGTCACAAGTACCTGGCAGAAACCCAAATCTTGCATCACTCCATACTACAAATCCCATGGCAAGCAGTTGCTTCCCATGTTTGTCTCAATAACAGAGCTTCATTCTGGTACTCCAAATTGCCTCTCTCAGTGCATTCCAATTCTCATTATGGAGTCACCAGAGATTTTGACTACACTCCCACAGGAATCCCACAGCAACGTTTTCCATCCCCATGGGAATCCCATGGTAACTTCTTCCATCCTGCAGAAATCCCGTGGCAATTTTTTCCATACATGTAGGAATCCTGTGGGTTCCACAGGATTCCTGTAATCCCCATTCCAATACAGCTCTCTACTCTGCCTCCCCCATCTCCATGTGTGGACATATACCTTCTGTGAGTGGTTCCCTCTCTCTGAAACAATCTCCTTCCCAGTGTCCAAACCCTATTAGAACCCCCCCCCCCCCATCTCACCAGTGCTAAGTCCAACCTTACTTGGGGTCCTTGGGGTGTATTGGGGTGGGAATGATGTCTAATTGCTTCTTCCACAATGCTCTTCTGAGCCAAAAATGGCCACTGAGATCTCTAGTAGCAATATTGTGATATAACCACTATAGGTCGGGCCATTATATATGGCATTGACAGGTGGGAGATGCTTTCAGTTTGGAAGACCATCAGGAATACCATTGAGGAGGATGTCAAGGGTTAAGCTGGGAGGCAGGGGGAGGTTTCTGTGGCTGCAGTTGCTGGTACAGGGGGAATGGTGTTGTTAGAGCAGGGCTGCTGTTGATCAGGGCCATTTGGTGAGGGAGCAAACATTTTAGGAAACTGCTCCCATGCTTATTTTGGAGAGGGGAGAACATTTGTCCCCCATGTGTAGCTTTCTAAAATCACTTTTTCCTTTAGACATGGTGGGGCTCTAATTCTGCAGCCATGCTTTTAATTTTGCAGTGCTGGGTTCTAGGTAAATACATACTCCACCCTCATTAAAGAACTTTTTCAAAAGCCAGTGATAATGAATGTTTTAACTGTAATGTCAACTTTCATGATTAAATCATGCAATGCATTAGTTTTTCATTTAAATTTGATGTTCTCATGATCTCAATATTTTTCATGCAAATCTTATTTCTTTATCCTTTCACACTACAGCTTAAATTGCTTGTCAATTGCTCTGCTCTTCTTCAGTGATATGCATCAAAAACTCATCAATAACATTTTATACCTCTATTTTTAACATTATATTCTGTATAGGTGGAAGGGAAGTGGTGCTCATTATTGCAAATACATTATTTCATTGGACCTTGGACTCAGATACCATTGCTATACTTTTAATCTTAATTGTTTACTTCAGGGCAGTGATTTAATCTCCATTAAAGCACTGTTATGAAATTAGAATGTGCCTCTAATATAGCAAACGTTCAGGACAAACATTTAAGTGGGAATTGAAGTTAAATGCAATAGAAATAGACCTTATATAGCAATAGTATGATACCTTGTGAATATTTTAGCATACCTTCCAGCAGACCTATCTCTGGGGCTTAAATTAGTGATATGTATTTTGCAATGTACTGTCACTTTATAAACTCCTTTTGGTGTATGACCAATATTGCCACATGTCTTGAACAATTTTGGTCTCATTAAATTTGTAACTGCAGTACATCTACACTGCTCATGAACTGATGAGAAAGGCAATTACCTACTTACATTTTAGTGATACTGTATTAACATATATACAATTATATTACTGCTTTTGCACTATAGGCTGTGGAATAGGGTGGGCTATAGGGCCATGGTCTCTCAAATAGTTTACTTGACACTGTGTGACACAGCAGCAGTTAACTAGAGAGCTTGAGGCTAGGGCTAGAGATTGTTTTGTTTTGCCCGCCAACCAAAAAGATGCCCTGCTGCCCTTGTTTTACACACAATTCTACAATCTACAAATTGCTCAGAAAGCAGCAGATAAACTTCTGATTGGTTTTCATAAACATGAATAAGCACCAGCTTCCTGTGTACTCCAGTGGCTGTCTGTACAATCTTGTATTGAGTGTAAATATTTATGTGTGAAGATGCATCAGTCTCCCGGCTCAAATCTTGCTTCTAAGATAGTTTCTTATATACTTTAATGCACTCTGTGCTCAAATCAATTACTGGAGATTCTTTACTGTGCTATTACAAAGAAATCCTCTGTATGAACTTGTGTATTTTCTATTTAGGGGTCTAAGAATTTGGAACTCACTCCCAAATGGCAGGGGATGGGCTACTGGGGTTTTCATAAAAGGCAGAAAAGGATCCCAATTTGTATTGCCTATAATAATGTTTAGGGAATAATGGGCTGTGGTAATAGTTTTATTGAGGAGAGAATGATTTGTTAATTAAGAGTTTATTGCTCATTGTATTATGTCTTGTGGAGGCAGATTTCATACTTTCAGGGTGAGGTATGAAAAATTCTCACAAATCTACTTACAATGTAGGTGCAGGACTGCATATTTATGTCTCTTTACATGCAGCGGAAGTAATGATTTTCAAAATCTGCACTTGGGGAAGAATGAGCAAATAGCCATCACATATGCATGGAAGCAGCTTTTCAAAATCACTGTTCCCACTTACCCCCAGCCAGCAAAACTGGTCTCCCCCTCTCCCAATCCCACTGCAACCTTCCCAAAGATGACAGAAAACAACTGTCCAGTCCCCTCAACACCCTTATCATTCACCTGGCATATAAATGTGTAAAAGGTGTGGTCGTGTAAATGCCTTTTTCAGAAAGATGTTCTTTACCTGTGTACATGGGTATAACAAAAGAGAGGGAACAAAGTACAAACTAAAGTCCAAACAAAAAAACAGCACCACGGGCCTTTAAAATGGAACAAAGTTCTTTAATGAATGAGCCTTCACCCGACACGGGTGGATACAGAAAGTGAAGGTGCCTTGGTGCTTTATAACTTTTGCTACGTGAGACGTGGGGTAAGGAATATTGTAGATGAAAATATTCGAGTTATTCCCCAAGTTTTCCACGTCATCACTGTGATCCCTGACGCAGGTGCTAGTCACCGAAACACGGCCCGTGTCGGGTCAAGGCTCATTCATTAAAGAACTTTGTTCCATTTTAAAGGCCCGTGGTGCTGTTCTTTACCTGTGTACATGCCATGGGATGCACAGATTCTAAGAGGGTGGGTTCTGGGCAGAGTTTGGATGGGCCAAAAAGGTTTGTGTGTAATTTTATAAAGGTGTTTTCACATATATATCAGTATACATGTATAAAGTGCCTGTTATGAAATTGCCCTAAATGTAAAAGTACCTGTGATGAAAGAAGGATGTAATAGGCATGTTCAGGATGGAGTTTGAGAGGAGTGAGGGCAGAGTTGTCATTTACAGGTGTTGTTTACCAAATTTAAATAAGCAAACATTTCTACTTTTTAGATTTGTTTTAGAGTTAGATCGTCATACTGCACTTTCAGCAGTATATATTATTTTTGTTGCTATACTGTTACCAGACTCTTCATAGATCCATTTTTTTTCCAGTTTTTATATATCCTTTTATAGTGCATCAAAGCTTAAATGGGTCATTAGTCTTAGTAAAAAAAAAAAAAATCAGACAGCCTCCTGACATGACATCATGTTTCACCACGCTGTGTCAGGGAAAAGGCTGCTATAAAGAATACACAAGTTGCAATCCAACTCTCTAAAAGTTCTTTAAAATATTTTCAGCACAATTATACAATTCTACATTTTTTAATCTTACAAAGACCTTTATAGTAATATTCAAAGTGCTGTTAATCACCTCAATATGGCAGCAGCATTTTACCCATTTTTTCATTAAGGTCAGCAGATATCCTATAGCCAATCCCTCAAACCAACGTCATCCATTCTAATACTTCATTCAGCCCCTTAGGTCAAATTATACTCAATAAAAATAATCCAATGAGATTCTTTATAAGTTAGATGATGTTCAAAGTCTGTCTGGATTGCCGCTATCATCCAAGACAGCAAACAAGTATGGAGAACTGTGGGGAAGAGGAGAAAGGAAGGAAAGGAGAGGGAGAGATATAGGATGCATGGGGGGGGGGGGGGACTTCAGGGAGGTGGAAGGATGTGGAGAGATGCAGGGTGCACGGGGAGGGAAAGCTCCGGCTCTTCCTCTAGAGGAAGCTCTACAGGGTGTGACCGGAGTGAGTAGAACTGACTGTTGTGACCTAGCTAAGCAGTTTCTTGACACAAAGCAATTGTAAGACTCGCAAAGCATTGATCTTGATGCCTGAGGCAGGTGCTGTTGAGCGCCGAAACACGGCCTGTGTTGGGTCATTTTAATAAAGATAGTGTCATCATTCCAGTTCTGGAGGCCCTTTTGTGCTTTGTTCTTTTTGTTGTTATATTTTATGTACTTTTGGATCCTCTCTTTCTTGCTGTTTGCAAATACAGAATTGCCTTAACAGTAGTTAGCTGGCACTTGGGACTTAATCATTACACAGCAGGAGGTAAGGGTTGAGCTCTGAATAGGGGTCAAACCATTTCTAACTTTGCTCAGGTGCTGACCTCTCTGTACCTGAAGCAAACTCCTCCAAAGTATAACAAATTTGGACCTTTTAAATTCCAAACTTCTCAACTTGCTGGCTAAGGTGAGATTCCTGATATTCTCTTTAATTTAATGCTTAGTGCTAAATTAATTTTGCCCTGTAAAACCTCTTATTTTCTTTCTTTTTCTCTTCCTACCAAGCTCTGAGAGGGAGGCTGTATTGTATTGGGGCTCTGAAGTGCATTTTACATTGTTGAAACTGATATAAGTATTGGGAATATCTGGAATTATATTACAACAAGGAAAGCTTATTTTTTATGTTCTAGGGCAAATTTGGAAGTTAAATCATTTGAAAATTCTGGTCCCACCCAGAGAATTGCCTTAACAGTAGAGAGATCGTAGATGCTTTCCAAAGTGCTCTGCTCAGACAGATGGTGACGGAACCCACGAGGGAGGGAGCGATGCTGGATCTGGTGCTCACAAATGGGGATAGTGTGTCAAATGTGCGAGTGTGTGCACATCTGGGAAACAGTGACCATCAAACGGTTTGGTTTGATATAACAGCTGAAGTGGAGGGCGGCCACTCTAAACTCAAAGTCCTGGATTTCAAGCGTGCTGACTTTAGTAAAATGGGGGAATACCTGAGGAAGGAGATGATGGGCTAGGAGGACGAACAGGAAGTGGAAGGGCAGTGGTCCAGGCTGAAAGAAGCAATAAATAGGGCCACAGACCTTTATGTAAGGAGATTAAATAAAAGCAAGAGGAAAAGGAAGCCGATATGGTTCTCCAAGCAAGTGGCTGAGAAAATAAAGGCTAAAGAGTTGGCGTTCCAGAAATATAGAAAATCTCAAGAAGAGGAACACGGGGAGGAATACCGGATGAAACTGAAAGAAGCCAAGAGAGAGGTACGTCTGGCAAAGGCGCAAGCGGAAGAACAAATGGCTAGAAATGTAAGGGGGGGCGACAAAAATTTCTTCAGGTATATTAGTGAAAGAAGAAGGACTAAAAAGGGAATTGTGAGACTAAAAGATACAGCGAACCGCTATGTAGATAATGATGAAGAAAAAGCCAATTTACTAAATAGATACTTTTGTTCGGTTTTCACTGAAGAAAATCTTGGAGAAGGACCGCGAGGGACTGGCAAAAGTACACCTGAGAATGGAATGGATATAGCACCGTTCACGGAAGAGAGTGTGCATCAACAACTTGGAAAGCTAAAGGTGGACAAAGCCATGGGACCGGACGGGATCCACCCCAGAATATTGAGGGAGCTCAGAGAGGTCCTGGCGGGTCCTCTTAAAGATTTGTTTAATAAATCCTTGGAGACGGGAGAGGTTCCGAGGGACTGGAGAACGGCGGAGGTGGTACCTCTTCACAAAAGTGGTGATAGGGAAGAAGCTGGAAACTACAGGCCGGTAAGCCTCACTTCGGTTATTGGAAAAGTAATGGAAGCCATGCTGAAGGAAAGGATAGTGAATTTCCTAGAAGCCAACAAGCTGCAAGATCCGAGACAACATGGTTTTACCAGAGGGAAATCGTGCCAAACGAATCTCATTGAATTCTTTGATTGGGTAACTGGAGAATTGAATCATCGACGTGCTATAGACGTAATCTACTTAGATTTTAGCAAAGCTTTTGACACGGTTCCTCACAGGAGGCTCTTAAATAAACTAGATGGGCTGAAGATAGGTCTCGAAGTGGTGAACTGGATTAGGAACTGGTTGACGGACAGACGACAGAGGGTGGTGGTAAATGGAGTTTGCTCGGAGGAGGGAAAGGTGAGTAGCGGAGTGCCTCAGGGATCGGTGCTGGGGCCGATTCTGTTCAATATATTTGTGAGTGACATTGCCGAAGGGTTAGAAGGTAAAGTTTGCCTATTTGCGGATGATACTAAGATTTGCAACAGAGTAGACGCCCGGGAGGGCGTGGAAAGCATGAAAAGGGATCTGAGGAAGCTAGAAGAATGGTCTAAGGTTTGGCAATTAAAATTCAATGCGAAGAAATGCAAAGTGATGCATTTAGGGAGTAGAAACCCACGAGAGATGTATGTGTTAGGCGGGGAGAGTCTGATAGGTACTGAGGGGGAGAGGGATCTTGGGCTGATACTATCCGAGGATCTGAAGGCGACGAAACAGTGTGACAGGGCGGTGGCCGTAGCGAGAAGGTTGCTAGGCTGTATAGAGAGAGGTGTGATCAGCAGGAGAAAGGAAGTGTTGATGCCCCTGCACAAGTCGTTGGTGAGGCCCCACCTGGAGTATTGTGTTCAGTTTTGGAGGCCGTACCTTGCGAAGGATGTTAAAAAAATGGAAGCGGTGCAAAGAAAAGCTACGAGAATGGTATGGGATTTGCGTTCCAAGACGTATGACCAAAGACTTGCTGACCTGAACATGTATACCCTGGAGGAAAGGAGGAACAGGGGTGATATGATACAGACGTTCAAATACTTGAAAGGTATTAATCCGCAAAAAAATCTTTTCCGGAGATGGGAAGGCGGTAGAACGAGAGGACATAAAATGAGATTGAAGGGGGGCAGACTCAAAAAAGATGTCAGGAAGTATTTTTTCACGGAGAGGGTGGTGGATGCTTGGAATGCCCTCCCGTGGGAGGTGGTGGAGTTGAAAACGGTAACGGAATTCAAACATGCGTGGGATATGCATAAAGGAATCCTGTGCAGCAGGAATGGATCCTCAGAAGCTTAGCTGAAATTGGGTGGCGGAGCAGGTGGGGGGAAGAGGGGTTGGTGGTTGGGAGGCTAGGATAGGGGAGGGCAGACTTATACAGTCTGTACCAGAGCCGGTGATGGGAGACGGGACTGGTGGTTGGGAGGCGGGAAATACTGCTGGGCAGACTTATACGGTCTGTGCCCTGAAAAAGACAGGTACAAATTCAAGATATGAGTTTATCTTGGGCAGACTAGATGGACCATGCAGGTCTTTTTCTGCCGTCATCTACTATGTTACTATGTTACCTACCTTTCCCCACTGTATATGGACTTCAAAATGTTATCAACGTGGAGTTGACTTTGATGCAGAAAACATCATGATGTCATGCCATTATATCAGCAGGGACATTATCAGGAATAATGGCAACACAGAGAATGCCCAACTTCTCCTTTAGAGACAATAAACTCCTTGCCAGACTGTTTCTTCACAAGGAGAAATGCTATTTCATCCTCCCAGGCCACAGAAGGCCATACCAAAGATATAGAAGGACCGGGGAGAGACTCACAGTTGCTTACAACAGCAATGCTGATGTCACCAGGGATGTAAGTATTGTACCCGAGTTTTGTAATCCCTCCCTAGTTTAGAGAGGCCCATTAAACATAATGTATTAATCCCAGATAAATATATTTTTCAGGCAACAACTGAAGCGTATATAGGAATGTTTCCTTGTCCCCTTTGATGATGAAGAAGATGAGGATGGTGACAGTGACCACTCCACTGCCCCCCCATTCTCCTCACTGCCACCATACATCACCCCCTGTTCAGCCTGAACCCACCTGCCCTCAAGCTCCTTCTACCTACCATTGACCACCCTGACCAGCCCGACCCAACAAGCCCATATTTTCCTCCCCCCACCATACACCACCCCCTAACCAGCCTGACCCGACTAGCCCTCATTTTCTTTCCCTCGCGGTACACTTCCACGTAGTATTGTAACCTGTTGCAATATCACAAATTTAAAATATATTTATTAGTATGACTTTGTTAACCCAGTGTTGTACTAGAGGAGTGTCCATTTTTCCTAATCATAAGTTACTCAATGCTGGGCAAGCCTCAGCTTTATTGGTCTCTTTGTTTGTCCAATATAGTATAATTGACAAGGACATGTTACACAATATATTACTTGAGCTGTTTCACATGTAGTTCTTTGCTTTAAGCAATACATTTTAGCACTATGTGGTTTGGGAACAGAACTAATTTGCCATACATAACAAAATAAGTGCAATGACCACAAGCATAATGTGTATGTTATTCCTTGGTTCACCACTCATGAAGCATTAGTGCATGAGGATATCTGCTAAATTCCAACTCCCTCTATAGGCAAATTGAAGTGGTCTCTGTAAACAAGAAAAATATTTTTATATTCTCCCACAGAAGAACATAATCTTCTTAACCTTAAAAATGTTCCCACAGGAGTATTGTTCCACAGGTGATGAGGATGATAACTATGATTATGTAACAAAGTCTGTTGTTTTTCAAAAAATAGTGGTTTCAAATCAACCCTGCTGAATCAAGCACAGCTTATGTTTTATGCGTTTGTGGATTGAGGGTATCCCATTCATGTTGTTAAAAAGGCTTACAAACGTGTGCTTTATGCTCAATGTCAACGGCGTCTGAGTGATACAAAGACAGTGGATTCAGGTAAGGTCACTTGTGTTTTACCATATTCTACTTGGATATTTGATATACAAAGATTTCTACAAAAGCATTGGAACATCTTGCAATATTTTCCTTGTTTGCAGAGACCACTTCAATTTGCCAACAGGAGTCAGAATTTAGTGGATATCCTCATGTTCTCATGTTTGATTAGTAGTGAACCAAATGTACAGGAAAAATGTGGACATTATGCTTGTGGGTACTGCACATATCTTGTTTATGTATGCCCAGCATTTGAGTAACATACATTTAGGAAAAATGGATACTCATCTAGTACAACACCAGGTTAATAAAGGTCATACTATTATAGATTTTAAATTTGTGATACTGCAGCAGGTTACAATGTTAGATGGTGGTGAAGTTTCATATATCCTTGCACAGAAAGAACAGTGATTTATTCATCATTGGAATACAGTTCAACCCGACGGTTTGAACAAAGAAGTTGATTGGACGATAGTCATGTAATTGTAGACCAATAAAAAGGATTGACGTGGTAGTCTCTTCAAGCACCATTCTGGAGCAGAGTTTTTCCATTCCTTAAAGCCTGATTTTTTCTGAGCTTGTGAGTTATTTGTACCTACTTTTTGTTTCTGTCTTTGTTATCATATAATTAATGATTATGGTATTTTTGTTTTTGAGGTAACCCCCTGAAGAAGCATATTTTAAGCGAAACCTGGATCCAAGTTGGGGTGAAAGTTATATTTGGATGCACCGGATCTATCAACATTAATAATTTCTTCAAGATGTCTTCCATTCAGATTTTTCCAGTTGGATTGCTAAAATAAGGGCATTTGAGATTAATAATCTCTATTGGTACTGGGAAATGGACAATTTTAATTTTGGAAAACTGTTGCCTTAACAAAAATATGAGAAGGTACCCAAAGAGAAAACACCATCACAAATCACTAAAACCAAAACACATACTAGGAAATGTACATGGAAAGCAATGACCACAAATGCTCGCAGTCTAAGCAATAAAATTCATGACCTTGAAGCCCTGATTTTGGAGGCTGACTTGGACATAGTTGCAGTCACAGAGACATGGCTCAATGGTTCCCATGAATGGGATGTAAACATACCAGGCTATAATCTTTTTAGGAAGGATAGAGAGGGTCGTATAGGTGGAGGAGTAGCTCTGTATGTGAGAAATGATATCCCAGCGACTGAAATGACAGGGAACTGGGGAAAGGAAGAAGCGATATGGATCACCTTAAAAAGAGAGGATAGAACCTTGGTCCACGTGGGTGTTGTCTATAGACCCCCGACACAATTGGAAGAACTAGATAAAGATCTGATCGCTGATATTCAAAAGTTGGGGAAGAAAAGAGAGGTGCTGTTGTTGGGAGATTTTAATCTGCCGGATGTAGATTGGAAGGTTCCGTCTGCAAAATCGGAAAGAAGTAGAGGGATTGTGGATGCTTTCCAAAGTGCTCTGCTCAGACAAATGGTGAACGAACCCACGAGGGAGGGAGCCACGTTGGATCTGGTGCTCACGAATGGGGATAGTGTGTCAAATGTCCGAGTGGCTGCACACCTGGGAAACAGTGACCATCAAACGGTTTGTTTTGATGTAACGGCTCATGTGGATGGCGGCCACTCTAAACTCAAAGTCCTGGATTTCAAGCGAGCTGACTTTAACAAAATGGGAGAATACCTGAGGAAGGAGCTGATGGGCTGGGAGGACATACGAGAAGTGGAAGGACAGTGGTACAGGCTAAAAGAAGTAATAAACAGGGCCACAGACCTTTATGTAAGGAGAGTAAATAAAAGCAAGAGAAAAAGGAAACCGATATGGTTCTCAAAGCAAGTGGCTGAGAAAATAAAGATTAAAGAGTTAGTGTTCCAGAAATATAGAAAATCTCAAGAGAAGGAACACGGGGAGGAATACCGGATGAAGCTGAAAGAAGCCAAGAGAGAGGTATGTCTGGCGAAGGCGCAAGCGGAAGAACAAATGGCTAGAAATGTAAGGAGAGGAGACAAAAACTTCTTCAGGTATATTAGTGAAAGGAGAAAGACTATAAAGGGAATTGTGAGACTAAAAGATACAACAAAACGCTATGTAGAAAATGATGAAGAAAAAGCCAATTTACTAAATAGATACTTTTGTTCGGTTTTCACTGAAGAAAACCCTGGGGAAGGACCGAGAGGGACTGGCAAAAGTACACCTGAAAATGAGGTGGATAGAGTGCCGTTCACGGAAGAGAGTGTGTATCAACAACTTGGAAAGCTAAAGGTGGACAAAGCCATGGGGCCGGACGGGATCCACCCCAGAATACCTAGGGAGCTCAGAGAGGTTCTGACGGGTCCTCTTAAAGACTTGTTTAATAAATCCTTGGAGACGGGAGAGGTTCTGAGGGATTGGAGAACAGCGGAGGTGGTCCCTCTTCACAAAAGTGGTGATAGGGAAGAAGCTGGAAACTACAGGCCGGTAAGCCTCACTTTGGTTATTGGAAAAGTAATGGAAGCCATGCTGAAGGAAAGGATAGTGAATTTCCTGGAAGCCAATAAGTTGCAAGATCCGAGACAACATGGTTTCACCAAAGGGAAATCGTGCCAAACGAATCTCATTGAATTCTTTGACTGGGTGACAGGAGAATTAAATCAAGGACATGCTATGGACGTCATCTACTTAGATTTTAGCAAGGCTTCCGACACGGTTCCCCACAGGAGGCTCTTAAATAAACTAGACGGCCTGAAGATAGGACCCGAAGTTGTGAACTGGATTAGGAACTGGTTGACGGACAGACGCCAGAGGGTGGTGGTGAATGGAGTTCGCTCGGAGGAAGGAAAGGTGAGTAGTGGAGTGCCTCAGGGATCGGTGCTGGGGCCGATTCTGTTCAATATATTTGTGAGTGACATTGCCGAAGGGTTACAAGGTAAAGTTTGCCTTTTTGCGGATGACTCCAAGATTTCCAACAGAGTGGACACCCCGGAGGGTGTGGAAAACATGAAAAAAGATCTGAAGAAGCTAGAAGAATGGTCTAACGTTTGGCAATTAAAATTCAATGCGAAGAAATGCAAAGTGATGCACTTAGGGAGTAGAAATCCAAGGGAGACGTATGTGTTAGGCGGGGAGAGTCTGATAGGCTAGACTATCTTGAGTTGAAATCTGATCTAAATCCCCCTCTTTAATATCACTAGCACCTCATAGAACATAAAAATATGTTCTACCCTTAAGTTTCCACCTGAAAATATTGCAAGATCTCTTTAAAATACATCTTAAGAAGTTGCAAGTGAGCAACATAATGAGTCACAGGAAAGTTCAATAACCTAAGATTTGTAATTTAAGAAAAGTTCTCTATTAATCTAGCTAAGCATGAAGCATCAAGCTTTCCTTCACATCACAGAAAATCATCAGATTCCAATCCACAAACGAATGAATATGAATGAAAACTTCCAGAATCCAGTTTCATGATTAAACTTGGACAATCATTTGAATGAATAGAAGGAATGGTTGAAAATCCACTGGTACCAAAAGGGAAGGAAGCAACAGAATTTGAGAAGGAAGAGAAAAACTCTTCAAGGAATTGGATCAGCAAGGAAGAAGCAACAAGTGGCAAATGGATCAGTACAGTGGGAAATACAAAATGTTTCTCCAAGAACCATTTGTTGATCAAAATCGGACATATGAATGGTTAAGGAGAGGTGAATTGAAACCTAAGGATGAACAATTAATGGCTGCAGCCCAGGTCAGTGAATTATGGATGAGAAGGTTTACAGCAAGCATTGGAAAAACTGGTGCAAGCAGACATCTGCAGATTCTGTAAGATAGAGCTAGAAACAGTTACTCATCTTGTGCCTGGCTGTGAAGTGCTGTTGGTGGAACTTTTTTCTACAGAACGTGGCACATCTCATTTTTTGTAAACTTTGCAAACATTACTACAGTATACCAGGAAAGCACTGAGATCTTGACCCTAAGAGAACTGTGGAAAACGAACAGGTTATGATCACCTGGGACATCCCCATCTGATTGATAAAAAGCTGGATGCCAGAAAACTGTACGTGGAGGGGCATAATTGAACAAAAATGTCTATCTCCATGGGCGTTTATCTCCGAGAACGGGTCCGTGAAGGGGCGGACCGAACCGTATTTTCGAAAAAAATAGACGTCCATGTTTTATTCGACAATTTGTGAGCTGGGCGTTTTTGTTTTTCAGTGATAATGGAAAACGAAAGCGCCCAGCTCAAAAACGAATAAATCCAAGGCATTTGTTCGTGGGAGGGGCCAGGAGTCGTAGTGCACTGGTCCCCCTCACGTGCCAGGACACCAACTGGGCACCCTAGGGGGCACTTTTACAAAAACAAAAAAAAAGGTAAAAGAGCTCCCAGGTGCATAGCACCCTTCCCTTAGGTGTTGAGCCCCCCAAATCCCCCTCAAAACCCACCACCCACAAGTCTACACCATTACTATAGCCCTAAGGGGTGAAGGGGGCACCTACATGTGGGTACAGTGGGTTTGGGGGGCGGTTTGGAGGGCTCCCATTTACCAGCACAAGTGTAACAGGTGGGGGGGGATGGGCCTGGGTCCACCTGCCTGAAGTCCACTGCACCCCCTAATAACTGCTCCAGTGACCTGCATACTGCTGCCAGGGAGGTGGGTATGACATTTGAGGGTGAAAATAAAAAGTTGTGAAACGGCATATTTTGTGGTGGGAGGGGGTTTGTGACCACTGGGGGAGTCAGGGGAGGTCATCCCCGATTCCCTCCAGTGGTCATCTGGTCATTTAGGGCACTTTTTGGTGCCTTATTCGTGGAAAAACAGGGTCCAGGAAAAGTGCCCTAAATTCTCGCTAAAAACGCATATTTTTCTTCCATTATCGGCGAAAGGTGCCCATCTCTGATCGCCCGATAACCACGCCCCAGTTCCGCCTTCACCACGCCTTCGACACGCCCCCATAAACTTTGTCCGCATCCGCGACGGAGTGCAGTTGAAAACGTCCAAATTCGGCTTTCGATTATACCGCTTTATTCGTTTTTGTGAGATTAACGTCTATCTCCCAATTTGGGTCGCAATATAGGCGTTTTTCTTTTTCAATTATAAGCTGGATAGTGGTGAAAGAGAAAGACACTAGAACAGCATTGATTATAGAGGTGTCAGTCCTAAGCAATTACTCAGTGAATCACATGGATAGAGGGAAGAGCCTCAATAACTAAGAAATGCAATCCAAGACCAATAAAATGTGGCAGAAAGATATAAAATATTTAATCACAGGCTTGATTAAAAAGAACTTCCAAGTACAGATGGATAAGTTGCCTATACATGTCACATGTTATGAACTCCAGAAAGAAGCTCTCTGTGGCACAATCAGAGGTGTAGCTAGGTGGGTCACCAGGGGAGCAGCTGCTCCCCCAAATGGACTTCCAACGGTGCTGGTGCCTTTTTTTGACATGATCTGTTGTGTTAAAAATACACACTGGTGTGGTTGGCAGTCCGCTCTCTGTTCCCTCAATCTGGCTACACTTCTGGGCACAATGCAAGTATTATGGCAAGCATTTTCAGTAAATTAGAGAGACTGAGATCATACTCCACATACCCTTGGTTAGGTGAGGTTCATTCCTATCGGGGTATGTGCACAACTAACCCATTTGGAGAAATTGCCCCTGAGAAGAAACTACAGCGTTCAGTAAATAGAAACCTCAGCTTTTGGTAAACACCATCCATATCCAATAAACTTCCTTCATTTTCTGAGAGCTTAATTGTAAATTGTTGTATCTTAAGAAAATTTACAGACTGTTCAGTCCAAGTAACAATTTCTCAAATATACTGCTAAGTAACTTGCATATCTTGGAAGACTGTCTAACTGTTCACCCCCCCCCCCCCCCCCCAGATTCCATCTTTAATGCTACTGGTAGGAGAGCCCTACAAGAGAGTTACCAACTCTCATGCAACATCAGATGCCACACCCATTCCCAAACTTTATTGAGAGGCACCAAACCACCCCTTGTTGATAGTTCCTTCCCTCATTAGAAAGATTCCCAGGCAGGGGGAGGAGTGTGTTATCCCGAGGTCAAAGAAGTTTTGCCAGATGATAAATTAATCACAGTTTTAGTGATAGATACTCCTGGAATTGGCTGCATTTTGATCCACTGGTCCCTTTGTAGCAGCTTTATTTCCACCAATACTCTTTATTTTTTTTTCCCCCATCTGAATCTCGAAGATAATGGCCTGTTCCTACCTTCTAAATTGCTCTGAAAAAGCTCCAAAGGGGTGTTCCCCCTTGGGTGTGTGCCCGCGGCCACGTTCTATGGTAGGGGTGGCTGTTTAAGGTATCTCTAGAAATCCACTCAATGACATGATGCCAAAGTAGTGGTGTCTGCCATACTGTCTACACTCTGATATACAGAAAAGGTTACCACTTATAGCACAATAGGAGTCTCCTCAAGGGAGTAATTTTATAAAGCATATTCAATATAAAAGGCACATCTTAGATGTGGAAAATGGTTTATATAAAATTTTATGGGGATATATATGTGGAGAAAGTAGGTGCACCACAACATTGTATAAAAGTGTACAGCATTGCATACGTCTAGTAACGCTATAGAAATGATTAGTAGTAGTAGTAATAAAAGTAGGTGTAATCAGTTCATAGGTGTTCATAGGATATAGCTTGGCCATAGTTGCAGAGAATGTGCACATTTACAAAATGCATATGTAAACACATAGAATACATGTGATACAACTAATGCAACTACATGCACACATTTATGCCATAATTAGAGCAAATGTAAATTCATGCAATAATATTTGTGTGCTCGTGAGACTAGTTTTATATGCCCATCTTATAAAGGCAAGAAGGCAAGATAGGTGTCTGTATTGCTTATATAAAATAAAATTTAAATAGGTGGCTTTTTGGACTTTCCACATAAAATGCACTCCATATATGTATTGAATTTAAAAATGCAACCCCACTGGAATTTCTCAGCATATCCTTCATATATTTTAATGAACACCCAGTTTTGCTATGCATAGTGAAGAAAGGGGAGGGGAACTTAAACAGGATTTAAAATCTATAGATAACATTTCCACAAAATGTGTTCAACCTTTTATGCATGTATGCAGCAAAGCAATGTTATAACTGCCCTTTTTTTGCATGTAAAACATGCAGCAAAAACTTTAAAAATTCTCCCATTTTTGTATTGCTCTAATAGTTCAATATGTTTTAATTATACTGTATTGCATATATACCAGCTGTCTATAAAAGAAGCTGTTTTAATGCAATACATTCCTTGAAGGAAGTTTCTGAAGGGCAGTTTTCTGGAAATAGGTTTCACCATCAAGTTAGCAGCAATAATGGAAAGAGGGAAAGGGATGAGAATTAATGGAGACAGAAGGGTAAGAGATATGAAATGCCAAATACAATGAAGCATACTTTACTTCTGATATTTGTCAATTATTTCAAACCATGTCGGGCAACAGACTTCAAGAGACATTACAAAAGGAGAATAAAGCAGAAAGAACCAGGCAGGTTTTTTTGGGCTCTATGAACTAGAACAATTCCTCTTTATTTATTTGTTTGTTTGTTTATAAAACTTATACCTGGTTATTATAAATCAGTGTCACCCAATAAAGTGAACCGTGAATAAATCAATGTTTCTTACCTGTAAAAGATGTTTTTTAAGTAGACAGCAGGATTGATAAGGTACTCAAGAGAGTTTTGTCATCTGATGGCGCTGGGATGGAATTGGTCTCACAGATCTCAAAACTTTAGTTCTGAACATGTGCAATCCTTCTTGTATCCTGTGGTCTCCCCAGCCCTTCATTTAGTTCCAAAACTCAAAACTGTGAGACGTTTGGTGAGGTGGCGGGGATTACGTGCTTGTTATATATAGAAAATGTCTATTACAGGTAAGCAGCATTGTCATTTTTCATTGATAACTAAGACCAAATGAGGCACATAAAGGGGTGAATACCCAATTTAGGATGCTTAGCAATAAATTCTTAGTCTCAGAAACAGCCCATATATTCAAGTGTGACCATTGTTAGTTAAGATGGACAGATTGGCCAGTACAACTTGCACAAAGGCACATCCTGCACTGAAGCTTAACCCAAACAATAATATGCAGCAACAACAAGAAAATAGCAAACAAACAAACAAACAAACAAAGAACAAAAACAGATACAACCAAGCAGCTGTTTTGCAGATTTTACTGAATTATGTAAGGCAAACTATTGTGGCTGCAGTAGGTCTGATTTGATGAGAATGGACTGGAGGCAATGAAGGTATTTTAGAAAGGATGTCCACTTGGAGCAATAACAGGGACACGGACATTGATGTGGTGCATAGATGTCCATGTGCTGGGACTTGAATGTTTATGTGAGATATTTTAGTATCATATTTCCTGAAGCTATCACACAGCATGATATCCCTAATCAGTGTGTGCGTATGTGTGTGTGTGTGTGTGGGGGGGGGGGGGGGGTTGGGATGGGTTCCCTTAATGCCTCCAGCGTGGCCACTGCTCAATCAGAACACATTTCTAACGCTTAGTTGATCAGGGAAGCAGGTCAAAATGGCAACGCCTATCTTTTTGGATGTACGCATCTCTTCCCCTTCTGAAATCGCTGGACATCCATATTTTGGCTGCACCCTAGTTCCAGTCAAAACACACCCAGACCACACCCCCTTACCACATAGACATATTGCAGGTTTAGACATCCCTATCATGGTTTTATAAAATCGGGATTTACATGTCCATGTAATATGGACATCCAGATGCTGGTTTTCTAGCTGTCTAAAATATGAATTCATCTTGCAGTGGACTTCACATAAAGGGGCACAGATACAAACCCAGCTTAATGTCCTTATTTTGAATTGTGAGCCCTCCAGGAACACCTACACACCTACTGTATCTAACTGTAACCCACTAAAAAAAACCCTCTGGTCTGCAGCTGTCTCTTATCTATAGGTACAGCTGGTATTTTGGGGGTTTTGGAAGACTCAAAATTTCCACTACAAATGTACTAAGGTGGGATATGGACCTGGGTCCCTTTCTCTACAGTCCACTGCATTGACCACTAGCCTATTCCTGGGACCAGCTTGTAGCTCCAATTGGAATGGTCATAATATCTGAAGCTGTCACTGTCACATCATTGGGAGGTGGGAAAAGGTTAGTGAACACTGAGAAATTAAGGGGGGGGGGGGGGTCATTGCTTAATCCATCCAAGGTAATCTGGTCAGTTAAGGCACTCTCTTGAGACTGGACCTGATTGAAACAGGTCCAGAATAAAATGTCCAGATTTTTTTATGTTTATTTATTTATTTCAAAATTATTAGCACGAATAACTTGTTAGTGTAATACAGCCAGGAAACAATCAAGATTCATATTATCAAAAATAATAAACAAAATTTGCTTTCTCAGACCACAAAATTAGTGTGGGGGGGGGGGGGTGCAATTAATAAAGAAGTTTAAATTAAAGAAATTATTATTTAAATTAAAAGAAAAATCGCTGCATACTCCCAGTAGTAAAGTTACAGATGTTATTTAAGTTGCCTAATATCTAGAAATGCCTTTAGTTGATCTGGTGAATAAAACACATATTTAGTCATGTCCATTTTTACTATGCATTTGCATGGATATGCAAGAAAAAAAGAACCTCCTATTTCCAGTGTCCTTTTCCTCATTGCAAGAAAAACTTTCCTTTTCTGCTGGGTTTGTTTTGTAACATCAGGGTAAATCCAAATCTTTTCCCCTCCAAAGAAGGTATTAATATTCTTAAAGTAATGTCTCATAATAGCATTTAAGTCCTGCTCAAATACTAAAGAAACAATAAGAGTTGATCTTTCTGTGGAATTATCCAAGTATTGTTCTAGTAAAGCTGAGATATTATCCAGATCAAGATTTGTTCTTATGTTCCCTTCTTTCTCCTTAGGATTTACAATATAATATTTATAGGAGGAATAGCTTCAAGAGGAAACTTTAAATTTTCGTTTAAATATCTTTTAAACAAGTCCAACGGGGAATTTCATGGGATTTTTGGAAAATTCAAAAGACGCAGATTTAACCTTCTATTATAGTTTTCAATTTGTTCAATCCTACAACGTACTTCATTACTATCTTTAACAACTGTGTTTTTACATTCTTGAAGAAATTCCACGTCTTTCTGTATCTTCATTACTTTAGTTGTAAATTCTTGCTTTACTAGTTCTACCGTTTGTGTTACTTCTTTGAATTTTTCATTTAAAACATGGACTTCGCCTGATGTTTTTAACAAAGTTTCATTCTTTTTATTCAACATCAACCAAATGAAGTCTAAGTTTACTTCTGGGACTTTTCCTGGGACACTGGTCCCAGAGCTCAGCGTCGTTCGTAGCAGCTTCAGTTCCTCTATCGACGTCTCTCCCACCACCCTTCTGGTGGTGGTCTGGGTCGTCCCTGGAACCGCTATCGATGCCGGACACGGGGGGAGCAACTGTGTTGATGGAGAAAGGGAAGCGTCCTCTACCCTTGGGGATTCCGCTTCTCTGGTTTGCCCCACTGCGGGATCGGTTTCCTTCGATATTTGGGAGGTTGATGTGAAGAATCGCTCCAACATCTGTTGGGTAGGTGTCGAGGTAGCAGCGGGTGAAAAGGCACTTCGCACAACCCCTTTCCTTTTGGTATGTGGCATAATTGAAGAAAAATCTTTTACTACACAGCTTAGCAGGAGCGGTTCGCACACCGTCTCTATGCAGCAGCCATCTTGACACGCCCCCCAAAACGTCCAGATTTTTGCCCCATTTTTTAATCTTGTTTCATTTCCCTGAAAAATGTCCAAATTCTGGGCCTGCCCAAAACACATCTCCAACATGCTCTCTTGCGATTTAGATGAACTGAGGAGAAAACTGTGTCCAATCTGAGTTTAAAAAATCACGACTTTGATGTTTTTCCATGAAAAAATGTTTATCTGCTTCTTTTTGCTGCTTAGAGACATTTTTTCCTCTTTTGAAAATGAGCGCAATGTTTAGGGGTCCTTTTACCAAGCTGCACTAAAAAGTGGCCGGAGGTTTTTTCTGTGTGCTGCGGTCACTTTTAGTGCAGTGGTAATATGGCTGCCTTGCCATATTTTTTTTGTAATGGCCTTGTACTAATTTCCCCATTAGCATGTGGCAATTGTCACCACCCATTTAGGAGGCAGTAAGGGATCCTGCACTAATTGGGTAGCGCGTGGTAATATGCCTGTGCTACCCGATTAGCACAGGCATGCCTACTGTCCACCCATGGGCACACCACCCATGGGCTCACAATATTTTATATTGCGGGATTAGCACAAGCTAAGTGGAAAACTACCACGGGATGCCTCAACGTGTCCCATAGTAGTGCTCTTTTAGTGCATGGTAGGGCCCCTTAATAAGGTATGTAATAGTATCTAAAAATGTTACATATATATATTAAAATAAAAACAGTGGTCCTGTTATCCACTAGACATCTAATGAAAGAAATTAGTCTTTCAAAGTTAGGCCCATAGGTAAGTTTTGGGGCCCTTTTACCAAAGCTTAGCATGCACTAAATGCCAAGAAGCCCATTTTATATCTATGGGTTTCTTACCAGTTAGCACATACTAAGCTTTAATAAAAGGGCCTCTTAGGACCTCTTTTATCAAGCTCTGCTAGCGGATCCCAGAGCGGTAATACCGAAAAAGCCCATTCACTTTGAATGGGATCCATCGGCACTGCCACATGGGAACCACTAGCATGGTTTGATAAAGGAGGCCTTTAGTGAGAAGTGAGGATAGTTAAAAGTTCCTGTAGGAAAAAAATACATGCACAGCAGACCAAAGTAAAAAGAATGATGCAAAATAGGTATACAAGATTTTGTAAAATATCTTTATTGGTTAACTCTTTTTGAATGTTGTATATTATTCATCATATCCACCTCACTAATATGCTACAGTAGCTATTGGATAGGGATAAGAAGGAGAATATGAAAAACTGGACTGGGTTATCCCAGGACTGACTCTTTTCAGTGCAATTTGTTCTTAAAAAGTAGGCAAAAAAAACTGAGGGGCCCTTTTACAGACTTACCACTCACTCTTCCAGGATGACCACTGGCCCAACGCGGCCACCGGTGGTAGTGCCGCCCTGTGCGCACCATTTCTGGGGGAAAAACAAAACCCCCAGAAGTGGCTTGTATGGCGATAACCTGGTGGTAATTGGGCATCGCCCGTGTTACCCGGTTACCATCAGGTATGCAGCGGAGAGTCCTTACCGCCACCTCAATTGCCATGTGTGCTAGGGGCTTTTTTACCCACTGCGGTAAAAAGGGCCCTCACACGTGGAAAAATAGCCCTCACCGCCAGCACAGGGCACTTTTTCCTGCACCTTCGTAAAAGGACCTCTCAATCAGAAATATATCTTGAGTTTTTTTGGTCTCACCCATAATCTCTCTTGATACTTTTAAATTGTTTTATGGGCTTTTTTATGAAACTACAGTAAAAAGTGGCCTTAGAGCATGCTTACACAGGTCATTCCCATATATTAAGGCCATTTTATACCGCATGGATAAAATAGCTGAATGTCTGCTTAATGGCCATGCACTAATTTTCCCATTAGTGCATGGCCATTAGCCTGTGAGCCCCTACTACCAGGCAGTAAGTGGTCATGTGCTAACCACTTAGAACCTCTTTTACCAAACTGTGCTAGCGATTCCCACGTGGTAATGCTGACGAAGCCTATTCAAAGAATGGGCTTTGTCAACATTGCTGCGTCAAGAATCACTAGTGTGGTTTGGTAAAAGAGGTTCTTAATGTGCAGCACTGTGGCTGCATAAAACTAATAGACTAGAACATGCCTACTCTCTGCCGCAGGCCCGCCCCGGCACTAAAAAAAAAATCTATTTTTTAGTGCATGGTTAGCATGTGTTGATGTCATAGCTTAGTAAAAATTTAGTAAAAGGACCCCTTATAGATTTGGTAAAGTTTACAAAAATAAAAATAAAATATTATTTCTGTGTCACCAGTAGGAAAAAATGTATTTTGAAATGATAATAATATGTCTCAGAGCTGGGATAAAATAGCAAGCACATATCATATCATGATTTCAGTACAGAACATATCACAACCACCTTACATGCAGAGTTCTTAATATAAAAATTATTGGTTTTAGAACAATTCAGCAGGACAGAATACGATTGCTACTGGTAACCTTGTTTATGCTGTCAGAAATATTTTTACAGTGTGACGGATAATATTGATGAGGTCCTGCAGGAGCACACAGATGGGGATTGCTAAGGTCCATTGTCACCAGGAATTTTCTTATGACATGTCTCGAGACATGTTCAAATAGTAAATTAAGATTTATTTCAATTCAATCTGAATAATGCAGCTAAATGTTATAAAGAAATAAAACCAGCCTCTATTTCTGGATGAAACATGTTTATTGTGGATGAAATAAAAACAAAATACAAATAAATTGGTGGCATTGAACTACCTGGGATTTAAGGCTTTTTATGTTCCTTGAATCGGGAGATGTGTTACGTTCTTTAGGTTTCCATTAAAGAGAGGAGGTAACCACATCATTCACTTGACTTTGTGCTTACGTATCCTGTAAATGATATTCTAAGTGCTTTCTTATCGTCTCAAAAAAGTACATCAGTCAATAAAGAAATACTAACACTGAGATCACTAAGAAAATGTCTATTATTATGATTCACAAAAGAGACTAAAAGTAGAGATAGTGATAATTATGTATTGTCTACTAACACAAGTAAGACTGACAAGTAAAAAGAATGGGAACTATAACAAGACTCCAGCTTGAAAGACAGTATAATACATTGACAAAGTAAAGCACTTATCAATCAGCACTCACTGAGGCTAGACACTATTTTTAATTCTCTTCTGTTTACCACAAACTATACAATGAAAAGTCCATTAGTACATCGATTCCAGGACTAATACGTTTTATGTTGACCCTATGAAAGGTATACAACTTGCAAAGAAGCCAGTTTACTTAAAAAAATATGGCTGCTAGAAGTGGTACAATAGGTCTGGAGGGATGAAAGAAAGTATACAAAACAGCGAAGGTGACTCAAAAACGATGATGATGATGATCCAAAGGATCTTAAAGTTTATTATACAATGACCAAACTTGACACGGCCATGTTTTGGACAACCTGGCCTGCCTCAGGAGTCTCCTCAAGTTGTTTATGTGATCCCAAAGGGTTGCTGCTGTATGGCACACTGAAAGATATATCAATCACAATCGCTGAATCTGGCACTTAATTACCTCTTTTTTCCTGCTAGCTATTCCTCTCTTTTTGCACACAAGCATCCATCTTTTCTACCTGCTTGGCCACCTTAAGATCATCAGATATATTCACCCTTTCCCCCAAGACCCACTCTTCTTTTGTATGCAGTAGCAGCTCCAGGCTGTGAAAACTTTACTGATTCAGAACATCTCCTAGTCCATTTAGAGATGGGAAAGCAGAGAGGGAAGGTAAGGAAGTGGACCAGTTTGGAGTGCCTGTGGGTCCCTTGATGACCTATCCCCTTCTGCTGGAACTGCTGTGTTAGCATCAGTCAGCAGCATTGACCAGGCTTCCCTGAGCCCTGTCGAGTGGACGGCTCCCTGGCAGCCAAGACGTGGAGGAGATTCAGGCATTTCTGCATTCAGCGTCCATGTGGTAGAAGAACCAGGTTTGCAGAGAGGGAAGTATGCCTGTAGCTGTTGAGCCTGTGGAGCCTGGTCGAGATTCAATGGTTCAGTCAGCTTTAAAAAAGTTTCCTTCAGAAACTGTGAGTACTCTCTCTAAGGCGAAAAGTCTACCCACTTCAGTTATGCCACCTCATTTATTTGCGAAACCAGCCATAGTGACATTGGAGTCACTTTGGGACATTGGTTATGATATGCATTTTTCTCTACAGCCTTTATGAAAAATTCTAAGATGTTAAAGTTATTTCTGAAGTTCTGATCCAGGCTCAGGCATTTGCCTAGCAGTCCTCTACATTGGAGTCCTTAGAGTTAAAAGTCCAGACTTTGGAGAACTTGGGAGTAGTCTCAGTTAAAGGATAATAATTTTTTTACATTGTCATTTGGAATACCTGGAGGGGCATAATCGAACGCGAACGCCCATCTCCATGGGCGTCTATGTCCGAAAACGGGTATGTGAAGAGGCAGGACAGAACATATTTTCAAAAAAGATGGGCGTCCATCTTTCCTTTCAAAAATACAGTTTGGACGGAGCAAATGCCATGGATTTGGTCCTTTCTGAGATGGGCGGGGTTTGTTTTAGCGATAATGGAAACTAAAAACGCCCAGCTCCGAAACGTCCTAATCCAAGCCATTTGGTTGTGGGAGGGACAAATGTACAACACTACCATAGCTCTTAGGGGTGAAGGGGGCAACTACATGTGGGTACAGTGGGTTTTAAGGCCTCCCATTTATCACCACAAGTGTTACGGGTTTGGGATGGGATGGGCCTGGGTCTGCCTGCCTGAAGTACACTGCAGTACCCACTAAAAGTGCTCCAGGGACAGGACTTGTTGCTGCTGTATAACCTTGGCACAGCAGTTCACACCTGAAGACTAATCTCGCTGAAAACGTCCTTTACTTGAATAAGCACGTTTACTCTCAGTTAACTGCAGATCAGAGGTTGTGCCCCACTGGCGACGAGTCTCCCTGGTATTGAGATTAGCAGTAGGTCCGAGCTGGCAGAATGGTGTACAATGCCCTCTTTCAGCAACATTCAAGGTAAGAACTAAGTGCTGTAATGTGGCTAACACATGAAAGGGATCTAAAATTGTCTTACACAAATGGCCACTACCTCATGGACTACCGGAAACAAAACAGGGCACACTCTGACCCAATAAGCAGAGGGAAAAGCACCACGGGAGTAGAGCCTACCAACTACCAAGATCGTGAGCATTTAACACAAGCTACTGGAATCACGGAGCCCAATACCCTACACCCACCACAATGCATTGCTGATGTGACTCTGCAGTGCCCTTAACAGAAAAGCTGTCACACTCACCCGAGACCCACATCAGAACCAGGGAAAGGCTGTCAGAGGATAGAACACATTCTGCTGTTATGGAGGTGGGTACGGCATTTGAGGCTGGCATACAGGCTGGAAAACAAAGTGGGGTTTTTTTGGATGGGAGGGGGTTAGTGACCACTGGGGGAGTCAGGGGAGGTGATCCCCAATTCCCTCTGGTGGTCATCAGGTCAGTTGGGGCACTTTTTTGGGACTTGGACCTGAAAAAAAAGGTCCAAATAAAACGGATCAAATTCTCGTCAAAAACACCCTTCTTGTTTCGATTATCAGCTAAAGACGCCCATCTCTCCTCGGCCGATAACCACACCCCAGTCCCGCCTTCGCCATGCCTCACACACGCCCCTGTGATCTTTGTTCATCTCCATGACGGACTGCAGTTGAGGACGCCAAAAATCGGGTTTCGATTATACCAATTTGGGCGCCCACAGGAAACGGACGCCCATCTCCCGATTTGGGTCGAAATATGGGCGTCTTTCTCTTTCGAAAATAAGATGGCTGGAGAATCAGATTAGGCGATATAATCTGAGATTCCTCAAAATTTATTTATTTATTTATGCTCATTTATACCCCACTTTTTTCCAAATCCCTAAGTCTCCTTTGATTTCTCTGTCAGGAAATATTTAATTGTGGTCATGGGGATAGCTAGTGATTTATTGCCCCCTATTACGCAAGCCCAGTATATTCTGTGCTTGGGAATATCTGTGGGGAACCCCTTCAGGACCAGGAGGTGAACAATTTGAATATTACATCCTTTTAAGTATCCTCATTGGATGTGATTACTCAGATAACTAGTATGGTGGTGACTTGCTCTGGAACCAGACCACATCGCAGTTTTGAACATTTCCTTTAGATATATGGATACGCAGTTTTTGGGATCAAAAGTGCATGTATTTCTTGATCTTTCAAGACAGACACAGATGTGGTGCAAAGTTTTCTTGGCCTTTCAGACTAGAATATAAGCTTCGGGAGCCAATTTTGTACTTTGGTTTCCTTATTTGTGTTTTGTACTTTTATGAGGGTAAACAGTTTCAATTTTTTGACTAAAAAAAGCTGGATGGTTTTCTTGCTGCTAAAGAAGAATTGAATGTTATAGCATAATCCTGAATGCACGCAACTAAGGGCAGGCTTAAGATAATATTTGAGGGATACTACTACCTGATTGAAATATTTTTTCTTCTTTGAAGTTTATTCCTAACATCTTGGATCTCCGTTTCCTTACTTGTGGACATAAAATTGTTAGTTTGTTTCCTTTATTTTTGATTTGTAATCTTTTCTTTATTTCTTGATTATCCCAGAATGTTGGAGATATGTAATCCGAAATTGTATAGAGATTAAAAAAAGAAAAAAGAAGCACTTCACCCCTTATACCAGTGGTTCCTAAACCTGCTTCTGGAGGCACCCTAGCCAGCCAAGTTTTTAAGATATCCACAATGAATATTCATGAGAGATATATGGAGGCAGTGCATGCAAATCTCTCTGATGAATATTCTTTGTGGATATCCTGAAAACCTGACTGGCTGGGGTACCTCCAGGACCATGTTTGGGAACCGCTGCCCTATGCTATACCTTTCCTTTGGATTTTTGCAGCCCAAGTGCATGACCCTGCATTTTTTAGCATTAAATCTTAGTTGCCAATTTCTGGACCAAACCTTACCAGACAGTCACAAAGATGTTAAAAAAGAGCCATCCCAAGGACAGATCTCTGCAGCACACCAGTGATAACATCCTTTTCTTCAGTACAAAGTCCATTTACCCTTTGTCTCCTTCCACTTAACTAGTTTTTAACCCAGTCAGTCACTTTAGGGCCCATACCGAGGACACTCAGTTTATTTATCAGTTGCCTATGCACTCCTCCCATATTCAACTGTTTGGACACCCAGTCAAAGAAATCAATCAGATTTGTCTGACAAGACCTGTCTCTGGTAAAACTATGCTGCCTCAGATCCTGCAGTCCATTTAGTTCTGGAAACATCACAATCCTCTGCTTTAGAGGCATTTCCATTAGTTTATTCACCATGGAGATCAGACCAACAGGCTTGAAATTCCCAACCTCCTCCTGCTCTTATGCAGAGGAACCACAACCACCCTTCTCTGGTCCTTCAGGACAATCCAGACTCTAAAGAATCATTGAAATGGTCAAACATAGCCACTACAACTTCTCCAAGTTCCTTAAGAACACTTGGATGTATCCCATCAGGCCCCATCACTTTGTCTATTTTTAGTTTAGCTAGCTCCTCATGATCATACTCTTCTCAAAATCAGTCCTGGTCTACCACACATCCATTCTTATTAGCATTTGTTTTCTACAGTCCTACCCCAGCCCTTCATTTGTGAAAACAGAAGTAATTGTTAAGCAATTCAGCTTTATCCTTATCAGCTTCTACATATTCCTCCCCTTCACCCTTGAGTCTCACAATGTATTTTGGCACTTTCTCCTATCACTTGTATATTATTCTTAACACATAATGCCACATTTCCACCGTTTCTTACTACCCTGTCTCTCCTGAATAGATTATAGCCAGGTATAACTATATTCCAGTCACAGTTCTCCGTGAATCACATCTCTGTGACTGCCACTATATCTAAGTTAGCTTCTACCATTAGAGTCTCTAGATCTAGAAATGTGTTTCCCATACTACAATCATTGGTATGGTAGGCTTTCCAGATATTACCCTTTTTTTCCTTATCTATAAAGGCATTTGATGCCTTACATTCCTGAAGGTTATTAATGACTTGGGAGGGGGGGGGGTAGCTTAAAGCCCTCCATAGTACTTTAACCAGTCTATTATGAAAAACACTTTATCCCTTCTTTGATAAATGGACACCATCTCTGCTCTTGGAAAATCATCCCATGATCTAGGACACTGAAACGTTCACATTGATACCATCCATACAGCCATGCATTCAGTTCCAGGATGCAAGCTTCCCTCATTTGTCCTTTACCCTCAACAGGAAGGATCAATTAAAACATTGCCAGTGCACCTAACTGCTTCACCCTCTGTCCCAGAGCCATGAAGTCACTTTTGATATGTTCAGTGGATACCTAGCAGTATCATTTGTGCCAACATGGATGAGCAGTATAGGATAATGGTCAGTAGTCTGGATGAGTCCCAGCAAACTTGCTTCTATACCTTGAATCTTGGCACCAGGTAGACAGCACACCTCCATGGACATCATGTCTGGTTAGCAAAGAAGCACCTCTGTACACCTCAGAAGAGAATCACCAACCACCACTACATTTTCCTTCTTATTGGCCATTGATTCAGCAGCTTTGGGATTTTTGAGCTTCGTTTCTTCCTGTTCTTGAGATCTTTTCTGCTCTTGTTCTTCAGTTCAATAGAAGTTGGGGTTGGGGAGGGGGGGGGGGTGATTTTGCAGGATGCTGTCCTCTTTCAGCACATCCTTGTCCCCTTTGCTGGAGTTCCCCAATGCCTCAAGATGTATTTCCAGGATGGATTTCTGGTTGACACAGATTCTTCATAGTCTTGCCACCTCTTCTCTTAGTTCTTATACTTCTTTCATGAGGAATTCAGTGTGCACACATCTTGCACATGAAACCAGTCCCTCACCTTGGATCAAGCATTCAGTCTGGACAGAGGCAGGAGCTGTAATAGGAGCACCAGCTTTGGGGCATGATATTTCTTAGCCATACTTCAGCTGTAAGAGATTTTTGTACCTGTGGAATGAAAGATAAAATGATCTACCATAGTCCCAACCCTATTGTTTTCCTTCACCTGGTCTGTAAGTTGCAAGAAGCAGGTAGTTACTTTAATGTGAGATCTAAGACCTGTTCAGATTCCCTCTGCGGGTGTAGTTCTATGTACTTCCTCACCTATTATTAGGGTATACAGTGATTTAGGTTATCCTTTCATAGAAATGTGTTTCTAATATGCAGTGTGTTTGCTTTGTGAACATAATTCAAAGGATTAAACTTACTATTAGAGACTCTTCTTCAGGGTTCCTTCCCTAGATTGCTGGCTCATATTTTGGGGATAGCAGGCTGGTGAGGAATTGTAGGTTATGGTAGGCAAGCAGCAAAATATCCATATGTGTTGTACCCACATCATGTGGCCTCAGCTTGTTCCATGCTGAGGCAATCAGTGCTCCATGAACATGTACAGATGTGCCTGCACTGCAGTATGGCCTGTGGCTGTCTGTCACTACTTCAGTAAATACAATCTGTCTGCAGCTCCAGAAAGGTTTGATTTATATTAATTTCCTGTCAGGAGCATTGGTAGCAGCATGCAACATCACAAAAGGAAAGTGATACTCGCACTTTTGCACACCTTGCCAGTTTTACCAATGAGCCTCCTATTATTCAGAGCTTAGGGCAGCTGCCCCTTTTGTTCATAGGTAAAAGTGGCCCTGCCAAGGGCACCTCATTTGGCATGGAAACCACCATAGTGTTCGTAGCATGACCTTTACAGAATCCTGATTAGAGTAGATGTAAACCGCTAGCCTCCTAACATAAATCCTACAGCTGCATATAAACCATTTCTTCCATTCATTACCCTAAAAGGGATACATTTTAGATATTATCTACTGCATAGAAGCTTGTTTTAACCTAGTAGAAACCAAGCCTTTATCAAATGGTGAATTTATAATGCAAATTATCAAAGATGCAAACAGATCACATCTTGCTTTTACAAACTGAGAGGGAACAAGATTTAAGCAAGTACTAAAATGCACTTGTTTTAGCATTTATTTTATTTTACATATGGAAACCAGAGGTAAAATAATCATTAAAAAAACATATCTTCCTTATCCTTACCCATTATCTACAGGTTGAACAGTATACAAAGGTACAGTAGTCATTCAGAAATTGGATTCAAATTTTCTGCACTTTATTATAGAAAAACACACAAACTAGAAGAAGAAATAAATATATCCAGTGTTTTCATCAAACTTCTATAAAGCTGAAAATATTTCTGCATTGGACTGTGCTACTTCAGTCTCTTGGGTCACATAATCCACTGTAGTCTTTGTAATAGCAACTATAAAACATCAAATGTTTCTTACACTTAATACAATCATGCTCTGCAGCTTTAACAAAAGTAAGCCATTATGATACCCTTTCCTTCCCCTTCTGGTAGCATTAATCAGTCTTTTCTGGGGCTTCCAAATTCAGATCTTTCAAGGAGTTAACATTCCACAGCAGTATCTGTTCATCTGCAGACTCATTAAGTAGTTCAGTATCAGTCAACTCCAAGTGTTCTGCAATTACTACTCCATCCACAGGAGATAAATTGCATGCCACTATCTCCTTCTTACCCTTTCTAACACCTGCAGGCTTAGTCAGTTTAATACAAATCTAACCAGAGAGTGGTCTCTCCATGACAGAGATCCCACATGAAGTATATTAACTCAGCCACCCTGCTCAAAAATGAAGCACCTCAGGTCCTGCTAGTGGTTCCCACACAGCAATGCCAACGGAGCCCATTCAAAGTGAATCGGCTTTGTCAGCTTTACTGCACTGGGAATCGCTAGTATGGTTTGATAAAAGAGGCCTTAAATTAAGTATATGCCCACACAGTTACTCTTTGCATTAAATCTAAGTCATGCATACAGTTTAGAAAAATACATTCCTCAACCCTCCCTGTATTAAAATGTACATTAAAATTATCTACCAATTACAACCTCTCACAGAGCTGTGAAGTTACCCATTTCCAGCAAGGATGCTTTTTAGCCAGTCCTGGTTTTAAACCTATATCCCAAAGCAGTATGTGATTTGTAGTCCCCGAGTCTACCCATTGGCATAAGTACTGCAGGTCCCATAATACATCAGGATAAGGATGCAGAAATTCAAGATCGGCCCAAAATCTCCCTCCTGGAACTGGATAACTTTGAAGCTATTCTCTCATATGTAACCACTAAGGCCTCTTATGCTTCCTTTTAAAACAGGGGTCCTTGGACACACCCAGCCAGTTAGGCTTTCAGGATATCTACAATGATTATGCATGAGATAAATGTATATACAATGGGGGTAGTACATGCAATCTATCTCATGCATATGCATTGTAAGTCTCCTGAAAACCTTATTGGCTACATGGTGGTATATCAAATCCCTTCTCTAATTCTGATTTTCTCATTGATTGCCCTTAGAAAATCAAAACTACTACTACTACTACTATTTAGCATTTCTATAGCGCTACAAGGCGTACACAGCGCTGCACAAACATAGAAGAAAGACAGTCCCTGCTCAAAGAGCTTACAATCTAGTAGACAAAAAATAAAGTAAGCAAATCAAATCAATTAATGTGTACAGGAAGGAGGAGAGGAGGGTAGGTGGAGGCGAGTGGTTACAAGTGGTTACGAGTCAAAAGCAATGTTAAAGAGGTGGGCTTTCAGTCTAGATTTAAAGGTGGCCAAGGATGGGGCAAGACGTAGGGGCTCAGGAAGTTTATTCCAGGCGTAGGGTGCAGTGAGACAGAACTACAACCCCCTTACATGCAGTGGGGGAGTGGAAGGATGAATCGAGGATTGGATTAGCCTGTTTGGTTGACCTGGAATGAGGTGGCAACCTTAAATAAAAATGGCTATTAAATAATGAATTTTGGAGAACTTTAGACGTATATGTGGCTGTATCACTGAGTTGAGAGTTCCTCCCATACAGGCAGCTGGAAATTCACACAGGCCTGATACTAAGGGGCCCTTTTACTAAGCCGTGTAAGTGCCTACGCTCACCTAACACGCAACAATTCTGAGTTACCGTTTGGCTACCGCATGGCCTGTGTGGTAATTTCATTTTTTATGCATGTCCAATACACGTGGCGGAAGCTATTTTTATTTTCCAGTGTGCGGGTGGTAATCAGCATTCTACATATGCAGGCTATTACTGCCCAGTTACCGTGTGAGACCTTACCGCTAGGTCAATGGCTGGTGGTAAGGTCTCAGGCCCAAAATGGACATGTGGCAATTTTCATTTTCACACACGTCCATTTATGGCAAAAAAATTTAAAAAGGCATTGTTTACAGGTGCGCTGAAAAATGATTCTGCATGTGGCTAAAACACGTGCCTACACTACCGCAGTGTGCCTTGGTAAAAGGACCCCATGGAGGGGCATTTTCGAACAGGGATGCCCATCTCTAAGGGAGGCACCATGAAGGGGCGGGGCCAACCGTATTTTCAAAAAGAGATGGGCATCCATCTTTTGTTTCGTTAATACGGTTGGAGGCGCCCAAATCTCAACATTTGGGTCAACATTAGAGATGGGCGCCATCAGTTTTCGGCCATAATGAAAACCGATGGCACCCATCTCAAAAACGAATCAATCCAAGGCATTTGGTCGTGGGAGGGGCCAGGATTCATAGTGCACTGGTCCCCCTCACGTGCCAGGGCACCAACCGGGCACCCTAGGGGGGCACTACAGTGGACTTTGGAAATTGATCCCAGGTGCATACCTCCATTACCTTGGGTGCTGAGCCCCCCCCAAAGCCCCCCCAAAACCCACTCCCCACAACTGTACACCACTACCATAGCCCTAAGGGGTGAAGGGGGGCACCTACATGGGGATACAGTGAGTTTCGGGTGGATTTTGAAGGGCTCACATTTTCCACCACAAGTGTAACAGGTGGGGGGGGGGGCTGAGTCCGCCTGCCTGATGTCCACTGCATCCACTAAAACTGCTCCAGGGACCTGCATACTGCTGCGATGGACCTGAGTATGACATTTCAGGCTGGCCTAGAGGCTGGCAAAAAAAAGTTTTTAAAGTTTTTTTTTTTTAGGGTGGGAGGGGGTTAGTGATCACTGGAGGAGTCAGAAGAGGTGATCCCCGATTCCCTCTGGTGGTCATATGGTCAGTTGGACCTGAAGTAAAAGGGACCAAATAAAGCGGACCAAATTCTCGCCACGGAAGCCCTTCTTTTTCAATTATCGGCCGAGGGTGCCCATCTCTTAACTACGCCCCGGCAGCCCCATTCCGCCTTCGCTACCTTTCCAACATGCCCCTGGGAACTTCGGCTGTCCCGGCAACGGAAAGCAGTTGGTGATGCCCAAAATCGGCTTTCAATTATACTGATTCTGGCGCCCCTGAGAGAAGGACGCCTATCTCCCGATTTGTGTCAGAAGATGGGCACCCTTCTCTTTCGAAAATGAGCTGGACAGTGTAGTAACTGACCCCCTATTGATGGCAGTGCTATCATTATCTTGATTTTGTCCTGCAGTATCTAGCATTGCTTTTTTATGATTTATGTCATTTTTTCCTGGAGGATGATCTATGTACACTAACTTTTGCTTCTTTTCTCAGCTCTGCCCTGCTATCAACCTGAAGTTCATAATCCAAGCTTGAACTCTGTAACAAGGTTGTTCACCCCTCAAGCCTTTTCAGGGTCCAGGCACCCCAAACCTATCTCAGGTGTTTACTTCCTGCTGTCTAACCTATCATTGTCAAACTCATGCATGCTCAGCAGTGCTTCACATTTTGACCTGCATCTGGACAGAGCCTGAAGTGCCATGGAAAAGGCAATGATTTTGACAATAGTGAGCAAGACAGCAGTATGCATTTTCTTTCTGTGGAGAGTGGATGGATGGATCAGGGAGATTTAGAGACAGGGGGATCAGTTTTTAGGAGTTCTAGCATTGTTGTTTTGGGGGAGCATATGAATGCTGGGGATCTGTTCAGGTTTGTTGTGTCATTGAAAAAAGCAGTATGGGTGTGCATGGACCAAAAACAAAGTGTATTTAAGATGAATTTTTAACAATTTTCAGACTTTTTAAAAATGTGTTTCATCTATTCATTCTTTAGGGGAACATTGCTTGCAATAACTTTTTAAAGCATGCAAATTGTACATGTGTTGATTCATAGGTAGATTAGCTACACTCATCCAGAATCATAGTATTAATTTCATCTTTTATAAAGATGATATTTTGCCAATATATCCTACATTCCATTTGAGCCCAAACGTTGCACAGCTCCAACTCTGTCTAGAAGACCTGCAGGCTCATTTTCAAAAAAGAAAAATATCCAAAAAGTGACATGTCTGCATTTGGATGTTTTTCTCACAAAAATGTCCAAATCAGTATTTTCAAAACCTTTTTTTAAACGGTTTTCTCTGAAGTCCATCAGACGTATGTCCAAATATCAAGGGGGTGTTTCAGGGGCATGTTCAGGACAGGACTTGGGCATTCCTAAGACTTAGATGTTTTTCAGCCTTAATGGAACAAAACAAAAATGTCCAGGACTAAAACTTAGACGTATTGAGCTAGACTTGTTTTTATAACAAACAGCTGCAGTGGGAATTGAACTCACTACCCCAGGATCAAAGTCCACTGCACTAATCACTAGACTACTCCTCCACTCCACACAAAAGGGTGCCCTTACTCCCCCAGTGGTCACTAACCCCCTCCCACCCCAAAAAATGTGATTAAAAATATTACTTGCCAGCATCTGATGTTATACTCAGGTCCATTAGAATAGCATGAAGGTCCCTGGTGGTGCAGTAGTGCACTGCAGACAGGTGGACCCAGGCTTCTACCTCCTCCTACCTGTTACACTTGTGGAGGAAAATGTGAGTCCTCCAAAACCCACCAGAAACCCACTGTACCCACATATCGGTGTTCCCTTCACCTGTAAGGGCTATGATAGTGGTGTACAGTTGGGGGTGGTGGGTTTTGGGAGGCTCAGCAGAAAAGGTACAATGGAGCAATGGTGAGATGTGTACTTGGAAACATTTTATAAAGTCCACTGCGGTGCCCCCAAGGATGCCCTATTGCTTTCCTGGGATGTCACTTTTCCACTATTCTACCTGATGCCAAGCTTTCTATTTTTTTTTTTTATATAACATCTGAGCCTTGTGTCTATTGTTTAACAGTAGATTTGGACTTTGAATTCAGATCTATAGATAAAAAGGAGGTCTCATTGCATATATCAAATACCAGAGTGCTATTTTCCATACTTCATAGCAACAGTGTACATTCCCTAATCACCTGTCCCAATACAACTGAAGCTTTTACCTCCTCAGTGCATGTAAATGGTTTCACCCCTGTGTGGAGTCTCTGATGCCCTTAGAGGCTTTCTTTCCAACCAAAGCTTTTACCTCACTCAGAACATGTAAATGGTTTTACTCCTGTGTGTATTCTCTGGTGCATTGTGAGGTTTACCTTCTGACCAAAGCTTTTACCATGCTCTATACATGCATATGATTTCTATTCTGTGTGGACTCTGCGATGCACTTTGAGATTTACATTACAACCAAAGCTTTTACCACTCTATTGTGGATTTTCTTGTGGATTTTGTACGTTTTGCATTTGGACGTTTATTTGTTTGAAAATGGACCAAAAATAAAATGTCCAAATCACAAAATGTTTTTCCAAACAGCATTTTTAAAAGAAAAAGATAGACTTTTTTTTTTTTTGTAGGAAATGACCTTCTTTCCCTGTTTTGATTTTGGACATTTTACAAAAACTTCAAAACGTCATATCCAAAAATGCCCCTCATGCACTTGACTTGCCCGAGGTCATCAGGAGCTGCAGTGGGAATAGAACCCATGTTACCAGGATCAAAGCCTGCTGTACTAACCATTAAGCCACTCCTCCTCTATTTGGATGTTTTGCATTTGGACATTTTTTGTTTGAAAATGGACCAAAAAATAAAACGTCCAAATCACAAAACGTTTTTCCAAACAGTATTTTCAAAAGAGAAAGACATTTTTTTGTTGTTGAAAATTACCTCCTTTTCTGTTCTGAATTTGGATGTGTTTTGTAAAACGTTCAAATTCAGACTTAGACATCATATCGAAAATGCCCTCCTGGTCACCTGGCTTTCTAAACACTAGCTTGTCCTTAATCCATCCAAGGCTGTTGTATCATGGATAACTGGCTTTCATCCTCAGCCAACTATCAATCCTATGTTCTTTAATAGACCAAACACATTTTGTTATCTTGGAATTTTGATTGATTCCAAATTAGTGTCTGATCCACAGATTTCACAAGTGATTAAGCTTGGTTATTTTACTTTACATAAGCTTTGATCTATATGTTCTTTCCTACCTACTCCTGCCATACATACTTTGACTCAGGCATTTTTTAATTTCTCATTTAGGTTATTGCAATAGCATCTACTACAGCATCTTCAAGCTTTCCCTTCATCATTTACAGACTTTAAATCAGTGAACTCTAAGCAATAGTCGAGTGGCTGAATTCTGGTCATGCTTCTCCTCTGTTATTACAGTTACACTGGCTTCCTGTTCAGTATCGTGCACCTTTTAAATTACTTTGTCTTACCCATAAGGCTTTACATCTGGGTTTTCCTTCTTATCTATCTTCTTTGACTATTCCATATACTCCTAACTGTACCCTTTGGATTCTTGATGCTAACTGCCTTATCTTACCTCTTCCTTATTTGGCTCATTATGAGGCCACTCATTCTTCAGCTTTTTATTTCCTTGCCCCTAAACTGTGGAATGAGCTTCCCCTGCAAATTTGTTTAGAAGCAGGGTTTTTTTTACAAATTCAAATTACCTTTAAAACCTCATTTTTTTCATTTGGCTTTTGGTATCGAATTAGGAGATTCATGATTCCTGATTCTACTGTATTCCATATGGATTCCAGCAAGCAGTCTCCTCAGATTGCCCCCTCTCTCCCTGTTTGAATGTATGCTTTCCTATATATAAATGGCATTCTTTTTCAATTTTATAATTTTGATGATTTTATTGTAAATTACTATGACCAAAGGTTTTTTTAATAGCAGTATATCAAATACCCAATAAACTGCAAACTATGTACTTAAATGTTTAGAAGTGCCCATGCATGTAAGAAATCAGCATCTGTATGGCCTTTTTTGTGTTGGAATGATTGCCAGAGGGGTTAATACAGTGACACTTTGATGCAAAGTTGATATGCGAGCATTTACAATACCCACTATCCTGCCCCAGTAGTATTTTCTCCGAACTACATGGCTATGAGAAATTTAATGCAGGGAAGACATGAACTTAGAAGCTCGTTATCCATCTTATTTAACTAATTAGCATGAGCTTAACTTGTTCCTTAACCACATAATAGCAGTACATTTTCTGGTGCATCATAGGAACCAACATTTTAAAATGATTGAGAGTGTCAATCAAATTACCCATCCCAGGACAAAATGAAGGTGTTTGTTCATTATTAGGGGTGCTTAGCACCTACTGGCACCCACAAAATGAGTTTCTATATATTACCAACTGAAGCAGTTAGCAAACACTCTTGGGCAAAGAAACAAACAGGAAATTGTGTGATTCTGAGAGTCCCCGGAGGGAGTGGGGAGAAGGGACAAGAAATTCTGTGCAACCTTGAGCTGTCCGCTCCCTTGCCTCCATGGTTCCTCTGCTTTAATCCCTCCAAACTGTTGAGTCACTGGCTATCTATGACCTTCAGTATCCATCTTGGTTGGCCGCTCTTTGGTGTCACCCAGGTTCTTATATTTTAGAATTCCTTTTACCAAATGGCAGCAAAAGGGACCCTGTGGTGGCATTGGCATGTGGAATTACAGGACACTGAGGCCCTCTTTACCATTGTCAGTAAAAAGTTTTTTTTTTCCAGAAGGAAAGAGCTGTGTGCTATGCGAAGGCATTGGTGTGTGGACATTTCCTGGGGAAGCCCAATTACAGCCGTGGATGCCCCCTGTGCTAGAAAATATAAAAGTATTTTCTAGCGCTATAATTGCTGCGCGCTGGAACTACCTCCAGGCTCCTCAGCGAGCCTGGCAGTACAGCCAATTTGGTTGTGGTGATGCGGTACAGCTACCACCACTTCATACAAGGGCCCCTTAATAAAGAAAAATTAATTAACTCAAGGCCTGAAGCTGACCCCAAGGAATCCAGATTTGAAACAGGCATCCAAATGGACTCCAATATCACTACTGCTGATTTCTTCAACTGGGCATCTTGAATTGCAGCAGTCTAGGACAAGGCCAAGAATTGAATCCTTTAAATCTCCAGCAGAATAAAGCCTTCAGTTGTAAGAGGAGCTGTCTGCAACACTTATTTATTTTATTTATATTGATTTATTTACTGTCTTTTTGAAGGAATTCACTCAAGGCTGTGCACAGTAATAATAAATCAAACATAGACAATTACAGCAGTAAAAATATTCAAACAACAGTACAAAGTATGGCATAGTATACTACTTACAATGTCAACACAATATGTAATAAAACATTTTAATAGACAGCGTAGGGTATAAGCAAAGATAGGTAAGAGGAGTTAGAAAATAAGGGGACTAATTTAAAGAAAGTTGCACATGAGGTCAAAGAGGTGATTAAATATTATCTCAGCTAGGGTAGGAGTGGATAAACATGTCCTGCTGCAATGTGTGCAGCCTGTGCCACCTCATGTGTGTGTTTGTGTATGTGTGTGTGAAAGAGAGAGAGAGAGAGAGAGACTAACAGGTCAGTTACTTCTTCCATTAAAGGCTTGGTTGAAGAGTCAAGCGTTCACCTGCTTCATGAAGCAGAGATAGTCTTGTGTTAAGCAGAGCGTTTCAAGGAGTGCATTTCATAACATTACACTGCCTTCCCACTCATGTCTTCTCTTCTCTCCAGTGCATGATGAAACTTCTGCCTCAGTGTCTCCTGCACTCTTCCCTCAAGCCAAAGTGAAAGAATCAACTGATGAATCTGCAATTGATGCTATCAGCCTCCATGGATGCACTAGTCTCCTCAGAGCTAAGTGATGTGTCAGAGTCCAGCTATTGAGATAATTGAACCCTGGTCCCAGAATCAAGAAGATCCTGTTTGGATCCTTATTGTTGTTTCTCTATTATCTTTGTATTGTATTTTGGAGTTCTTTTCTTTTTATACAGTTCAAAGGCACAGCAAATGCAGATACACTAGAAAAAAAAAGCAGCTTACAGTAACACAATAGTCTGGGCAAACCCAGCAGGCAATTGCCATCTTGGATTCACACAGTATTCCAAGAGGTTTTTTTTATTGATCCATGGCAGACTATATTTCTCTGCTTTTGCTTTGTTAAGTCTAAAATTCACTCTATGTTACTCAGCTGTAGTACTTATGTTGGTATTTATTACTAAGTCCTGCACTGGTAAATCACATTTAACCCCCTTTTTCAATATGAACACACTTTTGATGAGTGCCTGTATTTCACCAAATTATAGCTTTATTTTTATTTTTGCCTTTCAAATGCATGTGAAAGAATTCTGCCAGCACATATGCTTCCCTGTCAAACAGGTCACTGATTTTGAGTCTGAAACAGACAGCTTAAGAGCTTTCTCTTCTGCTACCATTGCTTCAGAACTGTTTTTCTCTGCTTTTTGAAAGTCGGTTATGCCCATTAAAGCGAGAAGTATACCTATATGAGATATGTTAGCAGTGGACACAAAAAATGGTTTTCTAATGGCTATTTCAAAAGCTGAGAAAGGGATAGCTGAGATGGCTAAGAAATGTGAAAGATAGGAGGTCAGAACAATAATTTGCTTCATTTCTTTTGCACATGCCTGTGCAGTTATGCACTGCTTTCTGTTGTTAAAGGGGTTGCTCAAGCATTTAATTAGCAGAGCGCTAGTGAGATGGAACTTTTTGGTTCAAGAAGCAGTATGGTGAATTGTTTTCTTGCAACAGTTAAGTCACTTTTTCCACTTTGACAGCTGAAAAATGTAGCCACAGATTTTACATGCCATTCACGATGAGTATGCCCAGGCAAGCATGCAGAGCATGTTACATTTGAATGACCTCTATCCGATCTAGTGCCTTTCAACAGAAGATGGGATGATATAGAAGGTTCAGATATAGGAATCAAAGTATTGCAATATTTTGAGATTTTTTTTTTAAATAAGAAACATTACTTTAAAAACAGATACATTATAAAACCTTTAAAGCCAGTCACTGTATGTTCTACTTCTTTAAAATTATACCTCATTAATATATCAGAATGTATTGCTGTAAATTAAGAGCCTTTTGGAGCTTGTGAACCAAACTTTAATAATACAAATTTTAATGTGCATGCTAAAATGTCATTCTGTGGGGAAGTTATCAAGCTGTATTAGGGCTTTATGTGGGGTGGGGTGGGATCTTTTACTAAGCCACAATAATGCTTTTAGCTTGCAGTACAAATCAGCTGGAGGTAAATGCTGAAACACCCATAGGAATATAATTGGAGCCTCGGCATTTACTGTTAGCTGATTTATACTGCAAGTTAAAAACACTACTGCAGCTTAGTAAAAGACCCCCTAACTTAGTTAATTGCCTCTTAGTGTGACTTAAAGGGTGCTAACACAGCTTGACTTGTTTTACCAAGGCAATATTTAGGTCACCACAGGTTAAATAATAATGAGATGCAAAACAAGCAAATCCATGTAAAGCTACTCATTATTATGTAAAAATCAGAACATGACTTCTGGTGCACACTACAAGTAATGTTCTGGGCTTGATGGTGAAATAACTTCAGCCAAAAGCTAGAGTTATTTTACCTTGTAGGGAACATCAAGCCTCAAAACCATGGCCTGGGAGATGGCTAGTGTCATCCCCCCCCCCCCCCCTAAAGGGCAGTTCACTGCCCAAAATGACCTACCGTGCAATTCCCTAATGGTGATTGGGCAGGAATGATCCCCAGTTACTATTTATTTATTTAACAACTTTTATTTTCTGCTCTATCTTGCAAATTCTAGGTGGATTGCAAAATGTGTACATAATCCATTACATACATATTAAAAATCAACTACAACAATAAACAAAACAGTTACTTAAACAGTATCAACAAACAGCTCACATTTATTGAAAAATAACCTCATCATATGATGCAGTCCAATTTGTGTTCTGACATCGTTAATTTAACAGTCATCTTTTTATCTAAACTATCTCAATTCTTTATTCCATAAACCTCCTGAAATAGTAATGTTTTTAATGAAGCCTTAAAATCTGTAAGATTATGCAAACATTGAACATTATTAGTCAGTTTGTTCCACAATTGCAGTCATAAGCAGTCGGTGGCTCAACTGTTTGGGGAGGCTAAAGGGGGCAAGGTGTTTATGACAACACACAGAAAAAAAGTAAGGAAAATAGTCACAAGTAATACCTTTTATTAAATTTAGATATTAGATGTGTATCATATGTCAAAGAATAAAGTGGTTGCTCAAACTGTCTGAGAGCTTGGTGGCTGAACAGTATAGGTGGAAGGAAAATACATTTCTACAGAATAGGCAGCCAGAACTTTTGGATGACACAAAAGCACCAGTTCCAAGGTCCAATTTCCAGAGTGCAGAGATACCAAGGGTCTCCCATCCCAATTGTGAAAAGTACCACCCTAATTAGTGAGATTGAAGGTTTGCAAGTGAAAGTTTTCTTGCAGTGTATTCAGTGTATACGTTTGTCATTGTGGCTGAGTTTCAAGGAAGGGCTAATGGTTATTGACAAGTAATGATTTTATGTGCATGTAAAAATGGATTTATATATCATAAATTACATATCATATTTTAAACTCAATTATTTCAAGCACTTGCCAACACTAAACCACATACAAATATATGGAACAATTCAACATCAGATCCTCCAAAACATTCTAAAACCATGTCTGATGTTATGGCAAACTAAAATTAAATTAAAGTGTTGATGTCACCTGAGTAAGGCCTACACACAAGCCCTCAACTGCAAAACACTATGCACAAACTTGTGCAAAAACACACTCAGAACCTTACTGTACCATAACAGCACTAAGTCCGAGGACTCAAAGAGCAACAACATTATGCAAGAAAAGGCAGCACTATTACGCTGGGCAGACCCTAATACACCAATATACTACCCATACAGAAAACACAGACCGTCAACAATATGAAACAAAGGATCATATCACAATTCCTCATGTACAGCCAAAAAAATACCTTTTAGGGTGAACAGTGTTCACAATAAGCTCATTTTATTAATGACCAGACCAGATAGAGATAAGAGTTTTCAGTTTTGGCACAGTATAAGTCATCACAAGGACAAAATATAAGAAAACCAATGGACTGTATTAGGGGCTTATAGCCCATTTAGTTATGTTTAAACAAAAGAGATCTGCATGAAACAAAATATTTATTTTTATTTTGACTTATAAAACCACTTACAGGACCTCCTCTTTCTCTCCCTCCCACCCACCCCTGTATTAAAGGAACTCCTGTCCTTCTCTACCTGCCATGCATCATCTCTTCTCTCTCCCTCTCTATCTCTCTCTCTGCCCTAATCCGACATTGCCCCACTGTCTGTCTTGCCCCCCCCCCACCATCCAGCATCGTCTTCTTTCCTGCATTCCATCTTTACCCTCATCCAACATTGCCCCTATGTCTCCCCATCTCTCTCTCCTCCCTCCATCATCACCCCTCTCTTTCTCCTCCCTTACCAGTCACTATCCAACATTGTACTCTCTCTCTCTCTCTCTCTTTTCACCCCTCTGTCTTTCCCCATTCCATCATCCCACCTCTTTCTTTCCTCTGTTCCACACATCCAGCATCACCCCATCTCTCTCTTTTTCTCCCCACTACCTGGACACTCGTTCTCTCATGGACACATCTGCCTTTGAGTTTCTCCACCCTACAGCCCATCTGCTTACTCCTTTGCTTTCCCGCTTGCTTGATCTGCTGCCTCCCTCCCTGGCTCAGTGACTGAAAATAGAGATCATGTGCAAAGTTCTAGAACTATGAACGCTGCTGCTGGCTCTCCCGGTCCTGCCCCCTATGATGTAGCTTCCCAGGAATCTCTTTGCTTACCCCGCCTGCCTGACTCACTACCTCCCTGACTCAGTGACCTTAAAGAGAAACCACCTTTAGGGCTATAGAGTTGTATGCACCACGGCTGCCTCTGTAGGTCCTCCCCAAACAGGAAGGGGCACCTATGATTGCAGTCCCTTTATGTAACGGGGGTAGGAATTAAAAGTAAAAAAATACTTACCTGGAGTCCGTTTTGGGGGCTCCGGGGCTATTTTTGTGGATGGAGGGCGTCTGGGTGCCTGGAGAGGTAGGCAGGAGCGCTGCGGGAGGAGTAGCGTTGTGTTTCCGTGGCCCGGGACGTTCTTGGGTCTGTGGAGAGGACCGGGCGGTGAGAAGTAGCGCTGAGTTTTTTTAGGGGCCAGGAGGGGGCGCTGCGGGAGGCAGCGCCTTCATCTTGTATGTCCGGGGACGATTGAGTCCCCAGACATGTGGCCTAGAACCGGCATCTCCGGTATTTTCGGGCCCTGCTGGGCAGCTTGTTTTGGGAAGCAGTGCTGCGGGAGCAGCAGGGAGGCGACGCCGCAATGATCTGGGCGGGAGAGGAGAGCAGGAAGATGGCTGGCGATTCGTGGATCGGCGCGAGAGTGCATGAGGCGGCGCGTCTCATGCACACATCGCGAACGCGGGTTTTTACGTTTAGGCCGAAGCCGGAGCCTAAATTGTGGGCCCGGCTTCGGAGCTTTTTTATTTTTGCCTCCGTTTTTGCGGGAAGACAGCGAGGACCGGAACCGAAGGCAGGGGTCGTGTGAGGGGAAAATCCCGGTCAAGGTAAGGGGTCTTTTGACCCGAAATTTTAATTTATTTATTTTTAAAATGTGTAAATTCGGGTTTTTATTTTTAATTTAAATTCTGTTTTTGGATTTGGGGTTAGGGAATTTTTTAGGATTTTTGTAGTACTTTAGTTTTTCAATTTTTGTATTTTAAATAGGAGTTTTTGTCAGGAGTGGGTTTTATAGGGTTAGGAAAGGGTTAATTTTTTAAATTCGACAGAGTAGGTCTGGGAGGGGAGTTGGAAATTTTTGGGATAGTTTTTAATTGGATTTGGGAATTTTAGAGGGGTCTGGGATAGTTTGTTTGAAGGCGGACGTCAGAATTTGGGATTTTTTAAATTGGAAAACAGGGATGGGGAGTTTAATTTTTGGGTGAAGTTTGGAGTGATTTGAGAAAATTTTAAGGTGATTTTAGTTAATTAATATGATTTTCCATTAAAGTCTATGGGGTTTTATTTTTTAAAATGGAGCTGTAGCAGTGCTGGCCAACATTCCGCAGGTCAGCTCAGCCAGCTTGGAATGTTTAAAAGGGATAGTGATTGGCTGAGCTGGTCTCGGAATGGCAAGCCAGCGCTGGTCTCCCTGGAAACGGTGGTTGAGGCAGTTGGTCAGAAGGTGTTGGTCAGTCAAGGAGAGAGGTGTGTGGTGTGTGAGGGGAGAGAGTGGAAGGTGTTTGAAGGGTAAAATTGGAGGAATTTGAGAAATTTTTAAGGAAAAAATAATTAGAGAATAGTGTATTATTGAGGGGGTTATAGTGGTTTAGTGGGGAAGTTTGGTTAAAATTTATTAAGTTTAGGAAATAGGATTAATAGTAATTGGGTTTGTAAGGGGTGCAGGGTGTGAGTTATATAAGGGGGTGTTTGGGAATATAGTAGGGGTGTAATAGTTAAGGAATTTTTGGAATTTAAAATAGTTTTTTTTTTAGGAGTTAAGTGTTAAATTACTGAAGTGGTTAGAAAACAATATAGAAGTATGAATGGAATGTAAAGTGATATAAAGTATTGTGAAAGAGTAGTGAAAGTGTCTAAGACCGGCCAACACTATTACATTAGTGTTAGTTAGGGAAAGAAAAAATAGTTAGAAAAGGAGAAAACTTAAGAGAAAGGGACAAACTGAACTTATTTTAATTTTAAGAGACAGTGTAAAATTCTCCTAGAAGCAGAATTTCTGCCGTTACCCAGAGCAGACAGGGTTTTCTCTCCATTTACTTTGGTTTTGAGGGGAGGTTTAGAAGGAAGATCAGCTGAGCATTTAAGAAAATCTACAAGGGCCTTGGCGCAAGAAAGATTTCACCGGCACGCTTGGAATCAAAGGAATTGATACACCGACAGCTAAGTGACTGAGATACTAGGACTGAGTATCAAGGGGAAAGTGGGGGTTACTTACCTTAAAGGGGAAAAAAGGGGGAAAAAGAGAAGAGAAAAAAATTCCAAACCAAATACTTACCTGTTTCTGAAGGGGGGGAAGAAGACGTTTCCTGCAAAACATAAAGGGGAACACAAAGTATCAAATTCCGGAGAAACATCTTTTGGGAGAGTACAAAGAATTGTTAACAGGGGAAAGATTTAGTGAAAACAAAAACATTATACTTATCTGATGTCTGTTCTGATTCTGTGATAAGAATATCTGAAAAGAGAAAAGAAGCAAGTTTATTCCTTTTGGAAGAAACAGGTTATTCATTGTACATAAATTGTGGGATCATTGTATAATTTTGTAAGTTGTCTTTAATTTACTTTGAGATTGAATTTAAAGAAGTTAAAATAAATAACAATTTATTGTATTGAAAAGAACCCTGTGGCTGATTGAGTTGTGTGTGAGCCCAATAGGGAGAATCCTAAATTTAGTTTCATTTTCCTCTTCCATTCTTAGAGAGTGGAAGACGAGGATAGTGATTCTAACACATTTCCGGTAACTTATAGTGTGCTCGCATCCAGGGCCGACTACAAACACCTGATTTTGGGGTGAGCACACAGTTACAGCTGAGGTGCTGGAAGTGCCAGTTAGATTTACATAAAAATTTCAGTTTATTCGGTATTAATTTAAGTAAACCATACAAAACAAAGGGACTTCTAGTTTTAGAGAAAAAAAGCAGAGCACAAAGAATGTGAAGGCTGATAAAGATGCAGTGATGAGGCTAACACAGGAGATATTGAATTATGTAATATTTTAAATATGAGTAACAAGATCTTAAAACAAACATGAAATTCAATGGGTAGTCAATGCAAAGCAACGAACAAAGGAGTAACATGATCAAACTTTGATACCCCAAATAAAACTCTCGCCGCTGAATTTTGTGCTGCTTGAAGTGATTTTAAAAATCTCTTTGTTACTCCTAGCAATAGCTCTTTGCAATAATCAACATGGGGTATCAACACTTTTCAAAAGTTAATAATTCAATTGCCTTATTACTTTCAATTTTTTAAATGCAGTAGTGAATATTTTATGAACATACTCTTGCATAGAAAGTGCTGGGTTCAACATCACTCCTAAAAATCTAACTTTTTTCACAAAACAAATCTGAACATCGTCAATCATGCAAGACTCTGGAAAACCAACTGCGCCAGCTGGTGTTGTATCCAACATGATGCCCTTAGCAGAAGTCTTGCACTACTACCACCTAGGGGGTCATGCTCCTATATAAGAAAATATGACCCCGCCCCCTAGTGGTAGTAGCTCAAGACTACTGCTAGAGGCACCATGTTGTATGTGACTGGCCAGGGAAAGAGTGACTGGGGATCACTCCTGCTTGATTACCACTGAACTACTACGGAATCTCATAATCTCCTTGGGAGTGGGGGGTGAAGGGTTCTATGGAGATGTGGGGAGTTTGCTTCTAGAGGGACATGATTAGAGGGTGGGGCTTACTTTAGGGGGTGAGCACATGATCAGGGGGGTGGAAGATCTGACAGCCTTGTCAGAAGTGGCTCAGGAGCATCAGGCCACAACTTGAAGTCCAATGGAATAACACTGATTGTGAGGTGGGTTGCAAGCAGCATTATTCTTTTACCATGAGATCCAACAACCAGTGAGACTTATCCCAAGGTGTCATGTCCCCTACCTCAACGTAAGCAGCGTCCTCGATCTGCGCAGGGTCCCATCGACACGCACACTTGACTGGCACCGCCCTGAGCCATGTGTGTGTAGTTCTTCTCTGGCTGCAGGCTCCTTGATTGCTTTGCGTCCATTGACCTGGCTCTGCTCTCTCTCTGCCTGGCTTCCAGGCTCCTTGATTGCTTTGCTTTCACCCACCTGGGACTGCTCTTCCTCTGCCTGGCTTCGCTTGCTTCTCTCCTATTGGTCTGATTATTTCTTCTTTCCCTTCTCTTGTCCTATGACTGTGCCCCTTCTCCCTGCTGATGTCAGACGCCAGTACTTTATCAGCTGAGCTCTCCCTAGACTCCTTGCTTTGGCTTCTACTTTGGTAGGTGTTACATGCTTAGTAGTGTGCTTCTCCTCTACTTTGTTCTTCATTGCTGACTCTGCCTGTACCTGGATTACTCTAGTGTCTGCTGCCTACCTACTGACTCTGCTCGTACCTGGATTACTCTCGTGTCTGCTGCCTGCCTACTGACTCTGCCTATACCTGGATCACTCTCTTGTCTGCTGCCTATCTGTCCATCACGTTCATCACCCCACTTCCTGCTCCATCTTGTAAGCCCTGCAGGCTGCCCCCACCTAGGGGCTCAACCTCTGGGGAGCGGTGGTCACCGCAAGTAACATAGTAACATAGTAGATGACGGCAGAAAAAGACCTGCACGGTCCATCCAGTCTGCCCAACAAGATAACTCATATGTGCTACTTTTTGTGTATACCCTACTTTGATTTATACCTGTGCTCTTCAAGGCACAGACCGTATAAGTCTGCCCAGCACTATCCCCGCCTCCCAACCACCAGCCCCGTCTCCCAACCACCGGCTCTGGCACAGACCGTATAAGTCTGCCTAGCACTATCCCCGCCTCCCAACCACCAGCCCCACCTCCCACCACCGGCTCTGGCACAGACCGTATAAGTCTGCCCAGCACTATCCCCGCCTCCCACCACCATCTCTGGCACAGACAGTATAAGTCTGCCCAGCACTATCCCTGCCTCCCAACCACCAGTCCCGCTTCCCACCACCGGCTCTGGCACAGACTGTATAAATCTTCCCAGCACTATCCCCGCCTCCCAACCACCAGCCCCGTCTCCCAACCACCGGCTCTGGCACAGACCGTATAAGTCTGCCCAGCACTATCCCCGCCTCCCAACCACCAGCCCCACCTCCCACCACCGGCTCTGGCACAGACCGTATAAGTCTGCCCAGCACTATCCCCGCCTCCCACCACCATCTCTGGCACAGACCGTATAAGTCTGCCCAGCACTATCCCCGCCTCCCAACCACCAGCCCCGTCTCCCAACCACCGGCTCTGGCACAGACCGTATAAGTCTGCCTAGCACTATCCCCGCCTCCCAACCACCAGCCCCACCTCCCACCACCGGCTCTGGCACAGACCGTATAAGTCTGCCCAGCACTATCCCCGCCTCCCACCACCATCTCTGGCACAGACAGTATAAGTCTGCCCAGCACTATCCCTGCCTCCCAACCACCAGTCCCACTTCCCACCACCGGCTCTGGCACAGACTGTATAAATCTTCCCAGCACTATCCCCGCCTCCCAACCACCAGCCCCGTCTCCCAACCACCGGCTCTGGCACAGACCGTATAAGTCTGCCCAGCACTATCCCCGCCTCCCAACCACCAGCCCCACCTCCCACCACCGGCTCTGGCACAGACCGTATAAGTCTGCCCAGCACTATCCCCGCCTCCCACCACCATCTCTGGCACAGACCGTATAAGTCTGCCCAGCACTATCCCCGCCTCCCAACCACCAGCCCCGTCTCCCAACCACCGGCTCTGGCACAGACCGTATAAGTCTGCCTAGCACTATCCCCGCCTCCCAACCACCAGCCCCACCTCCCACCACCGGCTCTGGCACAGACCGTATAAGTCTGCCCAGCACTATCCCCGCCTCCCACCACCATCTCTGGCACAGACAGTATAAGTCTGCCCAGCACTATCCCTGCCTGCCAACCACCAGTCCCGCTTCCCACCACCGGCTCTGGCACAGACTGTATAAATCTTCCCAGCACTATCCCCGCCTCCCAACCACCAGCCCCGTCTCCCAACCACCGGCTCTGGCACAGACCGTATAAGTCTGCCCAGCACTATCCCCGCCTCCCAACCACCAGCCCCACCTCCCACCACCGGCTCTGGCACAGACCGTATAAGTCTGCCCAGCACTATCCCCGCCTCCCACCACCATCTCTGGCACAGACAGTATAAGTCTGCCCAGCACTATCCCTGCCTCCCAACCACCAGTCCCGCTTCCCACCACCGGCTCTGGCACAGACTGTATAAATCTTCCCAGCACTATCCCCGCCTCCCAACCACCAGCCCCGCCTCCTGATCTTGACTAAGCTCCTGAGGATCCATTCCTTCTGCAGAGGATTCCTTTATGCTTATCCCACGCATGTTTGAATGAGGTTAATGGTATCATCACCTCAGACCCTTGTCCCTGGGAAGTCTGCACTTTAAGCATGTAAGATGAGGGATCCAAGCACATCAGGAAAGTATCCGACCCTTCCCTGCAGGGCTGAAAGGATGGAGGTGTGGGGATGATCAACAGTGGCTCTGTTTGCTGGGGGGGGGGGGGGGGGAAGAAACAGGGCCTGAAGCCAGAGTTGAGTATTGCACAGGTACACCCAATGAAACCCAGGGTTGCGTACGCCTTGTAGCGCTATAGAAATGCTAAATAGTAAATAGTATTAGTAGTTGTCCGGCCGCCAAGCAGAACCTGGTCTGAGTACTGGGCTCGGCAGCGCTCTACTTGGTACAAAAACTCACAGGTCTGACAACAAGTTGCTGAATCCCATCATAAATCAAGGTACAGTAAAAGCTCACCTTCTACTACTACTACTACTACTACTATTTAACATTTCTAGAGCGCTACAAAGTGTACGCAGCGCTGTACAAACACAGAAGAAAGACAGTCCCTGCTCAAAGAGCTTACAATCTAATAGACAAAAAGTAAAGCATTTAAATTTAAAATATTTAAGCAGTCAAGCACAAGAGAACAGTCACAGAAGGACAGAAGATGTTGAAGGGTGGTCAGTGTGATTAGGTGTAACTCTGGTTGGAGTAGTGGGAGAAGGTGATAGAAGAATAGAAATGGGTGAGGTAAAGTAATGAGTGGGTTGATAGGGAGGTTATATAAGACATGTCACTCTAGGGGTGGGTGGAAGCAGGAGAAGGTATTCTCTGCAGCCTATCTGTGAGATGGAAAATGCTCTCTGAAGCTGCTGCTCAGGGTTGCCAGGTAGAAATTTTTTTTCCAGCCCAATCCGGGCCAGAAACCAGCCCAAAACCCGCCCAAACACAAACCCCACCCCTGACACCCCCACCCCCGCGTCACCGGCCCCGCCCCCGCCGTCACCGGCCCCGCCTCCCACGTCATCGGGCCCGCCTCCCCGTCATCAGCCCCGCCTCCCACGTCATCGGGCCCGCCTCCCCGTCATCAGCCCCGCCTCCCCGTCATCGGCCCCGCCTCCCACGTCATCGGCCCCGCCTCCCACGTCATCGGCCCCGCCCAAAACGTCACTAACCCCGCCCAAAAACGTCACTAACCCCGCCCCCCGCGGCCGAAAAAAATCAAAAAGCCGCCCAAAAAGCCGCCCGGAAGCCTAAAAAACCGCCCAAAAAACCGCAACCCGCCGCGGGCAAAAATTTCCCGCGGCGGGGCGCGGAAAACCGCCCAATTGGGCGGTAAAACCGCCCACCTGGCAACACTGCTGCTGCTATAAGTTGTTAGTTTTCTCTCCCTGAAAGAGATCCAAGCCACACCTTGATAACTTCTTCCCATAATGATAATGGTGCTGCACTATTATTTTTTGTGGACATGTGCTAAAATTTAGCCTTAATAACTGACTCTCATTATTTATATGTTCTTTATGTTGAACAGTAGTGCAGTAATAATCCACTCTAAAAATACTATCTTGTTACTGGTTTATTTACAAGTAATGCATGCACAATGAATAGATAATATTCCTGTTTATTCTATAACTTGGGGCCTACATTCACATGTCAAGTGCACATGTAAGTTATAGAATACTAGCACTTACATGTCTAATAGTGACAGTCACTCATGAGTTAGTGGGGTGCTAAACAGTATTGTGTAGCATGCAACTCGTTTAGGGGTCCTTTTATCAAGCTATGGTAAAAAGGTCCCTGCGGTAGTGATGGGGCCATTTTTGCCACATGCCAGGGCCCTTTATACCATAGCAGGTAAAAAAAAACCCTAAAAAGACATGGCCATGTGGTAAGATTATTCTTACCGAATGGTCATGGGGGGAGCACTTACTGTCACCCATTGAGGTGGTGGTAAGGGCTCCCATGGTAACCCAGTGGTAACTGGGCAGTGATTACCGCCAGGTTAGAAAATACAGAATTATTTTCCGTAGTGCTGGAAATGGCACGCACTTGAAGTGGAACTACTGCCAGCGGCCACGTTGGACAGTGGTAGTTCCAGTTAATAAATGGGCTCCTTAATATGCAAATGCAAAAGGGGCATGCACAGGGGGAGGGATATGGGAGGGCATGGGTGTACCCCACATTTATGTGTGTAACTTACAGAATATTGTAATTTACATGCAAAAGTGCTACATTTATCTCTATTTTGACATGGTGTAAATGGGCACACCTAAATGTAGGTGCATTTCTGCTGATTTACACTAGTATTCTATAAAAAAAAACACTTAGGTGCGTGCTTTTACAGAATAGCACTCAGTGAGCATAAATCTTAATTTCTAGTGTCTGATTATAGATTATACACACAAACTCCTCCCAATGGCCCCAATGTGTGTCAGTCTGATGAATGGACTGAAACAGTTGCTCTGCTAGTACCTTCTAGGAATGGCCACACACAGGGGTGTGCTGGTAAATTTTTAACAACGGGCTCTCTCTCCGGACATAGCCGGCTCAGAAATTTGGGGGGAGGGGGGAATACATGCCTCTCTCTCCCCTCCCTTGTGCGGGCACGCTAGGCATACCTTTGCCGAGCCCCACCAGCCAATAAATGGACTGCCACCATTCTCTGCTGCTTGTTTCTGGCTCTGAGCAACATGATGGAACCTTCTTGCGCTTGCATGAAAAGTCCCAGCCTGATGCTCAGAGTCAGAAACAAGGAGCAGCAGCAGTTTATTTACTTGGCTGGTGGGGCCAGCATCACTGCCAGCAAAGTAAAAGAGAATTCAGGAGGGGGCCCAAGCCTACATTTTGGGAGTCAATTGTTAGAATAGCCATGGGGAGGCCTACTTTAACAACCGGCTCCCAAAATTCTTAATAACTTAACAAACGGCTCTCGCGAGCCCATGAGAGCCTGCTCCAGCACACCACTGGCACACAGTACAGCCTAGAATGTTTGCCAGGGTAACCTAGGAAGTTTTATTCAGAGAGTTGAAACTGGTGGACCATTGTGTAGTATCAGTAACAGCCCTCTATTGTGCCCCAAGTTTCATCAGACACTTTTATCAACACTTGTAATGGCATTTCTGACATTTCAGTATATATATTTTTTTCTTGAGGGATTCAGTAATGACATGGAAAGTATTCCTGGGGGGTAATATTCCCACTCAAGGTCTGTCTTTCATGAGGAAGAAGACCATGATCTTAGTTCCATGATCAGAGAAATTCCCAGGAATAGTGAAAAGTGTATGACAGATGCTATTCCAGAGGTATCCCGCAGCACAGAAAGTGAAGAGATGAGAAAGTGATGCTTTATCCAGGAGTCCAGAAGAGAAAAAGATGGAAAGAGGATAGAAGAATAAGTTTAATCATTTGGAGAAATAAATACAACAAGGATCCTTGGGGACCCAGAAAGCCCAGCATCAGTCCAAAGGGAACCTGAAGCCAAAGGAAGGAAAAAAAACAGTGTCCCAGAAAACTGTGCAAGCATGGATAATAAAAATCTATTCTACTCATTAACTGTATCCTGTAAAGCTGGAAATGAAACACTTCCATTTACACTGCTTTGCTTTGTAGAAAATTTTCTAAGTAAAGACTTATTTTGGAATAGAACAACTGTGTCACCTTGAATTTGGTAAGTAGAGGTTTGGATGGAGTATTTTAGATACCTTGATAAAGTGGGAACTTCTCACATCTATGTAATATTGAAATGACTCATTCCCTTTTTTTTTTATGTGCTCTACTACTTGGAGATCTATTAGTTGCATTAGGGAGATTTTTATTTGGATTCTGTTCACACCTTTTTCAGTAATAGCTCATTGTGAGTTACATTCAGATACACTAGGTATTTGTCTGCCTCTGGAATATTTACAATCTAATCTTGTACCCAGATGCATAGTTAGGTGGGTCGCCAGGGGAGCGGTCACTCCCCCAAACGGACTTCCGATGATGCCTATCTTCATGCGATCTGAAATGTTTAAAATATGCACCTGTGTTGTTGGCAGTCCTTTCATCACTCCCCCTGCACCCTCAACCTGGCTAAGTTACTGAACCTGGGACAAACAGATTAGAGTCTAATATTTTGGGGCAGGGGATTTAAAAGAGAGGAGGCAACACAAAAAAATGATCTAGTTCTTGTTGAATCATAATAAGCTTGCCAAGCTGATGGAATCTGAAGGTGCTGGTCATTCAGGGAACAAAGAACACAAGGGGTGGAGTAGGGATGAAAAAGGGAGGGATGATCAGATGGGACAGTAGAATGGATGGATTTGTAAGTGAGGATGAGAATCTTGAATTGAATGCAGAATGAAATGGGTAGCCAATGGTATTGAATGAATAGGGGTGTGATTCTATCGAAGCAGTTGGCATATGAAAGACTATTCAGAACATTGCTAATCGCATTCTGCAGTCTTTGAAGTCGCTATTGAGGAAGGCTGGAAAAATGCTATTGCAATAATCTAATTTGGACATGAGTAGGGCATAAAGAATAGTCTTTTGAGAGGTCTCATCTAGAAAAGAGCGGATTGCCTTAACTGTCTCAAAGTAGCAGAGATGTGCTAGTCAAAAGAAAGCTTGATCTAAAACAACACCCAGATACCTAAAGTGGGACAGAAGGGTAATAGGGTAATTGTATAAGAATGGGGAAAGAGTGGGTGCTGACCTCTTTCCGGTAACCCAGCACACCAGAGATTGATAGATTGAGTAAAAGCCAGTTCTCACAAAGCCAAGATGATACTGCCATTAGAGCAGAGGTGAGGGATAGTTGCCTGATCTCATGAAGAAGTAGAAAAAAGCATGTACACCAAGATCTTGAATTAAGATAGCAAGATGACTTAAGAAGATATTAAAAATGAGAGGGCAAGAACAGAACCCTGTGGGACAACACGTGTGGAAAGGAGGGTAATAGCACATGAGTGTGCATAAGAAGTGCTAATGGAGACTGTGGAGTAGAATACAATGAGCCACAAGATCAAATGCAGCTGCTAAATCCAAAGGGACAAACATCTCAATATTCCCCCTTTTTTGAGAGGAGTGGCGGAAGTTCAAAAGAGTCTCACAGATGTCCAAGACAAAAGACCAGCTGATGTGGATGAAGGATATTCATATTCTTTACATACTAACATAGTAGATGATGGCAGATAAAGACCTGTATGGTCCATCCAATCTGCCCAACAAGATAAACTCATCACATATAGTATGTGATACTTCATATGTATACCTCATCTTGATTTATCCTTGCCATTTTCATGGTATAGACCGTAGAAAACTGCCCAGCACTGTCCTTGTTCTAAAAATTTCTGGTTAACATCCAAACCTATTTAGCCATGATCAGGGCACAGACCTTAGAAGTCTGCTCAGCACTGGGCAGAAAGTTGTTTAACACATGTTCTGTAATTTTGGAGATATAAGGCAAGTTGGACATTGGACGATAATTAGAAGGTAGGTCTGGGTTAAGAGAGGATTAAATGTAGGTTCATAAAAACAGTGGAGAACTTGTATTAATAAATATAGAAATCTGACTATACATGCTAAGAAAATGCATTTTTCAAAACTCATTCATGCTGGGCACAGGGATGTCAAAAGACTTATTAAGATAATGTACTCAAATGTCTTTGCTGTAGGGAGCACTGAGTAGGGGTAAAATGGTACCAACACTGGCAATGCTGTTTATTTTTTAATGATGCAATTCTGTATGTGTGCTCTTTGCTTTTTCAGTCTCTAAGCCTGATAATTTCCACCCCTTTCTTTCAGAAGCCCAGATCTCCTTATGCAAGGTTTAGTTATTCTAAAATCTAAACAATAAATGTATGCCATTCCATCACTGTTATGACATGTACACCATTTTAAAAAGTTGGTGCCTCTATAGAATTTTAGGAATTGATAATCAAAAGGGTTTAAGAGGACAAGAGAGTCTCCTACCTGGTTAAACTCACTGAACTGGCCAGCTGCAGCTGTTCAGTAGCACTTAACTGGGTAGTGCTGTTGAATATCATTGCTAACCATCCAGTCCCTAACCTAGTGGTTCCCAAACCTGTCCTGGGAAACCCCCAGTGCAGGAGGTGCATGCAAATCTCTCTCATGAATATTAATTGAGGATATCCTGAAAACCTGACTAGCTCAAGGTTCTCCCAGGATAGGTTTGTGAACCACTGCCCTAACATATTAGGTTAAGGTGGTCTAGAGACAGTGCTTGGGCACAGCCAGCACTTGGCTGGCTAGTGGCAATATTCAGTCCAGGCAACCACATAAGATATCTGGATATTCAGTGCCGCAGCAGGATTAGTTCAGCTTGTGGCTGGGAATGGCTAACAAGCTGCTTCCAGCCATGGAGTGTATATTACCACCTTAATGTTTAGAGAGCAGTTTCTTTTTACTTATAGCGGTGTCATCTTTGATTTTTTTTTTTAACAGTAACATTTCTGACCAACACAGAGCTACAACTGCCATAGCCACACCCCACTCCTCAACCTCTACCATCCTCCTCCCTTACCCATCTTACTTACCCACATCTAATTGACCACCTCTTTATTCACTATATTACAGTTGTATCCATTATATGTTACTTTGTAAACCTGTTATACTGTGTAAGCCGCATTGAACCTGCTAATGAGTGGGAAAGCGCGGGGTGTAAGTGTTACAAATAAATAAATAAATAAAGGTCTTTCAACCGAAGGTTGCTAAAATGATTTGGCTCATCTAATTCTGGTCTTCATTTTCAATCCTCTATCCCCAAAGCAGGCTCTAGCTAGCCAAAAAATCTATATTGTATCATTAACCTGGGATGTTATGATTTAGCTTAAACACAGCGTGATGTTTTTTAGGTGTTCTTGAGCCTGTTGATTTAGGTGTGGAACCTATTTTTACTGCTTCTTTCTTAAGTACAATTTTTATATTATAAAATTGGGCTCTCTCTGGCATGTGGTGATACTTCCAAGCATATAACTGTGATATTTACAGTGTCCCACCAAAAACTCCCTTCCCCCAACTTGTTATACCCACAATGCAAGCCGGCAATGGGGGGCTGGGATGTGATCAGACAGCTTATGTTAACCAGCCCTATCTGAATCTGAGGCTTCCATCTTGTCTAATAGATGGATTTGCTTAAGAACTTGGGGGGTCTTTTACTAAGGTGCGTTAATGGGCGTCTCAGCGATTAGCACATGCTAAATACGCTAGCACACCTTAGTAAAATACCTCCTTAATTAAAATGAAGACACAAATACTTTGATAGCCTTTTCTGTATTCTTTTACACCACCCATAAGAAGTAAAACCTTTATGATTTTATGCTTGTTAGCAGTAGAAAGCCTACAAACACCTGCTGCCCATTTTTAAATGAATTTATTATAGATTGCTTTGCAAGTGCCACATCTGGTCTCAGTCAAACAGAACAAAGAATGATCACAAATCCTTTTCAAAATGTTCAATGATATAATAATACTACTAGTAATAACAATTTTATTATTTTTATGGTGTTGCTAGGGTACAATGCACTGAATAAAATATTTCATGATTACATATTTTTGCTTGAGGCTATAACCTAAAACTTTGAGCATAGGGGATTTTAAGTGTCTTGCTCAAGATTATACCAGACTGAATAATTTAGAAACGTGTTCTGTAAGGGAGGATATATTGATCAGTTTCAATATAATCATGTAAGCAAGCATCAATAATTTGCTGTAACCATGCTGAAAAGTCCAAATTTTACACATGAAACACAGAAAATCTCAAGCTTTCAGCTTGTTTCTCCTAAAATACCTGAAAAGTGATAATCTATGCTAAAGACTGACTGCCATATATCAGATGACATTAAAGAAACTGTTGAAATCATTGTAAAAAAACAAACAAAAAATCTACATTTCCAAACTTTATCCCACATTATAACACAACCATAAAAGCATTTCTAAGGGCTCCTTTTACAAAGCCGTGTAAGGTATTCCCACTTGGCAAATGCAACAAAGCCAATAGGGCAGCAATTCCCAAACCTGGTCCCGGAGGCACCCCAGCTAGTCAGGTTTTCAGGATATCCTACACTAAGAACATAAGAGTAGCCATACTAGATCAGACCAATGGTCCACCTAGCCAAATATTCTGTTTCCAACAGTGGTCAATTCAGGTCACAAGCACCTTGCAGAAACCCAAATCATGGTAACATTCCAAGCTACCACAATCCCAGGGCAAGCAGTTGCTTCCCCATGTTTCTCTCAATAGCAGAATATGGACTTTTCCTCCAGGTCCAAACATTTTTTAAACCCAGATACACTAACCACTGTTACAAAATTCTCCTGCTAAGAGTTCCAGAGCTTAACTATTCATTGAGTGAAAAAAAATATTTTCTCCTTTTTAAAAGTATTTCTATGTAACTTCCTTGAGTGCCCCCTAGTCTTTGTACTTTTGGAATGAATAAAAATCAAATTACTTCTACTCGTTCTATACCACTCAGGATTTTGCAGACCTCTATCATATCTCCCCTCATTCATCTCCTTTCCAATCTGAAAAGCCCTAATCTCTTTAGCCTTTCCTCATATGAGAGGAGTTCCATCGCCTTTATCATTTTGGCATCTCTTCATTCAGTCTTTTCTAATCCCACTATATCTTTTTTGTGATACGATGACCAGAACTGAACAATATATTCAGGGTGAGGTTGCACCATTGTGCGATACAGAGGCATTATAGTATTTTCAGCCTTATTCACCATCCCTTCCCTAATAATTCCTAGTATCCCGTTTGCTTTTTTTGGCTGCCACCACACATTGAGCAGAAGATTTCAGTGTATTAACTACGATGACACCTAGATCTTTTTATTGGGTGCTGATCCTAAGGTGGACCCCAGCATCAGGTAACTACAATTCAGATTACTCTTTCTGATATGCATCTCCCTGCATTTGTCCATATTAAATTTCATCTACTATTTGGATGCCTACTCTTCCAATTTCATAAGGTCTTTCTGCAATATTTCACAGTCCGCTCATGTTTTAACAACTTTGAATAGTTTTGTGTCATCTGCAAATTTAATCAACTCATTCATCCATATCATTTATAAATATGTTAAATAGAACTGGTCCCAGTACTGATCCTTGTGGCACTCCACTGTTCACCCTCCTCCATTGAGAGAAATGACCATTTAACCTACCCTCTGTTTTCTAATAACCAATTCCTAATCCACACCAGAACATGGCCTCCTATCCCATGACTCTTTAATTTTCTCAGGAGCCTCTCATGAGGAACGTTTTCAAAAGCTTTCTGAAAATCTAGATACACTACATCAACTGGCTCACCTTTATCCACGTGTTTATTCATGCCTTCAACGAAATGAAGCAAATTGGTGAAGCAGGACTTCCCTTGGCTGAACCCATGCTGACTCTATCCCATTAAACTATGTTTGTCTATGTGTTCCATAATTTGCCAGTTTCCTAATTTCTGTAAACATTTCTTCATCTGTCTGTTTGTTCTATCTCTGTAGACAATAGTACAGACCTACAAGAATAATCCTTCCCTTCACACATGGGATTTCAATCCATAATGATTCTATGCTGATATCTGATCCTATCATTGCAATACAAGTTTGTACCTTGTTAACACAGTGTCCCATTGATTGTCCTCTTTCCACCAAGTCTCTGAGATGCCTATTATATCTACCTCATCATTTAGTGCTATATATACTCTCTCTCATCTTATTTTTAGGCTTCTAGTATTTGTATACAGGCACTTCAAATTGTGTTTTTTTTTCCTTGCATCTACAAGCTGCTTAGAAGTTGACGGGGATAATGTGCATCCTATCCTGCTCTCTCATTAAGCAACATAGGCGCTGACGCTGTGGGTGCTTTAGCACCCCTGATATTTTGACCCGCCGAGAGTTCCCAGCCATCCCAACCTGCCCGCCCTCGCCTTCCTGGTTACTACCCAGAATTCAAAACTCATCTTACCTCGGGGTCCTGGCGGAAACAGGAAATGAGGGCAGGACCAGAGCTGAGAGAGAAGGGAAGGCTGAAGCGTCGAGCCTGCTCACCTTTCAGTGCTGCCGCCGGGACCCCGAGGTAAGATGAGTTTTAAATTCTGGGCGGCACGCAGGAAGGCGAGGGCGGAGGTCTGTTGTGGGAGAAGAGGTTGGGCTGGGGTTGGGACTGGCACTTGGAGGAAAGAGGGGAGAGGATGGGGGAAGGGGAAAGGAGGGGGGAATGCACTACCTGTAAAAAAAAAAAAAAATCAGCACCCCCAATCATTTTGAAAAGTTGGCTCCTATGTTAAGCACACCTAGCTTACACTGGTCTCACTGTATGCAAATCTCTCTCATGAATATTCATTATAGATATCCTGAAAACATGACCAGCTAGGTACCTCCAGGACCAGGTTTGGGAACCACTGCCGTAGGAAATGAACGGGCTTTGCTGCATTTGCCACATCAGAATTGGTAGCGCGGCTTTGTAAAAAGAGAACTAAATGTTATCAGACTGAATTTTTGCCTGATAAAAACAAAAAATGAAAAACATAAAACTCAGAAATTAAAAGTTGTTTTCTGTGACTCCAAGATGGCAAATTCTAGCTGATGCACTTTTGTGTATTTTTTTAACCTTTGTCTTTTCTTTTCCTAGTAATAGGCAAGCATTAGGGCATAAATCCAGCTGAACCCTTTGAGCTGGTTATTGTATATTTGCCTAGCCTAGTGGATAAAGGTGACTCAAGAGGGACCAAGACAAAAAAAATTAGTAAATGCTCCATTTGAGAAGCCGTAAGCTGAGGTAGTTTGTGACAGCTCTCAGGGACACAATGGGGCCCATTTTCAAAGCACTTAGACTTGGAAAGTTCCATGGGTTGCTATGGAACTTTGCAAGTCTAAGTGCTTTGAAAATATGCCTCAATGTCACCTTAAAATCAAATCTGGGACTACTGCTATTGCAGTGGATGCAAGGCAGTAAGATCTTGAATCCTCTTGGAGCTCATAATGAATCCTTTGGTGAGATGTTTTTCACAACAATGGAGAGAAGTGGCGATCAGCAGCTGGAAAGAGTAGGTGAAGCATGTTGGAGGGATTGCAGAGCCCAGGGGCAGCTGGTGTGGTTCACATCTTCCTCTGGAGCTGTAGAACTGCCTATGGTTTTTTTTTTTTTTTTTATATCTCAGCCTATGTCAGTAAATCTTGTTACTATTTGAGAGGCAATAGTGTATTTGGGTAAGGTATTGATAGCAAAGGTTGAAACAATCTTACTTGGTTAAATAACTGGAATCAAGAGTTGATAAAGCATTTAATGACTTCATTCAGCGCAGCTCCTTGTGACTCTGGGCAAGTCACTTAACCCTCCATTGTCCCTGGTACAAAATAAGTACCTGAATATAAGTAAACCGCTTTGAATGTAGTTGCAAAAACCTCAGAAAGGCGGTATATCAAGTCCCATTTCCCTTTCCCTTACATAGTATGTTGGATACCTGGAAAAGATGATAGAACTTTTGGGGGGGATGTGAGCACAATGGCAGTCAAGTCCTGGAAATTCCACAAGCTCACACCACACCTTTTCTACAGCTAGCCTAAGAAGAGTTTGGCTCCAGGACCTAACACACTTTTGGAAAGAGAATGGCCCTATAAGAGAGTGCTCCATCTACCTGGCCCTCTTTCCCTCAAGTAAAAGGCTTCATCTCCCCCTCTTCAGCACAAGCAACCTAGGGGCTTCTTCCCCTTTTATTAACCACCAGACTCTTAACTACACACATGCTTTAAATTATTCCATTTATTGAATGTTCCAAACTGCCTCCTTTTTAATCAGGAGGATCATTACAGCCAGCATACTTCCCCCTTTTCCACTCAGAAGGATAATTACAATATCTAAGGTTTTACTGTTACTACTCCAACCATAAACAGGCAAACCCTAGCACTTTATAGGTTCTATACTCCTCCCTTAGCCTTCATTCCCCTGGGGTCTCAGCAATGTAAAAACAGAGCAAACCTTACTAAGGAGGAATCACTAAAATGCATCTTCTTATGGCTTCCTTTTACTTCAGCCTAATAGCAAACTTCATCCCTTTCTAGCTTCCTTCTCCCTCTCCATGCCCTCTGTGCACCTTCCCAGAGTTAGCTTCATCTTAAGCACTCCTCCCACCTCATGCAAAGCAACACTAAACCATTTCCTCCCACCCTTTATCAGCTGTACCTTGTAATTCCTGCTGTCTTTATCCTGTGCTCTCAGCACCTCCCCATATAGCTTCATGCCAAGCCCTTCTCCTTTCCTGCACACAGAGCATCTCTTAAAGAACAGCCTAATTACTCTACCCCTTGTCTGGCTGTCTAGAGTAGCAACTGGCTCTCCAGAGCTAATTTCTCTCCCTCCAAATGAAGTTTGCTTCACATCTCCTGTGCCCACTTTCCCTTTTGTGAATGTAGAGGCTACTAATATACTACTTGCCTGCTGCAACCACAGAGCCACACCCTCCTCCTTAGATAGAAGGTAGTGATCTACTAATTGTTTCCCCTGCAATGAACAGCTCCTACCAGTACAGCTATGACAGACTGCCTGTCTTGCTGGGTAGTTCAAGAATCATCTGCTCACTTGCAGAGAACTACAATTCCCAGAGTCCTCCTCTGCATTCCCCAAGCTCTGTGCCTGGCTAGTTTCCTGGGCTTTGCTTCCTGCCTGTTCCTCCTCCCAGGATCTCTGTCTGTTCCAAATAAGGAGGTTTACGGTTTCCAAAAACCTGCCAGCCTACTTGCTTAGGTAAAGACAGTTTTCTCCCTTTTCCCTTCTTTATTGCAGAATAGAGGAAACAGCAATACTTTTCCTGCTTACCAACATTTTCCTTCCTTTTCGCCTCAGACTGTGACAAGAACTGTCACACTACTCAAATCATGCAATCCTTTATTAAGGATATATCTTAATTTAAGATTTAAAATGGAATCAATGTTATCTGCATTTTTTAATTTTTCTCACGTACCTAATGAAGACAGAGGCATAGCTAGGTAGGTCGCCAGGGGAGTGACTGCTCCCCCAAACAGACTTCTGATGGCACCGGTGCCTGTTTTTCATGCTTAAAATATAGTCCAGCACCAACAGCAGTTTGATCTCTGCTCACCCCCCCCCCCCCCCATCTGGTCCACCTGGCTACAGTACTGCTCCAAAAGATATGTTGAGGAAGAAATATCTTACCGAAGTGTTGGGAGTTTCTATAGAGAATTTGCCACCATATACTTATGTTTATTATGTTCCACATGCAAGTAAAAAGGACACTTCTGTCAGGTGAGAACTTTCTCAAGATGGGCATATGAGATACCTCAGCTATTTTAGAAAAATCAGATTCTGAGTTGGCAGTTCCAGCCACTTCCGTACTATCCTTGCTCTGAACTCTGACAATGAATGACTTTTTAAACATCTTGATTGTAAGGTTAGAGTCTTTCCAGATGTGTCCAGAGAAACACAGAAGAGATGTAGTAATCTCTTCTGTTAAGAACATAACAATAGTCATGCTTTGGTAAGGGGGGCATGTCAAGATGACAGCAAGGAAGTTGGTGCTATGAGTTTGTGCTCTGACTGAGCCATGGTTTTGAAGCAATTATTTGCTTTTCTGCTGACCCGATGCCCTATACAAAGAGGAAAGGACAGGTTCGGGCAGTTTCCTCTTCAGCCCAGACAAACCCCGCTGTATGGGAAGGCATGGGGTTGGAGATTTCTCTTTCTCCTCATGATACCAACCCTCCCCCCTGTCCAGCCACAACTCCCACCAAGCCAGCTGGGAATCAGGAAATGAAAAGTGCTTCTTTGAGTTCCAGCAAAGAGGAAACCCACTTGGAGAGCATGCCGGCTGTAAGGTTCATTGAAGGGTTTGACATTCTTTTGCTACCCTTCACAGGTGTTACTCTGGAGCACATCTGGAGAGGACTTCAGTTAATTAACAACACTATGGCTGAATCTACCAGGGAGTTAAAATCTCTGTCTACTAAAATATAAGATTTGACTTCTACTTTAGATACCTTGAAACTGGAAAGTGCAAATCAATTTCAACAAATAAAAGAGGATATAAAAGATTTTAAGACTGTAACAGTTAATGACAAACTATTTTTCCCTAGGAAAATAAAACAACTAGAAAATTATAACAGGAGGTTAAATCTATGGTGCTCTTTTACTAAAGCTTAGCTCCTGTTATCTGCAACAGGGCCCATTTTGTTCCTATGGGCCCTGCTGCAGATAATTCAAGCTAAGCTTTAGTAAATGACCCCCTATCCAGCTTATAATTGAAAAAGAAAAACGCCTATATTGCGACCCAAATCGGGAGATAGACGTTTATCTCACAAAAACGAATAAAGCGGTATAATCGAAAGCCGAATTTGGACGTTTTCAACTGCACTCCATCACGGATGCGGACAAAGTTGATGGGGGCGTGTCGAAGGTGTGGTGAAGGCGGACCTGGGGCGTGGTTATCGGGCGATCAGAGATGGGCGCCTTTCGCCGATAATGGAAGAAAAATATGCGTTTTTAGTGAGAATTTAGGGCACTTTTCCTGGACCCTGTTTTTCCACAAATAAGGCCCCAAAAAGTGCCCTAAATGACCAGATGACCACTGGAGGGAATCGGGGATGACCTCCCCTGACTCCCCCAGTGGTCACAAACCCCCTCCCACAACAAAATATGCCGTTTCACAACTTTTTATTTTCACTTTCAAATGTCATACCCACCTCCCTGGCAGCAGTATGCAGGTCACTGGAGCAGTTACTAGGGGGTGCAGTGGACTTCAGGCAGGTGGACCCAGGCCCATCCCCCTCCCACCTGTTACACTTGTGCTGGTAAATGGGAGCCCTTCCAAACTGCCCCCCCCAAACCCACTGTACCCACATGTAGGTGCCCCCTTCACCCCTTAGGTCTATAGTAATGGTGTAGACTTGTGGGTGGTGGGTTTTGAGGGGGATTTGGGGGGCTCAACACCCAAGGGAAGAGTGCTATGCACCTGGGAGCTCTTTTACCTTTTTTTTTGTTTTTGTAAAAGTGCCCCCTAGGGTGCCCGGTTGGTGTCCTGGCATGTGAGGGGGACCAGTGCACTACGACTCCTGGCCCCTCCCACGAACAAATGCCTTGGATTTATTCGTTTTTAAGCTGGGCGCTTTCATTTTCCATTATCATTGAAAAACAAAAACGCCCAGCTCACAAATTGTTGAATAAAACATGGACGTCTATTTTTTTCGAAAATACGGTTCGGTCCGCCCCTTCACGGACCCGTTCTCGGAGATAAACGCCCATGGAGATAGACGTTTTTGTTCAATTATGCCCCTCCATGTCTTCTAAAGTTTCCTAAGGTAGCTGGTGTCCTTCCTGGGGGCTTATTTAGGCAATATTTAATTGAAGTTCTTTATTTTTCTCCTGAAACTATTCCTCCATGGAATAAAATTTACTTCTTATCTAGTTATTCTAAAGAGCCAGGGAATGGTGGTCCAGGAGTGGCTAAAGTAAAAGAAGACACCATAGACTTGAATAATGTGTCAGCTTTGTTGGAGGAATTGATATCGGAAGTAGCAGAGCAAGAACTACATTGATCATATCTTTTGTATTTGAACAAGATCTTAACAATGTGATGAGATTTTATTTCTGATGTTAAGACTGTTTCACGGCCAAAATGTTTATATGTATTCTGACGTCACCAAGTTCACTCAAAATAGAAAGAATGCTTTTCTGGCCATGAGACAGGAGATTAAGGACATGGGAGCATCTTTTTAATTATCTTATCCATACAAGTGTCTAATTAAATATGATGGGATTTGTTATGGGTTTTTTTTTGCCCAGAACAACTGTTGTTCTTTTTTTTGGAAGGAAAGCGAGCTCCAGGTTTGAAGATCTAGGTTTAAGTTGAACAATAAATAAGATGTGGGCGGGGTATCCTTGCTAAGTCTTCTTTTTCTTTTTCTCTTTCTTTGACTCCCTTTGGTTGCTTTGTCATGCCCCCCCCCCCCTTATATAGTGTGCTAAGAAGGCCAAAACGTTTTCTCATTATATATTGAAGATCTCATTATATAATTTTGTTTTCCTTGTATTATTTTTCCTACTTCTTACTTTTAGAGAATCTTCAAGCTAATTGTTAATCAATGCAGAGTTGTTTCTCTGGATTCTTGTTTTATATATCAATTAAAATTATAAATAGAATTTAAAAAATAGCCATTCTGAGTCAGACCAATAGTCCGTCTACCCCAGTGACCTATTTCCAACAGTGGCCAATCCAGGTCACAAGTACCTGGCAAAACCACCCCACATAAATATAGTGAAAACAATATTATTAACCAAAAATGGAGGAAAAAGCCTCAGAGTAACAGTGGAGCACTCATGTGTGCTTCCCAATTTCAGTCACTTGAAACCAGTGGCGTAGCCAAGGGTGGGCCTGGATGGGCCCAGGCCCACCCAGTAGCAGCACACCTATGATGTGGCTGGCAGAGATCCCCAAGCTCCACCAGTCGAAAACTCCCAACAACTGTCTCTCCTGCATACCTTGTAAATAGCAGATCTTTGTCTGCAGCAAGCAGTGAATGATGCATATTGCTCACACCCGCTCCACAGTCTTCCCTCTCATGCATTCCCACTTATGCGGAAACAGGAAGTTGCATCAGAGGGAAAGCTGTGGGGCCAACATGAGCAGTGTGTATTAGCTGCTTCTCGCTGCTGGTGAAAATCTGCTATTTAAGTGGGTATGCGAGGGAGGGGAGATGTTTGAGAGACCATATGGCATGCAGGCAAGAGAGGGAGAGACCAAATCACTTGTGGGACAAGGCAGAGTTCTTCTGCCCACCCATCTTGGGCCCAGACCCACCCAAAATTGGGTGTCTGGCTAAGCCCCTGCTTGAAACAGCTGGGCTTGATGGACCTTAGTTCTGTCCCAGTATGGTAACACTTATGTTAATAACATATTTACAAGGAATTTTATTCAAACAAAAAAACACCTGGTTACAATACCTATGGACATAACAGAAGAAATCAAAAAATTAATAAGGAGTGAGGGACAAAAATCTAAACCTTAAACAAAACCACCCCACTTAAACATAGTGAAAATAATATTATTAATTGAAAATGGAAGAAAAAAAGTCAGAGAGTAACAGTGGAGCATCATATGTGCTTCTCAAATTCAGTCATCAGCAGAAAAAAACTCCATAAAAGGTAAATCATTCAATGTCAGCAGCCTGGACTTAGGTATATCAGCTCCAGCAGGTATGATACAGCTCACATAAAGTTCCTGCTATACTGTGTGGCTACTTTGTGCAGATAATTGTTTTTAAAAAAATTGAGACATTTGGACACTTTAAGCACGTTTGGTTTGATTATATTGACATATACTGCACATTGTATCATTGACCTTTCATGAAGTTTTTTTTCTGCCGATGACTGAATTTGAGAAGCACATATGAATGTTCCACTGTTACTCTCTGGATTTTTTCTTCCATTTTTGATTAATAATATTATTTTAATGATGCTTAACTAGGATGGTTTTGTTTGTTTTAGATTTTTGTCCCTCACTCCTCATTAATTTTCTGATTTCTTCTGCTATGTCCATAAGTATTGTAACTGGGTGCTTTTTTGTTTGATTGATTAAAATTCCTTGTAAATATGTTATTAAAAGAAGTGTTGCCATACTGGGACAGAACGAAGATCCATCAAGCCCAGCATCCTGTTTCCAACAGTGGCTAATCTAGGTTACAAGTACCTGGCAAGATTCCAAAACAGTATAACAGATTTTATGCTGCTTATCCTAGAAATATAACAAAATATTTAAACACACATGAATACAAGTGTATTGCTTCTTCAGCTTATTGAGAGTGGAGTAGTCTCATATATAACACACGATAAAGATTATTTGATTTTTCACCCAATGACTGGGTGTATTATCTGTGTGTATTGTCTAATCATTGACTTAACCTCCACCACCCTTTGCTAATCTTATATATGAAAATATATTTCTGTTTATCAATATGCTATCATCTAATTTTATGCAGCACTTAGCTTGAACAAGTTGGTGCTCTTAAAACCCCGACAGGTCCCCGTTTCGTGGCTACTTTTTCAAGGGGGAGTCACCAGTTCTAAAACCAAAAACAAGATGCAGCACAAAGTTACTTACAAAATTGTTCTAAAAGGCATATTAGTTGTATAATTACTTGTATTCTAAATAAAAATGCTGGTGGCTTACCAAGTAACTGTCTCAAGTGCAACTGCAGCATTACTCTGTCTCTCTCAAAATGGCCACCATCTTTTTGTTAATGCTCAGCCGTGCCAGCTGATTATGAAGCTAACTTCAAAATAAAAGTCCTTAACAAAGACTTCTAACAAAATAAAAGGCTTGTGCCCTGTCTGAGACTAGTGTGGAAAACTACCACTGTTGATATTCATCTTGTATGTCTCAAGCAAACACTCCTTAGTTGACCATTTGTTTGTGGCAAAAGTTTTAACATATCAAAAGATTTTTCTATATATTAGGAAATAGAGAAAATTGAAAAACATTGAAAAAAATTATGTTAAACTTAGTGCCTGTTGATAACTCTAGAACTGATATGGGTATGTAGTAGATTTTTCCCAAGTCCATCTTAATAATAGATTATGGACTTTTAGGAAGCTATCCAAACCTTTTTTTAAACCCCGCTAAGCTAACTGTTTTTACTACATTCTCTGGCAACAAATTCCAATTTGTTTTAAATTTACTACTTTGTAGCTTCATTGCATGCCCCCTAGTCTTAGTATTTTTGGAAAGAGTAAACAAGCGATTAACATCTACCCGTTCCACTCCACCCATTATTTTATAGACCTCTATCATATCTCCCCTCAGCCATCTTTTCTCCAATCTGAAGAGCCCTAGCTGCTTTAGCCTTTCCTCATAGAGAAGTCTTCCCATCCTCTTTATCATTTGTGTTGCCATTTTCTGTATCTTTTCTAATTCAATTCCACTAACTTTGTTGAGATGCGTTGACCAGAATTGCACACAGTATTCAAGGTGCGGTTACACCATGGAACGATACAGAGGCATTATAATGTCCTCATTTTTGCTTTCCATTCCTTTCATAATAATATCTATTTGCTTTCCTAACTGCCACTGCACACTGAGCAGAGGGTTTCAACATACCATCAACGATGATACCTAGATCCCTTTCCTGGTTGGTGATTCCTAATGTAACTATAGATAGTTGCATCAAGTAATTATAGCTTGGGTTCCTCTTTTCCATGTGATTCACACAGGAATATTTTCTTTGAGCCTTCACATCATTCAGGTTTTATTTTTGGCTTCAAAAAAGCTTTTAGTGATTATTCTTGTAACATCTATTGTAATGCCTATTGTTCCTGTGTTGTCATGATGAGTAGGATCCTTGGATTCTCAGCTCTTTCCTTTTTGTTTAAATTTTTATTGTTTTATTATGTTTAGTTGTTGTTGTTGTTGTTGTTGTTGTTTCCCTGTGTTCAGTTTCTCTATTTTTGGAACTGGAATCTCTAGGATACTGAACATGTATAGCTGTTTTTTAAGCTCCATTTTACTAGTATTCGTAGTTCCAAAGTTAACTTTGGTATATATGTTTAAATGCATAAATAATCATACTAAAACAAAGAGGTTTGCATGGCGTGTTTTTCTGCTGCAGCGTGTATGCAAGGTCTCTCCATGTGAAAAATGGTTGCTGTGCCATCTTCATCTTTTTATTGATTAGCAGAGTAAATAATCTTGTGAATCTTAGATAATTGCTGAAATGTTCAGGCTGCCCCCCCAAGTAGCCTGAACTTTCTTCCGTCCAGTTTGCTTTTTATTAAGGTGGTGCTTTAATGATATTGCTTATGTTTGAGACATTGGCGTTTTGATGTTTATTTGCATCTCATTTTACTTATCCGTTAACCCCATTAATATTACGTTTACTACAAATTGTATATTCTTCTTACGACTTGTAATTCTTCTTATTGTTACTATGTAAGCCGCATTGAGCCTGCCATGTGTGGGAAAGTGTGGGGTACAAATGTAATAAATAAAATAAAATTAGCTATGAGATGCAAATGAACATCAAAATGCCAATGTCTCAAACATAAGCAATATCATTAAAGCACCACCTTGATAAAAAGCAAACAGGATGGAAACTGGTATTTGACCTTATGCATTTTTTTGCAGATTTAATATCTAAAAGCCATAACATCTCAGCAAGTATACAAATTTTATATAGCTACGACAATGGAAAATGATCTATCTATCTACACTAGCATAGTGGAACTCAGAATAAGTAAAATATTGGAGCCTCATTAATAAATAGGCAGTTGGAATACTGTTCAGTGTCATCCTTCTAGGACGTCAGTTACTTCTACTTTTTTGTTTTTAGAGGTGCCAGGGAATAAGAAACCTGCAAATGAAAGACCCTAAAGACCTCTCTGCAGTACGCCACAGGAAAGCAGATTTTAAAATAAATGCACAGAAGAGTATGGATATCCACGTTACAGAATCTCAGCACTAAAATGTGTATGCAGTAGGGATTAACTGTATCAGATTGATTGAAGGTAAAGTATTTTCAGGTCACACAACTATAATTTTGCCCAGTTTAAAGGGCTGTACAGTTCAGTTTCTTGCAGGAAAACAAACTCTGACACATGAAGTCTCACTGCTTATTGTTTTATTATGTGCCACACCAGTCACCCATGCCTGATTATAAAAATAAAACATGAGTTGTAGAAGGGCTATAATTTAATGTCAAGATGTTAACCTTTTTTTGCTGTATTATTTCCTCCATTATAATGTTCTGAGTGTATAGTCCTTAACCACTTCAGGTAAACTCTCTCTCATGTTTTGACTGCAATTGCCTGGAATAAGATTGACATTTGCCATAAAAAGTACATTCATTTTACCATTTTGAAAAGCTTCTTGAACTTTAGAAATATCCTCAGCTTTCTGCAGTACATGATTGGTTTCCCTTCTTTCTATAGTTTTCATTTCACAGGTCCAAATCTTCAATTAACATTTTTTTTTTGCTACTGGGAAACAAATAGTGACTCATATCACACAGATGTACTGCGTCAGTTCTCCCAATATGCAAATCTCAGTTAAGATTCACATCATGAATTATGTGATTCTAAGCACAGGATGGTCTATAAAAACAGGTGAATTATTTCATTTTCTAAAGTTACAGAAGGTCTCGGAGCTTTGTGTGTATGGAGACAGGGATGTTCCACACAGAACATTATTATTTGCAGGATGTGATCAGCTGAGTACTGCTGGTAACTTCATTCAATATCTGGGTAATGAATTTTACTTTGGCAGTGCCACTTAACTCTGGAGGGTAGAATAGGTAGTCATCAGCCCATCTATGTTCTTTGGTTTTATAATTTGTTTTGTCCTATTTGTACTTTCTAATTTATTTTTTGATTATATGCATAGCATTTTGTAATCTTGGCTTCAGACAGAATATAAATAAACAAACCATAATCCAGAAACTATATATGCATATGGGGCCAGATTCTAAATATGATGCCTGAAAAATCTGTGTGGAATAAATTTCCGCCTAAGCGTATTCTATAAGCCATGCCTGAATTTAGGTGCGGTAGATAGAATGCTCTTAGTTGGCATCCCAGCACCTTGAACTATGCGCATCCATTTACACCAAGGAAAACATGACGTACATACTGGCATGTGGATTTAAGCGCTGAGGGGCGTATTCTATAATAGTGCATATGAATTTGGGAATGCCCACGAAATGCCTATTTCCCTGCCTATAACCACACTCTTGTCTGCTCCAGGTGCTGTATTGTACAGAATTTAGGTGGTGTGTGTTATAGAATATGCTTAGCAATTATAAGCACTAATTGGTAATAATTAGTTCTTATAATTGCTTGATAAGTGCTAAGTCAATTAAGTTAGGCACATTGTTACAGAATATGCCTGGATTTCAGCACGGAATGATATGCGTAACATGTAGAATCCAGTGAATGGGGGTAATTCTGAAAAGATTGCTGAAATTTAAGTGCTAGGATACTGCACACTAAGCACAAATTTCTTATTGACAATTTTGCACCAACATTTGGGCACAGCCACTTATGCAATGTCAATGGCTGGTATAAATGATTGTGAGTAAATGTTACAGTATTCTAGAATATGACCACCAGATATTCAGCCAGCGACTGTCAGCCTTTTCTTAAACTCTGACTGTCGCCAGCTAAACTACCCCCAATATGCAGTGCTGGGCCATGTCCGGGAACCGGTACTGAATATTGGGAGCTAAATGTGGGTGGACTTGGTGCTGGAACCTATGCAAGCTCAGCCGACATTCAACAGGGGCTGCATAAGAGAGTTACGTGGGTGTCGGCACTGAATATCACCCACATAATTATTTTTTGTTGCTAAAACCCTTCTGATCCCTGGCCTCTTTAATTACCCCTCCCTCCTACCCTTCTGGTCATGATGCCCTAAGTCCCTCCCCTGATGTCTAAATAGCTCCCCCCAGAACTACCTGCCTCCCTAGTGGTCCAGTGAAGGTCTTTGGGGACAAGAGCATGGTTCCCTCGTGGCTCCATTTCAAAATGGCTGCCTTGACCTCTTGCAGCAGCTTGTGTAGGGTTACCATATGGCTCCAGAAAAAGGAGGATGGATTGAGTCAGCCGGGTTTTACTTTCATTGCTTGCGGTATTACACAAAGTACCGTAAGATGCCACGGGAGGTTACAGCAGTCATTTTGATAGATGGCCATGAGGGAGAAGGAGCAAGAGGGCTGTGGTCCTGCCCCAATAACCCCTAATGGACCACCAGGGAGACATGTAGGCCCAGGGGGCCAACCTAGAAATCAGGACGTGGGGGTTGGGTTCATATGGGGGAAAAGGGAGGGGGTATTAGAGAGTCTGTGTGGGGATCAGAAGGGTTGTAGCCTGTTATTTAGTGTGAGAACCCTCATAACTAAGCAGCCTAATTTAGAACAGCTTTTGAGTTGTCCTAAATTAGGCCACTTAGCTAAGTGTTTGCTGGCACTGAATATTGACACCACTCACATAGCCCTGGGCTCCTCCCAATACTGTCCCCTTACCTGTCCACTTTTTGGTTGGGCTCCTGTGGGGATATTTAGCAGTGCTCTCCGGTTATGTGCTGCAGAATATCCCCACTTAGGCAGTGGCAAGTGCTTTAAGTGGGCAGGAGAGGCTTCTGCTCTCTTAAATCACTTTGAAAATCAGCCAGTTAGCGTGTAAGTGCTGGGCATGCCCCTGACCTCCCATGCACCTATCACATGTACACTTCCTTGCAATTACGCTCTGTGGCTTTTGTGGTCTAAGGGGTCCTTTCTAAGCACTAACACGGGCTTAGCATACCAAAAAAGGCTACCACAGGACACAGGATCTTGGGGTAATTTTCCTATTTGTACATTATTATTGTTTGAAATATTTTTTGGGAAGGGGTGTAGCATGAGCAGGCAATGGCTGTAAAATTGCTAGCCAGCTAGCACATTCACATTCTTGTCCATTAACTGGTTAACACAGGTTTAATGTGCAAGCCCTTAGTACCTCTTAAATAGGAGGCGGTAAGTACTCCCAGGTTAATTATTTGCAGTTGCCATTTGCTATGGACAACATTATCACACAAGCTGATAATAAAAAATGCCCCATTTTATGATTGTGCTAGAAAAGGGCTTAGCACATATGAAAGTCCTGCATTAGGTTGTGCTAAGCCCATCTCATGGTACATCTTAATAAAAGGGGCACCTAAGTTTGTAGAATAGTGACTAAGGGGTCCTTTCACAAACACATGCTAAAAGTGGCCTGCGCTTCTTTTGGTGGGTGATTTTTCTGCATGCCAAAAAGCTAAATTTCAATTTACAACAATAATGGCTAGGCGCTAAGTCCAAAATTAGAGCCTGGCCATTTACCATATGAGTCCTTACCACTTCCTGTTTACTTGGCGGTAAGGGCTCACACGCTAACCCCACAGTAATCTGGCAGTGCACGGCAATGTGGCCATGCTCCCGATTTACACCAGGAACGCCCTCCAAGGTACAAAATAGAAAATAATTTTCTACTGCGGGAAACTGCTTGTGCCAACTTTTAGAACCACTACTGGGCTCCTGTGCTACCCCGGTAGTAGGGCCATTTTGGCCCAATTTACCTGTGTGGTAGCCCTACCATGCCTTTGTAAAATGGCCTCTAAGTGTAGTTACTCGTATAACAATAAATTAGTGCCAATTAGCAGCAATTAACTTCAATTATCAACAATTATTGGTTGATATACCAATTCATGTCTAATTAGCCAATTAACTTATGTATGTAATTGGCACTAAGTCTGGCTAAGCATAAAAATGTGTATGCAAGATTATAGAATAAGGAGGATATTAGAGACATGGAAACAAATGCCAATGGGGATGAATTATCACAGGTTTAACATTTTTGAGCAGTAGATCCAATTGCCAAAGATTCAACCATAGATACAGTTCAAGCCATCATAATTAGTATTATTAATCACAGATTTCAAACTTGTGTTACTTCATGTCATACCTTTCTTATTCACAACAAGAATCAATTACTTTTTGCTAAAAATTGAGGGGCCCTTTTACTAAGCCGCGGCAAAAAGGTGGCCTGCGGCAATGTGAGCATGTTGTTTGGCTGCACACTGGGCCATTTTTTACTATGTCCTGGAAAAGGGCCTATTTGTAAGTAGCCAGAAAATGGATGTGCATCAAAATGAAAACCAGCACGTGTCCATTTTTGGCCTGAGACCTTACTGCCACTAATTGACTTAGCGGAAAGGTCTCATGCTCTACCCGGGTGGTAAGCATGTGGCGCGTGCCCACTGCAGTTTACCGCCAGGTAAGCATCCCATATATTTTCTTCCTTGTGTTTTTGGCATGTGCCAAATTCAGAATGACTGCCCAGGGCACATGGTAACCAGGCAGTAATGCTGATTTGACATGGACAGGATGCACATAAGTCCTTTTGTGCCTTTGTAAAAGAGCCTCTCAGTTATCCCTGATTCAGCAATGTTGGAGATGACCATAGGTAAAAGCCAAGTGACCTAGTGAGGTTACCCAGTTACTTTGTCCACATAGCTAAGGACACCTTCTAACTGATAACCACAATATGTTTTCAGATGAATAAAGCCCATAGCATCTGCACATTTTTTCTTTCACTTTGTCTGATCAACACAAGCAAATAGTGAACAAAGGAATCATTTAGGTTTGAAAGACTAAGATTTTAATTCTTCACTACTACAGATTAAGCCACACAATAATAATTAATCATCTTCAATGTGCTAGCCATGACAGCTTTAGTCAAACCAAGGGAAAGATAATGTTATGGGCTGGAGTAATGAAAGGCAGAGATAGGACTAAATAGATAATTATAATAACACTAAAATGTGTAGTCCTGTATCAGTCAGCAGCCCACAATCAACATATTGATTATCACTATAAAATGCTAAATGATGAACTCCTTTGGTTCTCTTTTTAATTGGACTGATAAATGGAAGACAAAATTCAAGTCCATGATATCTTGCCAAACTTTATGGATATATACATCTTTTGTAGATATGGTATCCTTTATGCAAGGTGAACTTTTCAAATGAAATAAATGGGCAAGAATAATTAAAGGAATTGTAGGAAAATAGATGAACATGGAGAAACAGGATCAAAAAGAAATACATATCACCCCTTGATCTCTTGGCTAAAGTGGTTGCCCTACCTCATACAGTAGCATATTCACTAAAGAGTGTCTATAGGAGTGTTAACAGGTAAAAGCTGCAGCTGCCTTTTTCATGGAGGAGTCAGTAGCATGGGTCTGCACTACTATCTACCACAAGGCAAACCCTGCATTCATTACTTAAAATTGTGGTGGGTGCAACAAATAGTATTATGGAATAAGCAGGATTCTTTCAGGTTCAACGTCCAGGACCAGTGTAAGATCCTTCTTGAAAGGTAACAATTATCTTATCTAATACTATTTATCACCACTGTTTCAGTTATTGGCTGATGATCTTACAGTTACCCAAACTTACTGTAGTCAACAGTCAAAAATCTCAGACCAGGATCCTTTACTTGAGCAACGGAATACAATTCATCATTATTATTCAAGATAATGAAAAGGGAAAGAATCTAAAATGGATTTTGATTGCCAAGAACCAGGCAGATGTTAGTTACATTTCAAAATTGTTGATATTATTTTTCAGATGTTAATTTAAACGTATGAAAATTTTTATATCCCTAATGCAGCTTCAGTGAAACGAGGGGCTCCTTGTTGTTGTTGTTGTTTTTATTTTTTTTAATCTTGTGCCGGATGGACTGTATGCATGCACTGAAGACTTTTTAGTTGTTATATTTGTTTATGTGATATGTTTATTTGTATTTCAGACCATTCCTTCTGGAACCATTGTTTTTGTCTTTTGCACTCACACTGGCTTATAGTGACTCTGTTTGTTAACATATTATGACTTTTTTTTTAATGTCATTTGGCTTTTTTCTCTACCTGTATTACATTTTGTGCTAGTGACAGGAAGTGGGCATATTATAGTTTCTGCTGTAGTCCCTGTTGTTGAAACTATTGGGCTCATTTTCGAAAGAGAAGGACATCCATCTTTCAACATAAATCGGAAGATGGATGTCTTTCTCCCAGGGATATCCAAATCGGTATAATCGAAACCCGATTTAGGACATCCCCAACTGCATTCCATCGCAAGGATGGCCAAAGTTCAAGGGGATGTGTCGGAGGCATAGCGAAGGCAGGACTTGGACGTCCTTGACCCATAATAAAAAAAAAAACAAGGACGTCCCTGACGAACACTTGGACCTTTTCACCCGGACCTGTTTTTCTTACAACTAGGGCACAAAAAGGTGCCTGAAATGACCAGATGACCACTGGATAGAATCGGGCATTACCTCCCTTTACTCCCTCAGTGGTCACTAACCCCCTCCCACCTTCAAAAAACATCTTTCAAAATATGTCGTGCCAGCCTCAGATGCCATACTCAGGTCCATGGAGCAGTTTTAGTGGGTACTGCAGTGCACTTCAGACAGGCAGACCCAGGCCCCTTACCTGTTACATTTGTGAAGGAAATAGCAAGCTCTCCAAAACCCACCACAAACCCACTGTACCCATATATAGGTGCCCCTTCACCAGTAAGGGCTATGGTAGTGGTGTACAGTTGTGGGTATTGGGTTTTGGGGGGCTCAGCACAAAAGGTAAGAGAGTTATGTACCTGGGAGCAATTTATGATGTCCACTGCAGTGCCCTCTAGGGTAACCGGTTGGTGTCCTGGCATGTCAGGGGGACCAGTGCACTACAAATACTGACTCCTCCCATGACCAAATGGCTGCTTTTGGTTGTTTCTGACATGGACATCTTTGGTTTAGAAAATCGCCAAAAATCAGAAATGACCATGTCTAGGGATGGTGAAATTTAAGGATTTGGACATCCCTGACGGTATTTTCGAAACGAAAGTTGGATGTCCATCTTGTTTCGAAAATACGGGTTTCCCCGCCCCTAGATTTTGCCTTTTTGCAAGGATGTCCAAATCACAACTTGGATGTCCCTTTCGAAAATGCCACTCTTTATCTTATTTTTGTTTGTTACATTTGTTCCCTGTGCTTTCCCACTCATGGCAGGCTCAATGGAGCAGGCGTTTTGAATTGAGGCTTTACTCCTTACCTTTTCCTTTTTCTCTTGTTTGTGCTGTTGTTGTTGTTGTTGTTGTTGTTGTTGTTTCACTAGATTTGGTTTTGTGCCCTGGTCAATGTATGTCAGGAAGTTGAGCAGGCTATTGTGAATTAATTCATTCATCCTTATCCCACATTATCCAAAACCAAATTTTGGTTCAATGTGGCTTACAGTGAAACAGTGTTATAACAGCTTACATGCAATAAACTGAGGTTTTCTATTTTACACTTACAGAAACATTTTTTGAACAGATAGGTCTTCAAAGCTTTTTGCAATATAAGATAGGAATGTATACTTCTGAATTTCTTCTGGAATGAGATTCCACCATTTAGAATCTTGGTAATCAAATCCCAATACTGTCCCCTTACCTGTCCACTTTTTGGTTGGGCTCCTGTGGGGATATTTAGCAGTGCTCTCCGGTTATGTGCTGCAGAATATCCCCACTTAGGCAGTGGCAAGTGCTTTAAGTGGGCAGGAGAGGCTTCTGCTCTCTTAAATCACTTTGAAAATCAGCCAGTTAGCGTGTAAGTGCTGGGCATGCCCCTGACCTCCCATGCACCTATCACATGTACACTTCCTTGCAATTACGCTCTGTGGCTTTTGTGGTCTAAGGGGTCCTTTCTAAGCACTAACACGGGCTTAGCATACCAAAAAAGGCTACCACAGGACACAGGATCTTGGGGTAATTTTCCTATTTGTACATTATTATTGTTTGAAATATTTTTTGGGAAGGGGTGTAGCATGAGCAGGCAATGGCTGTAAAATTGCTAGCCAGCTAGCACATTCACATTCTTGTCCATTAACTGGTTAACACAGGTTTAATGTGCAAGCCCTTAGTACCTCTTAAATAGGAGGCGGTAAGTACTCCCAGGTTAATTATTTGCAGTTGCCATTTGCTATGGACAACATTATCACACAAGCTGATAATAAAAAATGCCCCATTTTATGATTGTGCTAGAAAAGGGCTTAGCACATATGAAAGTCCTGCATTAGGTTGTGCTAAGCCCATCTCATGGTACATCTTAATAAAAGGGGCACCTAAGTTTGTAGAATAGTGACTAAGGGGTCCTTTCACAAACACATGCTAAAAGTGGCCTGCGCTTCTTTTGGTGGGTGATTTTTCTGCATGCCAAAAAGCTAAATTTCAATTTACAACAATAATGGCTAGGCGCTAAGTCCAAAATTAGAGCCTGGCCATTTACCATATGAGTCCTTACCACTTCCTGTTTACTTGGCGGTAAGGGCTCACACGCTAACCCCACAGTAATCTGGCAGTGCACGGCAATGTGGCCATGCTCCCGATTTACACCAGGAACGCCCTCCAAGGTACAAAATAGAAAATAATTTTCTACTGCGGGAAACTGCTTGTGCCAACTTTTAGAACCACTACTGGGCTCCTGTGCTACCCCGGTAGTAGGGCCATTTTGGCCCAATTTACCTGTGTGGTAGCCCTACCATGCCTTTGTAAAATGGCCTCTAAGTGTAGTTACTCGTATAACAATAAATTAGTGCCAATTAGCAGCAATTAACTTCAATTATCAACAATTATTGGTTGATATACCAATTCATGTCTAATTAGCCAATTAACTTATGTATGTAATTGGCACTAAGTCTGGCTAAGCATAAAAATGTGTATGCAAGATTATAGAATAAGGAGGATATTAGAGACATGGAAACAAATGCCAATGGGGATGAATTATCACAGGTTTAACATTTTTGAGCAGTAGATCCAATTGCCAAAGATTCAACCATAGATACAGTTCAAGCCATCATAATTAGTATTATTAATCACAGATTTCAAACTTGTGTTACTTCATGTCATACCTTTCTTATTCACAACAAGAATCAATTACTTTTTGCTAAAAATTGAGGGGCCCTTTTACTAAGCCGCGGCAAAAAGGTGGCCTGCGGCAATGTGAGCATGTTGTTTGGCTGCACACTGGGCCATTTTTTACTATGTCCTGGAAAAGGGCCTATTTGTAAGTAGCCAGAAAATGGATGTGCATCAAAATGAAAACCAGCACGTGTCCATTTTTGGCCTGAGACCTTACTGCCACTAATTGACTTAGCGGAAAGGTCTCATGCTCTACCCGGGTGGTAAGCATGTGGCGCGTGCCCACTGCAGTTTACCGCCAGGTAAGCATCCCATATATTTTCTTCCTTGTGTTTTTGGCATGTGCCAAATTCAGAATGACTGCCCAGGGCACATGGTAACCAGGCAGTAATGCTGATTTGACATGGACAGGATGCACATAAGTCCTTTTGTGCCTTTGTAAAAGAGCCTCTCAGTTATCCCTGATTCAGCAATGTTGGAGATGACCATAGGTAAAAGCCAAGTGACCTAGTGAGGTTACCCAGTTACTTTGTCCACATAGCTAAGGACACCTTCTAACTGATAACCACAATATGTTTTCAGATGAATAAAGCCCATAGCATCTGCACATTTTTTCTTTCACTTTGTCTGATCAACACAAGCAAATAGTGAACAAAGGAATCATTTAGGTTTGAAAGACTAAGATTTTAATTCTTCACTACTACAGATTAAGCCACACAATAATAATTAATCATCTTCAATGTGCTAGCCATGACAGCTTTAGTCAAACCAAGGGAAAGATAATGTTATGGGCTGGAGTAATGAAAGGCAGAGATAGGACTAAATAGATAATTATAATAACACTAAAATGTGTAGTCCTGTATCAGTCAGCAGCCCACAATCAACATATTGATTATCACTATAAAATGCTAAATGATGAACTCCTTTGGTTCTCTTTTTAATTGGACTGATAAATGGAAGACAAAATTCAAGTCCATGATATCTTGCCAAACTTTATGGATATATACATCTTTTGTAGATATGGTATCCTTTATGCAAGGTGAACTTTTCAAATGAAATAAATGGGCAAGAATAATTAAAGGAATTGTAGGAAAATAGATGAACATGGAGAAACAGGATCAAAAAGAAATACATATCACCCCTTGATCTCTTGGCTAAAGTGGTTGCCCTACCTCATACAGTAGCATATTCACTAAAGAGTGTCTATAGGAGTGTTAACAGGTAAAAGCTGCAGCTGCCTTTTTCATGGAGGAGTCAGTAGCATGGGTCTGCACTACTATCTACCACAAGGCAAACCCTGCATTCATTACTTAAAATTGTGGTGGGTGCAACAAATAGTATTATGGAATAAGCAGGATTCTTTCAGGTTCAACGTCCAGGACCAGTGTAAGATCCTTCTTGAAAGGTAACAATTATCTTATCTAATACTATTTATCACCACTGTTTCAGTTATTGGCTGATGATCTTACAGTTACCCAAACTTACTGTAGTCAACAGTCAAAAATCTCAGACCAGGATCCTTTACTTGAGCAACGGAATACAATTCATCATTATTATTCAAGATAATGAAAAGGGAAAGAATCTAAAATGGATTTTGATTGCCAAGAACCAGGCAGATGTTAGTTACATTTCAAAATTGTTGATATTATTTTTCAGATGTTAATTTAAACGTATGAAAATTTTTATATCCCTAATGCAGCTTCAGTGAAACGAGGGGCTCCTTGTTGTTGTTGTTGTTTTTATTTTTTTTAATCTTGTGCCGGATGGACTGTATGCATGCACTGAAGACTTTTTAGTTGTTATATTTGTTTATGTGATATGTTTATTTGTATTTCAGACCATTCCTTCTGGAACCATTGTTTTTGTCTTTTGCACTCACACTGGCTTATAGTGACTCTGTTTGTTAACATATTATGACTTTTTTTTTAATGTCATTTGGCTTTTTTCTCTACCTGTATTACATTTTGTGCTAGTGACAGGAAGTGGGCATATTATAGTTTCTGCTGTAGTCCCTGTTGTTGAAACTATTGGGCTCATTTTCGAAAGAGAAGGACATCCATCTTTCAACATAAATCGGAAGATGGATGTCTTTCTCCCAGGGATATCCAAATCGGTATAATCGAAACCCGATTTAGGACATCCCCAACTGCATTCCATCGCAAGGATGGCCAAAGTTCAAGGGGATGTGTCGGAGGCATAGCGAAGGCAGGACTTGGACGTCCTTGACCCATAATAAAAAAAAAAACAAGGACGTCCCTGACGAACACTTGGACCTTTTCACCCGGACCTGTTTTTCTTACAACTAGGGCACAAAAAGGTGCCTGAAATGACCAGATGACCACTGGATAGAATCGGGCATTACCTCCCTTTACTCCCTCAGTGGTCACTAACCCCCTCCCACCTTCAAAAAACATCTTTCAAAATATGTCGTGCCAGCCTCAGATGCCATACTCAGGTCCATGGAGCAGTTTTAGTGGGTACTGCAGTGCACTTCAGACAGGCAGACCCAGGCCCCTTACCTGTTACATTTGTGAAGGAAATAGCAAGCTCTCCAAAACCCACCACAAACCCACTGTACCCATATATAGGTGCCCCTTCACCAGTAAGGGCTATGGTAGTGGTGTACAGTTGTGGGTATTGGGTTTTGGGGGGCTCAGCACAAAAGGTAAGAGAGTTATGTACCTGGGAGCAATTTATGATGTCCACTGCAGTGCCCTCTAGGGTAACCGGTTGGTGTCCTGGCATGTCAGGGGGACCAGTGCACTACAAATACTGACTCCTCCCATGACCAAATGGCTGCTTTTGGTTGTTTCTGACATGGACATCTTTGGTTTAGAAAATCGCCAAAAATCAGAAATGACCATGTCTAGGGATGGTGAAATTTAAGGATTTGGACATCCCTGACGGTATTTTCGAAACGAAAGTTGGATGTCCATCTTGTTTCGAAAATACGGGTTTCCCCGCCCCTAGATTTTGCCTTTTTGCAAGGATGTCCAAATCACAACTTGGATGTCCCTTTCGAAAATGCCACTCTTTATCTTATTTTTGTTTGTTACATTTGTTCCCTGTGCTTTCCCACTCATGGCAGGCTCAATGGAGCAGGCGTTTTGAATTGAGGCTTTACTCCTTACCTTTTCCTTTTTCTCTTGTTTGTGCTGTTGTTGTTGTTGTTGTTGTTGTTGTTGTTTCACTAGATTTGGTTTTGTGCCCTGGTCAATGTATGTCAGGAAGTTGAGCAGGCTATTGTGAATTAATTCATTCATCCTTATCCCACATTATCCAAAACCAAATTTTGGTTCAATGTGGCTTACAGTGAAACAGTGTTATAACAGCTTACATGCAATAAACTGAGGTTTTCTATTTTACACTTACAGAAACATTTTTTGAACAGATAGGTCTTCAAAGCTTTTTGCAATATAAGATAGGAATGTATACTTCTGAATTTCTTCTGGAATGAGATTCCACCATTTAGAATCTTGGTAATCAAATCCAGCAAAATAAACAGACTTGTAAGTTAAATTTTCACAACTAGGTAGATGCAAAAGTGGATATTCTCTTGATGTTGGTTTTGCATTTCTAGCTGACAGTAGCTAGGTCCATCATATAGTCTGGTGCCATACCAAACAGAATTTTGAAAATTAATGTACAGCTTTTAAATATAATTCATGCTCTGATCGGTGCATTTAAAAGTATAAACATGTTTGTCAGGCAAAAATTTACAAATAAGAATTCCTTCTGAACCAACATTTAGAACATGAATTGTATAAACAATTGTAAAGTGTCTCAGTCGAAACTCTCATTCAGAACTGCCCTAGAACATCTCTCCAAATTTGTACTTAGAATTTTCCATTAACTTGTAAGGTTTTTTTGCTCTAGAATGAAGAAAGAAATTTAATATTCCTTAACACAGCCTTCTACACCAGAAATCCTGAAAAGCCCGGAACTGCAATATGCCACCTCTTTTTGTCCTTTTTTAATATTTGTAAAACCCTGTTTTATTTGTAAGAACTGAGTCTTTGTGTTAACTTTTGTCTTTTAGGTACCAGACTCAGGAGCACCCCATATATCCCAATGTTTATTTACAATCTTTCTTTCTCTGTTCTTAGGTGTGAAAATTACTTATTTGCTGAACTTTAAGCTACCTTGACATATTTTCTTCTCTTTGCTTGATACTGTTGGGGTCCTGATTTTTCTGTTCTGGATCCAGGGCTGTACTTACTATCCTAGACTTTAAAAAGCAATAAAGAAGCCCAACTCCCTAAGTACACAAATTTTATTGCACTATCTGGGAATAAGGAGACTTTTTAGAACTTTCTGGCTAGCAAAATAAACAAAAAATAGTTTCTTATTTAAACTGGCCCTATCACACATACACAGTCAGGCACTTAGCAATGTCATATAACACTCTACTCTTTCTCACACACATATGTGATGATTAAGGCATTCTCCCAGTGTCTACATTAGCCTGGATACTGCCAAATTCACACAGGAGCTGCAGGAGGGGTTTAGAGCTAAAAGAAGGTAAATAATATCCAGAACAGAACCCCTGGATAGCAAAGGAAGTTTTCCTCAGACTGCAGCAGCCCTGTGGAAAGCGGGTACTAAGGGGGAAAATGGCAGCCTTAAGATCCATTAGTGCAAAGGACAAAGCTGTTTCAGTCAAATGCTCACTTGCATCAGGAATTTACCTTTAAAAATGATGTCTCCTCTTTTCCCTGTGCTACATAGAAAGGTTAATCACCCTGGGGGAGGGGAGAGAGGAAGCCCAGTCTGGAAGTGGGCTATGAGAAAGAGCTAGGGCTGATCTCTAAGAACTGCAGGGGAAGGAAGTCCCAGCCAGTTTCCTTGGAGGACAGCCAATCCATTCTCCACCGAAGAGCTTCTGATTATGTCTCTGCTCTCCACCCTGCTCTGAGCTAGAAAGGGACTGTGGAGCAGCAGAGAGAGGGGGAGGAAAAGGGGCTGGCAGCCAGCTGATAGGCTTCCCATGGACTGGGAAGGTAACCCTAAGGGAGAAATGCTTAGCTCTTGAGAAGACAGCCAGGATGGGCTTCCCCTGGACTGGGAAGGTAACCATAAGGGAAGAAATGCCTAGCTCCTGAGAAAGCAGCCAACTGAAGAGCTTCCCGTTGAGTGGATAGATTGATAGGGCTTTATACACTCTTGGGGATGGATTTCTCCATTACTGTTTCTATGGGAGAGTGGGAGAGAGAGATCCATAAGAGAGAGTGCTGTGGTGCTCCTGTTCCACACAGTTGTTTGTTAAACTGTTAGCCTGCGTTTTGAGTCAACAGATGATGTGGAACCTTATATTTTGAAGCTGCAGAGCTGTATGGGACTTATTTTCTTGCATTAAAAACTCTGCCTGCACTACCCACTTCATTTTGGAGCTTTGGCTGAAGAAATTAGCCTGATTGCCAAAGTGGACTATATTCCCTGGAAGTATTTTAGGAAAAAGACTATTTCTCATTTGGCTACACCTGGTTAGCTTGAAGGCAAGTGTCTGGTTATATCTTGTGTTGGCTCTGAGTGCCTGAACAAATAAAGTGTGCACTACAAAAGACTGCACTGTTAAATATTCTGCTGACTCCCAGTCTATGTTTTATTGGAGTTTTGTCCTGCTATCTGGTCCATTCCTCTCCTGCACAATGCCCACGGGATTACAAAATTCAGCCAACGCTCTGCCCATCCAAGACTGCTAATATCAGAGCATAGCTAGCTTCTATAAACCCCTAAGCCTTAAGGCCCTAAACTCACTCTCATTCAAACTCAGTCAAGTTACCAGTTCCTAGAACTGGGGATAAAAACATTTATACTCTTTTTATTTTTCACACAGAGCAATGTAAAATCACTCAGAAACTTCCTAAATACAAACAGTTTCAGTTATCAGTTCATACAATAGTGCCAGCCATACAGAAAATGTAAAAAAAAAATAAAACAATTCAATCTTTCCCCAGCTGTTTTCTTTTTAACCTTTAAATCAAACAATTAAACACTTTTGACTCAAAATTCAATTCCCTCACAGGAATAAGCCACACAACCTCCTGTCACTCTGTCTTCAGCTCTTCTGACTAACTGCCAATAAAGCTGTAACCAAGGAGATGGTGACTGATGATGTCACCTTTCCCACCACAGCCCCTCTCAGACAATTCTCTCACAGGAGCACTCCACACAATCTCCTGTCACACTGTCTTCAGTCCTTCTAACTGCCAATCAAGCTGTAACCAAAGAAATTGTGGCTCTGATGATGTCACCTTCCCCACCACAGCCCTTCTCAGTCCATCATATCCATGCACTTAGAAAGATCTTTATATTTTGCATGGATGGGACCCAGCCAATGCCTCCCAAACCTCTCTGGAGCCAAAATGGATCCCAACTTGGCCTTTTCTTGCCAAGACCAGTCCAGAACTGGCCTCACTCATCCCAGGGCCAAGTCAGTACACAGGACATCCCTTGGGTTACACTTAAATCAAATCAATTGACTGTTTGACATAAAGGACATTTTTATCCACAGCATGAGAAATGAACTCATCTTCAGGTTATCTTTCAGAGGATGAGGGGAGAGAGCAGGGGTTGGGGTTTGAGAGGGGTCTTTGCTATTCACTGAAAGAACAACAGTGGATACCAATTGTGAAGGTTCTAATTTGTATTGTGGGAGTTGGAGGGAGGGTTTGTTTTATTTATTTATTTTTTATTGATAATTTTACTTAATTACATTCACATTTATCACATAAATGTAAGGAAATACAGAAATTAATAGAAAGGAAAAAGAAAAAAAGATCAGGAAATCAATCTCAAAGAAAATAAGAAAAACACAAAATGGTTAATCTTACAATTCATATTTTGAGGGAGGAAGGTTAATCGGTAATTGCAGCCGGTACAGTGGTAACTAAAAGGAAGCTGCTGCAGAGGATTCTTCATCTGTTCTTTTAACTCCACAAACTCTTGTAATTTATTGGGTTCAACAAATAAGTAATAAGGAAATAAAACACTTACAAGGGAATCGCTCTAGGAAGGTCCCACCTAGGGCAATGATTCTTGGCATAAAAGCCAAGAATTCACACCTCCCAGTCTGCGACTCCCTTGATAAGTCAGGAAATATGTTTATCTTTGAACCAAAAAAAACTATCAACCAGGTGTCGGAAATACAATTTCAAAACATTGTTCCTATCTAAATCAAAGACGAAAGTCACTAATAATATAGCTCTATATATAGGATATTTTAGGAAAATTTATCATTCAAGTTATTTTTCCTTAATTGGTTCTCCAGAAATTCCAATTTTTTTTTACAAGAAACATGTCTGTCCTTCATTACCAGATTCACTGATTTTCGTAGAGAAACCATTTCTGTAATCAAAGTCTCTATTTTTATATCTTGGATTTCCACTTTGGTAGATAAATATTGATTAATCACATATTTATTCCTGAAAATCTGTTGACATCTGAAGAAGAAAGTTATTCACTCTCTGCAGCACTTCCCATAGTGCGTCCATTATAACATTTTTGGCTTCACCGAGTCCAATTTCTCCACAGAAATCGCTCCAGATATCTTCAGGGGGGGAAGAGCTCACTCTCCAATCCCCCAGTTGGTTTATTATCCGGCGTCAATGCTGCACCAGGACCTCCTCAGATCACGTGAGAATCCTAACCCACTTCGGGTGTTTCCACTGCCGACCTCCATAGCGAAGCATTACTGTTTCCGGGTCTTGGAGAGGTCATGCCAACAGGGGGACTCAAAGTCACTCCCTCTCCACTGAGATTCAGCGATAAAGCCTTGCTGTTCCCCGAAGCAGGAACTGATATCCCTGACGTTATGACCCCGAATCTCTCCAAAGTAGACTGAGAAGTGGTGGGAACCCCAGCCGTGTTCAAGGAGGATAACATCACGGCTTTGCCTTTTCTCTTCCCCATTCTCTGGGGAGTGCGCCTACTTCTTCAGGTATTCTGGTGTAAAACGGGAACTCAACTAACGTACATCCTCCCTCAATGCCATCTTGGATCCTCCGGTTTGTTTTATTCTTGTGTTACTGCTATTCTTGTTCATTTTTAATATAAACTTTAATAAACATTTATTGATACAAAAAACCCAAATCAAACAAGAAATCTACCTGACAACATACCATCTTACACAATTCTAATAATGTGTGTTTCCTCTATTATTCAGGACATCTTAAAAGACTGTACAAGAGTGGCTACAAAGAAATTAAAAATGAATTGTAAGGGCATCCCTAATTATACACCATTAACCTAATCTCAGTGACCTTGTCATATTTTCTAAATTGTTGAGAAAAAGTAGGAATGTAAGTGAGGTTGGGGAAAACTGAGGGGTCTGCTGCAGGCTGAAAAACGGACAGAAAATGCAAGAAAATTATATAATGATGGGAAGACGTGGTTACAGATGTGGGAGGGGGGGAGGGCACTGACTGAGCACATGTATCTGAAGTAGTTCAGCATCAGGTGAGAGACAGCAGATGTCTAGAAAGTGACAGAGCACATGCATGAACATGAGTGTGTGAATAGCAAAAGAGTGAGAGTCCATAGTATTACTGGTGGAGACAGTATCACATAAATAGAGCTTCACTTTGAAAATCTGAGCTGCAGTGGAGAAATCTATTGGTACAAGTTACCTGGGCAAGTTTCTTTGAAACTGGCCTAATACTGCCTCCACTCTTTGATACTTTTACAAGTATCAAAGAAAGCTAATTATTTTCTTTTGCTTCTTCCATTTATGATTTTTTTTTCATATATAAAATATTGTGCGTTGTGGGGTAAGGCCATGAATGAATATCTGGGGGGGGGGGGGCAGGGAATATTTAGTCTTAACCATGGCTGCTATTGTAAAGCCCTATTTCTGCCTTTGCTTCACACTAGACAAGGATGGTACATAGGTGTTCCAAGGCAGAGGTAAGTGTGCACACATACTAGAATGTGACTGGGGAGGGGGGTGAGCAAATATATAATGGGGTCCATGATGGGGGGGCACAAATGTATGTTTGCCTATGGCCCAATATAGTTGTAATCTGTCCCTGTCTGCATACACTCCAGCAACCAGCACAATTTCAATTAGCCATATTCAGTACCTGTGCCTGGGTCCGCACTGAATATCCAGGGCAAATTCTTCCTGCAGCAGTCAGAATAATTAAAAAAAAAAAAAAGACCTAAATGCCATGGGCTAAGTATCAACTGGTAGTTTTTTCTAGGCTTCTTAATTTATAACCAATAAAGACTTGAACACTCATTATAGGACAGAACTATAGTTGTGAATCTGTCTGAAATTTTACTTTTAAAATTGATACAGCCTTACCTCAATCTTTTTACAAATTTAACTCATTTATACAATTTTTAGAAAACAAAATCTTCAAATTTGACTGTAGCAATCATCTTTGCCCTGAAGAAAAATCTCTTGCTCTTTCTTTGAGGGCTGTGTTCTGTAGTAGTTGGTCAAATTCATCATCAGAGCAACTTCCACAATCTGTGTCTGTTCAGCTCTAAAATAAAAGTCCAATATTTTTTTCTTGTTTTTGCAGATCTTCAATCATTGCCATGGAACTGTTCCCCATTTGGCTAGAAACTCTCAAAAGGAAGCCTGTGCCAGAGGTACCAAACAGAATGAGTTCACACAGGGAGCAATTTTGTGCTGTACCACCTTGCAGAAGCCTATTTCAAAAACAGATCAATATTTTTATGTGTTGTCTTTCTGAAAGCTCTTATTTCAGCCTCTCAATATATATGCAGGTTTTAACTGCCACCTTAGCACCACATCAGTTCTCTCCTCATTCATGCACACCACATTTCTGCCCAAGGCATGCACTTCATCCATATATCAAAGCCTTCTGCACATCATAGGCTTCTGCCTGTGATTAATATATAAACTCCTCTAACCACTCCAACTCCTTAAATTGGCAGCAGGTTTTATAAATGGAAGCAACACTTTCCAAAACTCCTTTAAATGGTGACAACCTTTCTTTCTTTCTTTCTTTCTTTCTTTCTTTCTTTCTTTCTTTCTTTCTTTCTTTCTTTCTTTCTTTCTTTCTTTCTGATGTTTTTCTTGGGTTTTTTTTGTCAGTGCTTGGCTCCTGATTCAGGCACTGCATCCGATGGAAACTTAGCTCAAACTGCTTCCTAATCAGGGCTGTCCTTCAATATCACAAAGAGAACTAGCAGCTCTGGATGTGTTTTATTGTTTATTACATTTTTGTATACCACCTGGTTATAAGTGATCACAGCAGTGTACAAAATATACAAATAATTAAAATAGAACATAACAAAATAAAAAAGGAAAGACCTACAACATCCATACAAGTATCTTATCATAAATAAAATATGATAGACCAACAAAATGTAAGAGAGAGCAACCTACAAATACTCCACAATGAGTTCCCCTCTCCCCTAGAACATTAGGTGAACCAAACACTTGAATGAAAAAATATGTTTTTAAACAGCCTTGTAAATTTTGTTTAAGATTCTACTTCACAAATTTCATGTGGGAGTTATTTCCAAAGAGAAGGTGCCAAGCAAAAAGAAGGCACTTGCACAAGTAGATTCCCAATGGAATAACACGAACAAATTCACCACCATTAACACACCAAAACTGAATCTTCCAATTTCGGACACCCTAAAAATTTTTGGAGTTACCATTGATAGACACTTAACACTTGAGAATCACGCAAAGAACACAACCAAGAAGATGTTCCAATCAATGTGGAAATTAAAAAGAGTAAGACCTTTCTTCCCTAGGACCATCTTCTGCAGCCTGGTACAATCAATGGTACTCAGTCATCTAGATTACTGCAATACACTCTACGCTGGCTGCAAAGAGCAAATAATCAAGAAACTTCAGACAGCTCAGAACACTGCAGCTAGACTCATTTTCGGCAAAACAAAATATGAAAGTGCTAAACCCCTGCGAGAAAAGTTACACTGGCTCCCACTCAAAGAACGCATCACGTTCAAAATATGCACCCTAGCTCATAAAATCATCCAAGGAGACGCCCCAGCCTACATGTCAGACCTAATAGACTTACCACCCAGGAATGCTAGAAAATTGTCCCGTACATTCCTTAATCTTCACTTCCCCAACTGTAAAGGTTTAAAATACAGACTAACGCATGTGTCAACCTTTTCCTACCTGAGCACACAACTCTGGAATGCGCTGCCACGGAACTTAAAAATGATCTATGAACTAACCAACTTCTGCAAACTACTGAAAACCCATCTCTTCAACAAGGCTTACCACAAAGATCAACAAACATGAACTCCTACACATATCTAGAACTGCCTTACAAAATATGCTTGTCAAACTACTATCTTGTTTCATCATTATTATGTTACCCAAAATCCTTCTGTTATACTAATTGTGTATTTTCTTACATGTTTCCATTATTCATGATGTATTGTAAGCCACATTGAGCCTGCAAAGAGGTGGGAAAATGTGGGATACAAATGCAACAAATAATAATAATAAATAACCAATCTGTGATGTGGCAATGATCTTAAGGCCCTCGTTGGAGTATAAGTGATAGATATATTATGTAGTAATATTAATAATTTGAATTTAACATGGTAGAGGATGGGCAGTCAGCAAACTGCAAAAGCAGTAGCATCACATAGTCATAGCTACAATCTTTACCATTAGCGCCAACATCAGCAATGGCCATCAGGCAGCTGCTGGCTATCAATATACTTTTATAATTTTTTTTACATTATGATCAGATGAATGATATATGACCCTTTATTCAAGAAGGTTCCATTATTTGAAAAATAGGAGAGCTAGAGCCTGAAATATGTGCTAAGATTTGAAAGCTAAAATTCAAAATGCTCCTTCCTGAAACCTCTAAGAATATGATTGTACAAGGAGTAAGCACTATTTATATGTGTGAAAAGCTGTTAAACGCATGCAAATTATCATATATCTGTAAGCAATAATTTTAGAAATACCAGTACCAGAGATGCCAGCTGTGAACCATCACAAAGTGTGAGATTCTTTATGCCAAGGAGTGAGATTGAAGTCCAATGAGTGAGATTTTTCAGACGGTGCAAATGAGTCAAGGCAGCATTAAATGATATTGGCTTTTCTTTGGAGCCTCTGAAAGAATACAGACAAAGTAGAAACAGTTTGGGTACATTTTATGTGCTGAAAATTGTCATCCAACCAGTAGTTAGAAGTATGTATATTGGTTTCAGAGCACATATACTTGCAGTAAAAGGAAAAGGGACAGGGCAAGGGGGAGCAGTAGGCAGGAAGGTATGCTCAGATTTATTCCTACTGGTTAGACCATTTGGTTTACATCTGGAAGGTTTCCCTTTCATGAAAGCAGTGATCAAGATCAGTGCACATATACTAAAGCTCTGATGAGTGAGAAATAGGATTCAAAGAATGTGAGAGTGAGAAAGCTTTCAAATGAGTGTGGCTTGGCATCTCTGCACTATTTACATGTGTATACATAACTTCATGGGGCCAGAAAAGTAAGCCCAAACCTTGAAAAGGAATCCTCAATTTGAAATGCTTGCAGTTCAACTGCCTGATATTGTAAATTTTTGCTTCCCTGAGTATCTGCAGTTCTGAATGCCATTGAACTGCCTGCCTTTGTAAATGCTAGCGTCTCTGTGTGCCTGCAGTTATGTGCTGTAGTGAGGGCCAAAGCATATGCTTGCCTCTGAGTGCCTGAGTTTTCTGTACCTATCATTTTAAGGGTTTGCAATTTAGAGTACCTGCATGTGAGATAGGCCCGGATTAGAGTTCCCACATTATGAAACTAAAATCCTTTTTGGTATACCAGGTTTGACAGAGAAGGTTGTGCAGCAGCACTTTGCATGTGATTTCTAAGACAGCAGACAAATCACTGTTTATCATTTGCTCTGCTAGATTACTTTTGTATTGAAAATCAATAGACCCCTGACGCAGGCCTCTACGGCCGAAACACGAATTGTGTCGGGTTGTTTTTATTGATTCAAAATAAAAACCTTGTTTAGGAAAACACCATTTGTGAGAGGACTCTTTTGGATCCACTGTTTGTTGGTTTCGACTTTCGTTTCTCCTGTGGAGAGATCACCTTTTGTAGGTGTTGGCCCACATTATGAAAGCCTGAGCTGAGTAACTGTTTTGCAATGTAACTTAGTAAATGATGGCAGATTGACCTGAACAGTCTATCTAGTCTATTCAACAGTCACATTCATTATTAATTCAAGATTCAATCAACAATGAATGTGAAATTATGTATTTGATCATGGTCTTTCTTTGGTGTTTCTGGGACATAAATCGTAGAAGTCCATCCGGCACTGTCCTTATGTTCCAATTACTGGAGTTGCTGTCAAGCCCACTCCAGCCTATCCAAATCGGTCTTGACATGTGTGGGACACGGACCGTAAAAGTCTGCACAGCATTGTCCTCACGTTCTAAATTACTAGAGTATCCAGCCCATCTGAAACTGGATTGCTATATACGGGACATAGACCGTACAAGCCAGCCCAGCACTGGCCTTGGTTTTTACAGCCAGAGTTGCCATCTAAGCACCACTTGACATGCAACACATATGCATCCCTTTAAGTTTTGTTTTTTTATATATCACTTCATTTTCTAATCATCCCACACCTTTTTGAATTCTGCCACCATTTTGTCTCCACCTCCTGCCTTGGGAGGACATCGTAGGCATCAACCACCCTCTCACTGAAAAATAATTTTCTCACATTACTCCTAAGTCTACCACCCCGCTACCTCAATTTATGTCCTCTAGTTCTACCATTTCCCCTCTTCTGAAAAATATTTGTTTCTATATTAATACCTTTCAAGTATTTTAATGTCTGTATCATATTTCCTCTGTCCCTTCACTCCTCTAGGGTATACATATTCTGGTTTTCCAGTCTCTTCTCATACGTCTTTTGACCCAAGCCCCATACCATTTTTGTTGCCTTCCTGTGGACCGCTTCAAGTCTTCTTACATCTTTAGCATGATACAAACGCATTAGTGTGTCCCACATTAGGCTATTCTTTCCTACATTAGGCATGCATTAATGCCTAATGCAGCCTAGTAAAAGGACCCTTTTGTTATTTTTTGAAAGTAGATAACATGGTTAAACAAAACAAAACAAAGGTTTAAAAATCTGAATGAAATGAAATATCTCATGAACAATATGATAAATTAGATACAAAAAGAAAAATTTTGGCCAACCCATAATCCCTAGTAACAAAGGTAATATTTAACCCATACAATCAGTGTTTTGTTTTGATTTTTTTTTTTTTTTTTTAATGTTGGCTGCTATGGGTTTTTTCCTAATTCTGGATAGTCAGATCTAGGCCATACCTGGATACAAGAAGGTTTGAAGACAGGAGATGGTATGAGCCTGTCTGACCCATTCTGTGGGCTGAAGCCAGTGGGAGGAGCATGCCACCATGTTCTGTGACCTCAAACATTCAAAGATGTATTGAAAACAATAGCAAACTTGTGAGGTTTATGACTGCCTGTGTGTGTTTTTTTTTTTTTAGTTTGACGGCTTTTTCATTTATTTGAAAACTTCCCATATGTAACCCAAAGTTTATTTTTTTTAACCTTGGGAGGGAGGGTTCCAGGCGGGTGAACTGCGGGCCCACCAAGGATGCGGGTGCTCCGGAGTGATAGACTTGTTTTTGGAGCCACAGGAATTCCCACAACTGATCCCCAAGGCTCAGGCAGAGCTGTGGCCTTTCTCAAAGCTTCTTAAAGCTGTCCCTTACAGAAATCAAGCCTCCTGCAACTCAAAAACAAGTCTGCTGCTCTGGTTCGCCCGCACCTGAAGCAGGATCTCAGTTCACTCCCCCACCAGAGGTTAAAAAAACCTTCATGTTACATATAAGAAGCTTTCAAATAAATGTAAAAAAAACAATAGCTGCAGTGCCATAGTGAGGGCGGCTGACACCCGGTGCGGTTCGCCGCTGCGCACACACCCCCTGGGTGCAGCACGGTGCACCCCCCCTCGGTGCGCGAGCACACCCTCCCGGAGCGCATTCTTACCAAATAGGTCGGGCGGGAGGGCCGTTCCGCCCCGAGTACACGTCGCTGGGAGCTGCGTCAGCTCCGCTGGTTCCCTGCTCTCTCTGCCCCGGAACAGGAAGTAACCTGTTCCAGGGCAGAGAAAGCAGTGAACCACGGAGTCGACACCCCCCAGCGGCGTGCACCCGGGGTGGACCACCCCACCGCCCCCCCTTCCTACGCCACTAAATAGCTGTCAAATAAAAAAAAAACATAGGCAGTCATAAACCTCACATTTGCTATTGTTTTCTATAGTGTCTGCAAATGTTTGGGGTCACACATTATGGCAGCTGCACGAAGGAGACAGCTTCAACTTTTTGATGTCATGCCGTCTCCTGTCATAAAACCTCTTTGCCTGGATATTGACACTGAATTTGGTGGCTGTGGAAGTTAGCTGGGTACTGCTGATATTCAGTTATCCAGGTGAATTAGGTTATCTCCTGGTCTGACCTAACTTACCCAGGGAGTTATCCAATATCCAAGTACCATCACTGAAAATCAGCACAACTCAGATAATGTCTATCTCTACCTCTGGCATTACCCAGATAGGATTAGATTCAGTAAATGAGCGCTATTCTATAAACAGCATTCTGATTTGGGCACTGTGTATAGAACAGTGTGTAGTGTTGGGATCCACACCCAACTTTGGGTATAAGTATTTATATCAACTGAAACCTACTATAACTCATTGTGCGTAAATTAGGCGTGGATCCTCCAAACTCTATAATAGAGCACACATCTTTAGTGAACACCCCTGACTCATCCATGCCCCCATAGCCTAGCAAGATATGTACATAATCCAAATTGTTGCCAATTAGCACCAATAATTGTTTGTTAGCACCCATTTAGTGGCACTAATTGGCTCATTACTCAAATTGCATGCACAAATTGGGTGTGTGCAACTTTGAGTGCCATTGTATTGAATCTGTAGAATAATGTCAAGGTGATACATAATAGCAGAATCCACATAATGTTGCTGAATATCATTGGCTAGGCCTGGTGAGCACTAGTTATCCTGGTATCAGGTGCTGCTAGGAGATCAGCCACATAAAGTAGAGGAACAACAATCCCTACACCCACAGCAGAACAAATCAGAACAGTAGGGTAGAAGGGTAGGCACTTCCAAGAGTCAAGGAGATCAGATGATCCAATAATGGAAAGTTTATTAGAAATACACCAGAAAAAAACTCAACACAGCACCATACTTTGGCGATACAGCATCTGCCTCAGGAGTCTGGAGATATATATGTGTTTACTCTATGTGGCAAGATTCTCATACACGGAGAATAACCAGGAGCTCTGGTTACAAAGTCTCAAATGAGTCAAGTGCACTCTTCTGGTTTCTTCAGCTGGTGCTATTACACAGATAACTAGCTTTAAATATTCCCCTTAAGATGCTACCTGGCTGTATTCAATAAATGGCTCTCAAAGTTTAGTGCCAAAAAAAACAGCGCTGAATGGGTCCGTGAAGGGCCGGCCCAACCGTATTTTCAAAAAAAATGGACGTTTTTGAACTGGGCATTTGTTTTTTTTTAGCGATAATGGAAACTAAAAACGCCCAGCTCAAAAACGTCCTAATCCGAGCCATTTGGTCATGGGAGGGGCCACGATTCATAGTACACTTGCCCCCCTGATATGCCAGGACACCAACTGGGCACCCTAGGTCAGTGCGGTGGACTTCAGAAAAAGCTCCCACATGCATAGCTCCCTTACCACGGGTGCTGAGCTCCCAACCCCCCTCCCCCAAAACCCACTACCCACAAATGTACAACACTACCATAGCTTTTAGGGGTGAAGGGGGCACCTACATGTGGATACAGTGGGTTTTGGAGGCCTCCCATTTACCAGCACAAGTGTTACAGGTGGGGGGGTGGGGGGTGGGCCTGGGGCCACCTGACTGAAGTGCACTGCGGTACCCACTAAAAGTGCTCCAGGGACCTGCATACACGCAGGGCCTCTAGGACTGGTTGCTGCTATATAACATTGGCACACCAGTTGACACCTGAAGACTAATCTCTCCGAAAACATCCTTTATTGGAATAACCGCCTTTACTCACAGTTAACTGCAGATCAGAGGTTGTGCCCTACTGGCAACGAGTCTCCCTGGTACTGAGATGCGCAGTAGGTCAGAGCTGGCAGAATGCTGTACAATGCCCTCTTTCAGCCACATTCAAGGTAAGAACTAAGTTGTCTAACGTGGCTAACACAGGAAAGGTAACTAAAACTGGCTTACAAAAATGGCCACTACCGCATGGACTACAACAGGAAACACAACAGGGCACACTCTGACCCAGTAGGCAGGGGGAAAGGCACCATGGGAGAAGAGCCTACCAACTACCAACATCGTGAGACTGTAACACAAGCTAATGAAATCACGGAGCCCAATACCCTACACCCACCACAATGCAATGCTGATGTGACCCTGTAGTGCACCCGAGAGCCACATCTGACCCAGGGAAAGGCTGTGAGAAGATCGAATACATTCTGCTGTCATGGAGGTGGGTACGGCATTTGAGGCTGGCATACAGGCTGGAAAAAAAGTTTTTAAAGTGGGGTTTGTTTGGTGGGAGGGGGTTAGTGACCACTGGGGGAGTCCGGGAAGGTCATCCCCGATTCCCTCCAGTGGTCATCTGGGCAGTTGGAGCACTTTTTGGGGACTTGTTCGTGAAAAAAAGGTCCAAAAAAAGTGACCCAAAATCGCAGTAAGAACGCCTTTTTTTTTCGATTATCAGCTAAAGATGCCCATCTCTCCTCGGCTGATAACCACGCCCCAGTTCCGCCTCCACCACGCCTCCGAAACGCCCCCGTCAACTTTATTCGTTTCTGCGACGGAGTGCAGTTGGAAACGCCCAAAATCGGCTTTCGATTATACTGATTTGGGCGCCTTTGCGAGACAAACGTCTATCTCCCGATTTAGGTCGCACTATAGGCTTTTTTCTCTTTTGAAAATAAGCTGAATAGAATTTCCCCGATACTGTATTTGATCTTCAGTTCTCTGCATATTTTCAAGCATACAACCAGCCTTCAAAAAGTGTGGGTTCAAGATCAGCATCTGTTTAGTAACTGACGTCAGTATCAATAGACCCATCCTCTGTAAAGGTTACATAAAATTGCCTAGCAAAATGATTGTTTTTAAATGTCTTTGATACTTTTACTCAGTTTAGCTGCATATAATGTAAGAGCTTGCTATCTGAGGCACTGGAGGGTTAAGTGACTTGCTGTAGATAATAAGGAACTACAGTGGGATTTGAACCATGATTCTTTAGTTCTTAGCTTGTTGTTCTCACTCTTAGGCTACTTCTCCACTGTCGAAAGAAAGAAAGAAAGAAAGCTGAGCCTGCTACTATCCCACCCAGTATTAAGCGACAGTTCCCATTTCCACCCCTAGACTGCCCCTACACTAACAAAAGAGTGCCATGGAAGTCAGACCACATATTAACTGGAGAGAGTCATTGAAGTGCCACAGAATATCTGCTCCTGGTCTGGTCAAAGTGGTTTAACCTGGCAAGAACCTCTGAATATCAGCCCCTATATTTTTCATTAGGTAGTGATCGCATAAACAAGTGTGAAAGTAATTATCTACCATATTCCTAGCTTTCTTGCCAGTCTTGCATGTGTCCAAAGAACATCTGAGCACATTAAAGTAAAAATGTTAACAAATTGTTTTCCAGGTCACAGATATTCAATTCAGCTTAGCTAAATTGTCTTTGCCAGACTCCACTGGAAAAAAAGGCTGTCATTTTCTTGTGATACACTGTATTAGAAGATAATAGAAAAAAGTTAGCCACTTAGATCACACTATTTTTTAGCATTCCATGCCTTCAGTTTTACTGAGAGTTGGAGTCTGGTGAGTTATCCAGTAGAAGTCATTTTAAATACAAAAATATATCACACACTGACTATGATTAACTCTTTAAAAAGAGGAAATTCAAACATTTTTTTTCTTAGTGTTTCTATAGTTTGAGACAAGTACATAGGATCTCTAAGGGACTGATATGGAGAGTAAATGGCATGGATGGTCAGACTAGATAGGCCCGTGTGTTTTTATGTTTCTATATGATTTTTATTCAAGGTGTTATTCAGCTTGCACAGTAAATGGTTTAAAGCTACTACAGCCATGGGCTGAATTAGACTTGGATATTCAATGCAGAGCCGGCACCTGCATACCTAACTGGGCAGAGATAGACCTGCTTTTTGTGCAGTCCTGTCTGTCTAGTTAGGTATGTGGGCACTGACATTGAATATTACAGTAGCCCCCATAACTTCCAGGTGTGTCCCGACTCCACCCATGGACCAACCCAGCACTTATCAAAGCCACGGCAGTCAGAAGTAGGGTTGCCAACTAGATCCAGATTCGCCCAACAGGGTTGATCCAGTCCAGGTCTTACCACATTACATGCAGGGACTTGTGGTTCTGATTTCCCCATTGTATTCCCTAAATAAAGCAAGGCTACAAGTTCCTGCATGCATTGGGGTAAGTCCAGGACTGGACCAACCCTGTTGGGCGAATCTGAACCTAATCGGCAACCCTGGTCAGAAGGAATATTCAATGGCATTGCGTGGTAAAGTACCCCTGAATATCTCCTCCCAGCCCACTGATTGGAGTTTAAGTGCTCTATCTGCATAAATAACCAGGCATAGTTAAGACTGCCTTTTGTGTGGTCCAATATGCCTAATTGCTATTTGGACACTGGCACTGAAATAGCTGCCTAAATAGCTTCCAGATCTGTCACAATGCCATCCCCAGACCCCTTTGGCACTACTGGACAATGCCCCAATCAGAGTAGATATTCAATGGCACTGTCTGGTTAGGTTCCACTCAATATTTGCTCTAAGACTAGCCAGTGTGATTTAGCTGATCAGGAGCCTCTCCTGCCTGGCTAAATCATTTTAAATACTGGCCCCAGGTGTGATTTGATGCATTATACTAAGGTGAGAATGCTTACAATTTGAAATGAGTCCCAGATGGGCCATTGCCAAAGTAAACTCAGCTACCTACTCCCCAAGTAATTCACAGTTAATGCTTTTAAATGAATTAAAAAAAAATGTCTTGGCAAGGACAAATGAGTTTCTGTTAACAGAAAACATTTACCTCCTGTCTGCACCTACAGGCAGTCCAAAGATATCTTTTTGAACACCTCTTTAGCAGAACTAGACAAAAACATTGATATAGATAGATAGATAGATAGATAGATAGATAGATAGATAGATAGATAGATAGATGCCATTATTTAAACATGAACTCTTTTGGCAGGATCAACATTTTTGGAAAATTTCCACCTGGCTTACTGCAATAGCTCTGAGTAGTGAGCAGAAAAAGGAGTGATCTTTGCTTTTATCTCATCCATTCCCTGCTGCAAGGACTTTTGGCTTCTACAGCTGTATTAATGGGATGTTACAAGAAGTGGATCGCATTCAGTTTCCATTTATCTATTCTTGCATGAGGAAGAGTTGCAGTCTGCTTCCTGCCATACCTATTAAACTACATTTATTGCACTGTTGCTGTGAAGAATTTAGGGTAATTGCTTGATGTTGAAATACCTTGCATTTCCTACTGTTATAATCTTATTTGCTATTTTCTTTGTTACTATGGGGATTATACAGTAAATTTTAACTTCCCAACAAAATTGTCTGTAATAGAGTAAACCCATAGTGTGAATGCTAAACCTTATAACAGTGAATTAGCATGCACTCATGTAAATATAGAACTAAGATGCAAATTAGAGTGATAATGAACCACTTATCACCTCACCCTATGAATTATAAGGATTTGCTTTTATTTTTAAATAGAGCTGAAAATTTCAACAAAATGTCCTGTTTTCTTAGGGGCCCTTTTACTAAGGCGCGTAGGCACCTACGCGCATCCAACGTGTGTCAATTTGGAACTACTGTCCGGCTACGTGTCCCGGGTGGTTATTCCATTTTTTTACATTCGTCCTATATGCGCGTCTGAAAATATTTTTTATTTTCTACTGCGTGGCGCTAACTGGGTAATAATCAGCAGTGTACGCACGCTGACGATTACTGCCCAGTTAATCCGTGAGACCTTACCACTAAGTCAATGGGTGGCAGTAAGGTCTCAGGCCCAAAATGGACATGTACCAATTTTTATTTTGCCGCATGTCCATTTTCGGCCAAAAAAAAAAAAAAAGAAAAGGCCTTTTTTACAGGCATGATGGCGTATTTAATATTAAACCGACCCTGACGCAACAATTGCGAAGCATGTTTGTCGGTCGGTCGGTCGGTCGGTCATTACTACAAATAACTAACAACTATCTACTATCAAACTAATGCTGAAAGCTAAGTAACTTAATAAGGATGGAATAAATGTTTTGGGAAGAAGGTTGAGTGGACCAATGAGGAGCCAATGGTGCATTAAGAGTGGGGAGCATTCGAATCTCTCGACAAATGAAACGCTGCCATAGTACTCATTGTGCTACTGAAGGTTAAGTGAATTTCATTGTGCTACTGAAGGTTAAGTGAATTTCTAAAGTGGACTGAAGCTTAAAATGTTAATGAAACAAGGAAAATGTCTTAAAATGAATATGAAAATGGAAGAATGTATGGCACTGGGCAACTGTTATTTTGATTAGACATAGCTATATGGCCTCCGCCTTTTGAAATGAAGTTAAAAGCAGATTGAGTCCAACTAATAGATTTAGAATATCCAAAGCATGTTGGTATCTAAGCAATTTGGCTAGAATTGGCCTTGGATATTTGCCAAAGGTTGAGGCCTAGACGGCACTCGATGCATCCTTTCAGTTTCCAATGCAGGGCTGATATGGAGGCTGAGCAGGTTCGGGAGCCATTCGGTGAGAAAGAAGATAGGATATCTTTGTCTTATTATTTGAATATTTTACTGCAGTAATTTTCTATTGATTATGTTAGATTTATTCCTACAGTATACCACCTTGAGTGAATTCTTTCAAAAAGGCAGTAAATAAATCCTAATAAATAAATATCATATTCTGTAATGATGTGTGCATAAATCCTAATGTACATACATATTTGGGAGTGTGGATAGGGGCATTTCTGTGGGCGTTCCCAAATCTTATGCGCATTGATATAGAATATAACCAAACTGCAACTAGCTGTAGGAGCCTATCTTATTGCAGGTGCCTACAGTTAGGCGCAGTTTATGACTAAGCGTGTGTCCCGTCCCGGGTCCTTACCGGTGCTCCCGCGGTGGGGAGCGATGATCGCCGGGGGGCGCGGGCTCCAGGGCGGCAGGGACAAGCCGCCGACGGAGCCATCATCACCGCGGGTTGCTCTGAGGCTGGCGACCGGCGGGAGCCAACGCCGGCCTCGGGGAAGGGGAGACGCCGGCCAAGATGGCGGTGCCGGCGTCGTCGTCTCCCCGGCCAGAGCAGCAGCAGGCAAGTCCCGCCCACTCACGCCGGATTGGTGCGTGGTAGGGGAGTCTCCGCCTGGTAGGCAAGACCGCCAATCCGGGCGCTCCTTGCCTATCAGGGCCGGCGGGATTGGCTCCTTTCCAGGAAGAGAAGAGATGGGCAGGGGATTTAAACCCCGAAGCAAGAAGGGCCCAGCGCTTCCGTTTTGATTGTCAGAAGCCGACGCCGTGGAGTGCAGAGACTGTGTTCCTTTCAGCTAGCCGTCCTTGCTAGCCACCTCCAGAGACTGTTACTTTCAGCTAGCCGTCCTTGCTAGCCACCTCCAGAGACGGTGTTCCTTTCAGCTAGCCGTCCTTGCTAGCCACCTCCAGAGACTGTGTTACTTTCAGCTAGCCGTCCTTGCTAGCCACCTCCAGAGACTGTGTTCCTTTCAGCTAGCCGTCCTTGCTAGCTACCCCAGTGACTGTCTTCAGCTAGCCGTCCTTGCTAGCCACCTCCAGAGACTGTGTTCCTTCAGCTAGCCGTCCTTGCTAGCCACCTTCAGTGATTGTGTTCTCTTCAGCTAGCCGCCCTTGCTAGCCGCCTTCAGAGACTGTGCTTTGGCAGCGCTAGCCGTCCTTGCTAGCGGCTCTGTCGAGACTGTGTTGCTGGCGTCCAGCCAGGCCAGCCGTCACCCCGCGGTTCCAGCAGTCCCGCTGGCCGCCTGCAGCTGGGGGCTCAACCCTCGGTGAACGGCGGTCGCTGCGGGTGAAGATCCGGGGTGCGCGGCAGTCCTCTGAGGTCCTACGGGCCTCAGAGAACCTAAGGGCTCACCTCTACCCAGACCGGACAGGAAACGGAAGCCATGAGCTCGCCGACGCAGCCTGATCTACGGGACCTGGCCAAGGTACTTCAGCAGCAGCAGGAGCAGCTGAACGCCCTGTCAGGGGCGCTTCAGAACGTCTGCTCTCAACTTTCAACGCTTCAGGTACAGAACCAGGCCGCTGCGGTCCAGGGGGCCGCAGCAGCTCCCCGTTCGGGAGGGTTCCGCACGGGACCTCGGTTCCCTGAGCCGGCACGATATGATGGCGCCCCCGGAGGTTGCCGGGGGTTCCTCAATCAGTGCAACCTGGCCTTCCGGATGCAACCGGAGACCTTTGCTTCAGATCAAAGTAAAGTGGGGTATATCATGGGCCTATGTGCAGGGAAGGCTCTGGCCTGGGTGGCCCCACTGAATGAACAACAGGACCCCATCCTGGACGACTATAGTGAATTTCAGCGCCGGTTCCGGATGGTGTTCGACCTTCCGGGGAGACCATCTTCTGTGGCATCGGAACTGCTGCGAATTCATCAGGGGGAGGGGATGGTGGCCGATTATGCCATCCGTTTCCGGACTTTAGCCACGGAGCTCCGTTGGAACCCGGAGTCCTTGATGGCAATTTTTATGGAAGGCTTACAAGAACGAATCAAGGACGAATTGGCAGGACGAGAGGTCCCAGGCCAGTTGGATGCCCTGATTTCGCTCTGCATCCGAGTAGATACCCGGTTCCAGGAGCGAGCCAGAGCCCGGGCAGAACGGCAGAAGTGGACGCGGGGAACGTCCCGGACTGCTAAGGGGCTGTCTCCTCGCCGTGGGAACCGGGACTTCAAGGAGAGTGGGGAGGAGCCGATGGTGATGGGCCGGCAACGGCTGGCTCCCTCCGCTAGGAAGAAACGCCTGTGGGACGGACTGTGCCTCTATTGTGATGAGGCTGGACATTTTATCCGAGCCTGTCCCTCTCGGGCGGGAAACGTCTCCCCCAAGGCACCTTGAGGGGAGGGGTCTTGGGGCATTCCGCTCCCCTACCGGATGCCTTGATCACTCTGCCAGTAACCCTACGATGGCACGAGACCACGATCCAGACCCGGGCCCTGGTGGACTCGGGGTCGGGGGGCAATTTCATCGGGCACGAGCTGCTGCAACAGATGGGCTGGCCCACGCTCCCGCGGCAGCCGGCACTGCAAATAACCTCCATCCAGGGAACAACGTTACCGCAGCCAGTCACTGAGATCACCCCCTATTTGGAACTACAGGTGGGGGAGGACCACCGAGAGGAGGTCCGATTTCTGATTCTATCCCGGACCATTCATCCAGTGGCCCTAGGACTGCCATGGTTACGGAGGCATTGCCCTGTTATTGACTGGACCAGGGGAAGCATCCAAGCTTGGGGTAGTGCCTGTCGGGAGAACTGTTGTAAGGGCCGGACCGGCAGCTGCCCTGCCCTGGCGGTGGTACCCGGGGGGGCACGGGTAGAGCTGGGCTCGCTGCCGATGGACTATAGAGACTTTGCAGATGTATTTAATCCCATGGAGGTGGAGGTTCTACCGCCCCATCGGTCGTTTGACTGTGCCATTAACTTGATGGCAGACACCGTGCCGCCGCGGGGTCGCCTATATGCCCTGTCCCGAGGAGAGTCCAAGGTAATGCAGGAATACATCCGGGAGAATCTGCGGAAAGGCTTCATCTGTCCCTCTATGTCCCCGGCCGGGGCCGGATTCTTTTTCGTCACTAAGAAGGATGGCTCCTTAAGGCCCTGTATTGACTATCGGGGGTTAAATGCCATCACGGTAAAGGACCGTTTTCCTCTACCGCTCATCCCCGAACTCTTCGGCAGGTTGCAAGGAGCCCAGATGTTTACCAAGTTGGACTTGCGGGGGGCCTACAACTTAGTTCGAATTCGGCGAGGGGACGAATGGAAGACGGCCTTTAACACCCACGAGGGACATTTCGAGTATCGGGTGATGCCCTTTGGCCTGTGTAATGCCCCTGCGGTTTTTCAGCGACTTATCAACTTTGTGCTTGAGGATTTTTTGAACTCCACAGTGATTGTGTACCTGGACGATATCTTGGTGTTTTCCCAAAACCCCACGGACCATGTGAGCCATGTTCGCGCCGTGCTGCAACGGTTACGGCAATATCGCCTGTTCGCTAAGCTCAGTAAGTACGCTTTTCATCAGAGGTCGCTACCATTTTTGGGACACATTCTGTTACCCGGGGGGTTACAGATGGAGCCGGATAAACTCCGGGCAATTCGAGAGTGGCCACAGCCGCTGGGATTGAAGGCCCTACAACGTTTTTTGGGATTCGCGAACTACTATCGCCAGTTTATTCCTCAGTATTCCCAACTGACGGCGCCGCTGACAGCCCTTACTAGAAAAAATGCTAACGTCCGGGACTGGCCGCCGGAGGCTCAAGTGGCCTTTCGCCAGGTGAAAGAGGCCTTCAAATCAGCGTCCATTTTGCTAGCCCCGGATCCAGAGAAACCCTTTATTGTGGAGGTGGACGCGTCCGCGTTGGGAGCCGGGGCGGTCCTCTCTCAGGTGAATCTCAAGGGCCGGCGCCAGCCTTGTTCATTCTTCTCTCGTAGATTCTCCCCGGCAGAGTGTAATTATACCGTGGGGGATAGAGAGCTCTTAGCATTGAAATTAGCCCTGCAGGAATGGAGACATCTGCTGGAGGGAGCGGAACATCGGTTCACGGTGATCACCGACCATAAGAATCTACTATATCTGCAGGAGGCCCAGCGGCTCAATCCCCGACAAGCCCGGTGGTCATTGTTTTTTGCTAGATTTCATTTTCAACTGGTCTTTCGGGCGGCCGCTCAGAATACCCCTGCGGACTCTCTCTCCAGAGCATTTGAGGTCCCAGAGGAAACAAGGGAGATCCATTCCATGTTGGACCCGGCATGCCTCAGCGCGGCCGTAGGGGAGGTCGCGCCGGTGAAGACACTAGTGCCGGCCGCTGATCGAGCGAAGGTAATGCAATGGGGGCATTCGTCCAGGTGGGCGGGTCATTTTGGGTATCACAAAACCTTGCGTCTCATTGCCAGACAGTACCGATGGCCTCAGATGAGGCGGGACATTCTTCACTTCGTCACCACCTGTCCTGTGTGCGCCCGGACTAAATCGACCATCGGGACCCCCATGGGCGAGTTGCAACCACTGTCCGTACCGACAGGCCCCTGGACGGAGCTTTGCATGGATTTTATCACCGACCTCCCCAGCTCCCGCGGACACACGGTGATCTGGGTGGTGATTGACCGTTTTTCCCGGATGGCCCATTTCGTTCCCCTGCCGGGCCTTCTGTCGGCGGCCACGTTGGCCCAATTTTTCATCCAACACATTTTCCGACTTCATGGGCTGCCTCTTCGGATTATTAGCGACCGAGGTCCTCAATTCACCTCGCGTTTCTGGAGGGCCCTGTGCTCCGCCTTAGGGGTGAAGACCCATTTTTCCTCAGCATACCATCCCCAGACCAATGGCCTGGTCGAAAGGGCGAACCAAACCTTAAAAGGGTTCCTACGAGCGTTTGTCAACAAGCGCCAAGATAACTGGGTCTCCCTACTTCCGTGGGCCGAGTTTGCATATAATCACAGTGTCCACTCGGCCTCGGGAGACTCTCCATTTTTCTTGGTATATGGACGACATCCTCGACTGCCAGCACCTTTCCCGTCTGGTTCTACGACCCCCATGGTGAAGGTAACTCTGGCGGACCTGCAAAGAGTCTGGGAGATGGCCCGAGAACAACTGCAGAGGGCAGCTGCCAAATACAAGGTCTTCGCAGACTGCCACCGGAGGACGGCTCCTGTCTTGCAACCAGGGCAGAAGGTATGGTTAAGCACAAAATACCTCCAACTCCGGGTGCCCTCTCGGAGATTGGGACCTCGGTATATTGGACCGTTTGCAATCCAATCACGACTTGGAGCTGTGACCTATCGGTTGCGACTACCGAGGACCCTGCGAGTGCACAACGCTTTCCATATCTCTTTATTGAAGAATTTCCGAGGGTCTCGATGGCATCCCCAACAGCAGAAGGCCGAAGATCTAGAAGCTGACCCCGATCCGGAGTATGAAGTGGACGAGGTTCTGGACTCAAAGAAACGGCAGGGAAAGCTATATTATTTATTGTCCTGGAAGAATTTTGGTCCCGAGGACAATTCCTGGGAGCCCACGGCGAATGTACATGCCCCGAAGCTGATCAAAGCCTTCCACACCCGGCATCCGTCCAAAACCCGGGCCCGGGGAAAAGGGGGCATCCGGGGAGGATACTGTCCCGTCCTGGGTCCTTACCGGTGCTCCCGCGGCGGGGAGCGATGATCGCCGGGGGGCGCGGGCTCCAGGGCGGCAGGGACAAGCCGCCGATGGGGCCATCATCACCGCGGGTCGCTCTGACGCTGGCGACCGGCGGGAGCAAACGCCGGCCTCGGGGAAGGGGAGACGCCGGCCAAGATGGCGGTGCCGGCGTCGTCGTCTCCCTGGCCAGAGCAGCAGCAGGCAAGTCCCGCCCACTCACGCCGGATTGGTGCGTGGTAGGGGAGTCTCCGCCTGGTAGGCAGGACCGCCAATCTGGGCGCTCCTTGCCTATCAGGGCCGGCGGGATTGGCTCCCTTCCAGGAAGAGAAGAGATGGGCGGGGGATTTAAACCCCGAAGCAAGAAGGGCCCAGCGCTTCCGTTTCGATTGTCAGAAGCCGACGCCGTGGAGTGCAGAGACTGTGTTCCTTTCAGCTAGCCGTCCTTGCTAGCTACCCCAGTGACTGTCTTCAGCTAGCCGTCCTTGCTAGCCACCTCCAGAGACTGTGTTCCTTTCAGCTAGCCGTCCTTGCTAGCCACCTCCAGAGACGGTGTTCCTTTCAGCTAGCCGTCCTTGCTAGCCACCTCCAGAGACTGTGCTCCTTTCAGCTAGCCGTCCTTGCTAGCCACCTCCAGAGACTGTGTTCCTTTCAGCTAGCCGTCCTTGCTAGCTACCCCAGTGACTGTCTTCAGCTAGCCGTCCTTGCTAGCCACCTCCAGAGACTGTGTTCCTTCAGCTAGCCGTCCTTGCTAGCCACCTTCAGTGATTGTGTTCTCTTCAGCTAGCCGCCCTTGCTAGCCGCCTTCAGAGACTGTGCTTTGGCAGCGCTAGCCGTCCTTGCTAGCGGCTCTGTCGAGACTGTGTTGCTGGCGTCCAGCCAGGCCGGCCGTCACCCCGCGGTTCCAGCAGTCCCGCTGGCCGCCTGCAGCTGGGGGCTCAACCCTCGGTGAACGGCGGTCGCTGCGGGTGAAGATCCGGGGTGCGCGGCAGTCCTCTGAGGTCCTACGGGCCTCAGAGAACCTAAGGGCTCACCTCTACCCAGATCGGACAGCGTGATTCTATAAAGGTGCTTTACATTTTTGGTGCTGATTTTAGGCACTACTTAATAAAACCCCATAGTCTGTGGCATCCTCAGTTTTGAAAGGGGGGTGTTTTGGGCATGGTTTGAGAAGGCCTGAAAAGTATGCATTTCTGTTTTTTTGCAGTGCAGTACACAGATACTTTACAAAATCTAGATGTTGGCATTTATACCTGCTCCAAGGCATACATAAATGTCAGGTTACTGCTCATTTAGACCTGGGATTTGCAGAAGTGATTGAAGGCGCAATTGTGCTTACCTCTCTGGTGTTTAAAACAATCCCTAAGATGCAGAATTTAGAGTCTTCTGGTTTGGCTTCTTAATTGGCTTCTGCTGCAGAAAAGCACAATTGCAGACAGCAGTGTAATCAATCTCACAAAACAAAGACCCTACTGCATTGTCTAAATTACACTGTAATAATTCTCAAACTGTTCCTTCTGAAAAAGAGGAAAAAGACCTTAGAATCTGTCCAACCTTCACACACTAATTATTGTGTTAATAGCTCTGAACCAATCATCATGTCATTTTATAAAACCCTCTTTCCAATCATGCCTTGAATTGTAAAAATCAAACTTTTTATGTTCAATGAAAATATATATATTTAAAAAGTGTTATCAACATATCTGTGAATATACTCATTCCACACAGAACCTTTTGGTTGATTAGAGCCAACAGTCACACCCAATGGTAACCATCATTTGCTTGCTGATTGATCTTCATAAGAACATAAGAATATAAGAGTAGCCATACTGAGTCAGACCAATCTTCCATCTAGCCCAATATCCTGTTTTCCAAACAGTGGATAAACCAGGTCGCAAGTACCTGAAAAAAACCCAAATTGTGGCAACACTCCATACTACAAAATCCCAGGGCAAGCAGTTGCTTCCCATGTCTGTCTCAATAGCAGACTATGGACTTTTCTTCCAGGAATTTGTCCAAACCTTTTTTAAACCCAGATATGCTAACCTCTGTTACCACATCTTCCGGCAAAGAGTGAAAAAACATTTCCTCCTATTTGTTTAAAAAGTATTTCCATGTAACTTTCTCGGGTGTCCCCATGTCTTTGTACTTTTTGAATGAGTAAAAAATCAGATTACATCTACTTGATTTAGCAATTCTTCATTTAGCAATTCTTCAATAAGCACA